>NC_090929.1:580453996-581078996 GCF_040938575.1 Ambystoma mexicanum | reverse complement strand
ATATATTCTCCGGCTCAGCAGCTCACACTTCGTCGACCCTTACGCCGCATCTCAATACACTCTCTCTCTTTCTCCTGTCCGGGGGCCCCCTCCACTGAGCAGCATCCTCGTCGCCAATTGTAGTGTTTATCTACACGAAATGACACACAAATATTATGTATCATAAACTTATTTGTAAGTTTATTCGGAGGAGCCCCCGAGCAGGCCTTCTTAGCCAAGCCACATCTTTGTGTATGATTCCATCAACATTCTGGAATGATACACGAAGATGTAACCATAGTAACAACACAACATTCTCACAGGAGGTAGAGTAGGATCTTTTGGAAGTGGGGGTCGAAAGGACACCGTGAGTTGAGAGTCCATGTCCGACGCTGAAAGAGGAGGTGCCACCTCTGCTGTCATTATCTGAGGAGCTGCACGTTGTTTCCGAGTGGCCACTGGCTGAGGAGTGGGCACCAGCACTTGCTTCATGAGGGACTTAAAATGTTGCCTCATGGGTCCCATGTGCCTTAACTCCTGGCACCTGTCGAAGAACCTGTTTTCCCTTGAGTGGAAATCCCTGGTGAGTATATTGGGGGCCAATTGCTGGTGGGCAGACCAAGAGGAGGAACACAATATCCCCTCACACTGGTTGACCATCCTACCCGAGGAGAAAAAGGTGGCAGCCCAGAAGCACAGGGAGGAAGTGGTGTAAGCAATGTGGCTGCATCACTTGGTGTATTCTCCAACATAGCCAGAGATGCTTCACCTCTAGAAAGCCCAGAATCGGACCCAGAGACAGTAACAGCTGTGGTAGAGTGAGCCATGGCCTGCAGTGGATGGAATATGCCTTTGGGTACTGTACAGGACACAGTGCCCCCACAGGTAATCTGAGGAGTGGGGCCTACTACTGCCACAGGCCTTTTTCGGGCCCTCAGGTGTTTGCCCAGTGAGCAGAGCGGGGTAGCCCTCGAACCACATTCCAGTTTGCTGTGAAATGCCTTTGGGAACAGAGTCCCTGATGCAAGCCTTATCAGAAACCAAAATCCCCTCAGCCCATAGCCCGGTAGCAGAGCCATGCGAATACTCGGCATTGAAGCCGACAGAAGTCTCCTCAGAGACCTCGGGGTGAACCTGGCATACAACGAGAGGGAGCGAAGGAAAAGGCAATACAAAAGTTAATTTAAAGTTACTGCGGGGAAGCAGGGCAAAGAATAGAAGAAAAGACATTGGTAAGCATTCTGCAATACTTAGCTCTCTCAAATTTGCAAATAGAGTTTAATCCTTACCTGAACTCCTGTCGATCGGACAACTTCTGCTCCGGAGCATCCCGCCGATCTGAAAAAGGGGAAAAGACATCAGTTTAGCGCAAAACATTTAAGAGGTGCCGCACATCGCGCTTTCTCACCACAGCTCATCTCCTCAGCTCGCTTCCATGCTGGGTTACTGCGGCACCTAAAAGGACACGGAAAAGAGGAACATTGGTTAGTGCTAAGGAAGCCAATAAGCATCACGCTCCACATTCCTACTTACTTCAGCGGCGCATCACCATCCTCAAGACCTTCATCACCTAAGGAAAGAAAGACAGTATTAAAGGCACTAGAGCCATCAGAACGTTTTTAAGACTCATTCCAATTACCGGTCGGGCTGAAGCCGCAGCAAGCCCCGTCCACCGGGCCCATGCCAGTGAAGCAACTAGGCACCCTCCAGCCCGCATCACCCAACGCACCCCTGCATCGAAGGCAGGACGGAGAGCACCCCACAACAAAAAACAAGGTGAGGAGAGGTCCGGGAGAAGGTTGGGACCCAGGGAAGAAAAGGGGGGCCAGACAAGCAAGACCAATAGGGAATTGACCTCTGATAATACTGTGTTTCAGGCCCAGTGCTTGGTTGAGCAAGTCCAGGGAAGGGTTTGAAGTGGTCAGAAGTCTGGACCGGCTGAGTGGCGTAACCTTGGATATCAGGTGAGCGTTACAGCTCTTCTGCTGGGCTCTGCCTGCCGGAGCTGCCCCCTACATGCTGGACAGGCAGCTCTGCAGACACTCAGCTTCCAGGGGGGCTGGGTCAGGGCCTGCCTTCTCACCCTACAGCCTATCTGCATCTGTGCTGCACCAGTAGCTTCCCTGCAGCCGTTAAAACCAAACTAACTTCCTCTGGTGACCCCATACAAGGGGTCACCAGAGGAAGGTACAGTCCTCAGCCACTACCCAGGCCTCAGTCACAGCCCGGTTAATATTTATTTATGCAAGGTTTGTCGGATGCATGGACCCGGCTTATTTATTTACTTATGCAATGTTTGTTGGATACCTGTATCCCACAAATATTGCATGAATAAATAAATATACAGGTATCCGGCAAACATTGCATGAATAAATACCCCTATTAACATCACACACATGCAGCCACCCAACTGCTTTCAGAGGGGAGCTGCAGGAGCTGTGCTGGGTTTGGTTAAAAAGAAAACATTGCTTATGGCGAACAGAATTCACTCAGTTTGAATAGTACCCAGGAGGGGGGGGGTTTGTAAAATGGGATGCCAATTGTGCATTTTAAAGAATATTTATTCGGCAACACTGGTCAACACTATTATCTGCATAGTGAAGTAACTCATCACCAGTGCCATGGAAGTGGTTTAAAGTGGAATTGATATATAGTTTGGAAAAGCAACATAAAAGAAATTTCGCCCTCCCCACTAATGCGAGTCAACATATAATGACATGTGTACTGGTTAATAGCCTTGCCTTTAATTTGCAGCACTGCAAAGCTGGACGACTCTGGCCACAAGCTGAAAACAATTGTAGTGTTAGTAGAATTATTGCACTTCTTCTTAACTGTGCTGAATGCTTTTCTAAGACTTAATAATATGCACACGATAGGAGAATTGGCAATCTTGGCCCCATCGTATTTGGAGCCAATTATTCCAGATGTAGTATAAAACCCACTGTGGCCCCTATTTTGGCTTTTGTTTACTTCTGTTTCTCTTTTGATTGCATGGTTTAACCTGTTCAGGAAAGGTTATCAACAAGTTACTAATCACGCAATTAAAAAAGTTCTGCATACTTTAAGATTGTGCTCAGATTGCGTTCGTTCAATTTGGTTCACCTTTGGGTGATTGCTTTTCCACATTTTTTCTGTTGAATTGAATTTTGCTTCTTTCATTACCACAGATGTAATAAATGTGCATTACAGAGATAAGCTGCCATATATATTGGCCACACTGCACATCCTCGGGCAGCATCAATCATGCTTTGTACAGGACAATGCTGGCCTAAATTGGGAACAGCCAGCATAGACATGTTGCTACAGAGGCATATTTTGGGTACAACCAGCATGACAATGTGTTACATCAGTGACAGTGCTGTCTAACACCGTGGACACATTGATCATTAAAACGAGTTGTGTTGTAAAATGTTATTGTCTGCTGTTGGTGATATGGAATTATCATGTTCACCTTCAGAACTGATTGTAAACTTATGGCTTTTTGGTCACTTTTGCTGCTGTAAAATGCACAATTTCAACCCTATATTTGAAAAACAATTCTTGGGTGGTGTCCCCGCCCAAACCCTCCTTAGATCCTTATAGCTCCCTCGGTTGCCCCCACTATTTCAGAAAAATATGAACACATACACACTGAAAGAAATCTCAAGCAACTAACCTTTGATCACTCCCCCTGACACCAAAAGCTATCTTTGGGACTGCATATCTATCACTGCCTGTGATGCTATTGTGTCAAAGGTCACACAATATTGCTTTTTAATATACTGCTTTGTGTGAGGTTGTTGACTTTTGGCTCGCTGGCCCACTCAGTGACAAAAAGTTAATGCTTCGGCCCCACATTCAAAAAGGTTGGACAAGCCCGATTTAGAAGGTTGTCTGTGTGGGCCTCATGTCTCGCTTTCCCCCTTCCTGACCTTAAACAAGTTAAAGTTCATCACATATCCCCACGCTTCCCATTTGGTGTGCTTTGATCCTTTCTTCCTATGGTTTTTCTCTTGCCAGATGTCGGCTGTCTGTGCATTACACTTGACAGTTGGAGGACGGGTCTGTAGCTTTTCATACTAGCACATTTCTTGTGGGTTCTGCGGTTTCACAGTCCTGGATTCATGAGATTGTGGTAAATCCTGGTAGTCCACAGATTATTTTTGTGCTTGAGACTGAGCCTGACCCTACCAGAGAGAAAATGCCTAAAAGTCGATCTCTAGGACAAGAAGAGACGAGCTTGGAAACCTGTTTTCATGACTCGAGTTCTTATTTATACTTTATTCAGTCGCTCCAAACTCCAAATAACTTGTTACACAACCCTCCTGAATACCACATTTCTATAGTTCCATACCAAATGGTGAATCCTTTCCACTATACCCCTGCTGAATAAGGAGCAGGTAGAGTTAGAGTTGCTAAGGGTGAGTCAAGATGACAGACAAACCTCTCAAAGTATCGGTCTGTGTATCTGTGCCAAAAAGTGCAAACCAATCAGAAATTACCACAGAACGTTTTTAAGACAAACCCTCAATTTGATTGGTTGGGCTACACAGCTCAATAGTCAAGCATTTGTGGCCCCAAGAGGCAGGTCCCAATGAGTAGTTCAAGGGAGGAAGGCAGTGGCATAAGGCAGTAGTAAGGAGCACAGATGGTGGCAAAGAGAAATCTGGAGGGGAGGGTGGAGGAGAAAAAGCATAAGGAGTGTCAAGAGCTAGAGCAAGAAAATAAGGAGTAGACACAATTGGAGAGGTGGGTGACAAGAGCAGAGAGGTTAAGAGATGGAAAGAGGAGCAGGGGTTGGGGGAGGTGACAGGCACCAAACAGCTACACTGGTGGAGGTTGGGTACAATGTATTGGAGTGTAGGAGGAGAGACAGGCGTGATGCAATAGAAGCAAGGGGTGATAAAGGAGGAGGTTGGGAGAGAAACAAAAAAGGTTTGAGGAAAGGCGAACATGAGGAAACAAGGTGGACATCACACCTCAAGCACCAAAGAATCTGTTGGAGGAAGAAGGGCTAAAGAAAAGAGCATATGAGGAAGGTGGGTCACAGAATAGAGGTTAAGTGACACAATTGTTGAAGTGTCAACGAGGAAGTAGAAGCAGTAGTATGTATGGGTGGTGGAAGTAGGCTAGGAAAGTGAACCAAGGAAGTGCCACACAATGAAAATGGGGCTGAGCACCCAAGAACCCAGTGTTCATGGAAGAAGTAGCACCAGAACACAGGAGGCTCTACTACAACCTGCTCAAGCTGCTTGTAAAGGTTTAGAATGACCTGGCTCAGAAACTGAAGCTGTAAACCAAGGCCTGTTGAGCTCTGACAGAGGGGAGAAACCACATGGTAAAGAAACTACCTGACCAGAATATGACTACAACCTCTGAGGCAAGACGAGCAAGTAGCACAGGGCACACTTAAAACCCCACAGATTGAATGGCTCATTTGAATACCAAAGGCCAAATGCTTGGCCTCTTTTGCTTGGAAAAATAAACCACTATGAACCCCAATATTAGCATCCAGAGTTGTCTGTTTATCTCTCGACCGTGACAGAGGGCAGAAGGCTAATACATGCAGGTAAGGTTCACAAGCCTAATCTCTGGTCAGCGTGGAGTAAAGCTTACATTATACATTCTGTAGAAAAGTACACAAAATGAAGTCACACTCAGTTCCCCTGGTAGTTCTCCAACTGAGTGGGTTGCTGGTTGCAGAAAGCAAGGACGATTGCCTATTGAGAGTATTCCCTTCTTTGCAGCTTCCTCTACTCTCTCAGCAGATTTCTCCAATTAATCCTCTTGATAATGAATTCCCTTTCCTCGTAATTTCTCCCAATGGTGTATTCCCTTCCTCCTCCTGACCTCTCCCCTCGACAACAGGCTTCCTCTACTGACAGAGATCATATAATGGTTCTTTTATTTTCCCTCTAAACTCCAACACCAGCCACTGTGTTTGATGTTCATTTATATTTTGGCTGTGGGTCACTAAGATCACTAATGATTTGAGTGTGTGCACCTGTGGGAACTCTTCAATTAAGTTCAGGGATTAGTTCTTGTCATTCCGCCCACCCTAACCTCACTGTGGCTAAGAAACTTGCCTACCTGCATCTCTCCACTGCTTTTGAGTGTCATATGTTAACAGGCAGAGCCATAGCTTCTCAAGTCTGGGATACATTGTGGCTCACAGCCTGCATCATGCACGTGTTAGTTCTCAGATGTGGAGGTTAGTGGGTTTTGATCGCAGTTTAGGTTTGCAAACCAGTGAACAAGACTGTACCTCTGATTCTGTCTGTGGGGCATCCTTAGCTAACCACCCAGAGACCAGGAAGGGGAGAGAGACAGTGGGGGGGATGCACCATGTACCACCTCCATGTTGACATGACATAGCAGGATGGCTCCCCTGGACCCGAGGGTCTTGGTCCCCTTCCTGACGGCACACTTGTGACAGTCACACAGCGCAGGCACAGACCTTACCATCCTTTTTTCTGCATCACAACTGTAGCAATGTCACATCAGTACTCCATAGTTAGTGCAAATGTAGTTCTGGTGAAATATGATGCAATCCCTGGACATTACAGTTAAATTTCAAGAAGATGCAGGAGTAATGCAGAGGAACCAATGAGCGACTGCCATGAGGACCTCTAGCCAGAGTTGTGAGATCCCTCCCATTGAGGTCACACATGACTGTGTATGCAACTCAACAACCAAGCATTTACTGAGGCCATTATCTTCATGTCTGAGGGTCAAACGACTGAGTTATCCCTAGGCAGATTTCCTGTACCCACTTAGCCTTCATCACTATAAATCTATCTGAGCTGATGTCTGACACCATTAATTATCAATTAAGGAATAGTGCACTCAAAAATGTTATTGTCCCGAGCGTTCGGGCATGGGGTTTTATGCAAACTGTGATCAATCGTAAAAACATTTCCTATGCACCTTAACTTAGTTTCCTCACTTTTACACATGTGAAATCAACGAGCGGGGTGCGGCCATCTTGTGCTAATCTTATCCGTTGCCGCATCGCCCTAAATTCGACTGCCCTCGCGGCACTAAATCATATCACCCGTCCCTGAAGCTGACATCACTACACGCGTACAGCCCATTTCACAACGTGAATGAATGTACGTCTTGTGTCAACGTTCTCTGTGCCCCAGCTAATGACGTGTCTCCATGGAAATGGCAGGAAGCCTCTTTCCTCAATAAGTATAAACAGACTGCTTCTCATCAGACAGCATCAGAGTTGGTTTTTCAATCGTTTCACCGATTTTTTGTATAGTCTGTGACTCGTTTCTGCTCTGTTCAGCTATCTTCGTTGCTCGGAGCCTGTACGAACAGATACTTGTACTAGCATTACTATCGATTTTAATTTCGTCGTATAATGGCTGGTAGGGCGTATAATACAGCCCTACCAGTACAAGCCGGAGTATTCCGAGGTGGAATTAGTTGATAGAGAAAGATGCGGAAACAACAGGGCATCGGACAACAGTTGGGAAGACAAATCACTGGATCTTGAAGCAGAGCCTAGTCGCATGGAAGCCGTTTCCACCTGGTGTACCTGCAATCGGTGCAAGGTCATGCAAACCGAGGAGAACTGCTGCTGCAGAGAAAACTCTGGATGCTTGGCCTACATATTGGAAGAGACGAACAAGTTACTTTCTTACCTGGTAAGGTTCTTTCGATGGGATGTTCCGACGACGTATCATGATACACATCTGTGACAGGTAATCACCACAGCTGTGCTGCTTTGGAAAAAATGCGGTGTCTGCGTCCTGCGTCGATGACGTCAATATCCTCGAGGCCCTCCGTCGAGCCGACGTCACTGGATGTTATAAGTAGGACGCACGACGCGCATAGCCTCAGTTGATGTTTTTTCCCAGAACGTGTGGCACCAATCTTCTGCCAGTATGACTACAGAAAGCCTTGCAGAAACGGAAGCTGCAATCGCATAAGAAATTCTGTAGAGGGGCAGGCTGGGAGGGTATGATGTGGAATACGTCGTCGGAACATCCCATCAAAAGAACGTTACCAGGTAAGAAAGTAACTTGTTCTTCGAAGGGAGTGGTTCCTTCGATGTATTCCACATCTATGACAGACTCCCAAAGCGGTACAACGTAAGGAGGTGGCAAAAGAATTTAGAATTTTAGAATGCCCAATTAAATTGCAAAATAGAGGACCCAAAGGCCAAATCTTGCCCATAGATAGAATCCAGGGAGTAGTGTTTTACAAAAGTATTCACAGAGGCCCATGTGGCTGCTTCACAAATGTTACGAATGGGAACACCCCTCTGCAGGGCAGTAGAGGCAGCCACAACCCTAGTAGAATGGGCCCGTAAGCCTACCGGAGGGTCCTTACCCGCCAAGCGGTAAAATTCAGAAATTGTCAAGATAATCCATCTAGACAAAGTCTGTTTAGTAACAGCTTGTCCCAAACGCCTTCCAGCGTATCCTACAAAAAGCGGATCGTCCACTCTGACCCGGGACATGCGTGAGAAGTAGAAACTTAAAGCTCTCCTAGGATCCAACCTATGGAGCCTCTTCTCTTCCTTACCAGGATGCGGAGGAGGATAGAACGCCGGAAGAATGACCTGGCTTAAATGAAATTCCGACAACTTTCGGAAGAAAAGAAGGATGAACCCTAAGGACAACCCTGTCCTTATGGAACACTGTGAAGGGTGGCTTAACGGAAAGTGCCTGCAACTCACCCACTCTGCAAGTGGAATTGACTGCAACAAAAAATTCAGTTTTCAAGGTCAACAGTCTCAAAGGAGAAGAATGTAAAGGCTCAAATGGAGCTCCCATTAGGAATTTTAGAACCAGGTTCAAATCCCAACCGGGCACCTGGAAAGGTGATGGTGGGAACACATTAGTGAGCCCTTTCAGAAACTGAGAAATCAAAGGAATTTTAAAATAAGAACATTCCTCAGACGAGCGCTTAAATATGGACAGCGCCGCCAGGTAACCTTTAATGGTACCCACTTGCAGGCCCTTGTGGGCTAACAAAAGCAAAAAGAACCACAGGAATGGCACATGAAAAAGGATCCACATTCTTAACCCTGCACCAGTCGCAGAACTTTCTCCAACGGCAACGGTACAGGGACTTTGTTGCAGGCCTTCTGGCCGAAAGCAACACCTCCATCACGTCTTCAGAGAGGACCCAATCCTTATACCTCAACCTTTCAGAAGCCAAGCATGAAGGTGGAGGGACTTGACCTCCGGCTGGAGAACCTGACCCACCACCCGTGAGAGCAGATCGTCTCGGTAGGGAAGACGGCTTGGAGGGCAGATGGACATGTCGAGAAGGTCCGGGTACCACGTTCTCCTGGCCCATGCCGGAGCAATGAGGATCATTCAGGAACCAAACCTTCCTAACCTCTGCAGCACTTGCAGAATGACGGGGACTGGAGGAAATGCATACAGCAGTGGGAAGGACCACTCCACTACGAACGCGTCCCCCAAGGCTCCGCTTGGAGGAAATTCCCGCAAGCAGAATCTTTCGCACTTCCGGTTGACACTGGTGGCTAAGAGTTCCACATGTGGGGTCCCCCAAAGGGCGAAGATCTCCAGGGGAATCTCCTGAGCCAGCTCCCACTCGTGAGAGAACGTGCTCTGCCTGCTTAGAGCGTCCGCCACCGCATTTTCGTCTCCGGCCAGATGAACTGCTGAGATTGAAATTTCCTGCTGGATGGCCCAGAACCAGAGCTGCATTGTCTCTCTGCACAGAGGGAGAGACCATGCCCCCTGTTTTTGTTGAGGTAGTGCATGGCCACTGTATTGTCCGTCAGAATCAGGACAAACTTCCCCTGCACAGATGGCAGAAAAGCCTTCAGGGCTAGCCTGATGGCCATCAACTCCAACAGATTGATATGGAGTCTGGACTCCAACGACCGTTGACTGTCAACTCGTTGGCATGAGCTCCCCATCCTGTGAGGGATGCGTCCGCCATGATCGTCACCTCCGGCCAGGGTAGCCAAAATGGAGCCCCCTTCACCAGATTGCTTTCTACGGCCCACCACAGAAGATCCTGGGCGATCGAGGGCGGCACCTGAATGGGATCCGACATCCAGCCAGAGGACTGACCACTGCATCTTGAGAGCCCACTGCAGAGATCTCATCCACAGCCTGGCCTCTGGCACCAGGAGAATGCAGGATGCATTGAGGCCGACCAACCTCAAGAACTTGAACGCCGAGAGACTCTGGGCATGTTGAAACTTGTTCACCATCTGCAGAATGTGATGAGCCCTCACCTAGGGAGGAAAACACAGCCCCAGGGATGTGTCGAGCACTGCTCCGATGTACTGGAGCCGCTGGGTAGGTGACAAGTGGGACTTCTTTAAGTTGAGGGAGAAGCCCAGCCTGTGAAGGGAGTGGCAGGTGACTGACAGATGATCCAGGACTTGCTCGGGAGAGCGCACCCTGATCAACCAATCGTCCAGGTAGGGGTAGACGTGAATCCCCCCCCATTCCTGAGATACGCTGCCACCACCGCCATGTGCTTGGTGAAGACCCTCGGGGCGGAGGTCAATCCGAACAGCAGGACCCGGAACTGAAAGTGCGAGTCGGCAACCGCGAACCTCAAGTACTTCTTGTGCTTGGGATGAATCAGCACATGAAAGAAAGCGTCCTTGAGATTGAGAGACACCAACCAGTCCTGAAGTTGAAGGGCCTGAAGGACTTGAGAGTAACCATCTTGAACTTGTCCT
The DNA here is from genome assembly GCF_040938575.1 of Ambystoma mexicanum. Lineage (NCBI taxonomy): Eukaryota > Metazoa > Chordata > Amphibia > Caudata > Ambystomatidae > Ambystoma > Ambystoma mexicanum. The sequence goes on along the minus strand of NC_090929.1, from coordinate 581,068,348 downwards.
TCCTGAGGAGCTTGTTCAAACCACGCAGGTCCATGATGGGTCTCAATCCCCTGTCTTTTTTCGGGATCAAAAAATAAGGGGAATACCATCCCTTGTTCCTCTCCACTACAGGCATCAGTTCTATGGCGCCTTTCTCCAGCAGGGATTTGATTTCCTGCGCAAGGAGCAGATCCGGACTCTTCAAAAGAGAGATTCCCTGGTGGATTGTCATGAGGCCTCTGCCGGAAAGGAAGACAGTAGCCGTGGGCTATGATCTCCAGAACCCACACATCTGAAGTAATGGCACGCCATTCTACAAGATGCTGCGCCAGCCTTCCCCCAACCGGCAAACCATGGGACATGGCTTCATGACTGAGCTGAAGCGACAGTGCCTGGGGGCAAAGAGGCAACTGCTCGAGCGGCCTTGGCACCTTGAGTACCCGGTTTTCCACCTCTGGTACTCCTACGTTGGCCCCTTTGACTAGCCGCTCCCCTCGATCTGCCAAAAGACGAGTAGTATCGAAAGGAACCTCCTCTCCATTGCTGTCCCCTAGGACGAAAAGGCGGAGGTTGGCGTACTGCAGCGCTCAACGACTTTGCTGCAGCCTTTGAGGTCTGCAACCTCCCAAGGCTCTCGTCAGCCTTGCTATCAAAAAGATGGACACCATCAAAGGGCACGTTGAGAAGCTGGGCTTGTACGTCAGGAGCAAACCCGACTTCCGCAACCACACAAATCTGCGCATCACGGTGCTCGCCGCCATGGACCGGCTGACGCAGTCTGCCATGTCCAGACCCGACTGAACAGATTCACACATGGCATCCTTGCCATCCTGAACGAGGGCAAGAAAATCATCCCATTCCTCCCCTTCTGGAATATGTTCAGCCACCAAAAACACACAATTCCACAGAGTGTGAGTGAAACGTGCTAAGGCACACACGGAGTTGGCTGCCTGTAAAGCCATAACCCCTGAAGAAAACACTTTCTTTGCCCAGCCATCAAAACGTTTGTCGTCCCTATCAGGAGGGATGGTAGGGTATGACGCCTGCTTTGCCGTGGCCGTAGCCGCCTGCACCAGTAAACTCTCCGGAGTGGGGTGCGTCGTCAAGCAACAGGGTTCGCTACTGGCTGGATGGTATTTTTTCCGGCAACAACTTGTTCACTGCCGGGAGACTCTCCGGAGCAGTACATGTCGCCGCCACCCTTCTCTGTAAAGCCAAATGAAATGGCAGCACCAGGTCAGTGGGTAGACCTTGGTCAAGGATATCTGTCAGGTCATCCTGCAGAAAATCCACTGGTGGCACAGACCACCCCAAGTACTCAGTCACCCTTGACATGAGGCGCCTGTACGAAGATTCAGCATGCGTACCAGGATCAGGCCTGCCAAACTCGACCTCTGGGGAGGTATCAAGACCACTGGCGTCCTGCAAAGACTGACGCAGATCTTCCAACTGGCTATGACCAGATAACAGGTCGTCAGGAACCTCATCAGGTACCAAACCTTCCTCAGACCCTTCATCCACCTCAGAGATATAGTCCAGAGGCTGGAATAAATCCCTGGATGAGGGCACAGAAAAAGGTTCAAATACAGGCCTCACTGACTTCTTCAGGGCCTTCCTCAGAGTTTCCACCGATGCACGGGGTACCTGTGGTAAAGCCTCCACAAAAGGCATCGAGGGCTTCGACGGAATCGACGTCGAGCGTGGCGCCGATGGCTTCAACACAGGCCTCGAGGGCGGTGCCCCGAGCGTGTCCTACCGACGGCCTCGGCGCCAATGGCGTCGACGACTTCCTTGGAGGCGGAGCCTCAAGAGAGTCCCTCCACGGACATGGCGCAGATGTCTTCTTAGAAGACCTCACAGGTTCCGCCAGTCTCAAGGGCGTCGAGGACCGGGACCTGGAGTGGGCAAGGCTAGAGCAATCCACCTTGTCCGATTTGGACCTCGTAGGCTCCCGATGATCGCGCCGACCACCCGAGCCCGAAGGCGTGCGAGCGGTGGCCATAGCACATTCCCTGCCGGTTTCTTTCGAAGGCGCGGCAGACCATAGCCCTGTGATTGGAAAATCGCCATCATCTCCGTGAGAAATGCATCCCATTCCGCAGGAGAGGAATGCTTGTTGGGACAAGCAATCCGCCATCTGGCGGAGTCCTCGGACGAGGTGACGGCGCTTCCGCAAGTGCTTCGAGGAGGCAGAGAAATGGCGGGAACCACTCCGGGACCAAGACCCCTGGACTTATGCCGATGATGCAGAGAGTCGCCCCTCGAATCGTTGGTCAAAAGCCCAGCTGATTTAGACTTTCGGGGTTTGGAAACCCTACCTATAGTAAGCTTCTTCTTCCGCTCCTGCAAGGCCTTTGATGTTAACGACTGGCAATCGTCACAGTCATCAGTGGCATGGTCCTCGCCCAGGCACCAGAGGCAGATGTCGTGCACGTCCGTAAGTGACATCTTGGAACTGCAGTCCCGACACTTCTTGAATCCCGACCGCGGGGTAGAAGAAGACGAAGACAGGATATCTTCACAAACACCAAGTTCGATGAACCGATAGAAGTAACAGAAGAATCGAGGCGCGCCGAGATCTACAAAGCAAACACATTCGCAGAAAAAATGGAACTGAGGCTACGGGAGTTGTGCGTCCTACTTATAACATCCGGTGACGTCGACTCGACGGAGGGCCTCGAGGACAGCGTATCAACGTCATCAACGCAGGAGGCAAAACATTTCCGAAGCAGCACAGCTGTGGTGATTACCTGTTGCAGATGTGGAATATGTCGGAGGAACCAATCCCTTCGAAACCGCCGCTATGCGTTACCGAGCTCCATGACTTCATGCCAGCCTGCCTCACAAGGTCCGTGTTGAGGATTATGATGGTGCTTATGCACGAACTTCGCGCAACAGTTTGCCCTCGCAATCCAAGTAACGAGTAAGCGTTCTCTAGATTTGATGTCAATGTGATCACTGTGGCCACTTACATTTCTTGTTTGTCTTCTATATTGTCGTAACTTTCATCTATCACTGCCAAATGAATGTAGTTTGCCAATTGAATACATCTCTTGCGCTTTGGTGAAATCATAGTGGTCATCTTATGTGTCTTTTAATTTCAACTAAGAAGCATTATTTCTCTGTGTCCCAAATGTTATGGATTGCATGGGTGTTCACTTTTGTAATGTCTACACACTTTATGGCCCAAGTTGATTGATCCATGAAGTAACATTTGTAAGGGCAACTATGCAATAGGATACAGGATGCATTTTCAACTAAGGTTTGTACACTTATCAAGCTCATTTAAATACAGTATGTATGTTTCTCTTCCACAGGTGGTACAGGCTGGTGACCCATCATTCGTTTATATGGAGGCTTCATGGGAGGCTTGGATACTGCATTCGACTAGTAATACCTTCCTGTGTTGTTGGAGCCATTCGCGCCAAATTCCCCAGTGACAGCGGACAGTACAGGGGATTTTCCCACACTGTGCTGCAACCCGAAGTATACAATTTGTAGAACATTTGTGCCATCAACATCAGCAACAAAATAAAATACAAATTATCTTTTATGAATAGGTGTTTCAATTTTTCAGTGAATCAAGAACATGCCCACTTGTCTATGAGTGACATGCAACAATAGTTGGTGCCCTTTTACGCTCACCTCCTCTGCAACAATCCATCCACCCTCCATTATAAATGGCCAAAGTGCCAAACCAAGTGTTTCCAGGCTCCCCTAAAGCAGGCCGCACCCCTGCAATACACATAAGTGTGTCTCTACCTTCAGTAGTGTTCCGGGCCTTTTCTGCACGTCTCTTGCCCATCCACGCCCCCCCCCACTATCAACAGCAGTTCGCACCTGTGGATGTGCCCTATCAAGGGGGCTGGCAGGGATTGGAACGGCCGAAGTGTCAAACACCATGTACACTTCAAAGGTATTTTCCGCACAGGGGCCATTGCTCACATGGCCTACCCAGACCCAGTGTCTCCAGGCTCCCCTGAAGCAGACCTAGCCAGAAACATGTCACACATTCACATACAAACCCACTGTTCTAATCATTTATAAACCCCTTGATATTTATCCAGCGAACATCTCTGAGCACTGGAAGTCAACTCTTGATCGTGCTACCTGGGAACATCTTTGCGCGAGCACTGGACGTCCACTCTTGATTGTGCTACCTGTTCTCCTACTACTAACTCCCCTGCTTGCTGAATTTAATTGTTTGTTAGTCAAGGTAAGGGCAGGTCACCTATTAACTTCACTATATTCATCTCTTTCTGATCTCAAAATGTCTATCTATTTCTACCGAATGTACCCAGTAGTGTAATGTTCATTCATCTCAATTACTTTACCATTGTCTAATGTTTCAAGGGTTCTGATCTTGATATATAGCAAATTTCATCAGTGTCAATTGTAATAGAATCACATCTTTCTCGGACCATGTCTATAAGCGTGTTTCCTTTTGATGCATGAAAGTACATTCTGTATGTATGTAGTATTCGACTATGCTACACACGTTTTGTTTCTTTGACCAAAACAAACATTGCATAGAGAACTGTGATATAATTCCATCAATCTCATACAGGCAGTACCATTTTTTTTGTAATTATTTATACTTTTTTTATACAGATCTTATCGATTTTTCAAGAATGCCTGCTTGTATGGTTTTGGGTTGCCGTTCTAGGAGCCATGCCAAAAGTCAGGGCACAATCCTGCATACATTCCTGAAGAATATTGATTAAATAAGAAGATGGGTTCGATATTGTGGTTTTGCAGTAGACGAGATTGAAAGTAGAGCCCATGCTGTCTTGGGAGACTTGAGGTGCAATCAATTCCGCATTTGCAGCGTGCACTTTACCCAGGATATGTACGTCCAATCACAGTACACAAAAAAGCATCGACCCAGAATGTTTTGTAAATTGCTTCCAAGTGCAATTCCAACTCTATTGATAAACACGCTGCCTCAGGTGAGTCCCGGAAGATGAATTAGCTGTAGGTGGTGGGGTACTGAACAGGTAACTCCATGAACGGATTAGTGCTTTCGGTGTAAATGTGTCTTATTAAAGTTTGCATATTTACCAGATTGTATAACATTTTAACTATACCACATTTTACTACACACCCGTCTCTGGTTTATGGTGGAGACTCAAATGAAGTAATTATCACCGTGGAAAATAATGCCATAGTGCCCTTCACAAGAAGCATAATGTTTTCATAATCGGTTGCTTGACATGTCTATTTTATTTAGCAAAGTATACTGACGGAAGCACAGACCCTTGCAAGTGACGGAACCACCGACACATCCAGTATACCAATGGGGAGCCCTACAGACATGCAGAAGTTTATATTCTCAACAGTTGCATTTTCCAACATTTCTAATGCAAATCTAATTTTTCCTTTTACCACTTCATGACAATGCACTGAAAATGAAGGAGCAAGATTGTGCATCCATTTATTTTCACAAGTCAACAACAATTTCAAGCGCCTATCGGGCAATTTTATTTCACTTTTCAATTAGGAGAATGTATAATGCTTGGAATTTCAAATATGAAATCGTTTATGTATTCTGTCAGTTGTTTACACTAGGTGTCATTTTTGGGTTTCTCTTTATATGTACCGTTGTCTGCATCCCATTGTCTATGTTCTCTTTCGCTGTTTTCATCCATACTAAAACAGGTATTGTGTTATAGGGGGATGCTGGTACTTTGACTACAATTACATCGTCCTTTGCAGCTGGCCCAGAGTATGAGGTATGCGTACTTGCAGTTCCCTTGAATGAAATAAAGTAAATCCTACATAGGATACTATTAGACAGTGACATTCATATTAAACGTGGCGTGTTTCAAACTTTTCCGATTTCACTAATAACGTTACACTTTCTCCCTAATGCAGAATACATTTCAAAATTAGGGCAATATTACAATCAGTATGTTTTGCACTGTGATCTCTGATCAAGTACACTTGCCATTAATCAGGTGAAATTCAAAATGTATTTTATGACTAAATGACGTAAACTGTTTGCGAGGGTATGTGTGTAAGCGATCTGTGCGATGAAAGATTTTAATTTCCAATATGATTGACTTTTCTTTTTTATAATGAATATTCTATTCAAGGAATGTATACAAGGTGTGGAATTAGAAGAGGAGGCACATGGATCAGAGGTGGTGGATCAGCCTGCTCGTGAGGTCATTACAGAGAGAACCACGGTTTCACAGAAAATCAAGAAAACAAGGGTAACCAACAAACAATTTCGTTTTTTAGAAGTGTTTTGGGCTGGTGTTTTCTTCGCAACAGGTTTTTGGATTTAAAGTGCAATCTACTGTATGTGTGCCATACATTGAACATGTTTTTACAACCCATCTCCTAGAGGCCCAGAAGGAAAAGTAGTATAAAGATACAGACAACAAATGAAACCAAAGATGTTGCTTGCCAAACAGATTTCACCATGGATCAACTACTATTTGAGGCACAGCGTGGTCCATTCAATAAGCAGACTTGTGATGCTTATGCCCAATGGCCTGAAACTCAATGCAATGTGACCGGCGAAGCCAGAAAAGTGTTCTCGGACCATTGCTACAATGTGAGAAGTCGAAAAGATGAAACTGAATAGAATGAAGATGCTTTGAAATTCCTCGCTGACCACTTGACACAATCTACACCCGCAAAAAAGTTCCACCCAATAAACATTCAACGTTGATGGTTTCTCCATTTCATGTGCAAATAACACAAGCTGAACTAACACAGAATGAAGCTTCAACGCAATTGACGAGGCACTTGCCAAAGATCTCAACTACAGTTTGTCTCGTTTGGGCGATTTGTCCACCACAGATGAGTCACAAACCACATTCATGCAGGACAATTGGCTAATAAAGGAGCCTAAATACATTGTATTTGACAGCTGCCTGGTAGAGATTATACTGATACTGAAATGTGTCCATCCAGGGAGGGGAAAATATGCAGGGGCGCATTGGTGAATGTAACTTGTGTATTACAAGGAACTAACCTGAAAATCCAAGCCACCTGTGTCCACCTCCATGATACATGTTCATGGTCCGCTCAACCGATGCTGGGCAAAGTGCTAGCTGGAAATCTACTGTGTTCAGCAGCTTTACTTTTCAGTGGCTTAGTAAGCTGTCCAGTTTTTGTCAATTTGTGGGAGTTCAGTTCCGTGCTAAAACGCAGTACTACAAATATCAAAGAGAATTCTTATTCCCCGCTATTAGTGAAGCCTGGAAAACTAAACAAATGTCAATTGAAAGCACATTCTCTGGCAAACGGTTCAGGCTAGCTGGCGACAGACAGTGTGACAGCCCCGGATTTTCAGCAAAGTACTGCACATACCACTTTCAAGACATGGAAACTTAAAAAATTGTGAGTTCAGAGATCGTGCAGGTGTCCCAATGTAAATCCTCTGTGGCCATGGCGAAACATGGTTTCATAAAATCCCTCGAACATCTTCAATCGAAGGAAATGCAAATAGACCTCATAGACACTGACATGTTTCAATAGCCAAGGCCATGCGAAAGCAGTTTCCAAACAGTCGTCATCAATTTAATGAATGGGACGTTGCCAAATCAGTCAATAAAAAAATTATAGCTGTTGATAAAATGAAGGGTTCGGAAAATATTTTACAGTGGTCTTTGGTGGAGCTCCAAAACTTGTGATGGGTCTGTGGAAATTCTACTTGAAAAATGACGATCATTGATGCACCACTGTTCCAATGTTCATTATGGACAGAAAACCAACATTTTTACCAATGTGCACATGGACCTTTATCGGAGGAGCAGGAACGCGAGAAGAAGTGGTTGGGTCCATCTTCACCGCCACATTAAACTCTTTCAGGAGACCTAAAGGGACTCACAGAATTCTGTCACACCAGAGATTTGGAGGTGTTCCACAATATGCACCTAAAGTACAGACCCAAAAAGTTGTATTTCGGCATAGACGGTATGCAAGCTAGAACATTACTAGCCGTATTAGCGCATAATGAGAACCTACGGAGAGAACAATCGAGAACTGCAGGAAACTTTGGGATGCTTCATTACAAAATAGCCTTTGCAAAACGAAGCAAAAATGGGTGGCCAATATACCAGGCAATGGAATTCGATTTTATGAAAGATCTCACTTTGACTGTGCTGGCCATGCATTCTCATGGAATCGATCCTGATTTTGTTCCTAGGACACATCCATTGCCACAAAACATTAAAACTAGCCCTGTCCATCTAAAGTGGATCTCGTTGAACAGTTGACTTCCCGGTATATATGATTTGCAGCAGTGTTCGTACATAAACAATGGAATGCTATTAAACTTGAATTTCAAAGCTATTAAAATATTAAGAAGTATTTAATTATGCACATTTAATCCAGTTTATGATTCATTAATTTATATCTCGAACGAAAACATCCATGTCTGTAGTTGCTTGGTGTCCAAACTGTATTTTCAAATGTATCCTCTTTGTCAACTTTTTTTTGCAAGAAGTGCCTGTTGTAGGATGCCGTACAGTGTAACTCTGTTTTGACCCCTCCGCATTTCACCCTGCTCTTATGGGTCCTTGACTGATCAGGGCACGGGAGGGTCAGATGGATATCAGTATGAAAGGAACTGCGGGGTCTGAGCTGGTGGGCTCAGGCCTGGCGGGGTGTAGGTTGTTAGTGCACTGAAGTTCAGTGGAGATGAATGGGCACTTGGATTGTCAGTGTCTCACATTATCCGCAGAGCACATTCCTCTGTGAGAACAGGGCGTACGCAGACGTGGCAAGGAGATGGGGTGGGCTGGCTGAGCTAGGCTCTGGGGATGGGAGAGTTGCATTTGTACAAACAGAGAAGGATTTTCGGGCCTAGTAGAAAGATGTCATTGGACTTATTTGAAAATGGTTTCCTTGTTATCTGTTTTACTTACCCTAACTGTAACTGTTTTCCAAAAAAAACAAAATCACTAGCACTATTGATGGGTAAAAAAGTATTCACGATAGTGCGGCATTGGTGGATGCCAGCAAACAATTTGTTTATTTTTTTGACATATTTCAAATGCCACTTGGTCGGCCGGCGGACTAATGACTCCCATGGAGTGACGGTCACTTCGTTTGATGTAGCTTGTGGGGAGTTCACACCGATGCATCTTGTTTTTGATTTGTGGCTTTCCTTCACAAAAACAAAACTAACCATACACGCTCCATAGAAGTTTCAATTGTTGTTCGACCTTGGAAGAAAGGGAGGATTTGCTATGGATTGAAGGATGGAAGTTGTGGAATACCTGAAAAAATGATAAGGTTCACTATTTTAAAACTTGACATTAGAGCATTTATCTTCATTCTATGAAAACCCTTGTTCTTAGCAGACACTCTGTGTTATGTCGAGAGAATTGAAATACCAAATATCACAGACAAACGATTTAAAGTTTAATTTTCTGACCGGTATTGCTTACTTACATTGTTATGGGTTGTTGGGTCGGGTATATTGTGACGACATGCAAACACAACCTGTTGAAGGCTAGTGATATCTAAACCACTATGTCCCATGTCATATGGTTGTATTATTGGGTAGCAGGCTCCCCTCTCTAGAAAGAACATGGCATGATAACCTGTTATGTGTTTTTTTGACACTTTGAGTGTCCACAGCCATTGCCTTTAGCTCAATGTACATTTCATAGATGGGAAATATCCATTTGCATATTTGTTTTTATCCCGGGCACATGGGCAGTACAGCACCGAAATGCTATGGCAATTACCTTCTCAACTAGAGTACCTACAGCAACCCCATACACGTGTTTCAGCCTTGTTGTGCCTGTGAGGTGGAGCTGTGCCTTTCTGAGCAGAGCGAGCATGGAGTCCACGTTTGGGTTCCCCCAGGTTCCACCAACTTCAAGTTTGTTGCTAATATTCTGTTATAATGCCGTCTATGTGTTGTTCACATTTTCCCGTCAGCTTCCGCATCCCGGTGGGAGCTTAACATACTCCACAGCGGTAACCTCTCAGGCACATCGTAGACTCCAACTTTCCCAGATGTTTTCTGTGTGTTTCCATTGTGGCTTGGGTTGGTTATTAGGTTTCACCTGGTGCAGAATTAAAGGGTAAATGGATACATTTGAATAAAGAACGGCCACTGAAATATATTTTTATTCTGTTTTCTACACAGCTACATTCTTCCTTTCTGCGAATGTCATTTCCATATGCCGAGTGACGGTTTCTTCAGCCAGCAGCATCATATAAGCCTAAATGGATGGATTTCTATTACGCTGATATGGGACAATCACCCGGGACCGATATGTCCTTTGGCGGTACCAGCTACAAGGAGCAACCTGTCATCGTTTACGGTGGTCTAGCAAGGAGCTGATGCCGAAGCCTTGCGAATCAAGGTGCGTCGAATGCACATCGTCTCCCGAAAGGAACACTGTGTGCCTCATGATACATTTTTGATGCTGTAACCCAAGGACATTAAACAATTGGTGTTAAATGGAAATCTGCGGATGTTATCAGAGCGTTTTTTGTGAAAAAAAAGAACATTATAAATTGCAGAGTATTGATCTTTCCTTTTAAAATCGTTTTTTCCGTTACAATTTGGGACACGCTGGGCTGTGAGAGGATGTGATTGTTGAATTTCCGGGTTCTGCGCCAACTGACGTTAAGACATAGGTGATGAATGGGCGCGTTTGGCTATGCTGCCCACTAATGTCATGAAAGTAGGTGGAGAATATCGCTAGGAATAGTGATGTCAGCTTCAGGGGCGGGTGATATGATTAAGTGCCACAGGGGCACTCAAACTTAAGCTGATCGATCAACTGATAAGATTATCACAAGATGGCCGCGCCCGACTCCTTGATTTTGCATGTGTAAAAATGCAAAAAACTAAGGTTAGATGCATAGGACTTTTTTTTTTTTTTTACAATCGATCAACGTATGCTTATAACGATTTGCCCGAACGATTGGTACAATAACATTTTTGAGCGCACTATTCCTTTAATTGCTAACACAAAACACTTGAGAATGTTTTTTAAAAGTACTGTAGGTGTGACAGTAAAAGGTGATGAGGATAAAAGAAATGCATCCCTCCATCAAATTCTTATAAACATGCTTTATGTATGATTCAGCCTTTTTGCAGTCCATCTGCCTTATCATTTAGTATACGCCCACAGCGCATTAAAAGATACCTTAAATTGACACCCATTCGCCCCCCTGAACAAAGTTTACCAAACCAGCTTTTTCTAATTCGCTTAAGAATGATTTCAAATTTAGATAGTGGAAGCAGGTTTAGGCAATTGTTTGAAAGGTCGACTATTTGGCAGACACCACTCCTTATATCCTTAATTGACCAAAGCCAAGAAATGCCAGAGCTACTACTTCACATCAAAGTTGTATCTTGACATGGCGCAGGGCATGTTTTTCAACAATTGGCTTGCTTCCTTGCACTCGGTAGTCATGTCTCCATCTCGTGCTCTTGATGAGATTTTTGTACTTTCCCTAAATGCTCATGCTGCAGCTACTGTTCTTGTAGAGCCAATTCCTTCAACCACTCCTTGTGCAGCAAACCCAATTTCCTTATATTCGGGTACAGGTGGGAGAACTCCTGGTCTGTTCTTCCTGCAAGCAAAGCATGTTCCTCCTCTCTGCACGATTGCAGGCAGCCCAGCTGACACAGCTGTTCTTCACAAGGATGTATTCAATAGTCATCAAGAAGCTTAATCAACTTTAACTGACAATTTCCCACTTTATTTTTCAGGCATGAACATTTGTACTCAACTGTTGTCTTTCGAGCGAAGGTGTCAGTTTTAGATTCCTCGATTCAGGGCTCTGTACTGATCCCGAGTGCATTACGCTCAGGCAAGAGTACCACAAAAACATGCATGGAATATACATGGGTCTCAGCTAGAAATCCATGCATCTGTACTATAGATGTGTCCCAGTCACAGTTTGAATGTCTTCAGGCACTAATGGAATGCAATACGAAGCTTGCAAACCAGTGCATCACTAACTATTACAGATGCTCATGATGGTTTGACCTGCACTTTTCAACCAACTTTTTAAGACCTCTAGATGCATCTGCCTATCCTTTAGTGTCTACAAAATGTCACGCTCCAAAAGGCACCCTTACGGACATGTAAATGAAAACTTTAAAACACAAGCCCCCTGAAGTGTGTCCAGGAGTATACATACTGCGTGAACGGTACGTATTTTTTGTGCTGTTTGTATTGCAGCTTCCTTAGAGGCTGAATAGCGGGCCACCCTCACAATTGATACGCGCCTCACTTTATGGTTGCTCTTCAGTTTCAGCTAAACTCCATCTGCTATTAAAGTCAGAGTCGACAACATCTATGAGTCACACCAATCTTTATTGCACCACAACACTTCACTAAAACTCCAAGTGCCTCTGGCTAGATCTACACACAATACCACCTTGAGACAGTGTAGCCTCACTTACCTCCCGATTGGCTGTCAAACATGCAGATGAGGAGCTATCAATTATCCGAGAAAGAGGCATCGTACGAGGCAGACAACATAGCAGAGGACGGCCTGGAACATGGCTGTCTTGGCAATAAAGGCCTGAGCACCTTGAGACCCTTTTAACCTGGCCTCAGAGTCTGCCGTGTCCCCAACAGTCTCCACCAATCTACAGTTACATGGGGGATGGCTGACAACTGTGACCGGGGATGCACTGTATGGACCACTGTGCAAAAGAGGGCATGGGACGACTGGATAACGTGTTAAAGTCAAGGGGTCCACATAAGATTCAAACCATGGTAGACCAGAATGGCTACATCCGATAAAAAGAAAAGTCATAGCATTAAGGCAAATGAGGCTTGCAGTTTATTTTGTTTGTCCATAAACACAGAAGCTTTTATTATCTCTGGATTGACATTCAGTATCACAGTTAATTCACCACTTGAAGACTGTAAATTAAATAGTTCACTTAAGAGTCAGCCGTACAAAAAACATTTTCATTTACACACATTAAACAACATATGACAGTAAAAATGCCTTTGTTGCCACTGAACAAATACAGAGTGACAATGTAACTACCTTTTGTACAGTTATTCTTTAAGCAGTTTTGCTGTACATTGAAAAATAATAGAAATAACTGCTATAAACCCCAAACCTTCAGTGTATAACCTGCTCACAATAAATCCATAATTTACAGATATGTTAAAAGAAAAAAGGTCTGGAAAACAAAATCAACATTTTTAAAACACAAGCACCAAAATCATATGTTAAATTATGATCAATGTCAAAGGTGGTCTTGACAGCGCACGGCTGTCTTTGGTATTACCTTGCAGACCCGTAACAACGTCTGAAAGTGCAAATGCTGCACAGTTAAGGTAGCAGACCACCATTATAAGTCTGCTGTATGGTGAGAGCATGTATTTTGTTAATTATATTTCCATTTGGGGTGTGTTTCCTTTTGTGTTAAAATGCACTATTTTCCAAGATCCTTTGAGGTCCTTATTAGTCATACGCGGTCCATACCATTCATAATCCTTTGCAGGACATTAAGGCCCTAATCATTTTCTTCTGTGGCATAATACTCATAAGTTATTAAATTGGTTGACATGCAGTTTACTTCCCCTGTTGCTGTTCAGTAAATGTGGTTGATTACATTTTGTATGGATTTTTTGGAAAGTCCAACCATTTTCTGCAAGGAGAAAACTGTCGGAGAACTCTCAACTCATTAACATAACACAGCAGACCTCAAAGTTGAAATGTTGCAGTGCTGCCAAACTTAGAAAAAGTTTTATACTTGGTCATTGATACGTAGTTCACCGATTTCCTATGTTTTCATATTGCCCACTATTACCAAGTCAACAATTCAACCAGCAATCTTCTTTGTCTGTTCCATTTTAATACATTATGAAAACCTCATACTCAATTTTACATCATGTCAATCATGGAACTAGCCATCCAATATACTGAAAACTAAGGCAAGCAGACTGGTTTCAAATATAATGGGGTATGAACAATTAAGAAACATGTTTTGGGTGAGGATGCATACTGTAACAGGACCAATTACTGAGTTTGAAAATAGTTGTACATATACACTTACATACAGGTTCTTCATTACAATTAAAAATGTAATTAGGATCATGGATGTGTCCTAGACAAAGTGTTTTAGGAAAAAGAGTTGCATAATCTTTGATGTTTAGGTACTGGATTAATCTATGCTCGTTTACAAAATCTTTGAAATGTAGGGAACACTGGTGCACATGATTCGTTTTCAGATACATAAGTGATAAGGGGCCAAAACTGTACGGATGTTTAAACAACGTATACCCGATAGTATCGAAAATCTACCTTGAGGACACAGAAGCAAGCCATAGCCTGAACAATAGTATATATCTGATGTTCAAATATCCCAATAAAAATAGAACGAGACTTTGCCGAGGATTGGTGTTAACACCCTTTTATTAAGGCCAGGTGAGCACACTTCATATTTTAGATTAACGGTCAATGGATATTTGTCATGGTACGTTTTAAGTCACTCGAGATATGTCTTCTGAGATATGTCTTCTGCATCTGGTTGATTTATATTTTTCTAGAATACTTCAGGCACCTCACACTCTGTTTTACTGAATTTGTTCCAATATTCTGATGTATGATCAGTGTTCTATTCTTTGGTGGATTTCAATGGCTACTGTGAAAACTTTATCAAATGCAAAATGGCATGAACAGTTATGTTTCCTAATCTTCTTTTCCTTATATTCTTAGCGGTTTCATCTTTAAAGACCACAAGCCAAGAGCTGGATGCTTTGTGAGTCAAACAGCAAATGCTCAACCACTAACTAGTCAAATGAAAACAAGCAGTGCACCAATTTTTTTAAAAAAAGCTTTAAAACTGCCTTTTCATGGATCATGACAATAAAATAATATTGTGATGGCTGAACACCAATTACACATGTCACTGAAAGGATTTGCTCACAACGTTATGTTTTCTGGCATTCTACATTATGCCTAGCTTCACCATCAGACTTATTTGGGGCAAAGGACATCTCCAATTCCATTGACGATAATGTGTTTTTCCTACCTTCCTGAGCTCAACTCTCATGTGAGCGTTCATTCAAGTACCCAATGCCTGGCTTTTGAAACTGTACATTTTTCATAAACATTTAAATCTCCTACTATTTATGCACATACACGGCACCATGTGAACAAATTGTAAATGTTGTCCAGAGTAACATATCTGCAGCAGTGTCTCAGCACCCGCATAGAAATGTGGCATGCCACCTCTTGGGACATACGCAAATGCTTACTGGAATGGAGTGTACTTTCACTGGATACACATTCTTTCGCCTTTTCTGATTCTATGCATTTAAATCTATGTTCCCCTACAGCTGCTAGCTCTCAACTGGCATGAGGTGGTTCGTTTATTGTTATGAAACAGCATAAATGAGCAATAATTAGCATCAACACCAATAGATGCCTTCATTATAGTGGCACAAACAAGCACAGATTTTCAAAGAGGCATAATCCCAATCCTATTTATAACATTCATAGTGCACAACTCTGCCTAAATTGATTTTGGATTCTATAACTTTGCTATAATTACATTTGTCCAGCACCTTTTAAGGTTAACATTCGAAGTGAGAGTCTGCCCAGATCTTGACCCCGTTGAAGAAAACATACATTTCTTACCAGACTAGGATTCCCACCACTTGCCTGCATGTTTCTTCCAGTTACAGGAATAGAGGGAAATTAGTAGGTTTTCTTTCTAACTACTAATTTACAAATGAGTAGATTTTCTTTCCAACTACTAATTTACCAATGTTTGGTTGACTGTGCAATGTTCTAAAACTAGTCCCCACATATGTTCTAATTGAAGGGTTGTCCCAAATGTTCATACCCCATATGCAGTGTTTCTTTCAGTTGTTGATAGAACACCCCTTTTAGAAAAAGACATTCCATATCAATGTAAAATAGCATGGGCCTTTTTAAACAACATTGACTAAAAGAAATTCCTATTTTTGGTACATACACTGAAAAACTCTGCCTCTGTGTTGTAGAATAATAAACATTGGACTTGTTCTGTCATTTTCACTTTTCCGATATAGAAATGAACTGCAGGAGAACCTACTGAGCTGAACCACTGTCTAGATTCTGAACTATATGAAGTGATTCTTGGAGATACAATACTAATGGCCAATTTCACTAATATGGATTGCCTGTGCACTAAATGTAGCTCAAAGGCAAAGCATTCAAATTATTTATTTTACATTTTCCTATGGTGCTTGTTTGACTGATACTTTCCAGGTTCATTGAAAAGTATAGTTTTGAAGATTAAGTCAAGATCTATAGCTCCATGTGTAAATTCTACCACCATGGGAGGGTTTTTAATTTTCTAGAACTTATTTTCATCACAATCTCAGTTAATTGCTTTTATTGTACAGTAACTTATTTCAGCTGCAAGAATTGTCTACGAAAAGCTGCTAAACCTTAAAAAAGAAACCAGATATACAGTCTACAATGACTTATACGTGTACGGTGCCTGAGTCTTATGTGAATAGGAAATGCATGTCTATACAGTACAGTAGGAAAAACGAACATCACAAATCAAGGTGATCTATATTGTCATCACAAAAGGAAACAGTTGGAAATCCTCTTTAGAACAATGTATTGGTCGCTACAATTTAAAGTCCTCACAAGCAGGAATAATCTATTTGGAATGCTTCAGTATTGTTGGCTATATTTACATCGCTGAGCAGCATACACATGCAGCTCCCGAATAGAAAAATAATCATGCATAGATCAGGTAGATCTGGTTATTTAAAATCTTTAGTTGTACATGTTCTTGGCATATAGAAACATGCTTCACATTCCTCGAGTATGATTATCAGCCTTCATTACCACATTTTCTACTATATTTACACTAGGTAATGATACACAGTGATTGCACTTCGAATACTAGGTATCTAATCAGGTCACTCCTCAAATCTTTCTAGCCTTTTCTGCTGCTCTGTCACAAGCCTTGCCCCATTAACTTAAACCTAACTATTCTTTTAATTTCATTGCGTTTTCAAGTGACTTAAAAAAGGTGCTTAAAATACATCAAAGAATATAGTCAACAAATATGTTAATCAATTCAAGTATTCAAAATCAAGGTAACGTTTACCTTGTGCGTGAAGGTATAACATGGTCTAGTACTTTGAGTAAAACAAAAAACAGCATGATGCCATTTGTAATACAATACCATTATTGTAATTATTTCAGTTTGTCTGAAAAGTCTACTGGATTGCTTTTATTCACAGAAACCTTACTTTCTTTTCAAGTAAAATTATTTCTGACATTTCTAATCCAATTCCCCCAAAACAAAAATGTTGATAGCAAGAATTATTAAAGGAACATTATGAAAAAAGTAAATATGTTTAAAATTATCTTTAGAAGTGCAAAGTTGGAATGTTTCACAAATAAAGACAACCCTTTAGATGAGATGTCCAGGCTGCATTTCAAGGTACTTCAACACTTCTTGTAAGAAGAACCAAGAAAAATTGGAGGCAACGAACATTCATTTAATACCTTTTTGCCTCTCAAGGCCAAATTAAAAGCATTAAAGAATCATTACAAATATGTAACCTAATCAGCACACTTTGAATGGTCAAAATGAATAGGTCTTCAAAGACTTAGCTTCAAATTGGATTTACAACAGTTTTAAGGATAGGTTTAAAAATAGATTATGTATAATTTAACATACCCAACATAAATCAAAGTGATCGTCAAAGAATATTTCTCCCTAAAACCATCACACCCCAAGAGACCTTTCAAAAACCAGCACGGAAAGCATCCACGCTTGCAGTAGTGTATGAATGATGCTGACCAGTTCAACATATTACATATCTAGGCGAGAGAAATTATTAATAATTTTCCCACTGTCCTGGATCTCACCAGTGAAAGACCAATGCAATTTTTAAGGCTCCTGCAATTAATAATTTAGTACACCCCTTAAATTGGTATAATGCATGGCATCAGAAGCTTGACAATCTACCCTAATTTTGCAAACAATCCCAAATCAGGTACTTTGGTTTTTATCATAATGTGCTAGAATTCTACTTGGAAATTCTAAAAAAAGTAGAAAGAAAAAAATCTGTGGCAAGGAATTGAACATGATTTGACTTTCTGCTCATATTAACCAACATTGTCCTGACGAATATGTAGGACACCTGCCCTCAAACAGTCAATTACCTACACATTTTAGCATTAGTAACATAACATCTTAAACATTTAGTTTTGTATAAGAAGGTTGGACAGGAATTTCAGCAAGAAATGTCCTCTTCAAGTGCATCACATAGTTATAAAAATAGGCGAGGATATAAATTTAATAATAGTCGGTATCAGTTCTCAGATAATATTTCTGCTTCAAAAATACATCAAGCTGTTTATCAGGCTCCGATTACAGCCTGATGGGGACGACAAGCGGTAAATACGCAACCAAAAAATAAATGTAATTTACACACATTTTCAGATATTCGCTTTAGTTGTTGCATGTGCTTATGGCCACATCCTATGTGATCCTTCTCCTCTGTGAAAATACCAAAATGCATTTTGGAATTTTCCACATTTTTACTAGATGTACCGCATAAGTGAGGTGAAGCCTGAAACGCTTCAAACAAGGAGCTATTTTAGGAGACTCCAGTCCTATGTAGATGGCCTTATGTACATAGAAGTTTGACACAAAGGGACACTAGCTCTTCTGAACTGAGCAGTCTGTTCACATGCTGCCAATGTATATGTTTCAATCGTTAGGAATTGTGTCTTGCTCAATAACAATGTGCCTGCACAAAAGGATAAATGGGGTTGCATCGGGCACCTTTGCACGTGTTTGTGTGCACACCACATTAATCAAGAAAACAAAAGCTAATGTGAAAAATAAAAGTTGTGAAGTCCTAGCATGACATTCATTTTCAAAGTACAATTGTTTCCACTTGCCCTCAGGGCACGTCAACATTAAAACGAAAGCAACTTCAACATAGTCACACACAACCGTGTACTTATTTGAAGTGAAGATTAGGCACTAAAGATATCGTTGCACCTGTCCATACAAATGAAATGACGCATTTTGTGAAAATCTTCATCCGGTTAAGGTAGACACTGTTCTTGGGATGCACTCTGATCTCCTTGCAGTTGCCAGTGGCTTGGTTAAGTCAAAAAAGTGCATTGCGACAAAACAATTTGATTCTGTGAGGCAATGCTGTAACTGAACACCTTGAAACCTTCAGGTTAGCAGTGCATCATGCATACTACCCCACTGCAACTGTAGGTTAACATGCCCAGATCTTTGACCTTGTTAATCTTTCTGAACCTACCCTGTAGAGCAACTAACATTTGGTTATTGCATTTCTTTCTTTAGTTACAAAGAGATTTCACAAACATGAGTTACATAATAACCCCTGTCCCTACTTCACATGAGATTTCAATGTATGCTTATTTTTCCGAGTAACATCACATTTTTGTACACTTTGCTACTGTAACATGGAGCACAATGCTTGACATTGTGCAAATATGTGCGTGCATACTCAGACTCCTACATATATCCGAGTGTCTGCATACCACATTATATACAGTACACACTCACACATTGACCAACACCCATATGAATGTGGTAAGGCGGTAAAAGGCAAACAAAGATTGCAACATTACAAAGCATTGGGCCACTGAGCGCTGAAACATAAAGTTAGTTGGGCCCTTCATTATTAATGGGGCATTTTATCATGTACAGCACTCACGAAACAAACATAACCCTCAAGAAAAATCAGTAATTTATCAACCTTGCCCCGCGTACTCGACTCAGAAAAGAACGCAGTTACTCCATGCTCCATGTACAGCAAGCAAATGCATAAAAGGTGATGCAGAGCAAGGGAGCATGCACTGTGCAGACTTGATGTTTACAGGGTCTACAATGGGAAGACAATCCATAAAGACAACTGAATGCACCAGGATTGTTGGCAGTTACATTAGAACCTAATTGGAATGTATGTAACAGAAAGCAAAGGGTTAATGGAGCCCCATATTAAGCATTCAACTTTTTGTCTAACTAGTGCCACCTAGTGCCATCTTTGCTTTTTGCATTCCAAAGAAATGTTATAACAGTAAGCATGTTATCTTGCAGTAACAATAGAAACGATCCTGCAGCAATATCCGGACAGGTCTCTTCGCTGCAAACCGTGCTCGTCACTTTGCTTCGATAAAGCTTAAGCGGCCAAACAGGAGGATAGAGTGGAACTGCAAAAGTCCAGGCTCAGCACATTCCAGTTTAGGATCTGTAGTCCTTTTTGCTGTATGGTTTATTGCCCAAAATGCTATCAATCTCGTGTACGATAGAAGACGACAATTTTGGAAGAACCTGTCGAAAATAAACAAATATATCAGTTCAGAGGGCCTGGTTTTGGTGTGGGTGTCGAAAATACATTTTACATATCAATGGCTACACATTTACAGAGACTGAGACCACAGCCGCCAACCACAGGTTACATGCTTGCACTTGTGGGCCCATTCTTATAACAGAAAAAGCAGAACTACAAGTACCAGCAGGCAAAAAGCAAGGTCCAGAAAAAGGTGGCCCTAAAACCATGGTCCACTTTCCAGACTGAATAGTAAGGCTTTCAGTTCAAAAACTAAAAGGACAAAATAGCAGTTAAATCTGCAATAATGCGATCATCTGTTTTAGTGTATGCAATATAAATGTGAAATAAATATTACACAATTTAGGATTAATACCTAGAATTTATCATCTTCTGAACAGAATTCCCAGGAAAGGACATTTTTAAAACTCTCTTTAATATAATACAATCAATAGTGGGGGACCCAGTAAAATTAGAAATGCCACTTGTACCATCTCTTGGCAACTAAAGCTGTACGCGAAGGGTTAAGACTAAACATGACTTTTCAAAATTTCAATTAAAAAGGCAAAGTGGGCAAGAAGACTTCAAAAGACCAGGAGGGATGGACTCTGGTGCCAACTATGGAGAGGATTACAACTCAAGTACTGGTTCCCCTCCCTGAATGACAGTATACCGATTATAAATAAAACAAAACGAGCTGAATGGAAAAAGAAACACTCCTGCCAGGACTCTTAATTGTCAAACAGTGGTCATGCCAAGCGGAACTAAATTCAAATGAATGCAACAGACTTCAATGGAACAGTGCCCAGAGAAGCGCAACCAAATCAAAAAGCAACCCAAAAAGTTTTTTGAATAAAAGTTTTTTTAAAAATGTTATTATTGTTCACAAATGAATAAAATAACATATTAAATCTATATTAACCCATAATGCATATTGGGACTTTGTAATAAGAATAAAGTGCATCACAATTAAAGTGCTGATAACGCTCTAGTGTAGACCACAACAGGGTCGGGTGAAGGGGATCACACGAGAGGGGACTGGTGTACACAAGTGTGTATGTAGAAAGATTTTCACAAATATACGTGAATTCCATTGATTATTTTCAATGAAAAGACCATAAACCTGCCCGTGCATCCCCAGATCACAAGGCGCAGCACCAGGACACCTCAGTCCCCATCAGAATCACTGATGGGAGTCCCCATCTCTGAGAGCTCTCAGCAAGGTCGGCGACAAGTATAGTGCAAACAAAGGGTTTTTGCAGGATGCAACAGCACTTCCTCCCTAAAATTATTATTCTTAATACTTTGTACTGAAGATAAAGAAGTGCTTTGTGTACATGTTTTTTAGTCACTGTGATCTATGGCCTGATTCAAGGGTTGAATACCCATGGTGTCACAAAGCAGGTTTATTTTACACACAGGGGTAATAAACATTGATACATAGATTCACCCAGAAAGTAAATCCACAACAATATTGCTCTCCAATAGTACACCAATCAGGTGGTCATGGGTAATAGTTTCTCTTGCACTAAAGCTCAGAGAGCCAACTGCGAGAAGCCAGAAATGGTTACGAGGAATTTCCCTGCCTAAAACCAAAAACTGAGGATCTGTCCATTTCTGGATGTCAAAATCAAAACTGTCCTTGTGTCCAAACGTTCTATCCGGACTCTCACACTACAAACCAAATTATAAGGTGAAAAGGGAAATGTCTTTAATCTGGTGATTGCAAAAAGAGTCTATAAAGGAAAGATGGAACAGCTCCAACATAAAAGTTCTCCAAGGTAAAAGAACCTTGGTTTCAGAAGGTGATTCCCTTTTCCTGGATTCTTTAACACTATGCCAACAATTCTTGGTTCAATAGTTCTTTGTGTCTTTCTTGACCCACAACAATCCTGTTAGTTACAAAGCTACATAGCCTTGTAGTTCCTTCTTTCAAAATGTTCCTTCTTTTGCTCAACAATCACAGCCCTTTCTTGGGACTTCCTGTAGATTTGCAACTGCCTGGTAAACTCCCCTACGAGTACTGCTACTATTGATCCTGATCTCGCGCTCAGAGGGGAGGAAGGATAGCTCAGGGTCAATGCGTTCGTCTTGGAAGCAAGACAACATGGTGCAACACAGGTTCGAATCCCGACCCTGCGCTTAGAAACCACCCGCTGGTATTAAGGGTGTTATAAATGAACAGTAAAATAAATAGGTAACAGTTGTCTTTTCCTTGGTTTTGAATATCTGGTTGCTTCAACATTTATTCTGGGTTTCCCCCATATCTGCATTCCATACAATCAGATATGGCTGGGGTTTGCATTTGCAATATACCTTCTTGGTTTGCAAACAATCTCCTTAACATCTCTGTTTCTGTGGCTTTAAAGTTTACAAATTGTGTTTAGCGCTGTCGTCGAAATGCCCCGGGCTCCCCACTTTGCTTGGGTTGACATCAGAACTAGGTCAACACAGCTTCCTGTAGCAAGACACACTCTGGCTTGTTCGGTCAGTTCAACGGATTTTCCAATTTCTCAAAATCAGGTTTCTTCTAAGTTCAAAAGCATATACCAAAGCTCAGTCTTCCTCATTTCACTTGGCTTCTCTCCCCCATCCCCCTCTGAGTACGTTTTTGACTCTGAAAACAACTTAAACAATAAACACAGTTTCAGTTACGATCTACTTGAGGTTTTTTCCCTTCCCTTTCTTGGCGTCGAAGACTTTCGATACAGAATATATGTGACTTCCCACTATGCCTGACCACCTCGACAGTTCGGTTCTCTTAATTTCTTGCTATGCTGGCTGGTACTGGTAGTTTTGCACAATTCTCAAAATACAGTTCACTTTCAGACTCCCCTTCGTCGGGTTGGAGCCTCTCTATCTTTAAACAGTTCAGGTTTCCCTCAGCTGTGCGCAGACCTTATTTATAGTTTATACTTTTCCTTTATAAGCTCCCCTCGATCGGCGCAAGCTTTCCCTAAATTTGTTTCACACTTGACTTGCAAGCATCCCTCGTCCCTCGATTGGGCACAAGGGTCCCCAGCAATATCACAGTTCATTGATCCCTTCACCTTTAGGGCTTTGAATGTTACTTCCAGTTATTAGGAACTTTTAAATCTATCACATTCGTACAGTTCCGCAATTTCGACAGTTCAACAATACATGTCCTGAGGCATTCGACTGTGCCATCATCAAAACAGCATGACCACTGATACATTGTTCTGCTGTCACTTTAAGAATTCTCCTTTCATACAACGCGTAACACAACAGGCCTTTCTTCCTTCTCAGATAACTCACCGGTTGTGTTGCCGATTCCTCACTTTCAAGGCTTTTCAGCTTCAGCAATTTATTGGACCTTCTTAATTACATCTGTTGGCGGAAGGGAAGCAGACCTCTCATCAAGGCTTCCCAGCAGGGCGCTTTTCGCTTAAGGTTAGCAGCTGCCCTTGGGGAATGTGGGTCTTTCGTCTGGCTTTTTAGTAGCCTCCCGCAGCTTTTAAAGCCCCCTGGCTTCCTGCGTTCCACTTCTGCAATTTCAGCAGTTCCTTCAGCCCTATTCCTTCTTGCTTCCAGCCTCGCTCTGTGTGCCAGGGTGTCTGACCTTTTATACTCTTTGAAAGAGTTAATTGGAGTTAGGTTTGAGTAGTTGCCCCTCCCTGCCTGACCTCATTATCGGGACAATATGGAGACTGACCATAGGAATCCATTGCCCATTGATTCCCATGGGCAATCCTCATGACTCCGACCTGCCTCTTCTTCGTCCCAGTAGTTGGACTTCTAGAGTGAAAGTAGGGATTGTAGGAGTTGTAGTATTTCCGTGGTACCATGGAAAAATGAATTATGGTTTTCATCAAGATGAAGGGGGTAAATGTATTGTGGTGGGTGAATGGATTTTCTATTGGGTTCTTGCGATTTTATAGATGGTTTTAATTTCCCTGGTCGTCTCCTTTTTCTTACAGAAAGGAACTGGGGTCTGATGGAACTCTGCTGACAATGTTCCATGAGAACTGAGGGGATGTCGGGTAGGGGTGTATTGGAACGTGAGAAATACCATGTCTCGCCCGAGGGCATGCCTCCCATGGTCCCCAGGGACCCCCTGTCCAGATGATCCTCCCTCGCTCGCTCGTAATGAATTCCCTGTTGAAATCTGCCACTTTCCACACAGGTTCACCACACAAAATATGATTGAACTCATCAAAACACAATTTATCATCTTCGCCATTTTACTTTTAGCGGTTCTACATTTTTTAGTTTATCAGTAAGAGAAGATGGATGAGAAACCAGGAATTAAACGTCTGTAATATCCCACTTAACCCAAAAGGCTTTCTTTCTTTGTCTTGGGTATTAGATCGTCTTTGACTGCTTTGACGTTCTCAGTTTCGGGTTGGACGAGCCCATTCCCTACGAAAAATCCAGAGGGCGATTCCCTTCTCCTGGATTCAACACTATGCCAATGATTCTTGGTTTAACAGTTCTTGGTGTCTTTCTTGGCTCACAATAATCCGGTTAGTTACAAAGCAATTTAGCATTGTAGTTCCTCCTTTCAAATGGTTTCTTCTTTTGTTCAACAAACACAGTCCTGCCTTCAGACTTCCTGTAGATGTGCAACTGCCTGGTATACTTCCCTGCCGGGAAGTCTTATGCACATCTGATTGCCTGGTTCACTCGCCTGCCAGGACTTCTTGTATTCATAGCTAACAATTCCTCTTTTACTTCCACAATTGTATATTTCTTGGTTGGTTTTGTATACATGGTTGTTTAAACATTTGCGCTGGTCCCCCCCCCCCATATCTTCATTTCATACACTCCTATATGGCTGGAGTCTGCATTTTTAATATGCCTTCTTGGTTTGCAAACAATCTCCTTAATGTCTCTGGCTTTAAAGTTTACAAATTGTGTTTGGCGCAGCGACCAATGCCCCGGGGCCCCATTTTGCTTGGGTTGACTCACCGGCTCTGTGTGGCGTCATATATTTATTTATTGCATTTATTGTACGGCCAAACTCAGAGGTATCACGGCGTAGTTACAGACATCTTACTTATATAAAGAGTAAATCACAGTACATTTCACAGTATTACATCAAGGAGCTTTAGGTATGATAAATCACTGTACATTTCATGGACCTGCATCATAGGGCTGGTGGCCGTACAAAAGTGTTCTGGCATTCAGTACTAGTGGGTGTGGTAGTGAGTGGTATTCAAGGGGCTGCCTGTTATTTTCTGTCCTTGGTAGCCCGCAGAGTGGGGGGCAGAGGGGTGGCATCATGCTCGAAATTATTAAATAGCCATGTTTTGAGTGTCTTCTTGAAGCACTGGTGTGAGGGCTCCGTTTTAGCGTGAAGTGGGAGTGAGTTCCAGAGTTGAGGGGCCATTACCGAGAAAATGCTTCTCCCTGCTCTAGAGCATTTGAAGCGTGGTATCATGAGGTGAGCGTTGTTGTTGGATCTTAGTGTTCTAGTAGTTTTATTGGGGGTGACCATGTTGTTGATGTATGCAGGGGCCTTTTTTGCAAGCCATTTTTCTTAAGGTCCAATTCGTGATTACACGGCAAAGCTTTCCAGCCTGCTACTCTGGATTGCTTCTACATTTTCCCGGTCCTTTTGTGGCTTTGCTTCAGCATGTCTGCCTTCCTTCTGGTCCCCTGGCGTGTCTGTGGCACCTGCTCACGCAACGTTCCTCTACCTCCTTGCTGGTGAGCCCCATTGGCTCAGCTACAACGGTCCATGCTTCCAGGGACCAAAGGCTTCAGAGAGGAACGACTTCTCCCAAACAGCAGCCTCCTACAATTTGTTTTCGATCTTTAAATGTCTTGTGCATAGGTGCATTCTGAAAATAACTAGCACACTCATTTAGCTTGAGGCACCATGTGCTCTGCATCATTCCCTTCTTCCTCCTCGTCCCTGTTCTTGGGTGTTTGTGGGAAATGGAGTCCTTTGATGTTTGCTGCAGATTACATGGAAAATCACTTTCTATGGTTCTGTATGACAAGGCAGTTCTATATGGAGGGAAATTAGAAATGGAAAAGGTATTCTTGGAGCTTTTACTTTTAGACCAGGGATGGAAGTTTGGGTTAAAGGGTAAGGAGGCTAATGATGCACATTGTTTTGATCTGTACGTTTTTGAGTAGTGGGGCGACATTGCACTTCGGTTGAGTGTGATGAGCTTAAGATCATTGGGGTTCTTACCTGGAATGAGGCACTGGCAGAAATCTAAATGATTCTACTTGCGGTAGTCAGGATTGGAATTTGCAAGTTGCACTTCTACCACCTGTGTCAAAGATTTTTCTGTGACACCGTCCAGAAGAAGGCAGTGACATATTATTGCTCAAGCCACACTCCTATTGTATCAGCACCCAATTTGAAGGGCGACCTCTAAAAGGCTTTTTCCATTTTGCCCTGTGCAGAAGAAATGGCAGCCACATGTACATTCACATGTAGCAGGGATGCCAAAGTTGAAAGTTGATTTTGAATCCCTCTGGGAGAGGCCCCAACCTCACCCTCCATTTTAGTACAATACCATCACCCCTCCAAACAATAAACCTCATTTTAAGTTCGGAGGTGCTGTACAAATGTGGCTGCAATACTGTTAGCAACACTTTTGTTGGCAGTAACTAAAATTACTTTTGTTTTTATCGCACCTCTGTATTGAGAGTTTTATCTGGAAATGGAGGATTTACCGCCAGCATGACGCTAGAGGTAAATCATGCAGTGTCCCTGGGTGGTAGCGGTGCACAGTACAAATCAACATAACATAACTATAAGGCGCATTTAACATGCAGAATTACTGCTCACAATAAAGCCAACAAAAATCCACATTGAGTCCTACGGACTCCAAAAATGAGGATTTGCACCGCCATACCACTACTCGTAATGCCATGGGACCAAGTGGTGGTACCGATAAATGATGATAAATGGTGGTAAATTAGTAGATTTTCTAGCAATTTACCACCAAATGAGGTGGTAAATGAGGCCCCAAATGTTTTTACCTGTATATTTGATGGCAAATTTATACAAAAAAATACCTTAAACCAAAATCTTAGGTGAGACTTACATTTTATTTCCCACTCACTCCCTTGAACAAAGTAACTATGTGAGTCTGGTGAGATTCTATCTTTGAGAAGGGAATTCCTGAAAACTATGAAACTGCTGCAAAAGCTGGCATACTTCTGTGATGTACTTAATAAAAATAACTGTGTACACCATATTTAATAAATAATTTTCCACACATTCCTTTTTAGGGAATCCACCCTAGATTTGGTCAGCAAATCTTTTCTTCTCATTGGAGCTGAAGAGACTCTGGTTTGGGAAGTTCAAAATTAGCTTCAGTGAAACATGAAAACAAATATTGAAAGGTTACCCATGCAATGCCTTAGGAGGTCATCCAGTCTTGGTATTTTTCTTTGCATTCTGGAACTTTTAGTACTGAATTTAAAATTCGAAAATCCAAAGTACAAATGCTACAGTCCAAAAAAAAAGAACGGACAGGATGCCCAACTCATACATGCATGGGGACCCGCGATAGCTCCGGACAGATAGTTCTGCAAAACACGACTCTGATGAAGTGCGTTTTAAAATTGGTCTGAAGCATTTTTTGACTCTTGTACCAAACCAACAAGAATGAGAACAATGCTTGCACTGAAATCCTGCATAGCTCAAGTTCTCCCTTGCCATGTGTGAGAATGCCATCCAGTCTTGTTGCTTTCTGAGAGTTTGGGGACTTGTAGGTTTTTTTCTCCCTTTTTTACATTTGGAAAACTACATCTGTGAATTGTAAATCTAGTGACTGAGCTGAAGGTATACTTTGTTAGAACAATTGCATTATATTAGCAGTAGTTTTTCAGCAGCAATTGGGCTATTACCTTTAAGAAGCTGATCAGAAAGCACAGAATTAGCTCAAAGACACCACAAAGGGATGTGTATTGGTCGGGGAAGTTACAGGTAGGGGTGGAAACAGCCATAGAGGATAGCAGGGCTACGGACAGTCAATGGGTGGGTCAATAACCACACAACAGCCACAGGCTGTGTGTCCCTCTTCACATGCCACCTCCCTCCTGTCTTCATTTTCCATGACAATAGTTTCGGTTTATAGGCGTTCACTTTCAGCGTTACCTTACCTAATATCAAAACTAAAAAGGGTTAGGTATTTCTTTCCACAAGTTAAAGCCAAATCAAGCCTCCTGAAATCGATTGGCTTTTTTAACCAGATTTCACAGATTTGGCAAAGGAATCAAAAATGACGGATTTTTGGACATTTATTTTTTGTAATTTAATGTCATGAAGTACAATAATTACCCAGGGATACAAAATAGCGGCTGGAGGTGGAGACTTTGAAATTCGATTAAAAAAACTGCCCATTGAAAGGGTTTCCTTCCCTTCAACCTTCTCTTCCATTTTTAATAGAAAGAAAAACCATTTTAAATGTACCCTTTAATGTATTTACATTTTAAAATCAAAACCCATTTGAATTTCTCTATTCATACTTCCTGAGTAGGAATCAATTTCATTCTTCTGTGGGGTTTAATCCAAGGCCCAAACAAACATAACTGAAAGGCTCACTGGAAAAATGATCTGCCAGCATACCAAAACCTTCACACTGAAAATGGGCTTATTAAGGGATGCTGTGTGGGTTTCTGCAAATAACGAAAGGAAAAGCTATGTGAATGGCCAATGATTGGATATCGAAAGGCCTATCTTTCATTACAAAAGGAAAGAACAAACTTAAAAGCAACATTTTTCATTGAAACTGCCACCCATCAAAAGGCGGTGCACTATGACAACCAAGACCGACTATTCAGCACAAAAACAGACAGCAGATGATTAAAGAACAAGTTACTTTCTTACCTGGTAACGTTCTTTCGATGGGATGGTCCGACGACGTATTCCATATCTATGACATGTAATCACCACAGCTGTGCTGCTTCGGAAACTTTTTTCGGCGTCTGCGTCCTGCGTCGATGACGTCGATGCGCCGTCGTCGAGGGCCTCCTCCGACGTCCGACGTCATCTGATGTGATAAGTAGGCTGCACGACGCCCGTAGCCTCAGTTGTAGTTTTTTCCCCCAGAACGTGTGACACTAGTCAACTGCCAGTCAGACACAAAGCCTTGCGGTACGTAAGCTGCAATCGCAAAAGAAATTCTGCAGCGGGGAAGGCAGGGCGGGAGCGATATGGAATACGTCGTCGGACCATCCCATCGAAAGAACGTTACCAGGTAAGAAAGTAACTTGTTCTTCGAGGGGATTGGGTCCTCCGACGTATTCCATATCTATGACAGACTCCCAAAGAGGTACCAGAGCAAGGAGGAGGGAAAGAATTTAGAATCAAAATTTAGAATAGCCAATCAAACAGCAGAGCGAAGGACCGCCTTGCCAAAGGCCAGATCCTGTGCTCGGATGGAATCGAGGGAATAGTGATGTACAAATGTATGTACTGAAGCCCAGGTGGCTGCATCACAGATGTTGTGAATAGGAACACCCCTCTGCAGGGCAGTAGACGCAGCCATACCCCTGGTAGAATGGGCCCGCAAGCCAGCCGGTGGGTCCTTACCCGCCAAGCGGTAGCACTCCAAGATGGCCAAAATAATCCAGCGAGACAAAGTCTGTTTCGTCACAGCTTGCCCCAAACGCTTTCCAGCGTAACCAATAAAGAGTTCATCGTCCACTCTGACCCGGGACATGCGTGAAACATAAAAGCTTAAAGCTCTCCTAGGATCAAGCCTATGGAGCCTCTCCTCTTCCTTACCAGGATGCAGAGGAGGATAGAATGCCGGAAGAACAACCTTCTGGGCCAAATGAAATTCCGTCACTACCTTCGGAAGAAAAGAAGGACGAACTCCAAGGACAACCCTGTCCTTGTGAAATACAGTGAAGGGTGGCTTAACTGAAAGTGCCTGTAACTCACTCACTCTGCGAGCGGAAGTAACCGCAACTAAAAACACAGTTTTCAGAGTTAACCGCCTCAAAGGGCAAGAATGTAAAGGCTCAAACGGAGCACCCATAAGAAACTTAAGAACAAGGTTCAAATCCCAACCGGGCACCAGGAAAGGTGACAGAGGGAATACATTAGTGAGCCCTTTCAGAAACTGTGAAATTAAAGGGATTTTAAAGTAAGAACACTCTTCAGAAAAGCGCTTAAAGATGGACAGCGCCGCCAGTTAACCTTTAATGGTACCCACTTGCAAGCCCCTGTGGGCCAAAGAAAGTAAAAAGGACAGAACCATGGGGATGTCACATGCAAAAGGATCCACATTCAGAACTCTGCACCAGTCGCAGAACTTACGCCAACGGTACAGAGACTTTGTCGCTGGCCTTCGGGCCGAAAGCAACACCTCCATCACGTCTTCAGGGAGGTCTCAATCCCTATACCTCAACCTTTCAGAAGCCAAGCGGGAAGGTTGAGGGATCTGACCTCTGGATGGAGAACCTGACCCCCCTCCCGTGAGAGCAGATCGTCTTGGTAGGGAAGACGACGCGGAGGGCAGATGGATAAGTCGAGAAGGTCCGGGTACCACGTCCTCCGAGCCCACGCTGGAGCAATGAGGATCATCCGGGAACCGAACTTCCGTAACCTCCGCAGCACTTGCGGGATGACGGGGACTGGAGGAAACGTGTACAGCAGCGGGAATGACCACTCCACCACGAACGCGTCGTCTCCTAAGGCTCCTTTTGGAGGAAATTCCCGCGAGCAAAACCTTTCGCACTTCCTGTTGACACTGGAGGCGAAGAGATCCACTTGAGGGGTCCCCCAAAGGGCGAAGATCTCCAGAAGAATCTCCTGAGCCAACTCCCACTCGTGAGAGATCGTGCTCTGCCTGCTCAGAGCGTCCGCCGTCACGTTTTCGTCTCCGGCCAGATGAACTGCCGAGACCGAAACTTCCTGCTGGATTGCCCAGAACTCGAGCTGCATCGCCTCCCTGCACAGAGGAAGTGACCCTGCCCCCCCCTTTTTGTTGAGGTAGTGCATGGCCACTGTGTTGTCCGTCAGGATCAGGACACTCTTTCCTCGCACAGTCGGCAGAAAAGCCTTCAGGGCTAGCCTGACGGCCCTCAGCTCCAACAGATTGATATGGAGTCTGGACTCCGACGGAGACCAACGACCGCTGACTGTCAGCCCGTTGGCATGAGCTCCCCAACCCGTGAGGGATGCATCCGTCACGATCGTCACCTCTGGCCAGGGAAGCCAAAATGGAGCCCCTTTCATCAAGTTGCCTTCGACGGCCCACCACATAAGGTCCTGGGCGACCGAGGGCGGCACCTGAACCGGGTCCGACATCCTGCCGGAGGACTGCGACCATTGCGTCTTGAGCGCCCACTGCAAAGATCTCATCCGCAGGCGAGCCTCTGGCACCAGAAGAATGCAGGATGCCATGAGGCCGAGCAACCTCAAGAACCCGAACGCTGGGAGAGTCTGGGCATGCTGAAACTTGTGCACCATCTGCTGAATGTTAAGATCGCTCACCTGGGGAGGAAAACACTGCCCCAGGGAAGTGTTGAGCACTGCTCCGATGTACTGGAGCCGCTGTGTTGGCGTCAAATGGGACTTCTTTAAATTGAGGGAGAAGCCCAGCCTGTGAAGGGAGTGGCAGGTGACGGACAGATGATCCAGGACTTGCTCGGGAGAGCTCCCCCTGATCAACCAATCGTCCAGGTAGGGGTAGACGTGAATCCCCCCTTACCTGAGATGCGCTGCCACCACCACCATGAGCTTGGTGAAAACCCTTGGGGCGGAGGTCAATCCGAACGGCAGGACCCGAAACTGAAAGTGCGAGTCGCCAACCGCAAACCTCAGGTACTTCTTGTGCTTGGGATGGATCGCCACATGGAAGTAAGCATCCTTGAGGTCGAGTGACACCAACCAGTCCTGAAGCTGAAGGGCCTGGAGGACTTGAGAGAGAGTAACCATCTTGAACTTGTCCTTCCTGAGGAGTTTGTTCAAACCGCGCAAGTCCATGATGGGTCTCAATCCCCCGTCTTTCTTCAAAATCAAAAAATAAGGGGAATACCATCCCTTGTTCCTCTCCGCTACAGGCACCAGTTCTATGGCACCTTTCTCCAGCAGGGCTTGAATTTCCTGCGCAAGGAGCGGATCCGGACTCTGCAAAGAGAGGTTCCCCGGTGGATTGTCGCGAGGCCTGTGCCGAAGGGAAGACAGTAGCCGTAGGCTATGATCTCCAGAACCCACACATCTGAAGTAATGGCACGCCACTCTACAAGATGCTGCGCCAGCCTTCCCCCAACCGGCGAACCATGGGACATGGCCTCATGACTGAGAGGGAGCGGCCGCGGCGTTACCTGAGGGCAAAGAGGCAACTGCCCGAGCGGCCTTGGCACCACGGGTACCCTGTCGTCCACCTCTGGTACCCCTGCGTTGGCCTCTTTGACTGCCAGCTCCTCTCGCTTTACTGAAGGACGAGTAATAGCGAAAGGAACCACCCCTCCACTGCTGTCCCCTAGGACGAAAAGGCGGAGGTTGGCGAACTGCAGCGCCCAACGACTTCGCTGCAGCTTTCGAGGTCTGCAACCTCTCAAGGCTCTCGTCAGCCTTGCTGCCAAAAAGGTGTTCACCGTCAAAGGGCATGTTGAGGAGCCGAAACTGCACATCAGGAGCAAACCCCGACTTCCGCAACCACGCAAACCTGCGTATCACGGTGCTCGCCACCATGGACCTACTGACGCATTCAGCTAAGTCCAAACCCGACTGAACGGACTCGCACATGGCATCCTTACCATCCTGGACCATAGCAAGGAAACCATCCCGTTCGTCCCCTTCGGGAATATGTTCGGCAGCTAATGCAACACAGTTCCACAGAGTGTGTGTGAAACGAGACAAGGCACAAATGGAGTTGGCCGCCTGAAGCGCCATACCACCAGAAGAAAACACTTTCTTCGCCCAGCCAGCCATCAAAACGTTTGTCGTTCCTATCAGGAGGGATGGTAGGGTACGGCGTCTGCTTTGCCGGGGCCGTCTGCACCACCAAACTCTCCGGAGTGGGGTGCCTGGTCAAGTAGCAGGTTTTCGCGACAAGGATCTGCCCACCGCCGGGAGACTCTCCGGAGCAGTCCAAGCCGCTGCCACCCTTCTCTGTAAAGCCATATGGAATGGCAGTACGGATCAGTTGGGGGACCAACATCAAGGATGTCTGTCAGATCATCCTGCACAAACTCCCCTGGGGGAGCAGACCAACCCAAGTACTCAGAAACCCTAGCCATAAGGCGCCGGTACGAGGCGTCGGCATGAGAGCCAGGCTCAGGCCTACAAAACTCCACCTCCGGAGAGGTGTCCAGTCCACTGGCATCATGCAGTGACTGTCTCAAATCGTCAAACTGACTATGGCCCGAGACAATGTCATCTGGAACCCGACTAGGAACCAGGCCATCAGAATCCTCATCCGCCTCTGAAATATAGTCCAGGTGGCGAAAAGAAGGCACCCGAGAGTGCTTGCTCTTAACCAGAGCCTTCCTGGGGGGTCCTCCCGTGCCACGGGGTACCTCCGACACGAAAGGCGCCGAGCGAATCGGCGCCGAGAGAACCGGCATCGGCGCCGAGACGATCGGCGTCGAGGAAATCAGCGTCGACGTCAGATGCAGCGCCTCCAGCATCGGCGGCGTCGACACAGCCCTCGAGGCCAGAGCCCCGAGCGTGTCCCTCGACGACATGAGCGTCGACGGCTTCGACGACTTCCTCGGAGCCGGAGCCTCGAGAAAGCCTGTCGACGCCCTCAACGCCTCAGACGTCGATGTCTTCCTCGAAGACCGCACAGGTGCACACGGTCTCGAACGCGTCGAGGACCGGGACCTGGAACGGGTACGTCGAGAACGAGTCCCCTTGTCCGAACGGGACCTCTCCCGTGACTCGTGCCGTCCACTCTTGCGAGCGGTGTCTCTCGACCTCTCACGACCGACCCCACTGGGGGGCGCGGACGGCTTAGTACCCTGCGACACAAGAATCGCCAGCATTTTCTTCCCAAAGGAAGCCCATTCCTCCGGCGTCGCACGGCTGGTGGGGTAAGCGACGTGCCGGGCAGTGACCTCCGAAGAGGACCTGGAAGACGACCGGTGTCGGCGCTTCCGAGAATGCCTCGAAGAGGCTGAGGAGTGGCGAGAACGACTCCTAGAAGGAGACCCACGAGACTTCCGACAATGACGCGGAGAGTCACCCCTCGAATCATCCGTCGAAAGCCCCGCAGACTTCGACTTCCTGGGCTTGGACACTCGACCTACCGACAACTTCTTCTTCCGTTCGCGTAAGGCTTTGGACGTGAGCGACTGGCAGTCGATACAGTCATCCGTGTCGTGGGCCTCCCCGAGGCACCAGAGGCAGGCGTTGTGCGAGTCCGTCACCGACATCTTGGACCCACACTCCCCGCACTTCTTGAAACCCGGACGCGGGGTCGAAGACGAAGTAGAAGACATCTTCACACGAAGGATTTTCACAAAACGAACAGGTTCGAAGAACCGAGAACAGAACAGAACTCAAAAGAGTCGAGGCGTGAACCGAGAATCACGAAGCAAAACGGAACTGAGGCTACGGGCGTCGTGCGTCCTACTTATCACATCGGATGATGTCGGACGTCGGAGGAGGCCCTCGACGACGGCGCATCGACGCAGGACGCCGACAAAAGTTTCTGAAGCAGCACAGCTGTGGTGATTGCATGTCATAGATATGGAATACGTCGGAGGACCCAATCCCCTCGAAAATATATTTTATGAATGACTAAAATAAACATCCCTATACTTACAGCTGTCACATCTAAAAACCAGTGTTCTGTGAAAAGAAATGAGAAATCCACCAATGCAAAAGCAAAGTTAACCATGATCAGTAAAATACACAGTATTTCAAAGAATAAAGGATGATGTTTTAAAATGCTACATGTAATTTCATTTCAGCCAAGGACAATGTGTGGGTCTCTGGGCAAAATTTGCAAATGGCTTCCCCCACTGCAGGCCTGTTGGCCTTTGTATCTGGAAAAGGAATTCCTTTTAAGCTCCAGCATACCAGTTATTTACAATTGCAATAAAGTGACTATCAGCCTTGAATGGGGAAAAATACAAAGAAAATAGAAGGTTTTGAGATCAAAATTGTGGTCAACTTAAGATAACAGGACAGAATGCCAGATGTCAGCATGGCCTCATGCCTGGCTCCTTATCTGCAATGGGAGATCTCTGTGTGGCCGATGCATCCCAACCATTTACAACCAGCAGCCCATTAACTTTCAAAGTACAAAAGGCCAGAGGATTTATTGCAGACACTATCAACATTGCTGCCTCACAGATTCTGTTTCACGTGGGTTCTAAGAAAAGAACTCCCTCCAAGCTAAAGTGAAACTAGCTGTGGAATTAATGACAGAGAATATGTATCATGTGTTTTGCTATTGAATGGCCCAAAGGAACACATTTTCGTTAAGTTATCCACCATCTTGAGGGCGAGAAAAGCCATTGAGGTGTCACCTGAAAGCTCATTTCAAGGTAGTTCTGGGGGGGTTATTCGCATAAGAGTCGGAATTTCAGAACTCTGGCACCTAGCCAAAAAGAGATCATAGCTCCCCAGAAAGTGGGAAGAAGCTGAAACTTTGGACAGTTGTGGCTAAATGTACACATAACTGGTGAGTAAATTTGATCATAATCACTGCTATCGTTTTCACGTAATTGAGAAAAAAACACCAATTGTGCAGGCAACATGGTGTGAACACGGCTGTCGTATTATGAAATCCTCCATGACTAGCTGAAGCGGAATATAATATATATATATATATATATATATATATATATATATATATATATATATATATATATATATATATATATATATATGCGAAAGGGAAACTAAACAGTAGTAACCCTCAAGGGTATGCACTCCTCCCGATCAGCCGTCCACAATGAAGGCTGCGCCCTAAGCAAAAACCAACCAGACGAAAGTTGATTCCTCATGATGTCCAGTTTATTAACTTCTCCACCATTTAAAAATGGTGGAGGAATAAATCCTCTGATTTATACATTGAAGTTCCCAAAAATGTGTACAATTCCTTATCAAGGTTATGTCCGGTTGGTTTTTTGGTTTCTTGGTCTCGAGGTCTAGAATAAACCTTGTTTCCATTTGTCAAAGTTCAAGTTCTCGATTACCCCCTCAGGGATTTTCCTTAACATGATGCAAACCAAGAAACTGTCCATCGTCCCTTCATGGATTTCTCTAAAGTGTACTGCCATCGGATACAATGCATCAAAGTTCTTTATAGCTCACCAATAGTGTCCCAATATACCAAAGATCCCAGGTGCACATGAGAGCATATACCATGAATTCTGTGTTGCATGTCATTCTCGTCTTTAATTCTACCGTATGGCCCAAGATCAGATTTAAATAAGTGGTTCTGTTCATGGCATGTTGACATGCCTTGCACTTCGTACACTTAACAAAACCATTGATATTACCAATCAGCCAAGTGGCAGGGTTCGATGTTTTGGTTATCGGAGGCATATAACTGCTGACAAGTGAATCCTTAATGGAACAAGATTTTCTAAAAGTAATATTCGCTCTTTCCTCGAGATGGGATGACAAAATTTCATCCGACAATAATACATGCCAATGTCGCTGAAGGATCTTGCGTATAATATTACAATGTGTGCCATATGTGAGAATGAGTCGAATCACGTTATCTTTTTCTGTTTCTTCTGGTGTTCGATTTGTTAGACGTAAAGTCGTTCGACTCAAATTCAGGGGTTTTAGATCCGCTCTTTCAAGTATGGCTATCGGGTATCTTTGTTTTGTAAAGTTGATTGCAGTGTATTTGCATTCTTTATCAAAACATTATAAACTTGAGCAATTGCGGCAGAGTCTCACAAACTCCCCATAAGGGATACTCCATTTCAGTGGGGTCGGGTGATTACTACTCACAAGCAGTGGCATATTTGAGCTAGTCGGTTTGCGGTAAAGCTCAGTGATGATTTCATTTTGATCTGATTTTACTACAACATCCAGAAAAATAATTGACTTCCGGCTGTGCGTTTCTGTGAATTTCAATTTCAAATCGTTTTCATTTAAGATTTTCACAAAATTGAGCCAATCTTTATCGTCTCCATTCCACAGAATGAACAAATCATCAATGAATCTTAACCATAAAACCACCTGATTAGTGTATTGGCTTCTGTCCATACTACTGTTTTTCCCCACCAGCCCACTGTTAAGTTAGCATAAGTTGGGGCAAAGCTCGTCCCCATGGCAGTACCTCGTAACTGATTACAGAACAGGAAAACATTGCTTGTTAAACATAAGTCAGTCCTTTCCATAATCATTTGGCTATGGCCAAAATAGTTAAGTGATCTGCTGCCCAAATAATGTTTGCACGCTTTCTTGCCATCACTATGTTCGATGGACGTATAAAGCAAAACTACATCTAATGTAGCAAACATGTAATTCTTCTCCCAAGTAATTCCATCGATCTTACTTAGGAAATCCTTTTTATCACGTAGGTAATAAGGTAAAGTAAATACCAAGTGTAGAAGAGTTTGCTCTATGTATTTAGACATGTTTTCTAGAGCTGCTCCTTTCAGTGTAACAATGGGCCTGCCAGGGGGGCATGTGAGATTTTTGTGCACCTTAGGCAGGAAATAGATGGTCGATGTTGTGGGGAATTTGTTCAGAAGGAAATTGCAATCATCTTCATTTAGAATGTCTTGATGCAACCACTTGTTCAAAAGACACGTTACTTTGGTGGTAATCTGCTCTGTTGGATTGATGGATAATTCTTTGTAACAACTAGTATTCATAAGTTGTCTATGGGCTTCCTTAATATAGTCATCCCTGTTCTGGATGACTATATTAGTCCCCTTGTCTGAGGCTTTGATGACAATGTCCTTCACATTTTGAAGTTCTTGCAGGATCTGTTTTTCCTTAAACGATAAGTTTGACTATTTGTTTCTGCGATCTTATTTTTTTGAGATCATGGATCACCAGATCCTGAAATGCCTCAATATGTTTGCCCGGTTGGAATATGGGGTTAAATTTTGATTTAAATTTCAAGTTAATTTCAATGGACCAAACTGTAACAATATTGAGCATTTCCAATGTTATTTCTGTATTGTTTTCACTGGCTGAAGCCATTGATTCTAGTTGTGTCAAGTCTAATAACTCCTCTAGATCTTCAATGGGTACTGCTGTTTTTCCTTGCAGCGTCTGTTTAAATTTGTCTTTTGGTGGATTAACAAAGAATTTTTTAAATCTTATTTTCCGCCTGGATTTATAAAAATCAACCCTTGTTTCGGCATAATTGTAGCTTGCTGTTGGGCAGAAGCTGAATCCATATTGAAGCACTTTAGTTTGTTCTTCAGACAACTGATTGGTAGACAAATTAATGGTGCTGTTGTCTGTATTGGTATAGTTCATTGTGTTGATTTCTTCCCAGAGCGAGTTCTTGTATTTCCATCCGACTCTGAACTGCTTATTCCTTTGTCCCCTCCTGGTTTTCTTTTTCCTCCATGTCCTTGTGATTTTCCCCGACCTCTTCCTGAGTTTTTTTGGGATTGCTGTGTCCATCTAGTTCCAACATCCCCATTTCATCAAAAAAATTAGTCTTCCTGGGGTGGTTGTCACTAGCAGTGGAATCTGTATCGGAAGTGGAAGCTATCTTGCTAGAGACTGGGGTTGTCGTCATAGGTTTATTCTGGATGTTTTGACTCATCATGTTATTTCTTAAATAGTCGAACTGGCGGGCAAATGTGTAAACTATCCCCTTTTCATTGTCTTCTTTATCACAGAGGAATTTCCTCCGATTACGCACTTTAATGTCTTCTTCATATATTTTATGACTTTCCTCAATACTGGCTCTGATTTAATTGCCTTCTTCACTCAGTGTTATTTGGGAGAGTTCATGACTTATTTCTTCCATTTTTGCCAATATTTTCTGCCTGTCGATCCGTGCATATTTAATCAGGATGTTCAAAAATTGTCCATTCGCTGAATCCCCGAATTCTTTTAGCATTTCTGGGTCCTGTTCTTCAAATGATGGCGAAATCTATTTGCAGACATCGTGGGATTCTTCCGACATCCACATAATTTTGCAATGAGTGTTCTCCCCCCCCCCACCACGTGCTGATTTCTTTTTTTGTTTTTTTTTCCAGTTCTTTCAGCAAATTGATTTCATTTTTCTCTTTATGCAGATTGGCCACCTGCGTAATACGTCTGTCAGCTGCACTTCCATGTTGTGTTTCACAAACCAGGGATTGTGCTTGCTCTTGTCATGTGTTCTCTCTATTCGATTGAGATGCCATGTCGCAAATAAGGCTATACGGTGTACTGGAGAGGTAAGTTGGGAGGTTTGTTTTTGAAGATTAAAGGCACTCCAACAAGCAAAACAGTTTAGAGTGCTGGCGTTTCAAATCGGTGGTTAAATAAGCATGAAAATCAATATCATGCGAGAACCTCTGAGACGGGCAGGGACCAGACAGAAGTTTTATTGCCTTTACTGTGGTGCACAATGCCTACTAACAGCCGGTGCTTTGTTATAGGGTTAAAGGCTAACCCCTTTGCAATGTTAAAAAAAAAGTTTTGCTTATTGCCACTGTAGACTTGATCAAAAACAGCTTTCTTAGCAAAATCAAACTTACAAAGCACTCAATCTAACTATTTCAGTGCAACTATTTGGGTGCGTTTAAAAGTCAAATCTGGGTGTGTTTCTTTGAGCAAATATGGTGTTTTCATTTTTGTTTAATCTCATTTTGGACCTTAACTGTAATCTGCAAGCCCAGTGACTGTTCCCCACTGCTGTACTTGCATTTCTCTCCCACTGCACCCTCTCTACCTGACCATGGCACTATCTGTCTCTCCTATCTACTCAAACTGCTACATTATCAACCATCCTTCCCATCTCACTAAGTCTGGTAAGAAGAAATAATTCAAAAAGGATATCCTGGTCTCCAACCCCGGACTACCCATTGCTGATACCTATTCCAGCGCTTCTGCCAGACAAACCCTTACCAACATCCTCTTTGTCTTTCCTTCGCCAGATCTATGGACCCCTAATATGATCTCTGTGCTCTGCCCCGTCTCCTCCTCTCCCATTAATGGTGGCACCCGCTGGGAAGTGCGTATGGATTCCTTCGACTCCTCCAGAGTCATCATAAATGTCTACATAAATGGCACTGTCATGGTGCAAGGCCCTCAGGCCAATCTCCGTCTCTTTGATAGGCAGTTCCCTCGCCTCATTAAATTCATCACATCTCCTGCTGTACCCTACTCCTCCTCCCTTGGTTACCTTGCTCTTTTCTCCT
The DNA here is from genome assembly GCF_040938575.1 of Ambystoma mexicanum. Classification (NCBI taxonomy): domain Eukaryota; kingdom Metazoa; phylum Chordata; class Amphibia; order Caudata; family Ambystomatidae; genus Ambystoma; species Ambystoma mexicanum. The sequence goes on along the minus strand of NC_090929.1, from coordinate 581,027,837 downwards.
TCATCCTCTGCCCCATCTCATACTCCTTCCACACCTCCACAGAGGGTACCTCTAATATGTACTCCTCCCCGGAAGGTCTTTAAGGCTGGCAACCTTCTTCATCTTGCCACCCTCGATCCTCGCTCCGCTGTCAAACACTCGTCTGACATCTGCCACCTCCTTGAAGTCCTTGACCTCAATGTCCTCGGTCTTACCGAGACATGGTTCACGGCAAGCTCTGTCACGAGTTTTGACACCCTCCTCCCAGATGGCTACAAGATCCTCTCTGCCCCCAGATCCACCTGGCCTGGAGGTGGTGTAGCCCTGGTCTTCCCCGAGTGGATTCCTGCCTCTATCATCCCCACTCAGACTTACTCCTCTTTCGAATGTCTTGTCTGTAGGCTCTCCCACTCTCCGAGCCATTCCCTTACTGTTGCTACACTCTACCGGCCACCTGGTCAATTCACCTTTTCTCTCTGAGTGGGCAGATCTCTCCTCCGCCCTCCTGGCCTCTACCTCTCAACTCCTCCTCCTTGGTGACCTTAACATCCATCTTGATTCTCCCTGTTCCTCATCTGTGCTCTTCGTGACCTCTGCGATTCACTCTCCCTTTCCATCCTCCCCTCCGGCCCGACTCACTTTGCTGGCCACACACTGGATGTCATGATCTCCTCTGGCCTCCCCCTATCTACTCCCCTCACCATTCCTCTTTCCTGGAGCGATCACTGCCTCCTCTCCTCTAATCTTCCCATCTCCTCCCCTCAAGCCAAGCCTACCCAAAGACTGCCACCCACCTTCTTGGACATCCGGCCCATGAAACGTGTGTCAGTCGAGGCTTTCGCTGATACCTTCTCACCCCTCCTCCACGCCTGGCTGACTCACACCCTGACACAGCCCTGTCTCTCCTCTACTCCTCTATTTCTGATAATCTTGATGCTCTTGCCCATGTCATGAGAATCCGCTTGAATCCAGTGGCGTAACACAAAATGTGTGGGCCCCCCTGCGAGCCATGCTGAGGGGGCCCCCCAACTCGGCAACAAATCACGGGTTGTGCCACACTCTGGGCCGGCCTAGACTGTCACGTTTGCACAATACGCATGAACGTGCTGCTGAAGGGGTATGCCGCACACTGCACTAGGAAAAAGATATAAATATGTGTTTTAATGCAATATACAGCACACTTTGAGATAAAAGAGTGTTTGCAATTGTTTTGTAGGGTAACACAATCCAATACATGCAAGTCACCAACAGTGCACAGGAACATTGATGCTTCCAACTGGCTGCACAATGTAGACCAGTGTAAACACGTAATAACATTATAGTACAGAATGCCAGGCCACATTTAGACATAACTAGACTGTTTTCAGCAAAATGCCAGTCAAAGCAATAACACTCATCAAGAAGAGAGCACACAATAAAGCATGTGTCTCCATGGCCTCGAACAACACGGCCAAACTCTTTAAAATCTGCAAGGAACTGGTCAATCCTGTTGTGGTCTATACCTCTTCTGTTTCCTCCCATGGCCTCTGTACAGCTCTGGCCTCTCATTTCTCTGCTAAATCTCAGGACATCCTGTCCTCTATGTCCTCTTCCTCTCTCGGCCCATTTTGGCCATCTCTTCTCTCCTCCTCCTTTTTCCTCTTTCCTCTTTCTCTCTGACAACACCTGACAAGGTTTCTAGACAAGTCCGATCTATGAAAGTGTCGTCCAAACAGGTGCTCCGCTGCTCCTCCAGAACCATCAAAGCCCATATTGACACCCTCGCTCCAGCCTTGGCCGATTTCTGTAATCACTCTTTCGCCACTGCAATGTTCCCCTCTCCCTTTGAGCACTCCCTTGTGCACCCACTCCTCAAGAAGCAGTCTGCTGATCCTACCTGCTGGAAAACTATCGCTCAATCTCCACCTTTCCTGAGCAAACTCTTGGAAAAGCTTGCCATCTCCCAGCTTACTCTCCACACTGAATCTGTTGGTTGTCTCCATGACCATCAGTCTGGCTTCAGACCTGCCAGAGGCATGGAAACTGCTCTCCTTAACACCTGTGCTGCTCTCTAACCTTGATTCCAGCATTCCTTCTATTCTCATCCTTCATCTTTCCTCTGCTTTCGACAGGGTCAACAACGCCATCCTGATCAATCGACTCTGTGAGAACCTGGGAATCACAGATCAGACCCTAGAGTGACTGACCTACTTCCACTTGGACCGCCACTCCGCTCCCAGGTCGATCGTGGTCCCATTCTCTCCGCCACCTCTCTCTACCTGTGGCATTCCCCAGGGCTCTATCCTCTCACGCTGGTTTTTCAACCTCTACTTGGCCACTTTGGCCTCCCTGATCTCTACCTTATCCTCTAACTTTCAGTGTTGTGCGGATGACTCAGCTTTCCTTCAGGCTCCCCTCATCCTCCTCTCCTCTCTTGCTCATTCCTGACTGTCTATCCACGATTCAGGATTGGTGCGCCTCCAACAATCTCTGCCTTAATGCCAGTAATACAGACATCCTTCTCATTGGGACCCTTGCCACTGTGTTTCCTCTCTCACTATAGCAGACCACCTTGGGCCCTCTTCCTTTGCCTTCCTGCGAGGCAAAAAACCTTGGTGTCATCTTCAACGCCACACTCTCTTTTTCTCCTAACATCTCGGACATCACCAAGAAGTCCCACTACCAGCTGCTCCTCCTCAAAGGGACTCTTCCCATTCTCACTCTCCACCAGAAGCTCACTGTCTCTAAGCTGGACTACTGCAACAGCCACTTTCTCAATCTGTCTTCCTCTAGTCTCCTTCATATGCAAATAATCCAGAACAGGACTGCAAGACTTAGCCTTGGCCTCAAGCCCTGGGATTGTATTTCTCCAGCCCTGAAATCTCTCCACTGGCTGCAAGGATCAAGTTCAAGAACCTTTGCATTGCCCACAAGGCTTTCTGGGGCCAGTGCCAACACTAAATCCAATGCCCTCTTCCAAAAAACCTTCTTTCTCTAACCCTTCACTCAGCTACCTCCAACTCTCTAAGGCTTAGACATTTCTCCAGGCAGAGAGTGGGGGTAGACCTCTCTCCTCTGCTGGTGCCTCCAACTGGAATGGCCTCCCTGCCCCTCTCAAACTTGAGGCGGACAACCTGAAGTTTCGGAAGCAGCTAAAAGCTTTCCTCTTCTGTGCTGCTTTCGCTCTCTCTCCCCCCTGCTGACCTACCTGACCTACATGTCTGCTGTACTGACTGGCTGCTTGGCTACCCTCAGAGTCTCTCTGAGTCCAGGCTCTTTCTTGATTGGTCACCCTTGCACTGCCTCCGGGCCTACCATGCACTTAGGGGCTGTAACTGTAACCCTGCAGTCCATTGTTTTCCTTGCACAACCAATAGCTTCTCTGCCCTGGCTGCACTTACTGAGAGCATTGCTGCCCTGTTTTCCCCTCCCCTCTCACTTGCACTTCCCTGCTCCCTTTTCCCTTGCACTTCTCGTTCTCACAATGACACAAGGTCTAGTGAGATTGTTTGTCTTGTCCTCCCTCTATCATCCCTCCCTTGTGTACACTTGTGTACAGGCGCATTATAAATGACTTCAATCACATCATATCATTTTATCACAGATGCCCAGAAAAATATACAATGCCGCAGTAAGAAATGGCTAGACTGGCAGCACCCAAATGCCAATCTAGCCAGGTAATTAAAGTTAGCAGGACTACTTTATCAGAAATGTCCAGTTAAAAGAAAGTCATACCAAACTGAGGAATGACTAGACTGGCTAAATCAAAAGGCCTCTCTAGCCACTAATACCACATATCATGCCTGCTTAGCCTGGACATGGACAACCATTATGATTTATCACACAATCCTGCCCCCCCACACATCCACTCTCCCTCCCACCCACCACCCCAACCTCCACAATCAGCTCCTTGGCCCAGAATTACCTCTGCGTCCCTCTTCCTTGTCCCAGAGCTTTCGTATGAGGCTCCTTGCCTCATAGGTAAGTACTGGGATGAGGAACAGTGGGACTAGGAGTGATGAAGATTACAGGTAGCTAAATCAGGCATTACCTCCATGTACCTCTACCTCTTCCCAGTACTTTTGTATGAGGCAGAGTGCCTCGAACACACGTACTGCCTCGTATATAAGTACTGGGACGAGGAAGAATAGGGCTAGGAGTAAGCAAGGCATTAAACACAAGTAGTAGCGCAACACCATTGAGTTGACTGGGCTTCAGCACTACCCCCCTGACATTTTGGGCTATATTGACTCAACTTGGCTAACCTTTAGAGCAGTTGCCAGACCGAACAGGACACAGATTTTAAACGGCACCTGGTTTTTGCTGTTAACAAGAACCCAGCAATTACCAACGTAAAGCATTTCACTGTTAGTACCTGCATTCAAATTCCACATTGTTTAGGCGATTGAAATCGTGATGTGGGTTTAGTACTTGCATGCCAGGAGTGATTGGAAGGGTAGAGAGGGAACAGGAGACTTATAGGAGAGAGCTAACTGCTTGTAACATTGAATCTGCACTAGAATAGTCTCATTAAAATGCGTAAATAATTTGGATGCGCCCACACAAATAAGTTTCCCCCTCCCCACCGCATGTGAAGTTAGCGCCTCTCCCAACATTTGAAGGGTTAGCCCCCCCGAAATGAAGGTTTTCTTGTGCCCCTGTACACAAGCACACACACCATTCACCTTATACACACCCAGTCATCCACACATTTAAGTGTGCACCCTTTCACCATACACTCACACAGGTAGCCACCTATACATTTATGTGTGCACCCTTTCACCATGCAGGCACACCCCCACAGCCACCAATACATTTAAGTGTGCACCCTTTCACCATACACACACAGGCAGCCGGCTATACATTTGAGTGTGCACCCTTTCACCATAGACTCATACACGCACACCTCATGGAGTTGAGGGGGGGCCCTATTACTTAAAAAAGAAATTGGGGCTCATTACGGGTCCAGCGGTAACCGTGCCGGTGCTACCGGCGAGTTGCCGCCAGACCCATAAAAAATTACTATGGCCTGACTTCCCGGTGCCACTGTGCTATTTCAAGTCCGGCGGCTGGGAAATCAGGTGCCGGTAATTTTGTTAAACCCCAGACTCCACGGCAATGGGGACACAGAAGCACCTGCACCATTGTTAACGGTGCCGGTGCTTCCGTGACAGGTCTGCCTACCGTGGCTGCTGTGTCTGGCAGGGTCAGACCTGTCGGGCACGGCAGCCCCACCAGGCAGACCTGTAATATGCCGGTCCGGAAAAAACAGTGCCTGTAAGCTTACCAGCACCGTTGTTTCCGGACCGGCATGGTCAGAATGAGCCCCATTGTTTCTTTTTTAAGTCACTATAACTTCATTAAGAAATTATTTCAGTTAAGGACCGAACCATAATCAAAATAATTTCTTTATGATGGCTGAGTGGCTTCAAAAACAAACAATTTCTTTTTGAAGGCATAGGGTTCCCCGCGCCCCCCCCACCCCATGACATGGGGGCCTCCAGCCTAGGGTCTTCCATGTCATGGGGTACGGGGGCCCTCAGACTTCAAAAAGAAAGTTTCTTTTTGTAGTCACTCTGCCTTCATAAAGAAATTATTTCTGTTACAGAAATGTTCTTTATGAATGCAGAGTGAATTTCAAAAGAAACTTTTTTTTTTTTTAGAATTTTTTTTTTTTTTTTTTTTTTTTTTTTACTGGGGCCCCTTCCCAGCCATGTGCTGGTGGGGCCCCCCACACCGCGGGCCCCCCCGCACCGCGGGGGCTGCGGGGGCCCCTGTTACGCCAGTGCTTGAATCCCAAAACCAAGTGTAATTCTTGGTTTGACTCCGACCTATCTACACTCAAAAGTAAGTGTAGGGCGGCCGAGAGGAAATGGAGGGCCTCTTGCTCATCCTCTGACAAAATGGCCTGCCGCCTACTCCAACGGCAATACCGTCTCTCTGTACGTACCAAGAAGCGAATCCATATTCAAGCCCGTATCTCTGCGGCATCTAACAACTCGGCCAAACTCTAAAATCTGCAAGGAGCTGGCCAACCCTGATGCAGTATCCACCGCTCCTCTCGCCTCTCAGGCTCTTTGCAAAGACCTTGCCTCACAATTTATCTCTAAAACCCAGGACATCTTACCCTCACTCTCCTCCTCCCCTCACCCTCTCTGCTTGTTGATCCACCCTCAGCTACCCCTCCTCCCTCTTTCTCTGCCTTTCCTCTTTTCTCCCTCAACGAGGTCGCTAGACAAGTCCGATCCATGAAAGCCTCCTCAAGACAGGTCCATCCCTGCTCCTCCAAAACTATTAAGGACCACATTGATACCCTTGCCGACTTCTGCAACCTCTCCTTTGCCTCTGGATCTTTCCCCTCCCCTCTGAAGCACTCCCTTGTGCATCCTCTCCTCAAGAAACCCGCAGCTGATACCTCGTGTCCAGTTAACTATTGCCCAATTTCCATTACTCCCTTTTTGGGTAAGCTCCTGGAAATGCTTGCCATCTCTCAGCTTAACCTTCACTCTGACTCAGTTGGCTCTCTCCATGACCACCAATCTGGCTTCAGAAGTACAGAAACTGCTCTCCTGAACATCCGTGAAGCCCTGCTCTCCAACCTTGACTCTAACATTCCCTCTGTCCTCATCCTACTTGATCTCTCCTCTGCTTTTGACACAGTCAACCATACCACCCTGCTAAATTGTCTCTGTGACAACCTGGGTATCACTGACCAGGATCTGGCCTGGCTGACCTCTCTCTCTGATCGACCCTCCCAGGTACAACTTGGGTCCTTCCTATCTCCCTCTCTACATGCGGTGTTCCCCAGGGGTCTAACCTGCCACCCGAGCTTTTCAATCAATATCTGGCAACTCTCGCCTACTGCATTTCCATTTTCTGCTCAAATTTCCAGTGCTATGCTGACGACACCCAACTCATTTTCAGGCTTCCCTCATCTCTGACTGCCTAATCACCATTCAAAATTGGTGTGCCGCAAATGATCTTTGTTTAAACGCCAACAAGACTGAGATCCTCCTCATTGGTACACCCCCTCCATCCTTTCCCCTCACACTCTGGCCGGCCTCCCTTGGCCCTCCTCCTGCCCCTACCAGCGAAGCTAAGAACCATGGGGTCATCTTTGACTCCACACTTTCCTTCTCCGCACACATCTCTGATGTCTTCAAAAAGTCTAACTCTTCCTTTCCTCTCCTTCCCTCGGAAGCTCCTTGTCTCCAAAGCTCTGATTCTCTCTAGGTTGGACCACTGTAACATCCGCTTTCTAAATCTACCTGCCTCCACTCTCTGCCCTTTACAACTAATCCAGAACAGGACTGCGAGACTTGTCCTTGGCCTCAAGCCCTGGGATCGTATCTCTCCAGCTCTGAAATCTCTCCATTGGCTCCCAGTGGATGCAAGGATTAAATTCAAAACCCTTTACATTGTCCACAAGGCTTTCTGGGGCCTGGGTCCAAAGTACCTTCAACTATCCCTCTGTAAATACCTCCCCTCTAGAGCCCTTCGCTCCTCTACCTCCAACTCCCCCAGGGTCAATCGTTTCTCAAAGAAATGAGCTGGTGGTAGATCTTTGTATTCTGCGGGGGCCTCCCTCTGGAACGGCCTACCTGCTACCATGAAACTTGGAGAACCACCTATGGTTCCGGAAGCACCTCAAGACCTTCCTCTTCGCCTCTGCCTTTCCCCCTCTTCTCCCCAGCTGATCTGCTTTCTCTCTCAGCAATGCTCCACCTGGCCACTGTCTGCCTTTCGGGCCCAGGTACCTGCTCACCCTGTTGCCCTCCTGCACAGCCCCCTGGCCACCCCTTGCACTGGGGCCTGTATCTGTAACCATACACGCCCCGCCCCCACTCTTTGTCTGCACTGATCAGATACTCCCTATCTGACTAATCTTGCACTTGGCCCGCACAGGCTGCACTACCATTGTTTCTGATCACCGTATTTATTTATTTATTTTACTTATTATTTATCCTGTCCTCTCTTATGCTCTGCACTTTCCAATTTCTCCCCCCTCCCATGCACTTTCCCCCTTTTCCCTTCCCCGTGCACTTGCGCTTTCTCAATGTCACTGGGCCTAGTAAGATCGTTGTGTTTGTTCTCTCCACTGTCCCCCCCCCTTTGCCTGGTCGCGCTCTGAAACACCTGTGTATGAGCACGATATAAATAAAATATAATATCATATCATGACTAGCTTTATTATATTAAAATCATCATCATTAATATATTGACCAGCATGGACTTAAAAAAATTGGCATTTAAAAGTCAAACACTCATCTGTCTGCGCCACGCGTTGCACCCCTGCGCAGGAACTTCCTCAGGCGAAGTCAATCAATTTGTTTAGTGCAAGCCTTCGTCTATTTGTACTCTTTTTGGGAACACATGTGATCAAAGTCATGCGACTTATTTTGGCTGTAATCCTCGAACTAGCTGAAATGCTAGCGGCCATCTTGGACTGGTATAGTTATACTAAACCATATGGACAAAAACATGTAAAGGGCTCATAGACCGTTACCATTTGTGACTCCCATTTGAGTAAACATAATTGTACTATATTGTAGTGTTCTATTGGTTCACTCGACCTGCAAGTCAAATATTTGTTACTTAAATCACTACAGTGTAGTACTGCGTGTTAAGACTCTACAATGCCATACATCTCTTTTCCGGTTCGGCGGCACCCATTTAAAGCGCTGATTATTATTAGCACTTAATGTCTGTCTGCCCAAACGGGTACAAATTATTTAAAGCGATGTGTGATGCTCTGAATGCATAGGATGATGGTTGTATATTATTCCATCAGCTTTGCCCCAGACACTAGAACCTCAAAACCCCAAATCACGCCCAATACTTCATAACACTTGTTTACAAAAAAGTGACTATGTGCTATCAAACAACTATAGGATTGTCAAGAATTAGGGATGGGATTCCAGTATTTTAAACTACTATTCTTAATGGCCATTTCCTAGATATCTTTCTCTAATCACAGAAAGTATGTCTATTACTGGTCATATATCCACTAATCATCCATCAAATGTATGGCTAGTTCTTCCGCAGTATTGTGATCCCCTAGCGTTTTGGTATTGAACATTATAATCAATTTGGATTCAGGTTTATGCAGTTTGCGTTCTCTATTGCCTTTCCTTTTGTGGATCGGTATATGTGCCAACGTAAAAAATCTCATTGATGATACATCACTATCATGTTTTTCGGGAAAATGCACAGCTAGAGGATAGTTGTTATCTCCATTAATTATTGCTCTGTAGTGTTGTAGAATTCGTACCTTCAATTGACAAATAGTGGAACCAATGTACATAAATTCACAAGGACATACAAGTCCATACAGCACAAATTTGGTCAGACAATGAATCTTTTTGTTTGATCGTCCACATTTTCTTGCCAATACTACCGAATTGCACCTTGTCATTTTTTTTTTTGCATAAGTGCACGTCTAACAGTTGTTGCATTTCACAAAACCACAGTATGTGCTTCTCTCTTTCAGCCAGTTCACTTTATGTTTAACACTAGGCATACCTGGTGAAATTAGATCTTTCAATGATTTAGCTTTGGCAAACGTGATCTCTGGCCTCTCACCTATATAAGATGCTATATTATGATCTGCCTGTATTATTGACCAATGTTTGCCCCAAATTTTTCTGATTTCATTAGCTTAAGTATTGTAGTTGGTAATAAATCTAATACTCTCCTTTTCATTTGTCCAGATTTTCTTTTTCAAAAGATCTTTTCTGTCTCTAAGGACTGTCCGACCATAAGCTTTCGTGATGTTTGATCTAGTATAGCCTCTTGCCAAAAAACATGCCCCCATTTAGCTCGCTTCCCTCTGGAAATCTTCATTCATTTTTTTAACCGTTTAGTTTAGCCCTGATCATTTCACCATAGGAGATAATAGCTTTGAATTGTGTGAGGTGATGGCTTGTACCATGACGGATAGCGTTAGATGCCACCTGTTTCCCGTGTAGTCTGCTATTAATTTTTGAATTTTCCACAAACAATTCTAAATAAAGAAAAACAAATATGTCATCACTGCTTTCAAACGTAAGCCTGAGGTTCATGTCATTATCATTTAAGATAGTAATGTATTGTGTTAAAGACTCAAGACTACCCTTCCAGATCACAAACATGTCATCTATATACCTATGCCAACAAATAATCTGACCATGCCACCTTTTGCTCAACTACACCATATATAGATTGGCATAGGTGGGAGCAATAAATTAACCCATAGCATCCCACACTTTTGTCTATATAATACATCTTCAAAAGCAAATACATTGTGCTCTAAGCAAAATTGAAGAAGTTGTATAATGACACCATTATGTTGTTAGTAGCTGAAGGATCTAGAGTCCAAGAATAATTGACAAGCTTTAAGACCATTGTGATGCTGAATGCATGTATAAAGAGACATGACATCTAACAAAACCAATAAGTACCATGTTTCCCATTAAATATGTTTCATCTTGTTCAATAGATCTGTTATACCTCTAACATATGAGATTAGATCTTTAAAAAAGGCTTGTAAAAAAAACATCAAGAAATTTAGATACATTTTCTAATAAGGAACCCCTGGAGGAAACAATGGATCTACCCGGAGGATTTGCAGTACTCTTATGCACTTTTGGAATAAAGTACAAAATAGGAGTAATTGGAAAATCTCTTTCCATGAAGGCAATGTCACCACTCTCTAAAAGGTTGGTTAATTTATACTCATTAAACATCATATCAAGTTCAATTTTGATATCATTGATGAATTCTAAATCTTTGATCTCATAGTTACGTGGGTCGCCTAACTGTTTATGAGCCTCTAACAAGTATTTACTCTTGACCCAGACAACCACACCTCCCCCTCGTCTGCTTGTCTGATAACAATTGAGTCATCATTTCTTAACGCATCAACAGCTTGTCCTTGTAATATTGTAAGACTAAATTTCAGTTCTTTAGGTCTGTCCGTTAAGCTCTTAAATTTCTTATTACACATTCTTCAAACACATCAATGTGATTAGAAACAATGTCAGGGTTAAAGGTGGATTTCATTTTCAGATACTAGCTTGAATGTGATCCGTCGCTATCCCATAACTTTAGTTCACAGAAAAATCATTAATTTCTGAATCTGTCATACAAATCTGGGTATCATGTAAACTGTCGAGAATGTTTACTGTTTCCATGTCCTTTACACTGAGAATACTTGTTTCTGGTATAGAGTCACAGGAGAGAGAGTCTTGCCCACTAAGCTGTGTGGAAATATATATCATGGCATTTATTGAAGAAATGCAAACTTTTGCCATGTAGCTACTTTCTGGCTAAAATGTGACTCAAATGGGAGTTGCTATATTTCTGTTCTGGACTCCGGAGCCAATCCTTAGACAGGGTCAGGCCTTGGGGGTTGGAGAGAAATGTGATTGTCCAATCCTGGTTGCAAGATCATAAGTTAGCACAACCTGATATTGGGAGGGGCTTAGAACGTAAAAAGGTCTTGCACCATATGAAAAGGGGACAGCTGCCAAAAATTACCAAAGGAGATCTGCTGAAATTTCATCTGGGTGGAATTATTGCTGGGAGACTAGAAAACAGAGGCTGTGAGACTTCCCTAGAACCATTTAGGGAAGCTTGCTGTGGACAATTGACTGAAGTGCTGTCCAGAACCCTGTTTTTCCCTAAGCACAAAGCCCTGCTCAGTCCATGAGTGTCAGACAAGAGATTTCCAAAAGTAAGTAGACTGTCAAACAAAATGTCAGCGTGGGTATCGATTTAATCCACCCATTACTTTTCATGGTGAGCTCTCGTCAATTAGGAGGGGGGGATTGTGTAGACCTTTAGCATATTTGACTGTATATCAATTAAATTAACTTCCAAATAAATTGACGCAGGGGAGCTTGGAAGAATGTGAAACTTTCACCCTCCCTCCTAGCGGAAAAATACAAGATAGCCATTTAAAGTAACAGGGGTGCCTTGGTCTTGCTGTTCACCCCTGACTTCTCTAATGAGAAGAGGTGTCCCTTCCTAAAATGAAAATTCCCCACTGAAACCCGTTCCCCAAACTTGTTTTTAAATAAAAGGTATTCTAATCTTAAAAAACGAAATTTCCACACAATGCGCATCATACAGGCCCATAACGCTCCTAAACAATGATGCGAAAATATTCGCCAACATTCTGGCAAACCGGTTAGCCCCCTCTCTCCCAGAGATCATCCACCCAGACCACACAGGCTTCATCCCGGGGCGAGGCACCCAAGACAATATCCGCCAGAACCGTCAACTTAATAGAGTCAGCGAACAGGTTGGGCGCAAAACTGACAGCCCACTCCCTAGATGCCCACAAGGCATGCTCGACTGGGGCTACGTGGAGGAAACTCTACGACACTTCGGCCCAAACTTTGCAAAATGGGTCTTAGCCATATACCAAAGTCCCTCCACGACCCTGCGCCTAAACAGAGCCAAATCCGGCAGAATAAACATAACCAGAGGTACGAGACAAGGCTGCCCACTCCCCCCACTCATCTTTGCCCTATAAATGGAGCCATTCGCGGACAGGGTTCGTCGAAATCCAGCAATACAAGGCCTCACGATCAAAGAAGAATCCTACAAAATTGCCCTCTATGCTGACAATGTGCTCCTCACACTCACCCGACCTGCAGAATCAATGAGAGCCCTAGGGCAAACCCTGGAATAATTCCGTGCAGCCTCAGGGTTCACAATAAATATCTCCAAATCGGTGGCACTGGGCATTAACATCCCAAATAAGCTCAAATCCTCTTTGGAAGCCGAGTTCCGGATCCCCTGGGCTAGAAGCAGCATCAGCTATTTGGGAGTCCATCTACCCAACAAAACTGAAGTTGTATAAATCTAACTTCCCGGCACTCTTCGGGGAGCTGAAAAAGGACATTGGGCGCTGGAGAAAACAAGAAATCTCATGGTTCGGCTGTATTACAGCTATAAAAATGAAACTAACCTCACGGCTGCTATACTTCGCACAAGCCCTGCCTGTGGTAATCCAGGAAAAGGCCTACGAAAGCTACAGGGTGAAATACTGAACTTCGTCTGGGAAGGAAAGAAACCACGTATCCCGAAACGCATCATGCTCAGAAGTGCCGCCTTGGGAGGCCTAGGGGTCCCAGACGTGACAAGGTACTGCCTTGCAGACCAATTAGCCCCAGCTTTCGCCTGGAAGTTCCCTGTCAACCGCCCCTGATGGTTACAACTAGAAGAAGACTGGAGCAAGACCCCGATTGAATCTCTACCCCACTGCAAAAAAACCAAGGAGACCCAAGTCCTGGGCCCCCTTCGAGCAACAAGAGAAACAGTGGCAAGCTGAAAAAAAGCAGCCCGCCGGTGGAAATGCAGAAGCCCAACGGGACCCCTGACACCAATCTGGGACAATCCTGACTTCTCCCCGGGAATCTCGCCAAACCTGTTTGCAGAGTGGAGAGTGGGGGGCTTAGAGACTATGACAGACTTCTTCGAGAATGGCCGTCCGCTAAACTTCGTGGAGTGCAAAGCAAAATTCAAGATCCAGGAAACTGAAAGGTTCCGCTATACGCAACTGAGGCATTGGCTATCGAATCAGCAGGTCAGGAAACAGGGCAGCAGAGAACTAACGGCATTAGAACTCACTCTCTCTGCAACCCGGACCCCACTAAAAAAAGAAACATATATGTTGAAATGGGAAGAGGATCTTGGAAAAACGATTGAACCCGAGGAATGGCTCCATATCTGGGCCTGCGCACATAAAAGTTCAAAATGTGTGACAAACAAGGAAAACGCCTTCAAAATCTGCTACAGGTGGTACCAGACCCCTGTAATCTTAAACAAATGCAACTCAGCGATTCCGGCGCAGTGCTGGAGGGGGTGCCCGTACCGCGGAACCCTGCTTCACCTCTTCTAGACTTGTCCGAAAGCCACCCGATTCTGGAAGAATATCTTGGAACAAATCAAAGCAATCACAGGGCTCACCATCCCCTGGGATCCAGGAATCATGCTACTGGGGGCCACAGGAGACGGCCAATTCCCCCTGACGGGCTGCATGGCGGACCTCTGCTCCCACCTCCTCACAGCCGCTAAAATCGCCATTGCCAGACTATGGAAAAACCCGGAGGGCCCGTCTACACAAATGTGGTGGGCTAAATGCTGGGACATTGTTGCTGCCGAGAAAGTCACGGCCATCAGACTAGGCAACAAGCCCAAATTCGAGCGTATATGGGCCCCCTTCCTAGACTACATGCAACAATTCCCTGGGGTGGCAAGACAGCCTCCGGTGCTGCGCTGGTTGGAAACCCAGGCCTGAGGAGAACAGAACCGCAGTCAGGCCTGAAGTGCTGAAAAGCCCCTGCTTACTTCCGAGTCGATAAAAACTGTCTAAGCCAGACGCTCCAACCTTGAAGGACCGACATCAAAGAAACCCATCCTAAACCCAGCCAAAGAGTCACTGCGAACCTTAGAAACCACCCCAATGTTGAACTAAGCAGTCTTCTGTTCCTATCGTGTAGACAGCTCATGTTCCCCCCCTTCCACCTCTCCCCCCTTTTTTTTCAGTTGTTATGAAGAAGTTGTTTAGAAGACAAGGCGCAATCTGCAAACTTTCAGTTATTTCCAGAACTGTTTTATGCTCTTAAATGCCTTAACAAGCACACAATGTATGTAATACTTGAAGTTTTGTATGGCTTGTTCGGCCAAAATTAATAAAAACAATGTTGGGAAAAAAAAGGAATTTTCCAATTGTCACCACTCACCACTCTTTAAAAATTGTATTTAACCAAGGGGTGCCCTCAGCCCGACAAAAAGACAATGTTAAACTGCCCAATGTCCCCAACACAAGCCTTTAAGCGAGGGAGGGGATGGGCGGTTCTGAAAAAACAAGTCATAATCATTCCCATTTTTCTGTCCAACTTCCCCAACACAGACCTTTAAGTGAGGGGTGGTGGTCTGCAGAACGAAAATTCCTAAACTGTAGCCACTCCCTAAACCTGGCCTTTGAACACAAGAGTGCTGCATGTCATTGATGCTTGGGTTTTGGGGGTGGAAAGAGAAATGTTCTGCTAAAGTGAGACCTCATGTATCCAACACAGAACGTGTGTTGTATGTCTTGTTTTTAAATTAGCCCTGTGTATATTCTGGTCAAGCCCTATTTGCCATATGCATTTTACTAATCTGTGATTTCAATTGCTAGCATTTTGAGTGTGCAGGCAACTCCATACGGCAAGCCTTGAAGGTCAACTAGTTTTCACAAAACGAAAATGGTGCTTATGTTTTGATACTAAACTTCTCATCCAGCAGTGTTGATGATTATGGTCTAGCAGTGTGCCATATTTTATTATTGAAATCCGACATACAACGGGATTCATGGGGGGAGATTTGTGTTACTCTACATGAATTTACAGTAAGGCCAGCGCAAAAAAGAAAACCTTTAAAAAAAGCATACGCAAATATCGTAAGGCTCCTTGATTGGTGGGTGGGTGGAAGGAGAGCTCCCCAGGTTGAGGGTGGTCTCTCAATATAACACTACACTTCAAAGACAAAATGAAGACGTGCATTTTTTGTCAGGTTCAGAATAACGTATAAGTGTGCTCTGATACACATTTTTGTACAGCCTAATTGACTATGCTGGTTATATTTGCAATTGCTTTTATGAAATCATAATTGGCAATTGTTGCTTGGATATAAATTTGATTTGCTATTGAAAACCAATGTTCAGGTGTGAATTGTATAGTAAAATACCTGAGTACATTTTCTAGAATACCCATTCATAATTGTTTTTCTTTATATTTATGTTTGTGTCAATATGTAAATTTGATATTTTATGTTAAATGAAAATGTAAGTGAGAACAAGTAGGCAGATTAAATTCGGGTTGCTTATTTTAAATAAAACAAACAAATTCTGATTAAAACAGCCCATTTCTTGTCCCCGATTGTGTGGTGTTACATCTGTGCCATACCCTCGTAATAATACCGGCAGAGGTGATGTCCTTCATGCATTCACTGCTTCCAGTTGGGAACTAACTAGGAGCCAATAGCAGTTTACACGCCAACCTTGTCTGTTGCAGAGCAGGAATACCAGAACAACTATGGGGAACTGCCACGCTTCTCCAGCCAGAGTGACCAGATTTTCAAGGCAAATCTTGATAAAATCACGTAAATAATAAGCATGATATATTTTAAGTAATACTGATGGAATGTTGTATGTAGACAATTAACTTGATTGCTAATGGTATTTAGTGTGAAAGGTTGAGCATCTCAACTATAATGCTCATTAATTTGAGAAAAAAGGCACTTAAAGGAGCTGCTGCTCTTTTTGACATTCTATGCCTTGCTTTTCTGCTTCTCAGCCTCTATGGTACAAACCGTTAAAGCATACAGTTGGTACCTGGAAGGTTTGGGGTGCAAGCCCATCCTCGGATGACAAAATTCAGAAAATTCAATAATGTTTATTTAAAAACCGGGTCTGTCACCCTCCTTTTCCCCTGAACTGATACAGGGTTTTCGAATAAAAAAAAATAAAAACTCTCGAGACAATGGGTGCAACCCCGGAAAAAAACAGGACATTTTGGTCACCCTAGCTCCACCACCCTTACAATCTCAGGGCTTACCTGCCTACAGGTCCAATTCTGCATCATTTCAAGGGCTGCCGCTTCTGGCTCCCCCATTTTCTTGACGCTGCCACTGCATGTTCTAGTCCATCATTCGGTGTACATAGCTATGTGGGGGAGCGGATGTGGGTCTTTCTCCCCCAGGGAAGGTGGAAGGACGGTAGATGAATCAGGGGTATTGATTACCAAAGGTGTCACTGAGGGGCCAGAATATTCCAGGAGTACAAGAAAGGGAGCTCTTGTCTGTCTAGAGCCCATGTTAATGCGGCCATCTTCCACTCTATTCCACTCAGCCCACTGAGTGGTGCATATCTTCCCACCCAGACCTGGCCACTTCTTTCCTATAACCCATGATCCCTGCGAACATACTGCTTGATAACCAGACCAAGATGTAAAGAATAAAAGTGAGGAAGAAAAATAAATTATCTTGGCTCGTTTCAAAACCATGCAAAAAGGGGTTAAACAATGAACTCCAGGGCAATGGCTCTCGCTCCAGTTGGCCAGGTTGAAGGAAAAATAGAAAGAAATGCTGAGGCACAGAAATTTAATCTATATGAGACAGCATGGGCATAGATGTACCTCTGGTGGGCGTTCAGCCTTACTGGTCTACAGACTGCAGATTCAGGTAGGATAAACTAGGCGATGAGGCGCTAACACATTAGAAGTTAAAGGGACTGGACGTAATATCTTCTTAAGCTAAGCAAATGAATGTGGCCGACTGTTGGACTAACCTGTATTGCACCGATATTCTCCAAAAGTTGATCTGCATTGGAAGCACCTAACAAAACAGAGCTGACACCTTCATTTCTCAAACACCAGGCTGGAAGGAAAAGTACAAATGTTATGGACAGCATTGTTCATATTGCACAACGAAGAATCTAAACGATCCCCAGGGGAGAGTTGAAGAATGAATGAATTGACATTTTTCCTTACCACTGCAGTGCATTGCTGGACAATATTGAAAAATATTTTTTTAAAGCTTCATATAAAAGAATAGGCATTGTGGATTTTGAAACCTCATCCCAGTAAAAGCTTCCACCAGTGCAGGCAAAGGATAAAGCACAGAATTGTCCTGCATCGTGGAAACACACATTTTCCAAAACCTTACCAAAGCTAAAGTTTAAACAGAACATTTGCATTCGCAGATACAGCTTGAACATAGGTGGCTCACCTACACTTTTTAAAATTACAGCATCATCATGAGAACAGGAAGAGGACTTCACAAAAATGCGAATGATACCCAAGTGAAAAGCACTGCCCTGTGCCCAGTTACTTCATCTGTAGGTCTTCATAGGAAAAGATTAGGGCACATGCTTTGAGGTGTTCCAAGGCAGGCTGATCATCGAAATACCTGCCACTCAAACCGTCGCTCTTTCTGTACATGTTAACAGAACGTGCAGGCAACATTTTCCACAGGTCTTGGAGATATTGTAATATTTCAATATTCTTGCAAGCAAGATCAACGGACTTGAGAAATGTCTAGCAATATCAAGGGAAAGAGTACATTCAGATGACATCAGTTGCAGGTTTCCCAGACCTTTTGGAAAATATATATTCGGTGCCACAGATATTTGTTATCCACAGGAAAGGTTGCCTGGAATGTATTCTCAGCTGTGGATGCATTAAAATGACAGTCATAAAATTGCCACTTTTATAATTCATCAAAGAGGTGGGTGGAAAGGTTGAAGATGAATGATTGCAATGTAAGGAAGGCATGGTATCAATAGTAGACACAGACACAATAGATACAAGTTACGAAAACATTTATTTACACTTTTGATTGAGACAGTAGAATTCCTTACTGGCCAAAACTATGAAATGGGAGTAATCTCTACAATTAAACAATAACAAATACGTCCAAGTCAGTCTGATCAAAATAAAAAGGCCTATGCTAAGAAAACCTAACTTTGCCCTCCATATTAGAATAACAAATGTGTTGAGGGCATACAATATGAAAATAGTGTCTCAAAAGGAAATGTCAGAATGGCTTCAGCACCAACTCCCTTCCCCAGGTTTAACCCCACAGGGTCTAGAGAGTCTCTCAAAAAACAAAGGATGGGGGATGGCACAATTCTGTCAGTCTTGCTTACTTGTACAATTCAACAGTTAAATCTTGGGCTTTCAAATTCTGGTAGTTCAATCACTTCTTTAGGTTTTGCCCTCCTTGTCTCAGTTCAAACATTCTCAATTTTTCACAGTTCTGCACCTACTTCCCTCTGCTGGGTTCAATCCTCTCTCTCCTTCGTGGGGGTGCCCTTGCCCACATATTATCTCATTTCATTTTCACTGTCGAAGACTTTCAAGACTGCAAGCATTTTACGTAGACCTCTGCATGATTACTTCGACCTCTCTTTCAACACTCCTTCCATTTGCAATCAACATCATTTTATGGCACCAATACCTCTTGGTCCTTATGATTCTACTCTCTTTAGTCTGCCCCGCTTGGCATTTTCAAAAGTTCATGTTTAATACCAATGTCTCTTGGTATTTGTAGTTTTTATCCTCTTTTAGTTTCAAAGTTCATATTCAACACCAATTGCTTCTTGGTACTTGTAGTTCTTATTCTCTTTTAATTGTCTTCTTGGCCTTTTTCTAAAGTTCTTATATTTTTCTTTTGCCCTCTTGGCATATTTCACTGTTCACAAACGTTCCAAAGTTCTTATATTTGACTTTTGCCGTCTTGGCATATTTCACAAATGTCAGTTTCCTCGTATTCAACTTTCTTTCTTTATCGCGGTTTCCTTAGATCTGCGTGTGCAATATCTTTCACAATCCAAAAACATTTCACAGAGACTTTTCTAATCTCGCAGGACCACTCTGCTACTTTGTATCCTTGTCTTTTAACAATTGTTCTTTGCATTCGTGTTTAATCGGCACACACACAACCTTCAACTTTCAAATTACAGTCACTTTCCCTTTAACATCAACCAGACTTTTGTTTCCCTCGATATCTCACTGGCTATGTTAATTGGATTGCTTTAATATCTTTCCTGCAGCTCAAGGCCGCTACCAACGCCTCTTCTGCTCCTCCCCAACTCCGTCATTCCCCCGGGAGGGTCACAGGTTGCTTTCTGGCATCTCAAAGGCTTCTTTCCTCAACTCGCTCGGATTTGCTTTTTGAACGCTCACAGCCTCCCCGAAAGCATGGAAATCTTGCCTGGCTTTCTCTTGATCCTCTCAACTGTTGATCAGCCCGTTGGCCTTCCACCTTCCACAGCCTGGTTAGCTCCGGAAGAGCTGTTCCTTCTGGTACCCAGCTTCGCTCAAAGTGTGCACCACCTTTTATCTTCAGAGGGAGTGTTAATAAGTGGCAGGTGTACATTGTTAGAGCTACGTGCCTGACGCTGCATGGCCTCATTACAGGGACAGGACCAATGAAAGTCGGGGGAGGTAATCCTTCTGACCTCATTCCTCATCTTTGGTGCAGTACTGTTGCCTGGGGAAAAGTGGAGAGGAATTATGGGAGTTGTAGTTTCCCATAAAATAAGCAGGGATAAGGGTTAAATGGGTTGTGGAAAATGGAGGATACCATGTCTCCCCATTGGGTGCCTCTCCCCCACTCCTCGAGGACACCCTACCCAGGTGATCCTCCCTCACTTGTCCACCCCCAGGGTTGGTATCCAAAAGCAATGGCCTTTCCCTGCCCATCTGAGTAGGGGATCCCCGGGGACTAGATTGTGAAACACCCTCTGGTTTTTCATAGCAATGATAAAGAATGTGTTATACTGCAAACGGTGGCACAATGGAATAATCCTCCTTCAGGATGTGGGTCTGGCAGCATCCATCCATGTTATTCAACCAAGAGACATGGGTTGGGTGTGGAGTACTCATTTTCTTAAGATATTAACCATAGGTTTTAAACAATTTCTTTCTGTCTGTAGCATCAGGAAAGTGAGTAAAAGCAAGAATTACAGTGCAGAGTAGGCCAACAACTATCACCCCACATCCACTGTGCACATGGCGTGGCCACTGCATAAAAGGAGTACACTACGCCCCATTAACTCGGTTCTCCCCGGTGCTCTGCAGCTGAATGAAACCTTGCATAGGGAGAATTTAGAGCAGCAAAAGGCTGAGAACAATACCAATCAATACCAATCAACAGCAAAATGTGAACACACCTGTCTAGTACAGGCAGGTAACCGTTCTTTCCCTTTGCCTTTAGGAGAGGGGCAGAATGGGAGGCGCTGAGGATTTTGTGGGTGGAGAATCCATAGAATGAACATTACAATAAAGTAATTCTTCCTTCAATAGATTGGCATTGTTTGGTATTGTATTGTTTATTTATAAAAGTGCCTATACACAGCCAAGTGTTTCAAAGAACTCAAGGAGGGTCGGAACAGTGGCGAAAAACAACAGTCGCTCAGAGCCCTTGAAATTCTGAGACGATAAAAGTCTGCACAGGCAGAGTAAGTGCGTAAAAGACATTAAACAGTTGAGACACAGCAAATAGGCCAGACAGCAATTCTGCAGTTTTACCAGTGCAATGAAGGGGTGAAGACAAGGAAGAACAGATAGAGGATCTTCAGGCATCGGGGCATTCGGATGGCGCAAGTGCCCAAACGGTCAAAGGGAGGGGGACGTCCAAGTGCACCCAGTCAGTGGAGTCTGGGGTAAGTACAGAGAGAGCCACTCTCTTGGGTTGTTTCTCAAGTGCAGTGAAGGTGGGTGGGGTGTAGGGCCCTGAGGCAAGTGCAACAGAGGACTGGTTGGGGTGCCCCGGACCTGTGAGACTGAGGTACACCAGGCGGCTAGTCAGCATGCTGTAAGGAAGAGGAGGGAGGGAGCGAGGGAGGGAAAGGGCAGAGAGATAGGTTAGCAGGGTAGAGGGAGAGAGAAGGAAGAGGAGAAGAGAGGAAAAAGGTCTTGAGGAGTTTCCAGAACTTAAGAAGATCAGGCTCAAGACGGAGGGCGGCAAGGGAGGCTATTCCAGAGGGAGTCACCTGCTGAGGATAAGGATCTCCCACAAAATCTCTGCTTGGAGAACCAGCTTGCTCGCAGAAAGTTAGAGGTAGATAAGCGGAGGGCTCGTGAGGGACAGTATTTAGGTAGGCAGCGTTGCAGGTAGGTAGGTCCCAGGCCACTGAAAGCCTTGCGGACAATGCAAAAGGCCTTGAACTTGATCCTTGCAGCCACGGGGAGCCACTGAAGGGATTTCAGCACCAGAGAGATGCAGTCCCTGTGCTTGAGGCTTGCGGTTCTGTTCTGGATGAGTTGCGCAGGGCAGAAGAAGGGAGGTTGAGGAAAGGTAGAGTACCTCTGAGGAGGTGTAGCTGATAGATCGAATTTTTAGAGATGTCCGAAATGTGAGAGAAGGAGAGAGTGGAGTCGAAGATGACCCCCAAGGCACCCAATTGCATCCTCCCACAGATTCCCCAGCTAGATGGGCTCTCAAAGAAGCATCCAAGTAAAGGTCTGAAAGAAAACAACATACAGCAGAACATTCTGCAAGACTACTTGACCAAAACTAGAGTCTCTGCCACTTAACAAATTCGGACAGTAGTGTTTTGGAAAATATTTACAGGAACAAACAGGCTACCGCCTGGCTAATCTTGATCACTGGCACCTCTTCCCTTGGTAGCGCCAAAGGTGCTGCCACTCCTCTGGTGGAGGGGGTCTTGAGCCCTGATGGCAGTTTCCTGCCTGTTTTATCATAACACTCTGTAATACAGCATAGCATCCAACAAGACAGGGTCTGTGTAGTCGCAGACCATCCCTACTTTGCCTGGGTGAAAGATGAAAGGCTGATCATCCTTACGGAATGGAGTAGTCCTGGGCACATAAAAGCTTGATGCCATCTTGGGGTCCTGCCTGTGCAACCTCTCCACCTCCTTGGAAGGATGGGGAAAGTGGAAATGCTGGCAAAGGAATTGTTTGGTTGACCTGGAACTCAGCTATACCTTTTGGCAGAAATGAAGACCTGACCTGAAGAGTAACCGAGGGGTTTGCAAGAAAGCCTGTATCTAGCTAACTTGTTGAGCACGGGTGATTGCCACCAAAAACACAATTTTTAATGTTAGAAGCTGAAAAGAACAGGAGTGCTTGGGCTTGATGGGATAAGCCATGAGGAACAATAGGACAAAATTAAGTTCCCAAAGGAACCACAAATTGCGTTGAGGAAATGTTCATGCAACCCTTCAAAAAATGGGCAACACAGGAATTGTAAAAAAAATTAACCTTGCTCTGGGCACGATTTGAAAAATGAAAGGCACTCGGGTAACACTTTACTAGCCAAGGACAGTAAACACTCCACAACCATAGAGGAAGTGGGGCACAATGCAAGAGAGGGTGCTTGTTCCCCTAGCGCTCCTCAAACTTTCTGCACCTGTATGCGCAACTGGACCTCCTCATAGGTCTATGTGCAGACAGCAACACCTTGATGGGTTGATCATTAAGCTCCCAGCCATCATACTACATCCTCCCAACAAGCACAACTGAAGTTGGTGACAGGAAATTAGGGGAAAGCATAATGGAATACAAAAGTTCACTCGTCCATGAATGCGTCCCCAATGCCCCTCTCTGGGAATCTCCTTTGAACAGAAAAGCTTGCACTTCCTGTTGTCCCTCATCGAGAAAGGGTTGTCTGAAGGGGCTCCTCAAAGATTGAAGATCCCTGAATTGACCACCAGCAAAAGTGTCCACTCATTGGAGACAGAGCCCTGCCTACTCATGGCATCTGCCACCCCATTTTTCCTCTGGCCAGATGCACTGCCAAAATGGAGATGCCCTTCTACAGAACCTAGAACCAGAGTCACATAGCCTCGCTACGCAAGGGGCAATGACATCACACCAGGTGCAGGACCTTATTGAGTTAGTGCATGGCCATTGTATTGCCCATCAGGTGCTGACTTTCTTCTCCTGGATGGAGGACAGGAAAGTCACCAGCACCAGTTTGATGTCCCGCAGCTCCAGGAGATCTGTATGCAAGGAGCACTCCACCAGTGACCCACTCACCTGCAGACACCGGAGTGTCAAGATCTGATGAACTAGAGCCTCAGAGAAGGCTGGGACTTCTGGAAGTTTGTGGAGAATCCCAGGTTGCGATGTAGCCTATTGGTGTCCTCGAGGAGGTTCAACACCTGCTCTGGCGAACAACCCCAAAGACATCAATCATCCAGGTAAGATGCAGATTTACTCCTTCCTGAAATGCACCACCACCAATAACATCAACTTAGTGAAAATCCTGGTGGGGCAGGTTAGGCCTAATGGAAGCACTTTGAATTGGTAATGAGTGCTGGCTCACCAACAGAGCCTGTAGTATCTCTTTGAAGGTCATCATCCTGAACGTGCCCTTCCTCAGGAACTTGTTCAACCCCCTGAAGTCTAGGATGGGATGCAGGCCTCCTCTCCTTTTCGGCACTAAGTAGTATTGGGACCCGACCCCTCCAAGAATGGAAGCCTCTCCATGGGCCCCTTGGCCAAAGGATCGAGCTCCTCCAAGTGGGGCAGCTTTGGATCTTCAAAAAGGAGCGATGGGGGACTACCTGAGCGTTTGGGAGAAAGGAAGGCAGTAGCTGTTCTGAAGAAGTTGCAAAACCCAACTGTCTAAAGTGATGTCCTGCCTTCTCTTTGCAAATATTAAGATACAAACTATAACCAGAGCAACGTGGGGGGTGGGGAGGAGACCTTAAAGAGGCTTCGAGAAAGACGGCACCAATGGCACTGAAGATTAACCCTTAGAAGCGGCCCTACCTTTACCATGGTAAGTATAACATCTCTGAGCGGATGAATTGTGAAAAACCTAAACCTCTGAGACTATAAGCCAAACAAGCGGTCTTGGCTATCTGCTGAGCTGCCAAACTCAACGACTTTACTATCACCATAGAGTCCTTGCACCTCTCAAAAGACTCATCAGCTTTATGCCACAACACATTAACATACAAAATACTTTGATGGAATACTAAAAGTCTCATCCACAAGACTATCACTGAAATGGCCCCCATAGAGCATCCAACACAATTTACTGCATCCAAACTGGCTTGTAGCGCTTGACACACCAGTTCTTTTCCATCATATATTATATCCTGGAAGCCAACCATAATCTCACCTTCTGGTAAGTGTGTTGCGTCTTCGAACACTACGGACCACAAAACGTGCAAAGATATAGCCAGCTCACACAAGGCATTGACCACCCCTAGGGCCATGCTCCTGATGCAAAGATCTCCTTGATGGTCTTACCATCACTGTCCGGTGAGAGAGGTGAGTAAGAAGCCGACAACTTGATATTGACCATAGCAATCTGAACTACTGCAGTGTGCCTCGAGAGGAACACAAGGTTTCCTATGTCAGTTTGTACTTTTTAGCAAGCTCCTTGTTAATGGTGGAGCACAACAAGGACTCTGCCACAAGTTTAGTAGAGGGTCAGCAATTGGGCTGAAGGTCCCTACCAATGACACATGTGCAGTGGACGTCAGGGTTGCCTTCAATGTCGACCGAAAGCGATACCCATAGAGGCTTTGGAAAAGATAGCTATGATTGATTTCTTTCTTACTTCTCTCTAGACGTGTGTTTAGAAGGAAAAGAGATCTTAAAACATTCAGAGTTGAAAGAATCCTCACTTTCGTCCTCCTCGATCTATGCTGCCTCCTCTTCTTTTTACGGGAGGATTAGGAAGATGAATGCGGTGATTCATTGCAGGAGTGCAAGCATTTCTGCACCTTCATATGCCTCCTGCTTTTCCTCTCGTCCCTCTCCCCCAGAGTAGACTCTTCCGCTTCTATCTCCAAAGACTACGGGAGAGATGGGGCCGGTGACTTCAAAGGGGGATGGTTTACTGCCACTTTGCCAGCCCATTCCCTCAGTGCATTGGTATTCATTGACTGAAAGGAAATGCACTGCTCTACATCATGATCCACCCTCAAACACCAAATATTGGGTGCGTCTGTAATGGACATTTTGGAGTTACTGTCCAGACAGGACTAGAACCCTGATTGCTTGGAACACGCTATGATGGTGCAGCAAAAAAAATAAAAAAATGGTCTTCTCGATTATGCAGGGGCAAAGGCCTGCCCGTAGTTGATAAAGTGGAATGCAGGTGATGGTGATCGAGCTGCACAATGCCACCTGATGAAAATGGTGAACAGCTAGAGCTGGAGCATATCTATCTAGATGAGGAATGTGTAGTCAGGGGCAATTCGTAAAAATGTAAAGAAAAATCTTTCAATACTGAATGCAAAGAGGTAAAACCTAAATGAGTAAATATAAATGAAACAAATGATTATATTGTGTTTTCCAATGTACTAAAGGTATTCCAAACGAAATGTTACAGAGCTTTTGATCTTTCTGGCATGTATGTAGCACTAGCCACAAAGCTGATTGATTGTATTGAAATTCTTTATATTCAAAATATTTTACAAAATGGATAAGAGCATGCAAAGTGAATACATTCGTTTGAAACCGATTGCATGGATAACTCAGGGGTCAATTTAAACTAATTAAAACGTTTATATACAAATACGGTGTCGAGCTACAGTCGCTTTGTAGAGTTCAACGTGTAACTGAATGAAGCACTAAAAGTAAAAAAAAATACCCTAAACACAGGTGAAAATAAAACTTTATTACATACATATTCAGTCCGCTTACCAATTGCTAGCTGTGGTAGGGTGCAGCCCAAGCGCTCAGCAATAGCTTGTAACTCTTTCAGCTTTGCTTGTTGACGTCTTCCTTCCTCACTAAGGATCTTATCTTTTAGCCATTGATAACCCTATACAACATGAAAATACACATCAGCTACAAGAACATACAAAACTCAAAGTTAGAAAGAATTACCTTTATTACGAGCGTGGACGTGAAGGGAAAAGGTGTCAGTAATAAATTTACTGACACTTTTATTGCACCTTCATAATCCAAGTGTCACTGAAGGTTTTACCTTCACATTACCTTCAATGAATGGAACCATTACCTGTGGGGCCATTACCACCAGATTCCTCCAAAACACCAATTTAGTTATATGGGATAATGGGGAGTAACAATGCCTCCCCAGTTGTAATTTATCAGGTGTCCTCCCAAAAAGAGTGGTGGTAATGGTAAACCAGTTTGGCGTCATTTGCCCTGGAAATATTGCCATCTTTTAAGTGGGGACCAAAGTGTTTAATCAGATGATGTCTAGATACACTGTAATGTGGCTTACCAAACATGTGACTTCTTCGCTGCACAATTCTACCATGCGCTTTCCTTATCACACTTGCTGATAACACTTAATCCGTCTGAAAGAATGTTCTCTGATAAATCTTTGCCAAACCTTGATTTCACCAGGTCAGCCAAGCAGGCAAATGTGGGCCAGTTTGGTGGAGGGCCACTGTGGTGAGTTATTCCATTTGGCAACTGGTCGTTTTTATCAATATTAATCACCTAAAGCACTTTACTATTGATTGATTGATATTTTATTTCTATCGCGCTCGTACACAAGTGTTTCAGAGCGCGACAAGGCAAGGGAGGGGAACAGGGGAGAACAAAACAGCGATCTTACTAGGCCCAGTGACATTGACAACGCGCAAGTGCATGGGAGAGGGGGGAGGGGAAAAGTGCCTGGAAGGGGGGGGAGAGGTGGAAAGTGCGAAGCAGAGGAAAAACAGATAAATAACAATAAATAATTAATAAAGGCAACAAACAGTGGTAATGCATACAGCAATTTGCAAGTGCTAGGTTTAAGGTAGGAGACAGGGTAGGTCCGATAAGTGCAGGAAGAAAAAAAGGGGGGGGCTGTATGGGTACATATACAGACCCCAGTGGAAGGGGTGGTCCGGAGACAGTGTGGGAGGGTGACAGGATGAGCAGGTACCTGGGCCCAAAAGACAGAGGATGGCCAGGTGCACGGTGCCAAGAGAGAACAGATCAGCAGGGGAGAGGGGGAGCGAAGGCAGAAGAAAAGAGGAAGGTCTTGAGGTGCTTCCGGAACCGGAGATGGTTCTCCTCAAGTTTTAGAGTGGCAGGGAGGCTTTTCCAGAGGGAGGCCCCAGCCGAAGACAGATCTACCCCCAGCTCGTTTCTTAGAAAAAACGACTGACCCTGAGTGAGTTGGAGGTAGAGGAGCGAAGAGCTCGAGAGGGGAGGTATTTGCGGAGGGATAGCTGAAGGTATTTTGGACCCAGGCCCCAGAAAGCCTTGTGGACAATGCAGAGGGTTTTGAATTTAATCCTTGCATCCACTGGGAGCCAGTGAAGAGATTTCAGAGCTGGAGAGATACGATCCCAGGGCTTGAGGCCAAGGAAAGTTCTCGCAGTCCTGTTCTGGATTAGTTGCAGATGGCGGAGAGTAGAGGCAGGTAGATTTAGAAAGAGGCTGTTACAATAGTCCAAGCTAGAGAGAACCAGAGCTTGAGATACCATGAGCTTCTGGGGGAAGGAGAGGAAAGGCAGAGTACCTCTGAGGAGGTGCAGTCGGAAATTTGACTTTTTAGAGACCTCCGATGTGGGCGGAGAAGGAAAGGGTGGAGTCAAAGATGAACCCGAGGTTCTTAGCCTCGCAGGTGGGGGTAGGAGGAGGGCCAAGGGAGGCCGGCCAGAGAGTGAGGGGAAAGGATGGTGAAGGTGTGCCGATGAGGAGGATCTCTGTCTTGCTGGCATTCAGACAAAGATCATTGGCGGCACACCAATCTTGAATGGCAGTTAGGCAATCAGAGCTGAGAGAGGGAGAGGAGGTGGCAGAGGCCATCCTGAAAATGAGTTGAGTGTCGTCAGCATAGCACTGGAAATTTGATCAGAAAATGGCAATGCAGTGGGCGAGAGTTGCCAGGTATTGGTTGAAAAGCCAGGGCGAGAGGTTAGACCCCTCGGGAACACCACAGGTAGAGAGGAAGATAGATGAAAGGAAGGACCCAAGTTGGACCTGGGAGGGTCGATCTGAGAGGAAAGAGGTCAGCCAGGCCAGAGCCTGATCAGTGATACCCAGGTTTTCACGGAGACGGTTGAGCAGGATGGTATGGTTGACCGTGTCGAAGGCAGAAGAGAGATCGAGGAGGATGAGGACAGAGGGAATGTTAGAGTCAAGGTTGGTGAGCAGATCTTCACGGATGTTTAGGAGAGCAGTTTCCGTGCTTCTGGCAGCTCTGAAGCCAGACTGGTGGTCATGACGCAGCCAACAGAATTGGAATGAAGGTTAAGCTGAGAGATGGCCAACTTTTCCAGGAGTTTGCCAAGAAAGGGAGTAATGGAAATTGGGCGATAGTTAGCTGGACAAGAAGGATCAGCTGTGGGTTTCTTGAGAAGAGGATGCGCAAAGGAGTGCTTCAGAGGGGAGGGGAAGGATCCAGAGGCAAAGGAGTGGTTGCAAAAATCAGCAAGGGCCGGAGCGAGGGTGTCAATGTGGTCCTTGATGGTTTTAGAGGAACAGGGATGAACCTGTTTTGAAGAGGCTTTCATAGATCGGACTTGTCTAGAAACCTCGTCAGGGAGGAAAGGACGAGGATGGTGGGAGGGTGGCTAAAGGAGGGTCAGCAAGCACAGATGGAGAGGGAAGAGGAGGAGTGTGGGTGTCCTGGGTTTTTTAAATGAAGTGAGAGGCAAGGGCATTGCAAAGAGCCTGGAAGGCAACAGGAGGGGTAGTGACTGCAGCAGGGTTGGCCAGCTCCTTGCAGATTTTAAAGAGTTCGGCCTAGTTGTTAGATGCGGCAGAAACATGAGCTTGAATGTGGACTCTCTTCTTGGTGAGGACAGAGAGTCGGTATTGCCTTTGTAGCAGGCGACAGGCCAGTTTGTCAGAGGATGAACAAGAAGTCCTCCATTTCCTCTCAGCTGCCCTACACTTGCGTTTAAGTGTAGCTAGGTCAGAGTCATACCAGGAATTGCACTTGGCTTTGGACTTCAAACAGATCCTCATGACAGGGGCAAGAATATCAAGCGTATCAGAAATTGAAGAGTAGAGCAGAGACAGGGCTGTATCAGGATGAGAGACAGCCAAAGGTGGAGGGGGGGAGAGAAAATGGCGGCAAAAGCCTCAACTGACACACGCTTCATGGGCCGGATGTCCGAGAAGGTAGGTGGCAGTGTTGGGGTAGGCTTGGCTTGGGGGGAAGAGAGGGAGAGATGAGAGGAGGGAGTGATCGCTCCAGGAGAGAGAAGTAGTCAGAGGGATGGAGAGGGGGAGGTCAGAGGAGATCAAGACATCGAGTGTGTGCTCTGCAGAGTGAGTCGGGCCAGAGGGGAGGATGGACAGGGAAAGGGAGTCGCAGATGTCACGGAAGAGTACAGAGGAGGAGAAACGAGAGTCTAAATGTATATTCAGGTCACCGAGGAGGAGAGGTCTGCCCACTGATTTGACCAGGAGGCCGGTAGATGGTAACCACAGTAAGAGAATGGGTAGGCGAGAGAGAAAGCCTACAGACAAGGCATTCAAAAGAGAAGTAGGTCTGAGTGGGAATGATAGAGGCAGGAATCCACACAGGAAAGATCAGGGATACCCCCCCCCCCAACCGGACCGGGAGGATTTGGGTGCTGAGAGGATCTTGTACCCATCAGGGAGGAGAGTTTCAAAGCTTGTAACAGAGCTGGCCGTGAACCATGTCTCAGTAAGACCAAGGACATCAAGGTCTAGTTCTTCAAGGAGGTGGCAGATGTCAGAGGAGTGTTTGACGGCAGAGCGAGAGTTGAGAGTGGCAATATGAAGAAGGTTGCCAGCCTTAAAGACCTTCCGGGGAGGGGTACAGATCAGAGGTACTCCCTGCGGAGGAGAAAGAGCCCTAGGAGGGGCAGAGGAGGAGGAGGAGAGAGAGGGCAAGGTAGCCAAGTGGGGAGAGGAGGGGACAGCAGGAGACGAGAGGAAATTGATGAGGCGAGGGAAGCGCCTATCAAAGAGGAGGAGATTGGCCTGAGGGCCTTGGACCATGACAGTGCCATTTAGGTAGACATTTATGATGACTTTAGAGGAGTCGAAGGAAGCCATGAGAACTTCCCAGCGAGTGCCACCAGTAATGGGAGAGGAGGAGATAGGGCAGAGCACAGAGACCATATGAGGAGTCCATACTATGCACCATTTGTCACAAATTCCCTAAAAGATGTGATCCTAGGTAGTTCAACAGTTGGTCGTGAAAAGTAAAAAATGATATAATTTGTGATTATGGTCCACATTTTCATGTTTGACAGAGTGAATTATTTTTCTATCCGCTTCTGACCTTGTCCCCAGTAAACATTAGGTAGTCACAAAATCCACCTCCAAAACAAAAGAAAAATAATGTATGGATTAAAATGAAAATCACTGTCCATAATCTCTATATATTTACAGAAGTAAAAACTGCGCTGGGAGTGTTTAGTAAGAATAGTTTTACGTGATGGAGTGCAGTCAGTGGCAGATGCTGTGTTTTGTGAAACGCTTGGTGCAGAACAGTGCTTTTGAGAAGGAGGAGCTTGTAGCAGCAGAGGATGCCGTTGGACGTGACATCGCTAAAATTCTCCCCTGTAGACTAGAACGCGACAGGGAGTGCGGTGACGCAGTGCAGTCAGTGGCAGTCCGTGGCGGTTGCGGATGGATATATTTTAGCTGTTGATGACACGTTTCCTCACATGGTTCTCTGAGTAAGTAATTTTTTCTCCTCAACTAATCGTATCATTTTGAATGGCTTCCTCGTACCTCTTATGCAATCAAGTCATAGGAGACTGAAACTTCTCTAGTAAAGGTGTAATTATTTACCTTTGTAAATGCTGAGCCGGAAACTATGGTCTCTACCCGGCTCTGCTCTTCATCTGACTTGGGAAAATCCCACCAACGTCTGCTCCCAGATAAAACTGTATGAACCCCTGCTACTCTACTCAACGGCTTTGTGTCAAGCAAGTCTACCGAGCCCACAAGTTTTTATTAATCCATAAATAACTTAGGAAACCTATTGTGCCATCCTATGTTTTATTAATCTCAATTCCCGAGAGAGAGGAAAACACACTTTCAACGCAGGAGCTTAATATGACAGATGTGGACCTTTTAAACTGTGTATGGACTGAAATTACATCCAAACCCATTCTGGAGCTCGCTGAAGAGGTTTTGTCTTCTTCCATTTTGACGGAAGCTATTTTTCCTTGCTCGGAAGTCCAACAACGAGATGTCATGGAGGAGGAATCCTCGACTGGTGCTGAAGTCTTGAACATGTTTAGGACTGTAGAGAAATGTTATCATCTGCTCTAAACGATCCTAACGCTTTGGTTAGGCACTGCCCCTCAACGCCTTCCCTATTTTCACCACACTGAGTGGGTAATACTACTTCAGGCACCCCACGCGGAGCTATCACAATTTCAGCTCTAAACTTTGTTTTAAATTCCCTGGTTTGTCTTTAGGAGAATGTGAATTCTAATTTTATGCACCGGAAAACATTATTTATTAGCTACTTTAAATGCTAAAATGTCCTTTGTGGAGGGCTTTAATATCCTCGGGATTTTATGATCTAAAGTTACAGCCTGTTATTCGCAATGCTGTAACTGTCCGAACATTGGACGTTACTCCTGAGATTTGCAATGGTTCTCCTGTTCTTAGACAGATAGCAATCTTCCCCCATTGGTTGGTGTTGTTGATTCATCTGATGCATCTGTGTTACCTAAATCTATCCTTGTAAATAATAGTTTTTCTAGTGAAGTCATCGAAATTGTTGAAATAGACAACTCTCCTGATTCCTCTCCCGCTCTTTGTCATTCCAGAGTCCACTAAATCTGACCCACTAAACGATTCTATTTTTTATCAACGGAAAAGAAGAAAGCGGTGCAATGGAAGGAGGAAAAACAAAGAAAATAAATCTAAAAATATTAAATCAAATTGTTTCTCTCATAATCAGGGTTCTAGGATGTTTCTACGAAATCTATCTTCATTGGAAAACGTGGATAATATCTTAATGCTGGTAATGAATTTTGTTCAGATAAGCAAAGATCTTGCTCTGATGTCGCCCCCTTGTTTCCACATTCCTTCTTCTGCCATCCTTCGACACAGTGTGATGACATATCTCTAAAGGAAGAGATTCCGGAGGAGTTTTTGAGTATATCAACATATTACATCAATGACAAGTCCGATAAAATCAACATGTAAAAATAGATAATCCAAATGTGTGAATTCCTTTGTCCTCAAAGGCCCTTCCAGTGGTTCCTTTACCAGTCCCCACTGGTCCAACTGTTCTTTTACCAATATCAAAATGTTCTGGTGCAAAAGATCTATGAATTGAGTCAAAACGCCAGTTTTTGATACAAGAACAAAAGAGAAATAGGGCTGTAGGCACTGCAGTCTCAAGACCGCTCTATCTGAGTCCTCAGCTCCTCTTAATGCTTACAAAACTGTTGTTGAGAAGTCTTTATTGCTTGAATGAATTCAGTCCTCAGAAGAGATTGTTTTAAACAGATTTAATGTGTTAACTTTATTTCACTCTTTCCCAAGTCTGCGCCCAATTGTTTCGAAAAAACAGAGCAGGTTGAATTTTTAAATGATGAAAAGTTGGATTGGGCTTTTCTTCATATCAATTCCAAAATAGTAGTAGTTTTATAAGAAAGGTCTCAATTGTTCCTTTGGGTATGACCCGACAGAAGTAAATCGAAATTAGATTTTGCAGGGTCTAAATAGAGCTGCTGTCATGCCTGCCGGACATACCTCTGGACCAGGAACAACTTCTCCATACAAGATGAGTTATGCCCATAGAACCAGTAGACCTTTTTACTCAAAATGGAGGTTATTCGATACATTGCCCGGAAAACAACGTCTGCATTTTTCACGTCGTTAATTTTCACGTGACTTAGGTCTGTCACGTGTAGCACGGCAGTGCGTACATAAGCAGCGTGGAAACTCCATTCGCTGCTTCTGATTAAGTCAATTTTGGCGTTTGTAGCTGAACTCCGGACCTGCGTTCTCGCATTCCTTTCAGCAAACTTCTTTGGCCTAATTTGAGCTTGTTTTCCTCCACACGCCAATTCCTGGGTTGCGTGTATCCTGTTCGCGTGCCAAATCTCCACGCGGACGCTGTCTGCAAGCGCGGCTGTCCTGAGCTGCGTGAATCCTGTTCGCGTGCCAAATCTCCATGCGGATGCCGTCTGCAAGCGCGGCTGTCCTGAGCTGCGTGAAGCCTGTTGGCGTGCCAAATATCCATGCGGACGCTGTCTGCAAGCGCGGCTGTCCTCAGCTGCGTGAATCCTGTTCGTGTGCCAAATCTCCACGCGGACGCTGTCTGCAAGCGCGGCTGTCCTGAGCTGCGTGTATCCTGTTCGCGTGCCAAATCTCCACGCGGACGCTGTCTGCAAGCGCGGCTGTCCTGAGCTGCGTGAATCCAGTTTGCGTGCCAAATCTCCATGCGGACGCTGTCTGCTAGCGCGGCTGTCCTGAGCTGCGTGAATCCAGTTCGCGTGCCAAATCTCCACGCGGACACTGTCTGCAAGCGCGGCTGTCTTGAGCTGCGTGAATCCAGTTCGCGTGCCAAATCTCCACGCGGACGCTGTCTTCAAGCGCGGCTGTCCAGGGCTGCGTGAATCTTGTTCGCGTGTCTAATTCTTCACGCGGAAATGCTGTCTACAAGCGCGGCTGGCTTGGCTGCGTGTATGCTGTCGCGTGCAATCCTGCATGTGTTTTTCTGAACTACTTCGAACTTTTGGTACCTGCGACAGTCAACAGGTGAGATTCTTATTTTGTTCTTTGTGGGAAAGGAAGTATTTCATGAACTATTGGAAGGTGAATGTGCACAGTACATTGGACGCTATCCTGTGGTGCACCAACCCTGTATCTAGCGAGAGCCTCGTGCCGTTCGGGATAAGTCTCCCTTACTAATCTTCCCTTCCTTTGTCGTTTGTTCAACTCTTGGGACTCTAACTGTCCTGGAATTCTTCAGTTTAGCCTTAAGGTCAGTGTCTGAATTAATCCCAAATCTGTGTTTCTTAGTATTTAACTTGGGACAGTGTTTTATGATACTTATCTATTCTAGGCATACTTCCTGTCCAATTCCCACGCCCTTTCCAGTGATCCATCTCTCTGCCTGTTTTATTCAGTCAGAGAGTTGTATCATTTGGAAGGTCTAATTTGACCTGCCTACAATCAAGTCGTGTGAAGATAGGATCCGGAAAAGCCCTACCAAATTGTATCCTTTTTGGTTACTGTATCCTTTTCAGTTGATACTTTGGTGATTTATGACAGAATCAGAAGCCATGGAGGGTACTGATCCTATAACTGTTTTGACTCAGTTAATTTCTGACTTGAGAAATGAAATGATTACAGCACAGGATATGCTACGGCATCGAATGGATGTTATGCAAGATGCCATGCATGTTACTCCTCAGGGAGTACAGATTCCAGCAGCCATTGCATCTGGATCTGGGACTACGACACCATCATTATCACAGGAAACTCTTAAAGTGGTTATGCCCACACAGTTTCCCTTTCGCTCCTCCGGAAAGGTTCACAGGTGATCCTAAAACCTATAGAACCTTTGTTAATCAGTGCCGACTTCATTTCCTTTGCCGGCCTAATTCATTTCCTGATCTCACTACTAAAGCAGCATTCGTGCTTTCTCATTTGGGGGGTACAGCTGCTGCTTGGGCAAATCCTTTATTGGAGTCAAATAGCCCCTTGTTGTACGATTGCGATGATCTTCTGGCTGCTATGAACAAAGTCTTTGATATGCGCTATGCTACTCAAGCCACAGATCTGGAGTTGTTGAATTTACAACAAGGTACTCAACCTCTGTTGGCTTACATTGCGCGATTTAACCAATTAACGGCCGAAACCTGATGGCCGGAAGACAAGAAGACAGCTGTTTTCTACAAGGGTCTTTCAGAATAACTCAAGGACGCTTTGTCCATGGTTCCAGTGGTTCCTAAAGGTTTTTCAGAATTTCTTGATTTAATTTTACAAATTGATGCCTGAAGAAATGCCCGCAAAGGAGAGAAAAAACCTTTTCTTCCGGCACCAGTTCGTTCTGATACACCGGCACATTCTTCGAATGATCCGGAACCAATGCAAATTGGCGCGGTGAGAGGCCGGTTGTCTAAAGCCGAAAGAGAGAACCGAAAGAGAAATAACGTATGTATGTAATGCGGTTCCTCCGAGCATTTATTGGCGGCATGTCCTAAAAGACCAAATAAGCCTTCGGGAAACGCCAAAACTCGACAGTAGCAGGAGTCCCTGTGTCGAGTGTTACATCGGACTCCATTACATTTCCAGCTCATGCACCGATAGCTGTTGAGATGATGTTACGCTTCAATGATCAAGACTTGGCTTCCAAGGCTATGGTTGACTCGGGAGCCACTAATAATTACATTGATATCACATATGCCAAGAAATGTTCTATACCCCTTATAGACAAGAACAAACCTGAGACTGTTAATACAGTGGATGGATCAATCTTGATTTCCGGTATGGTAACTCAGGAGACTGTACCTATTCAGATGACTTTATCAAATGGTCATTCGGAGGAAATAGTCT
Source organism: Ambystoma mexicanum (assembly GCF_040938575.1). Taxonomy (NCBI): domain Eukaryota; kingdom Metazoa; phylum Chordata; class Amphibia; order Caudata; family Ambystomatidae; genus Ambystoma; species Ambystoma mexicanum. The sequence goes on along the minus strand of NC_090929.1, from coordinate 580,991,934 downwards.
TCGATGTCATTGCGGCTCCTCAATACCAAATAATACTTGGACTTAATTGGGTGACTCTTCATAATCCCGCCATAGACTGGGTTACGGGATTGATCCAATATCCTTCAGTTTTTTGTAACGAACATTGCTTTACCAGCCAGGTGGTATTAAATAAATCACATATGTTGGCCTCTATTGAGGGAATCTCTGCTATCAATGTGGTACATCAGAAGGGTACGCATATACCAAGTGAATATGCAGATTTTGCCGATGTGTTTGATAAAGGTCAGGCAGAACAGCTTCCTCCAAATAGGCAATATGATTGTCCAATTGAATTGATTCCTGGAGCTAAAATTCCTACTGGTCGAGTTTATTCTTTGACTCTCAAAGAAGATGCTGTCTTGAAAGAATATATCGATAAAGCTCTGGATATGGGATTCATACGGCCATCTCAATCGCCGGCTGCTTCTCCTTTATTCTTTGTTCCAAAGAAGGAAGGAGACCTAAGGCCTTGCATTGATTACAGGGCTATTAATGACATCACCATAAAGAATCAGTATCCTTTACCATTGATTAATGTCCTGTTAGACCAATTAGGAACTACCAAGTACTTCTCTAAATTGGATTTGCGCGGCGCTTACAATCTGGTTCGCATTCGTGAAGGAGACGAATGGAAGACCGCTTTCAAGACGCGGTATGGCCTTTACGAATATTTAGTGATGCCTTTTGGTCTTTGTAACGCTCCCGCCACATTTCAGTTCTTCATGAACGATATCTTCAAAGATATGATGGATCAATTCGTGGTGATTTACTTGGATGACATTTTGATATATTCATCATCCTTTCCAGAACATGTTAAACACGTCTCAGCTGTCTTACAAAGACTTAGAGAGAATAAACTTTTTGTTAAGGTCGAGAAATGTGTTTTTCATACACAAGAAATTGAATTTCTGGGTTATGACATTACCAATCATGGTGTTCGAATGAGTCATTCTAAAGTGAAAGCTATATTGAATTAGCCTATCCCACACAATGTCAAGTCACTACAGTCATTTCTAGGATTTGCGAATTTTTATCGCAGATTTATTTGTTCTTTCTCCAAAACAGTGGCCCCATTGACAGCTTTAACTAGCTCTAAAATTCCATTCTTTTGGAACCAGAATGCTCAAGCTTCCTTTGAGAAGTTAAAAGAAGCATTTACAACTGCACCTGTACTTCAGCATCCTGATCCGGATGGTCAGTTTATCGTTGAAGCAGACGCATCCAGTGTCGCTACAGGAGCGGTACTCTCGCAGGTTTATGCAGAAACTAAGGAGGAGCATCCAGTTGCTTTCTTCTCAGGTAAACTTACCCCTTATGAACAGAACTATACTGTCACTGAGCGTGAATTACTTGCAATCAAAGATGCTTTCCGAGAGTGGAGACATCATCTTCTTGGGGCCAAACATCAGGTGATGGTGTATTCCGATCATAGAAATCTTCAGTCATTTAAAACTATGAAATGTCTCACAGCTAGACAGGCCAGATGGCATGTTTTCTTTGCTCAATACGATTTTCAAATTACTTATCGCCCTGCCAGACAACATGTCAAATCTGATGCTTTGTCTCGCATTGGTGAAGAGGTGAAAGAAGAATCATCGGTACAAAATAAGCTGTTGGCAGATCACGTGATATGTAGTTGTTCTGCACAACCTTCTCTAAAAAACGATTTACAGGAGTGGGTGAAACTAAATCCACAATTGATCCAAGAATTGAACATTGATTTATACAATGGTTTGCCTTTTTAAAAAAGGAGTACTTTTATCTACCATCTGATACCATTCAGAAAAAAAGCCCTCAGTTGGGGTCATGATTCTTTGATTGCCGCCCATCCTGGACAGAAGACGACTCTAGAGCTATTGAAAAGATGGTGTTGGTGGCCGTCTATAACACAAGATGTTATAAATTATTTTTCAACATGTTCGGTATGCAGTCAATGCAAGACTATTCCTGGCAAACCAGTGGGTTTACTCCAGTCTCTACCAGTTCCCAAAAAACCATGGGACATGATATCAATGGATTTTGTGGTTGAACTTCCAAGAAATAAAGGCTACGATACCATATGGGTGGTGGTGGACTACTTTACAAAATTGGCGCTTTTCATTACCTGTAATGGTGTACCAACAGCTGCTGGTCTGGCTGATCTATTCATCCGGCATATATTCCGGTTTTTTGGTCTACCTTCAGTGATCATCACTGACAGGGGATCTGTCATGCGCCGCTTTCTCATCTGGCGTCTTTGGCCCCGCTGCCGCTTACGGACTTCCTGATTTCCGTCACGTTTTTGCTACGTTCACTAAGCGGTCTAGTCTTTCTCCGCTAGGAGGACCGTAGCGGTATTTAACCACTCCTCTCCCTGGGTCCGGCGCGTTGCAACCTTCCACGGTCAGCTGCTTTTCCTCGCGGCCGCGGTCTTGCTACACGCTGTTTTCCTCTTGCTCCTCGAGCCTTTCCTCTTTCACCTCTCTTACTCTTCCCGTTCCTTCTCAGGTCCCCGCCTTCTGTTCTCTCCCTCCTTCCTACTTTCCCTCCTTCGTGCCCGGCTTTCTGCCTTTTGCCTTTGTTTACTTTCGCTTCCGGTGTATGCTGGAGTGTACATTTCCTACTGGGTCCTGTTGCTGCCTTCTCCCGTTGATCATCTGCTTACACGCCCTACTACCATCAGGATACCTGCCGGTTCCAGGGTTTTTTTGCCTATTCTGGCTTTTTCCCCCTTTTTTGTCCCTCCCGGGAGTGGGACACGGTCAGGGCGCATATACACGCTCTCACTGTGGCTTCCTCTTGTGGGAGACACGCTCAGCCTCGGAAAAAAGAAAAGGACTACACGGCACATCGAGCGCTCAGCCCAGTTGAGGAGGATTTCGACTCCACAGGTGAGGAGGTTGAAGAGATAAAAAAGGGTTCTACAACTGTATTAGAAGTTGGTGCTGACAGTTTGCAACGCCATCGAACAACAACCATGGCAACTCCTGAGCAAGTGCAGGAACTAATTGCTGCAGTACAAAGCCTCTCTCTAGAAATGCAAAATATAAAAACCGAAAACAACCTGCTAAAACAAATGGTAGCAGTGAGGGAGCCCCCCAACACAGATCTGCCTCCTATGCCTTTGTCTTCGGGGAAGTACGATGGTTCCCCCAAGACCCTGAAAGAATTTCTTGACGCTTGCAAGGTGTATTTTTCTTTCAGAACCCGCACCTACGCCTCTGATCATGCCAAGGTTGGATTCCTGGTGTCTAATATGACAGGGAACGCTCTTGCTTGGGCCACCCCACTAGTAACCGGAAATGACCCTGTCCTACAGAATTTCGATGCCTTTATCGATTATGTAAAACAAACCTTTGAAAGACCTGAAATCTCAATGGCAGCTGGTGAAGACTTGATGGACATTCGTCAAGGACAAGCTGATGTGCTGTCTTATATCTCCTCCTTTAAGAGATTGGCCATGGAGACGGGTTGGTCTGAGCAGTCCCAATTTATTCTGTTCCGCCGAGGTCTTAGGGAAGAACTAAAAGATGAAATGGCTCATTTTCCTCGGCCTACTTCCCTGCAGGATCTGATGACGGCCGCCCTTCAGATGGAGTTCAGGATGCAAGAAAGACGCCAAGAAAGAAGAAAGACGCGTACCTCCTTTTCAAGGACCTCCTCACCACCTTCAACAGCGCTCAAACCTCACGATGAGCCCATGCAAATCGGCACTACTCGCCGTTCTCTTACGCCTGAAGAAAGGAGGAGGAGAAGGGAACAGGGCCTATGTGCCTATTGTGCCTCTGATCGCCACACGGTGCATAACTGTACTGAACTTACCAAGAAACCGGCGGAAAACGCAAACCCTCGAACCTAGTTGGGGCGGGTTATCGAGGGCAGTCTTCCAGTCCCTACGTTACTATGTCTATTGATTCCTCGAACCCTTCAGAAGATTCCCGCCTGATGGTCATAACGGTCAAGGTTACTATCAATGGCAGCCCGGTAGAGACGCTGGCTCTCTTGGATTGCGGTGCCGCAGGCAACTTCGCTGACACCCTTTGGGTTGACAAGGTAGGGGCTTCACGGATAGATCGCGGACACGGCCAGAAAGTAGAAGGGGTAGACGGCACACCTTTGAGCTCAGGACTCATTGTTCAGACTACCGAACCCCTTCCTCTAACTATATTTCAGCACTCAGAAGTCATTACTTTTGACATCATTCGAGCAGCCCATTTTCCCTTAATCTTGGGGATTACCTGGCTGCGACAACATAATCCCCATGTCGACTGGAAGTCCAATAGTTTGCATTTTAATTCCAGTTATTGCCAGACACACTGCTTTCAAGAGGCACATTACCAGGAGGTAAACATATCTCCCACTGTTCTCCCCACGAGTATAGGGGTGCATTCCATTGACAAGATATTGGAAGAATACCCTATGGTGTTTGCGGAATCCGCCCCCATGGCATTACCACCTCACAGACCGGAGGACTGCTCCATTGAGCTGATACCCAATGCCCTAGTGCCATTTGGCCGAATGTTTGCCTTATCCAAGACTGAAAAGGATGCTTTACGAAAGTATTTGGATGACAACTTGTGCAACGGTCTCATCAGACCCTCTAAATCCCCGGCGGGTGCTCCCTTCTTTTTTATTCCTAAGAGGGAGTCCAAGGACCTCAGGCCATGCATCGATTACAGGGGACTCAATAAGGTAACTTGCAAGGACAGATATCCCATGCCCCTCATTCCTGACATTTTGGAATCAGTACAGGGAGCGACAGTTTTCTCCAAATTGGATCTGCGCAATGCTTATCACTTACTCAGAGTAAGTCCAGGAGATGAATGGAAGACGGCCTTCAGGACACCATTTGGGCTGTACGAATACTACGTTATGCCCTTCGGACTGGTCAATGCTCCAGCAATATTTCAAAGGTTCATAGACCGAATATTCTCAGATTTATTGTTTATTTCAGTAGTAGTTTACCTTGACGACATACTTGTTTTTTCACAGTCTATGTCGGAGCATCTACTGCATCTTACAGAGGTCCTGGAGCGCCTTAAGAAACATCATTTATTGGCCAAACGTGAAAAATGTGTATTTGGGACATCTTCGGTCCCTTACTTGGGGTTTACCCTCTCACCACAAGGAGTGCAAATGGATCAAAAGAAGGTCGAGGCTATTCTCCATTGGCAGGCTCCTTCCTCGGTCAAAGAGGTTCAGAGATTCCTGGGCCTGGCTAATTTTTACAGGCGTTTCGTGCCAGGTTTTTCCAACACTGTTCTACCAATTACAAACTTGTTGAAGAAGACATCTGTGCCTTTCCTCTGGAGCCCTCAGGCTGAAGAGAGCTTTCAACTCTTGAAGAAGAGCTTCTGCAGCGCTCCCATCCTATGCCAGCCGGACCAAAACAAGCCTTTTATCGTTGAGACAGATGCCTCTGCTGCAGCTATAGGAGCTGTTCTACTACAAGAGCATGACAACGCGGAACACCCAATAGCCTATCTGTCTAAGACTCTCACTACTAGTCAACGGAATTATTCCGTAATTGAACGTGAACTTCTGGCCATGAAAAGGGCATGTGAAGTTTGGAGACACCTTCTACAGGGGTGCAGCCACCCTTTTGTAATCCGAACTGACCATAAGAATTTACAAGTTCTACAGTCTATGGAGTGCATCAATTCCAGACAAGCCCGATGGGCGCATTTTTTCTCACAATATGACTTTACCATCACTTATATTCCTGGAAGCCAAAATGCTTTGGCAGATGCCCTGTCTAGGAAGTCTTTCTCCTCCCAGGTTGCCCCATCCTGCCCGGAGAAGTTGTTTCCCAGAAACCGCATTGTTGCCACTATCTCCTCCTTGTTTCAACGGATAAAAGAAGCCGTCTCTTTACATCCAGAGCCCCGCGGCATGATTCAAAAGGGTGGTTTGTTCCTGAAGAATCAGAGGATCTGGGTACCATCTAAACCTCTTCAGAAAGACATATTGTCCTGGTGCCATGATCATCAGACGGCAGGCCATAGGGGACAGGCGAGTACCTTGGACTTGATCAGTAGAGCCTTTTACTGGCCAGGTTTGTCGGGAGATGTTAAGCGTTACGTCAGGTCCTGCAGAGTCTGCTGTCAAAGTAAAAACAACACAAAAAGACCCATAGGTTTGCTGCAGCAAGATTCCATCCCGGAGCGTCCGTGGAGTCATATATCTACTGATTTCATTGTAGACTTACCTTTGTCTCAAGGATGTTCATGCATAATGGTGTCCATCGACTCCATCACCAAGATGGCTCATTTCTCTCCACTCCCTGGTATACCAACTGCCGATGCTATGGCATTGGTTTTCATTAAAGATGTGTTTCGACTCCATGGTCTCCCAGACAAGATAGTATCAGACCGAGGGAGCCAATACGTCTCCAAATTTTGGAAGTCCTTATGTGCCGCTCTTAATATTCACCGCGCATTATCATCAGGATATCATCCCCATACCAATGGGCAGACAGAGCGGTTAAACGCTACCTTGGAACAATATTTGCGCAGCTACACCAATCTGGAACAAGACAACTGGGTGGATATGCTGCCGACGGCGGAGTTCGCATATAATAATGCCAGTCATTCCGCAAGCAAGATGTCTCCTTTCTATTGCTCATATGGATTTCACCCCCGAACCATCATTCCCCATTTTTCCTGCAAACCTGCACTTCCGGGGGTAGAGGAGGTACTACTCCGTATAAGGGACATCCAAGACAAAGCTAAGGTGAACCTCAGAGATAGCCTCCAGGCATATAAGAGGCAAGCCGACCGGCACCGGCAGGTAGTACCTGGTTGGGACGTTGGCTCCAAGGTGTGGTTATCCACCAAATACCTTCTTAGATGGTCTCGCCCGTCTAAGCTGTCCCCCAGGTTTATTGGTCCCTATCTCATTACTGCCAAGATTAATCCAGTGGCCTTCCGCCTAAAGCTGCCACATTCTCTTAGGCGAATTCACCCAGTGTTCCACGCATCTCTTTTGAAGAGTGCCGAACAGTCACTAAGGGCTCGCCCTTTTCCCATTCTCTCTCACTCACCAGGTACACCTGAGTATGAAGTATCCAGGTTGCTGGACTCCAGGTACCGAAAAGGGTGCCTGGAATACCTGGTGCATTGGAAGGGTTTTTCCCATGCTGAGGACTCTTGGGAACCAAATACACACATCCATGCTCCTGTCCTTCTCCGGAAGTTTCACCGTTTACATCCCGGTAAACCGGGTGGCCTGGGCCTTGGCGGGGGGCATGCTGTCATGCGCCGCTTTCTCACCTGGCGTCTTTGGCCCCGCTGCCGCTTACGGACTTCCTGATTTCCGTCACGTTTTTGCTACGTTCACTAAGCGGTCTAGTCTTTCTCCGCTAGGAGGACCGTAGCGGTATTTAACCACTCCTCTCCCTGGGTCCGGCGCGTTGCAACCTTCCACGGTCAGCTGCTTTTCCTTGCGGCCGCGGTCTTGCTACACGCTGTTTTCCTCTTGCTCCTCGAGCCTTTCCTCTTTCACCTCTCTTACTCTTCCCGTTCCTTCTCAGGTCCCCGCCTTCTGTTCTCTCCCTCCTTCCTACTTTCCCTCCTTCGTGCCCGGCTTTCTGCCTTTTGGCTTTGTTTACTTTCGCTTCCGGTGTATGCTGGAGTGTACATTTCCTACTGGGTCCTGTTGCTGCCTTCTCCCGTTGATCATCTGCTTACACGCCCTACTACCATCAGGATACCTGCCGGTTCCAGGGTTTTTTTGCCTATTCTGGCTTTTTCCCCCTTTTTTGTCCCTCCCGGGAGTGGGACACGGTCAGGGCGCATATACACGCTCTCACTGTGGCTTCCTCTTGTGGGAGACACGCTCAGCCTCGGAAAAAAGAAAAGGACTACACGGCACATCGAGCGCTCAGCCCAGTTGAGGAGGATTTCGACTCCACAGGTGAGGAGGTTGAAGAGATAAAAAAGGGTTCTACAACTGTATTAGAAGTTGGTGCTGACAGGATCACAATTTGCGTCACGTTTTTGGAAGGCACTAAATTCGGCATTATTAATTGATGACAGGTTGTCTAGTGCTTATCACCCTCAAACGGATGGACAGACAGAGAGTCAATAGCACTATGGAACAATATCTGCGATGTTTGTGCTTGCAGTTTCAGTCAGATTGGCTCAATATTCTGCCGGCAGCAGAGTTCGCCTATAACAATTCCTATCATAGTGCTATAGGTACTTCACCTTTCTATGCTTTGTATGGGCAAAACCCACGTTCCATTCCTTTTGACTCCAGTTTGTCTTTGGATACTCCTGCAGCAGGACGTACTTTTAGGGATCTTAAAAGTCTACAGAAGAAAGTTGAGCAGCAATTGGAACAAGCTAAAAAACGAGACAAGTACTATGCCGACACTCATAGAATTCCTGCACCTGTCTACAAAGCAGGAATGAAGGTATGCCTGTCCACAAAAAACTTGAGAATACCCGGCAAAAGGAAATTGTTGCCTAAATACATTGGGCCATATGAAGTTCTCCAAGTTATAAATCCGGCTGCTGTCCGTCTGGCTTTGCCACAACGGCGGCGAATGCATCCCGTTTTCCACGTATCGCTCATCAAACCGTGTTCGGATGCTACTAGATTACCTATACGGCCTGTTGCTATTTCAGTGAAAGGGTAAGACGAATATGAAGTGCATGACATTCTGGACATGAGGTTGCGGTCTGGAAAACCATTTTATCTGGTAGATTGGAAAGGTTATGGTCCCGAGGATAGATCCTGGGAACCTCTGTCGAACATTCATGCTCCTGCTTTATTAAGGCGAATCCACTCGAAAAGGGGAGAAGCTGCTCCTTTGGGGGGTGGCACTGTCATGCCTGCCGGACATACCTCTGGACCAGGAACAACTTCTCCATACAAGATGAGTTATGCCCATAGAACCAGTAGACCTTTTTACTCAAAATGGAGGTTATTCGATACATTGCCCGGAAAACGACGTCTGCATTTTTCACGTCGTTAATTTTCACGTGACTTAGGTCCGTCACGTGTAGCACGGCAGTGCGTACATAAGCAGCGTGGAAACTCCATTCGCTGCTTCTGATTAAGTCAATTTTGGCGTTTGTAGCTGAACTCCGGACCTGCGTTCTCGCATTCCTACCAGCAAACTTCTTTGGCCTAATTTGAGCTTGTTTTCCTCCACAAGCTAATTCCTGGGTTGCGTGTATCCTGTTGGCGTGCCAAATCTCCACGCGGACGCTGTCTGCAAGCGCGGCTGTCCTGAGCTGCGTGAAGCCTGTTCGCGTGCCAAATATCCACGCGGACGCTGTCTGCAAGCGCGGCTGTCCTGAGCTGCATGAATCCTGTTTGCGTGCCAAATCTCCACGCGGACGCTCTCTGCAAGCGCGGCTGTCCTGAGCTGCGTGAATCCTGTTCGCGTGCCAAATCTCCACGCGGACGCTGTCTGCAAGCGTGGCTGTCCTGAGCTGCGTGAATCCAGTTTGCGCGCCAAATCTCCACGCGGACGCTGTCTGCTTGCGCGGCTGTCCTGAGCTGCGTGAATCCAGTTTGCGTGCCAAATCTCCACGCGGACGCTGTCTTCAAGCGCGGCTGTCCAGGGCTGCGTGAATCCTGTTTGCGTGCCAAATCTCCACGCGGAAACGCTGTCTACAAGCGCGGCTGGCTTGGCTGCGTGTATGCGGTCGCGTGCAATCCTGCATGTGTTTTTCTGAACTACTTCGTACTTTTGGTACCTGTGAGAGTCAACAGGTGAGATTCTTATTTTGTTCTTTGTGGGAAAGGAAGTATTTCATGAACTATTGGAAGGTGAATGTGCACAGTACATTGGACGCTATCCTGTGGTGCACCAACCCGGTATCTAGCGAGAGCCTCATGCCGTTCGGGATAAGTCTCCCTTACTAATCTTCCCTTCCTTTGTCGTTTGTTCAACTCTTGGGACTCTTCAAGAAACTGTCCTGGAATTCTTCAGTTTAGCCTTAAGGTCAGTGTCTGATACTTATCTATTCTAGGCATACTTCCTGTACAATTAACACGCCCTTTCCAGTGATCCATCTCTCTGCCTGTTTTATTCAGTCAGAGAGTTGTATCATTTGGAAGGTCTAATTTGACCTGCCTACAATCAAGTCGTGTGAAGATAGGATCCGGAAAAGCCCTACCAAATTGTATCCTTTTTGGTTACTGTATCCTTTTCAGTTGATACTTTGGTGATTTATGACAGCTGCAATCGAGAGCTCAAAGACGGTCCACCCTCTTTTCGTCACCCCTCCCCTGGCTATTACTTGCTCACAGACAGGTCTCAATGTTCGAAGTGTTACTACAAACATTATTAATTCAAACCAGGAAGAAGATTGGTCTTAGTTATCAAGGGACCTTCACTACAACAATCAAGAGCAGATCTACTCTCAAAATTATAAGAACATTATAATGGGTTTTTGGAACATCCGTGATTTTTCACGACTGTCAATTCAATTTTGAGGATTTTCATATTTTTACGTTTCAGCAGACATGGTTACATACTACCCTTATATTGGACGGCTATAATTTATTTTTAAATCCTGCAATAAAGGGAGACCGGGGTCAGCCATCTGCTGGTTTCCTTGTGGGGATTCAAAATCATTTAGGATTGTCAGCCCAGAATTGAGGAGTCTTAAAGTCTTACATTCAAGTGGTAGAATTATTCTGGGGTGTGTCCAGTTTCCCAGGAATACTGTTTTTTCTATTATTAAATGTATATTGGAATCCTCCAAGTATAAGCAAACAAGAAATTTTAGACACAATTGAATCAGTTTTAGACACTTAGTCCTTGCGGTCGAGATCTAATGTTGTGATGATTTTAATTCATCTTATTTTAAACCCAACAAACGTATGTTTACAATGGGAAATTGTATTTCCTCCTCTGATGAGCGCGGTTGGCCGTTTCTTTCCCTGATGCACACATGGGCGCTTCACATTATAAATGGTAATTTATAAGGAGACAATAAGATACTTGGAGTTGCAGGCTTTAAGCTCTGTTATTGATTCTATATTTGTATCAGAATGTATATTTCATAAATGTGTTTCACTACAAGTACTACCAAACTCCTTAAAGCGGTCATTCAATTTCAAGATTAGAGGGAAATATTCAAAATCTCAGCCAATGTCACAATTCCTACACTTGAAATGTGACTATTAATAGCGCAGGAATAGTGGTGCTTGGAATTCTGGGAAGGTTATTAAATTTAATTACCTCCTTAAGGCTTCCATTTGTGATGAAGAACCTCTAAACCAGTTTGCATCCTTGGAGTATAATATTTTAGATGCGTTTTACAAAAACGTAAAAGGGGTCCAGGTAAGCTCCTCTTTAAACAAACATGTGTTTGATTATGACATATTTACTAAAAAAAAAAAGAGGCTTCTAATATCAAATGTAAGAGCAATTAGACTGCAAAATCCAGCTATTTCTGTTGCCCAAAAGTAAGAATTAGAAAAAGAATTATAAAAACTAGTTAAACTATTAAGCTGCTCGCTTACAAAAAGAGGCAGAAACTATGTTAAACTGTCTTTCTTCTAGAAACTTGGGAGACTTCTAGAAGCTTTTAATTGATACAGGTAATTTCCAGGTTGTGACTTGATCTAACCAAATTTCTGAAGCAACCTGGATTTCCCACTTCCAGTCAATTCATGCTTTAGGGAACCAAGTGAAGGTAGACAATAATTTGATTGCCAAACCCCCTTGGTTGCTAAACTTGAATAAAGAAGACATTTCCTCTGATAGTTAAAAACAACCATTCTAGGGATCCTCGCCCAGATGGGTTATCAAATATGACCCTCAAAGGTGATCCAGACCTCTGGTGTGATATTTGACTTTTTTTTTTTTTTTTTTTTATAAGAGTCTTGAGTGAGCAACATGTCCCTGATTCATCGTCTATTATGGTGCCCATTTTTAAGAAGGGTAACCAGTGTAATCTAAGAAATTATCGCACTACTGCCCTGTTGGACACTCCAGGAAAAAATGTTGCTTCCTTGGTGGCAACAGAGCTTGAAGAATGAGCAACAACGAATAATAGATTTGATCCTCACCAGGCAGTTTTTGTTAAAGTAGCTCTCTAAATGGTTTGTTTTTAAATGTTTTTAAGAACAAAATGGAATCAGATGGCTACTCAATAGATTTGGCTTTATCAATTTTGCATTTTATAGTATTAACAGAGCATTTCTTTGGAATAAGCGGTCATAATGGGGTTGCCCTTCATACTTGGTGGACATTATAAGAGCTTAAACTCAAATACTCCTTTAAGGGTAAGATTAAATAAAGACGGTGCCCTACCAAAACAAATTGCTACACATCGAGGCTTGACACAGCGTTGAATGCTTGCCCCAATTCTTTTTAATCTTTTTATTTCAGATTTAGAAGAGGGTCTGTTCTTTAACTCCCTGTTTAGGAAGCAACCCCATAAGTTGCATGCATAGATTGGTCTACAGCGACAATTAAATGAATTACAGCATTAAGCCGGTTTGAATGAATGCACCATAAACGTTGCTAAAACTAAAATAATGATCATGAAATCAACAAAATTAAAGAAGGCTCAATGTTCTTTTAAATGGTATTTAGCTGCAGCCCCTTTGGATTTGGTCCATTCATTTACATACTTGGGTTTTAACATCACAGGGACCTCAAATCGTGCAAGTATGTTGTCTTTTTTTAAAACAGAAAGTTGTATACTTAGCTGCTCAAGCTCGTATGCTGAATAAAAGGTTTGGAAGATTTTCCATGATGCCAATGATAACATTTTAGAAGTTGATGGTCCTGCAAACCTTGATGTATGGGGTTGAGAGTTTGTTAAAACCATTACTCATCCCATGGGATATGTTACATGGCCTTTTCTGTCCCAAGACAGATTATATGCTTTGGGCTTGGACTCTTGTCTAACTGCAATGAACTGGAAGGATCTTAGTTTACTTAGGAATTGTTTAGAGTCAATACCATACTTTGGGTGATGAAATATCAAAAAAGTGAGGTAATAATTTAGTTTCTTGGGAATTACACTGTTGGAATCTGTTAAACTTTCTAGGAACATCTGTTGATCTACTTATTTGTAATCCTAATATTGTAAAAACCAAGCTCTGGGAAAATGATTGGATTAACACCAAATTAGAATGTAATCATTTTACATTATTTTATCATTTTGAAAATGAAGAAAAAGCTCTTAACGTTTTACTGAATCATGTGAAAAAAAAATCCCAAATACTACTTGGAGAGGAGCATTTTTACAATTCAGGTTACATTTATATCCAACTCAAGAAGTTATTGGCGTACGTTATAAACTGACAAGATCACTTCGTATTTGTAGGTTTTTTAAAGATAGAAAGGAGGTTGAAACCGTGAAACAGGTGGTAGCTTATTTCCCGGTCTTAAGCGATCTGAGACGGTTTCATTTCGAACAAACACTAAAACATTTTACATACATTAATCCTGACGATTGGTGGTTACAATTTTAAAGCGGTGCTCATGTTAATGTTGTTTCATCCACCATACGATTTTTAGACTTTTTTTATCATGCTGATTTTAGATTCCATTTTGCTACTTTGATGTCGTATGTGTTCATGCTTTTGCAAATTGTTTACTGTGTTTTGTTTACCACTTGTGAAAGGTTTGAATGGTAAACCAAGGCAAAATAAAGAATTGAAAATGCCTGGTACTCCACCCAGATTGAGAAATAAAACTTAGACTAGATAACAATTTGAATGCCTCAACACATAAAAACATGGTCCACATTTTTGCCTGGTTTATTCCTTCTTTTTTTTGCATGTGCAGAGGAAAGCATTGCACATGTGCAGAGACTGTTGTGCTTGGGAGGCAAACGGTTAAGCCTTTAGTGATCCATATATTCTCGAATGAGAAAAGCTTTAGGTTGGCCTTACAACCATTCTACAAAACAACATTAATATTGCTGTAGTTGGCCTTGCCTCTTAGCCCTTATCCCCAGATAGTGGGGCTATATTATAAGTGTATTTGCTTACAAACAAACCTTTCCACCATACAAAAAAATATCTACAATACCATAAAATATTCAGAGAATCACATAAAACCTGCAAGTTAAAATACAATAATGAAAATACAAAATACAGTATACAAGATACACATTCAAATACTACTTAAGGCTTAATGTAATATACTTCCACACCAGGTACGCAGCATTAGTAATGACCTTTGATTGTGCGCCTACTAGTGAGGCACAAAATTGATACGCAGCAATATCCAGGAGCTGACTGACATTTTTGATAATGGAATTTATATAATGCAGTTAACTCTGGATGCGTAAGAAGGTGTCTGGTAGATTCTAAATACTTCACACATCCTACATTTCTGATCTTCTACCACAGCATTTTCCCAGGCACCTGTAACCATCCTAGAAGGGAGCAGGTTAAAGCGTAGGTACATAATAAAACGGTGCAGCCCCTGGTCAACAGTGAATATAACAAAGTTCATTGGTTAGAAATAAGGGAATGACTGACTGGCATATTCGTTCAGCATCGTTTTTCCATAGAATAATCTAAATTCTTTGCTCTATCCCAGCAATTTGCCTCATCGATCAAAGTTCTTCTGGCAATAGTATAATTAGCAAAAGGTTCGTCCCTGGAACAGCCAATCTGATTTTGGAAGGTATCACAGGCTCCCTTTAACTACTTGATTAGTTTTTCTTTCGATATAGAGCTTTAATCTAAAGCGTGTTACATAGGACATATTTACATACATTACTATTATTACCCAATCGAAATTGGTACTCATTTATCAACCTCAGAAGGATGAAGGCCGAGTTGACCTTGCTGGGATTTGAACCTGCGACCTGCAGATCAAACACAGATCACAGCAGCAAGCGTTTAACCCGCTGAGCCATCTTACAGACTGACTGGCCAGTAGTGGTGGCTCCCCCAGTTCAAGATGCCAGCTGAGTATGGCCGTACCCTTATCTGACTGTATTTTCATAAGCAGAAGATATCTTTTAATTTTGAGCTAAATAAAGATAACTGTGTCCATCTCTGAGCTATTGAAAACCTATTTTATTACAACGCAAATCTGTTACCATTAATATCCATAAGCAATATTGAGAGTGACTCTTTTACCTTTAATGAGGCTCTGGAATAAGGTGGGATCCCTCCATCGTACTTGCCAGATACTATTCCGCAGGCCAGGGGAGACCATGTCATAGCACCAACACCTGGGAAAGGAAAAGGCTACATGTTGAAAAAACCAAGAAGGAAACAATGACGAATTACTGCTGTTTGACTCACTCGCGCTTCGCGCCTCCAAATTCTAAATCCTTAGATTAATGAGAGACCAAGAACATTGAAAACCCCCAGTCAAGCTGGCAGAGCCTTATGATTCATACTACTTAATTTATTTGAATTGATACATCAATACACACCATCTTGTGTCAATCAAAGATCACTAAGACTTTCACTGCAGGTGGAGCAATACACTGACGAGGGCGAAGGCTGCAGTCTGCTGGCAGAGGGTGCACTTAAAGTATACAACAGAACTGTGAGACAGCCTTACGGTGGATAGAGTCCCTGAGGATCCATTCCATCTCCTTCAAGAAGCACATAGCAAGTAAGACACAAACGGCTTGATGCCATATTTCCCTCCTGTGGAAAAATCATGCCCTTCAACCCAAAAAACATATTCAGATCTGCTGTCCAAGCCTTTGTCCTCTCCTTCCAGGATGGTGGCACTGCCCTTCTGGACGGCCTTTTGGGGATTACCCTGGTACCCTTCATTTTATTTATTTATGTATTTATTGGGCGTCTATACATCAAATGCTAACCTTTTTCCCAATACAAATTTATGTATGCATCATTAAATCGGTCATTGGTCTTTTTTCGAATTTAATTAAATACTGAGGGTGTTCTAATAGCTTTATAGACCTGCAGCTCGGGCCATACCAGGCGTTATGGGCCCTGAATACCGAGTTAAAGGCCCAAGCGTATACCATCATCAATCTAACACCTCCTAATGGTTGTACATTCCTTACAGTGATTATAGACTATTACACTAAGACGGCTCATTTCTCAGCTCTGCTTAAGCTGTCATACGTCAATAAGATGGCAGAAGCTTTTCTACAAGACGTCTTTCATCTGCAGTGTCTCCCAGAGAAAATCATTTCTGACCGGGGATCCCAGTATAACTCAGTTTTGTAAACCTCTCTGCAAGACTATCTAAATCAAACAAGCATTGTCCTCTGAATATTACCTGCATACAAACCCAAACACTCAAATCAATCCCTTTAACATTATTTACATTATTTTGCATCTGTGGCCCATGGCAACTGGCAGGAATATAATCTTTAGCCAAATTAAACTAGAACAGCCCGTTTAGGGAAGAGCCCCATCTTTTGATTTTTTGAATGCCATACTAAGCCTTAACCACTGCAATTGATCTACCGTTTCCAGCACTTGACATATGTGCCTGAGATCTTCATAAAACTCAACAACGTGCTGCCCAGAATCTGTCTGAAGACCAATGGCAAGCGCAAGTCCTTTGCTGGCTGCAAACAATCTGCAGCACCTTTCATACGGTAGACATGCTTTGTCTGACTGCTACATCCTTAACGCGACACCTGGTGCTCTCTAAATTGGCTTAGGAGTATTTTGGTCCATTATTCATTGATAAGGTTATCAATCCCGTTGAATTTCGACTTCGGCTACTTGGGGACTCTTACATACTGTGTTTCATGCCTCCTTGCTTAAACCCTATGTTCACAGACTGGGCTTGTGTTAATCCTTTCCTCCACCTTCAATCTTGCAGAGTGACCACCTCGAACACGAGGTCTGTGGCATTTTTATTTTTAAATGTTTTTATTGGCATTTGCATAGTTACAATCTTGCATTTCAAATTCCATATCACAGGCCTACATTTATTGAACAACAACAAAAAACCATTAACAAACAACTTCCTACACGTGCTTGTGTTACGTATGTCCTCCGTTGGGGCAAGCGCTTCGATGTTTGGGGCTGTAGCTTCCGTTACTCATATCCCAATTGGGGAATGTCACTTGTTGTCGGGGAGTGATTAATTGGGCACATCAGGGTGTTTCCTTGTCTTAGTTGGTGCATTCATGGGGGCTTATCGTCAGATGGGTGGAACATGTCCCAGAGCAGTGCTTTCCATGCCACACATTTGTCTGTATCATCTGCTTCAACCTGTTCGCTCCCTCCACCCACACCTTGGTCTCTGCCTCTGCCCACCTCTCAAATTCCTTGTGCCACTTTCATATTGCGGCCCGGGAGCATGGCGATGGTCCTTTTGGCTAATATGCATGCCAGGTTCATGAACCTAACCACATGTTTGTATTTGCTAATCCGGGGATAGGCACCAAGCAGACATTCTTTCAGTGACCACTCACACCTCCGTATTCCAGCCTCCCTGAATGCTCGCTCTATGCGTGCCCAGAAACTTTGCACACGCACACACCCCCAGAACATGTGTAGCATGTCAGCATCCTCACCCCTGCACCACGGGTATTGGGAACTTGCTTCCTTTTTAAACGTAGCTAGTCTGTGCTTGGTCATGTATGTGCGATACAGCACATTCAATTGTATTAATTTGAAGTGTTGGTTCCTTGATACAGCCTTAGGGAAGCCCAGTATTCTCTCCCATTCTTTCTCCGTTATGTTTGCACCTAGGTCTCCCTCCCATTGTTTTTTCAACACTGTGCCCTTGGGGTTGGGTGCGCCTATCAGCATACAATACAGCCTAGATGTCAGCCTCCAGCGGTCATTCAAATTATACATCAGGGTCAGTAATGGACTCCCAACAGTGGGTAAGATACAAATGACTGTGCGCTATTTTCCAAACTAAAATATGAGTTCTATCACCAGCAGCGAAAATCTTGATGACTGGGAACCTCCCACTATGGTTCCAAAGAAATACAAATATCACAATGAGTGTCACAAGACTATAAACGTGCTTGGTTCAAAGATAAGTCAAAATATCCAAGTAAGTCAATGGCTAATCAAAATATCAGAATTCGATTTGGATAGAGACCATAACATGTGTTGTAAAAGTCAAAGTCTTGTTTATTCAGGAACAGCCGACACGTGTTTCGACCGGCACCCTAATACTTGAATAGTATTAGGGTGTCATTAGATGAGTCTTTATGACAATGGCAGATACTCAATATCATGATATTGTAGCGCGGATGGCATTCTAAACAACATGTTTTCTCTGGGATTTAACCTGTGACATTCTATGGACTTTGGATTCATCCTATTAACTAGATTCTTTATGATTGAAACCATTAATTTGGAGCACTGCAATCAGCACACGCACTGAGACCAATTTTGAGTATCTGCAATTATCATAAAGACTCATCTAATGACACCCTAATACTATTCAAGTGGGACAGATTAGTCCCAGAGATTGATCAGGATTTAATTACAAATAGGCCTTGATAATGACCAAGCAGGTCGAAACACGTGTCGGCTGTTCCTGAATAAAGGAGACTTTGACAACACGTTATCCTCTCTATCCAAATCAAATTCTGATATTTTGATTACCTATTGACTTACTTGGATATTTTGGCTCATCTTTGAACCAAGCGCATTTATAGTCTTGTGACACTCATTGTGATATCAGTAATGAACTCGCCTGTGGTTCCTCTGGCCAGCCCTCCCATCTTTCTTTGGCTGTTTCCCGGACTCTGCGGTACCAGGGGAATTGCCCACCCGGCAGCCCCTCTCTTTCTTGCAATGAATCGAATTCCCGAAAGACCCCATCTTCGTACACATCACCCCATGTGTATATCCCCATCCCTTCCCATTTTCTTACTACTGCCATGTCTGTGTTGTCTTTGCATGTGTCCGCCACTATCGGCACCTCTGGCAAGTAGGGGGTTTGCCAGTTTCAGTTGGTTGTGCGCTCTCCTCCAGACCTTCCTGCCCAGTGTTGTCATTAGTGGAGTGTGTTTCGGGCCCTCCTGTTTTACCCACTGTATTTCTTTCAGTTTGATGGGAGCCATTAGGTATTGTAGTAGGTCTGTTTCTGAGGTGGACTTGTCTGCTAGCCATTTAACTACGTGGCTGAGCTGCGCTGCCAGGTAGTACCTTTCAAGGTCTGGCAGTTTCACCCCGCCCTTGTCATACGGTAAATACAAAATTGCTAATGGAAGTCTGTGGCGATTGGTGCCCCACAAGAAGCCTTGGAGCAGCCCTTCCAAGGTGCGGAAAAAGAATGCCCCTACATAGCAGAGCACGTTATTCAAGAAGTACAGGAACCGTGGGAGAATAATCATTTTGGTAATGACTACCCTACCTAACAGTGATAGTGGCAGCTTCAGCCAGAACTTCATGGACTTCCTCAAACTCTGCACCACTTTTGCTGTATTGTGTTCATGCATTTGCTCCGGTGTATGTCTAATGTTCACCCCCAGGTACTTAAACGTGTCCATCTCACAATTGAGTCCTAATGCAGGTAGTTCATCAACTTTCTTCCCCTTCAGCCCTGCCAACAGAAATATGCAGGATTTGGTTTTGCTGAAGTGGATCCCTGACATTTTCGCGTAGTTATCAAGTATGTCGAGGATCACCGGTACGTTCAAGTGCAGATCTCTCACGTACAGCAGCACGTCGTCCGCGTAAAGCGACAGCAGGTGTCCCCTTACTCCAACCCAGATGCCAGCATCCAGGTGTTGCTTCCTAAGGTATATTGCCATGGGCTCGAGTCCCAGCACGTACAACATTGGGGATAGTGGGCACCCCTGTTTCATCCCTCTCTTGTTATCCCAGATTGCTGACACCAACCTCCCTGTTTTAACCCTGACCTTTGGGTTTGTGTATAATATTTGCACCCACCAGATGAATCCTTCCCCCAAATCCAAATTCCCTCGGTGTCGCCACCAGCCATTCCCAAAATATCGAATCAAACGGCTTTGTGGCATGCAGGGAGAGTATGGCATACTGTTCTTGGGATGCCGCTATTTGCTCAAGTATGTGTTGTAATCTGCCTAAATTCAGCGCTGTGCTGCGCTCTGGTATAAAGCCGCTTTGGTCACTATGTATCAAGCACCCCCCATTATCCTGTTCAGGCACTTGGCCAATATGATGGTTAAGATTTTGACATCATAGTTCAGCATCGCTAGTGGCCGATACGAATCACATTCATCCATTGGTTTCCTGGTTTAGGTATTGGTATAACTGGGGTCTCCCTCATGGATTCCGGCAATTCCTCGTTGGTGTATGTCTCCCAGAAAACTTCAAGCAGTACCGGTGTGAGGGTTGTCTCATAAGTTTTATAGAACTCTGGGGGGAGTCCATCGCTTCCCAGTGTTTTACTGGAGGCGAGTGAACGTATTGTCTCTGCAATGTCTTCCAATGTTATTTCGGCCTCTAAGGATTCCAGTTGTGCCGGATCTATTTTGGGAAGACCCATTTCATCCAATGTGTTTAATATGTCAATTTGCGGCATCTGGTGGTCGTGATTGTATAGGCGGGAGTAGAATTCTCGGAAAATGTAATTGATTTCCTGCTGCGTTTTACGTGTTGTGCCCGTTGTGTCTGATCTCCCTGGTCTGAGATCGTGGGTGCTCCCTTCCACACATCCACGCCAACAGTCTGCCTGGTTTGTCGCCCTCGGTGTGTGCCTTCGCGGTTTTCACTGAGTAAACAAATTTGGCGAGCCTTCCCCATGCGTCTTGGCAATCCCCTCATATCTTTGCTAGTTCCTCCTCCTCCTCCTCCCTTGTCCCCCTTGTGTTTAACTCTGTGTTTTATCTCTTCCTCCAGTTTCTCAAGTTCGGCTCTCAGTGTTCTCCGTATGCCCCCCGCACCTGCGATGGCCTCGCCCCTCACCACTACCTTCATTGCTTCCCAGACTGTGCCCCATCTTTCAACGCTACCTATGTTCTTTCCCACATATTCTTCTATTTTATCTTGCAGCTCTTCCGTAAAGGCCGGATCTGTTAGGGCGTCTGGTGCCATGCGCCATTGCGGTATGGCCGGTCTAGGCCTCGTGTTTTCCAATTAATCAGCAGTGGTGAGTGGTCTGATATTGACCTACCAAGTACTGCGCCAATTCTATTTGTGTTTGGTGCCCCTTGGCCACAAATAAGTAGTCAATTCTCATGTGCAGGGAGTGTGGTGATTAGTAAGAGTACCCTTTGTCTGTGGGATGCAGCTCCCTCCACACATCTACCAGATCTAGGGCTTCTACTAATGTTTTTAGCGCCTCTGTTGCGGAGTCGTGTTTAGTTGCTGTTGGTTTCGACGTGTCCAGCTCCCAATCCCTGACACAATTGAGGTCCCCTCCCCATATGAAGAAACTCTCTCGGCATTGGGCTGATTTGGCCTCCAGTGTGTATAGGTGTTTTGGAATCCCGTGGTTGGGGAAGTATGAGTTTATTATACACACCTCCACCAGCTCAATGCATCCTCTTACCATTAGGTACCTGCCTTCCGGCTTATCCAGATTACCACCCCTCTGGCGTATTTGGAGTAGGGGGCCCCATAGCACTGCCCGTCCCAGTGTTCTGTTACTGCGGCCATAGTTTTCTTAGTCAGGTGGGTCTCCTGCAACAATGCAATGGCCACCCTTTCCTGTTAATGAAGGATTTCACCCGATTCCTACGCATGTATGTTCCCAGAACTTGAACATTCCATGTTATCAATCTGATTTCATTGGCCATTTCAGTGTGTGCCCCCCCCGTCCCTTTGGTCTCTAGTTGCTCTCCCCAACTTCACCGATTGCTTCATTCCCCGGCGCCCACCCCACTGTGTAAAACCACATTCACACGTTTGTTGACACATACCTCGCTCTGTGTAGTGTTCCAACCGTAACAACTTCCAAACCAAACTAAAACTAACAAACTGCCCTCAGCTGCCACTTTCCAACCATGGTGCTCGAGCGCCCCCGCATCTGCTTGGCCCATCCGTGCTTCAGCGTGCAGGCTGTGGTGCGTCAGCAACTGGCCGATGCCTACCAGTTCGTGAGGTGTGTCTGTTCGCTCTGTTAAAGAGTCCTGTCTTGCTCCCACCGTTTGATGATACAAAATGTCTCATTGTTCCATGTCGCTCACACTCAGATTTGCTGCTGGCGAGTCCCACCCGCACCCCGTTCTTCCCTTGGGCCAACTGTTTTCATGTGTTCGCCTCTTGGCCATCGTCCAGGTTGTTATGTTCCAGCCACATTGTGGCCGCCACTTGCGTCTCCAGGAAAACGGCCCGTCCTTTGTAGAGCACCTTGAGCCTGGCCAGATACATTAGCATGTACTTGAGGTTCAGTTTCCTGATTTTAAATTTGATTGGAACAAATTAGTTCCTTGCCCTTTGCACTGTGGGTGTGTAGTCCGGGTATATAGCTATGCTTGCATTGTCTCGACGGATCTCCCCTCCTTCTCTGGAGAATTTCAAAATAGTCTCTCTGTCGCAAAAGTTCAGTATCTTTGCTATCATGGGGTGAGGATGTGAGCCCGGTGGCGGTCTCTTTTGCAGGGATCTGTGTACCCTTTCTACCACAAACCCTTGTGACAATGATTCTGCCCCAATTTCCTGTAGGATCATGTTTTCCACAAAGTCTGTTGGATTGGATCCCTCCATTCCTTCCGGGATCCCCAACAGGCGTCTGTTGTTGCGCCCGGCGTGCCCTTCTGCATCCTCCGACTGGGCTTCTAGTGCCTCGTTCTTCCTTTCTAGCTCTGTCAGCCGCTTTTCTAGTTCTTTGGTGGTTGTCTCCCTCAGTTCCGTTTCAGCCGTTGTGACCCTTTCAGTGAGGTTGCGGACATCTTGCCTCATCAGCTGCACATCGGATTTGATCTCCTCTTTCTTGGTGTCTATGAAAGCACCGAGTGCTGCAACTGCTTCCAGCACTTGGCCGTCATTAGTGGCGGTTTCCTTGCCCAGCTGCGTTGTTGGTGCTTCTTGATTGCTGTGCGGCTGCATTTTCTGCCTGGCGGCATTAAAGGAGTCCATGATCATGGCATCTTTCTTATTCGTTGTTGTAGGCATAACTCGCTATAACCTGGTTGTATTTAGAGTACAGTTTGGTGGTGTGCGCGCTTACAGTTCAATCCCTTGTGGGTTCTCTTAGATCTGTCCAGCGCCTATTATGAAATATGTTGATTGTGTGTTCTTGTGCTTGTTCTTGGATTTTAGTCTCAAGATTCAGGGTCTCCGTCCTGCTGCGCAGTGTCACAGCTCGCCTGGTCTGCTTTGCATGTGCCTCTTATCGCTCAAGGTTGTTGTTGCGTTGCAGGTGCCGTAGTGTTGTGGGCCCTGTATCCTCTCCTTCGCCCCCAGTCTGCGTCCCTATAAGCGCCTGACTCCTCGCCTGTCCAGCCTGTCTGTGGCGTGCCCAAGTTTGCGTTGCAGTTCCTCCCGTGTGGAGGTCCCTCAGATCTGTTAAGCACCCCCTCCGACAGGCTGCAATTTGTGCGTCTTTGTATTTATGTTCTCTCCATGCTTGGTCGCAAATTGTGGGGGGTTACTATTCTTCGCTTGATGTCATGGCACGTTTTGCCAGCACTGCTTATATCCTGTGCCTTGTTGTGCTGCTATTGAATCGCGAGTAGTAGCGCGTTGTGTGCCTTGGTTCACCTTTTCTCCGCCCTGGCCAGCGTTACCGTGAGCGCCCAGCACTCCACCCTTCCAGGCTATGGTTGCGCAGCTAGATAGCGTTGCTGCTTACCCCGTTTGCGGGAGCCACAGTTCTAATTTTGCCTTGCTGCTGGGTTACTTGCTTGAGTGTCTTGGGCCCATGCTTTCTTGCTTCTGGTAGTGCTCCGGGGGCATCAACCCTACTGTGCCAGGTTGCACCGTGTTTGCCGGTGTTGCTTGTGTCTTGCCAAGTGCAGCGCCGCTATTAACTCGTGGGTGCCTCAGTGCTGCTGGCCTTGGTGCTCCTCCCCGGGCCAATTAGTGTCTCTGGGGGTGCCTAACTACCCACCAGTTTGGACCGCGCCTTTGTAGGGAGGGGCCCAGTGTGGTGCTGTTGCTGTTTCAGGCCCCCTCCCTTACCTGGACTCGCCCTTCGTTGCTCCGCTGGTCCATGGTGGGCCGCTCTGCTCCAGTCGTCGCAGTCCTTCCTCGATTCTCCTGGCTCAGCGTTTTCTGCGGGCAGCCTACTCTGTCTCACGGCCGCTCGCGGTACCTTTGTGTCGCTGGCCCAGTTAGCAAGCAGCCTGCATGCACCGTCACTGTCCAACGGTTGACCCGTGCTCCTTCTTTACGTCCCGCTGTGCCTCCCCTGCAAGCTCCAGACTACCCGCTGAGGTGTTCGCCAGTCGGGTAAGTGTTTCCGCGTCCTGCTTCCTCCGGTCTCCTTGCTTCTCTGTCGGCCCCGTCATACGCCGGCTAGTCTCCTTGATGTCTTTGCGCACGGACCAGGTTCCGTGCCCTCCTTCTCCGCTTCTTCTTTTGGTTCTGGGCCCGCCGCCAGGTGTGAGCCGACCCGATGATCACTTCACTGGGTTCGACGTGTGACCTCGCCTCCAGCCGCCGTAGTGTCTCTGCAGCTGGGTTCCCTGCTCTGTTCCGCGCCTTTGTCTGCTCGCAGTAGCGCTTCTCTCACTGCCGGGTTGCCATCTTGGAGTCGCAGGGGAGTCCTCTTCAGCGTCTCCTCCTTCAGTTGTCCTTTACCGGTTTTCAAAACGTCCTCACTCCGGGGTCGGGGAAACTGTTCCCGCGTCTAGCAGTGTTCTTGTTTCGACTTAGATCAGCTTTATTTCTCAATTGTGCAGGATTATTTCAGGATCTCGGCAGGAGCTCAGAGCGTACGCAGCCTCACGCCATGATCTCAAGCCACCCTGGTACCCTTAAGATGTGTTCTACATGCTGCAGGTGACTTGACAAAGGATGTAGTAAATTCAACCACATTACTGACCCTCATTAAACTGCACAGGTGCCTGTTGCAAGCAAGCATCATCTTCAAATCCCATTACATCATCTACAAGCCTGTCACCATCAAGCCATTTTGGTTGAGAAGGTCAGCATTGCCGGAGGCATGCGATCCATCCGAAGTAAGGTTATGTGAAGACATTAGCTCTGCCGGTGCTGGAAGGAGAGAACTGAAGACAGGCCTTCTTAGTCTATGCCCCCAGAATCTGGATCCGCCTCCCTGCCAACACCAGACTTGCCCCCTCGTGTCTACATTTCAGCAAAGAGTTCAAGGCCCTCCTCTTTAAAAACATTTATTTTCTCTAACAACTGGCTCAACACACCCTCCACTCTCCACCTAAACCCAAGACTGAATGATGTGCTTCACCTCACCTCCATGTCCTTCCTTGGAATACTTGTAGATCCCCTTGTTGCTAATTGCACGCCCTCTCCTTCTACCATTGTTAGCGCCCTGCTTCATGGTATCTCTGCATCCCTCATCATGCATTTCCCCCTGTAATTTGCAAAGTGCTTTTTGCTTCCTGAAGCTAGGTATGCGCTCAATACATACCCATATAATATTAATAATAGTGGAGCCCATCTTCCCATGATCTGAATCTTTTTTTTTAAATAGACCTTGGTCAAATCAGCATAAATCAACTATTACTTATCCGTTTGCCTTTTCATCCAGATGTTGGACCTTATCAGGAGCACAGAGGTGTGGTAATAAATGTTGGTAATGTACGGCGCGCCATGTTCACTGTATCGTCATGTCACAATTTTGGAGGTGGTTTGGAGTAAGACACCCCAGCACTTGGCTGCAGGGGTTGTCACCCATGGAATGACCGACACCCCATACAGTCTTATGTGACGACATAATGAGGAACAACACCAACTCAGAATCTGAAGTATTAGCATCCATTTATGAGGCGACAATCCTGTTGCAACGGGTGGTAACTGAATTCAAGTTTTTTAGATTTACTTTGATAAATCAACCAAACTCGCGATGAGGCCCATTTCTGGAGAACATGATTACAACCATTGATACATGAATGACAACTCACTTCACCACTACTAAAAGATGTGGAGTCCTCCCTGTATGGCAAACCTGGTAAATCACCCTGTTGCACAATGCAAACTGATCTTCTTGCTCAGTTTGCTTAGTGCTGAAGACATGATCCACAGGAATGACAACTGTCTGCAATAGATGAGAGGAGATCTCGTCAAAAATTTTACGTCCTATTTACAGTACTGCAGTCATCAATATGAAAGGAACCCCAGTGCAGTCAAATATTCTAGCCTTTGCGCAAAGTCGAGCTGCAGTCACAGAACTATACCAGAAAATGACAGCTGAGCTACCAGAGCATCAAATGAGCAATGAATGAGTAAACAACATTGAAACCAAGATGGAAAATCCAAGTCTGCTTTAATCAGAAACAACTTTAATTACATTTTTGTCAGAGTATATTCCCCACCTTGTGGCTCCACTGAAATAAATTGGATGATTTGGATGGGGACTTTGCCAGAAAACAAGATCACTTGACCACTAGCCGTTTCTTAAAACTGTAAAACGATATGATTAAAGCACTTTTAGAACCAATGCCAAATTCCTCTGCGGAAATGGGGAATACATGTGAAGCACCACAAATTATACGAATGACGGTATCTGGAGCTATACAAATCAAACTGGGATACATTCTCAGACTCAGAGCTCAGTAACCTACGGCTTTCAAGATATTTGGTTTTAATTGTTTTCTAAACTGTATATGGTTTTTTACAAAACTTTACACATCACACAAAACCAAAATATTACAATTAACCTAATTTCATCTTCAAATGAGACAACTCCTAAAACTAATCTATATACACATCCTAAAAACCCCTACTACCAACCAATCCTCATTAATGGGAAATCCACATTTTCATCAAAGAGCCCATACATATGTGAGGGGCCAAAAATGAAAGGCGGACAGCTTGGTAATAGTTTTTCACAAGTAGCCATTTTATTAACTCAAAAAGGGCGTGATAAAGCCCTTGCCATCCCTAACCTAAGGATGCTTTCTCTGCTTATCAAACCAAGACTAAAGAAAAACATTCTAATAAAAGGAATCTGTCCTTCACACTTATACATACATGAAACTCATAAAGGTACAATTTGGCAATTCAGGTTTAACAGAAATAACAGTTATGTTCAACATGAACCTGATAACGGTGTATCCTTGTAATGTCAACCCCCCTTCCCCAGGTTCAAAACAACATTTTCAATCGAGGTTCCAAACAAGAAAGTTCCTCCTTTGTATAGCCAAATTCTTTTCATAAAGTTTGTCTTGCTCCAAAAGCCTTTTACTCTGCATTTGACAGGTTTCCACAAAATGAAAAGAAAAGTCTTAATCTTCAAATGGATAATCAACACTGCAAAGGTGCGAAGTATCTATCAATTCTAAGCATGGAGGAAGGCGCTGAACATGGCACTTAATGAAGGAGCAATAGCTCACATTCCAAAGTCATGCTTTGAATCCACTAGAAGACCAAACTGGTTGCCATATTGCCTACAGTCTAGCTATGATGGAGGCTTGTCATGTAAGAGGTGCAAATGTAATCCCTATACTCTGGTCATAGTGACTCATTTTTGGTGCATAAAGAAGCTGGGTCATAGTGCAGAATGAGAATTGATCATTGATGTACCACAAATAATGTTACTTTGGAATGCTCACCCAGGTAGAAAGTAATGCGGGGCAAGACAATTAATTTGAGTGTGTGCCTTAGAACCCACGTTGGTGGTTTGGACAAAAACAATTGTAGATATGCATTCATGAGAAGGTGATGGTTAGGATTAGAGATGCAACTCAAACATGGGTACGGGTGACCAGGGGGTTGGTGGCAGATTTCTTAACAATTGAGACCTGGACACATTTCATATTAAAATTTGAAAAGTACAGTGACCTGCGGTATTGCTGCTTTAACAAATGTATTTGCGGCATGATTGTTACATCTTGAGGATCTTTGGTGGAGCCACTTATTAAATAGGAACCACATGAAAAGGATTGTTGCACTTATTCACTTTATTAGAGCTATGTGTGATGAGTCCTCACAAGCCCCAGCCTAAAATCTCCTCCCAGGTGGCATGGGGAAGGCAGCCGCTATCTGATCCTAACCCTGGGGGTGTTGTTAGCCGGGTTGATCACCTGGGAGGGACGCAGTATTTATCTTCCTCGGAACGAGAGATTTCTATGCCGCCAGAATATTTAATATCTTGCTGTCAGAGTAAGGCTTCTCTTCTTAAACCTACCTGCTTTGTTTATCATGAAAACCATTGTAATCAGCATGGGGAAATTTTATATGGAAAGCGGAACATTAAGATCCTGACTAATTCTCCCTTAAACCTAAACCAATCATTAATTTTTCCTAAATCCTTCTCTAAAGATATGTTTACTAAAGAGTGAATTAATTCAAGTGTAAGACTATACTTGTAATATAAAATGAAAGCAGAACATTGGAGACTTCAAGTCCCACAATGCCCTAAGCACTGAGACAAAGAAGAGGGGCTCGGAGCCACGAAACTGCAGTGTGAAGTTAAATGATCCTTATGACCCACCCCTGAACGGGGCGTGTAGGTATTTAAGACCCACTCAAGTGCACGCCATACAAACTAGTAGGTGGAGCAGAAGTAGGAGTTGTAAGAAGCAGCATAGAACTGAAGACGCCAGAGCCGTGCTGTTGTGGAAGTGGAGTTCGGTCCTGAGAGGGTCTTCAGAGTAGAAACTCTAAACTGCAGAGGTTGCACAGTTAGAAGAGGTAAACTGACAAGCCGTCCCATAAAAGAGAAAGACTCTCCTCATTGTATGCCTGGTTCCAGTGGCTGGCGAGCACCGGAGTGCAGTAGGAGCAAGGCAGGCTCCTTTCCCAAGCAGTGTGGTCCGCGGTGAGGTGACCGAGGCTGGCAGGAGTTCAGAAGTCCACAGAAGAAACACAGGCAGCATATCGAGCAGACAGACGCGTGTGGAAAGACTGGTGAGTTTGCCTGTATTAGGAAACCCCGGAACCTGCTGTAGTTGGACATTGTCGCTAGCAATAATTTTGAATAGCGAACTAATGAAAGAAGATTACGTGGCCGATATGTTTACTTTAAAAGAAAGCAAGTGTGAGAAAACATTGTGTTTTCTCCCACTCACTCGCTGAGGTTCTTCCATTCATGTGGCCAGGGAAGGGCTATGCTTTTGGTTCCCGACCTTGGAGGTGGACAAGCGAGGAAGGATCCCCTAAGTGGAGGGTCACAAGGGATTGGGAGGAGGATACCCAAGGGCGAGACATGGTATTTCCACAGTCCCAAATCAACCCCAACCTACTCTCCCTCACCCTTTATGGGGTATTTTCAATCTCACCCCATCTCCCCCATCCCCATTTCCAACAAATACTGAGACGAGGAAGAGTCAACTAAGATCAGTAAAGACTACCCATAGGATTAACATGGGGAAAATAAGGGCAACCTATCCTACAAGGAACTCAAGTTGTCCCCTTAATAGAGTCAGGTAGGGCCAGGCATTCACTGGTAACTATTCGCACCCTACTCCACTTGACTGGTCTTTTTCCTATATGTATGGTCTTACACAAAATGAGGAGCGAGTAGGAGAGCCAGCAGAAGAGCAAGGTGGGAGGAGAGCTGAGACGCCAGAGCTGCCCAGGACCAGAGGCCAGAGACAGGGACGCTGAGACACTGAGGAGCTGCAGTTCGCAAGTTCAGAAGCGTGCCAAGGGAGCCTGTCTCCAGGGAGCCTAAGAGAGTCTGCGTATGGGAGCCAAGTGGCATGCTGGTCTCCTTCAGCATCTGCGTATGCAAATGCTCCTACCCCTAGGCCAGTGAGACAGCCCAGGTGTGTCCAAGGGGCAGGCAGTGAGATCCTGACCTCGGAACGAAGAACCGTTGGGAAGCCGAAATGCAGAAGTCAGCCCGGTGAGTCTGAAAGCATTGCAGAGCCAGGTTGTGAAGAGCGCGATACAAGGTGGCATGTGAAACGCGTAAGAAAGAGGACCCGAGATTGTTAAAATAAAGTATTCGAGTGAAGTTAGGGAAGACTTCAGCGATGTGAAAGTAACAGTTTCAGCGCTGAACTAGAGAGACGCGAGTATGTGAAGTGATAAGTGAAGTAAAGTCTGACACTGAAGCGAAAGTATAAAAAGGGGCAAGAAGCCCACGGAAAACATGCAAGAGGCACAAAAACAAAGGATAGTGGAAAAGGGGCCAGAAGCCCGGGGAGAAGCGTGCAAGAGGCACAACCAAGAGAAGGATTAAAGGACAGTGCAAGTGTGGATAGCAAAAGGCAAAGTATCCTTGAAAGTGTGAAGGAAGCACCGGAAGATAAAGTGTAAGGAATAAGAAATCAAGAGAGGGGCAAAAGAGTCTGAGTGGTCGCGCTGAGGAAAAGCAAAGAGACTGGCATTTTCAAAAGCCTCTGATTCTACCCCATGAGAGAGTTATGTGTAAGAGACACTGTATGCAAAGTAAAGGCATATCCAGCTGAATGGTGTTCGGAACTAGGTGGGCCCAAGGTTGAGGAAAGGCACCCTGTGAAACCAACACGGAACTGTGATATATGGTATTTTGTTTTGAAAGCTTGGGAGAGTCCTGAGCTTGGGGAAGATAACCCTGAGAGGCCTATTGAGAAATGTAAAGTGAACACATTGAAACTTGAGGAAGGGAATCCCAAGGAGCTTAAGGACATTGAAGGTATTTGAAATCACTGTAAGGGCTTTGTGGAGAATAGCCCTGTTGAGTGAAGCCACCTTTGTGACATTGACCAAATTAAACCTGGTGAGAAGATCACCTGAAACCAACTCTGGTTTTGCCATTTTTATTGAGCCATCATTTTTCCTTTTTAAAATACTTTGTATCAAATTTTTTGTACAGTGTGAGGGCAATCATACATTTAGACACAGATGTACTGTTATTTTGGACTATCAGACAATGAGGGCCATTAGAAACATCACATAAGGGAACCATCACTTTAGAGTTGGGGCCAGTCAGGCACAAGATTACAACCATTACTGCCAAAACAAAAAAAGGGATCAATATTGCAGCAAGATCAAATCCTGCATTGTCAAAGTAAAGAGGGGGCAACATTGAAGAAGACCAATAACAATCATTGCCAAAGTAAAGAGGTGGCATTACTTTGACAAACATGTAACCTGCATTGACAATATAATAAGAGAACGTTATTGCCGAGTTGTAACCATTGTTCCCAGAGTTAGGAAGAAGCAACAAGTATTGCCTAAGCCAAAGAAAGGCAAGTTTGATTAAAAAAAACATTGGCAGCAGTTGTTTGATGTAAAAGAGAGAGACAAAGAGTGGCCCTTACCACAAAGTACTAGTAAGGTTTGGAGTTTTTAGCCTGGCAGTGGTAGTCCTGGCAGGTTAGTAGACGAGGAAGAAGACATTGAAGTACTGCATTGTGGTTGAAGGTTGTGAAAGAAAGGAAGTGGCAAGACCACTATTGTGTTTGATGATTTATGGTAAAAACCATCCTGACTAAGACATTGTTGTGAATTAAGAAGAATTGTTGAATTGCTCATGTTCCACGAAGGAGTTAACATTATTTGTGGTACATCAATGATCAATTCTCATTCTGCACTATGACCCAGCTTCTTTATGCACCAAAAATGAGTCACTATGACCAGAGTATAGGGATTACATTTGCACCTCTTACATGACAAGCCTCCATCATAGCTAGACTGTAGGCAATATGGCAACCAGTTTGGTCTTCTAGTGGATTCAAAGCATGACTTTGGAATGTGAGCTATTGCTCCTTCATTAAGTGCCATGTTCAGCGCCTTCCTCCATGCTTAGAATTGATAGATCGCACCTTTGCAGTGTTGATTATCATTTTCCCATTGAAAGTCTGCAGCATGGAAGGAGGGCAAGTTGCTCTTCCAGCATAACTGGTCTCTCAAACAACATTTCCATTATGTCTTTAAGGATGTTACACGGTTTCCCTCCATTTTGCTGAGTTTTTACTTAATATTTAGATATTGGAAGCTTAGCATAGTCGATGGCCCAGATCTGGACTACAAAGCTATGCAATTCTGTACCCAGAATGACAATTTTAGCTTGTTGCACATTGCCTCAACGTATGCTTTTTGAAATATGGTTTCCTTGAACCTATATATCTATATTTGTCCCACATTGATCAAGGTCCTGGTCCATATTCCCATAGAGTACTTTGTTGCCCTTAAGTCTCAGAACCTGCTTGCCCACCACAAGACTCTTTTTCAGGAATTAGGAGTATTAGGGTACCATCTTCCAAGCTCAACAAAGGGCTGCATTCAACAGTATTCAACCAGTCCCAAAACTGACTCAAAATACTAACCTGATTGTATCTGTCCAGATGCACAAGTCAAAGGCCAGCACACCTGTTGCATTTATGGTCTTTTAGAATGTTCCATGAGAACATGGCTCTTGCCTTGATCCCGCAATAAAGAGCCGTTTTCATTTGCTTTTTAAACATTGTACTTCCAGTTTGTATTGGATACACCTGGATATAGAGAAGATTTTCGGTGCTACATTCATTTGAATTAGGTTATTTTTTTTCCAAGAGTGAAGATACGCAATGACTTTCACAAAGAGGCTTTTGATGGCCTACGTAACCCGAATTATGTTTTTGAACATAACTGTTCTCACATCCCACAAAAATCAATCTCTAAAAATGTCAATCATTTCTCAAACCATTTAGAACATGGTATCAGCACTGTGCCTTCTGTGACACAGGCAAGACATGGGCATGGTCTCAGTCTTTTCCACGTTTAATTTATATCCCAAGACTTTATCATGCACTCTAAACTGTTCTTTACCTCTGGTAATGGTAACAAAGGGAGCAACACAACATGAACAGCACAGGCCAGCAGCTTACAGCAATCCCCTTCTTAGGGGACCCTTACTACCCCCACGTTCCCTCTAATGATCTATAGGTCCCACATTTTGTCTGATTTTTCCTGCCCTTTATTATTATTCTGATGATTGCCAAATCCATAGAATGCTGCTTCTCTTATGTTTGGGAACATCATTAAAAACCCGGAAAATATAGGATCCAGTTCATCTTACACACTAGCTCAGAAGTCAGTCGAGAAGCCATCTGCACCAAATGTTTTTTTCCAAATGTTAGCCTTTTCAGAGCTCCTTTAATTTCCTCTAGCGTTACTGGTGCAAGACGTTTCTCTGTGCAAGACGTTTCTCTGTGTAGATCTCTATCAGGGTAAAACGTCCTTCTTTATTCAAATATTCTCTCATTGAACCCATGGATGCACCACCTTACTCATGATACAAAATTGGCACAATTCTTGCAATTTCCTGGTTACCAGTTTTAATCTGTTTTTTTTTATCCTCAACTGACATAATCAGGCACAAGGGCCCTTGTCTTCCTAAACCCCTTACGTGCATCATTACGTGTAATCATTGTAGGCTTTGCCCACTCCAGTAGTTAATCTACCAAACACTTCTACTACATTTTCCCCAAGCTCCTTTATTGGGTTTAGTTCTCCAACACATAGCTGTCCTAGTAATTGTGTCACTCCTTGAGTAGACGTGCATCGATGTGACAATGCAATACCATGCAAATGATCAGAGAAATCTCATCATTCTTAATGTCCTTGAGTCTGCAAGACTTAAACCTTAGGGGGACCTATAAAAGAAACCGCAAGGTGTGCCTCCAACGATCTCTGCCTGAATGCCAGCAAGAATGAGATCCTTATCATTCGGACCCCTGCTCCCGCCTCTGGCCACCCTCCTTGGGCCCACTACCTGCGCCTTCCTGCGAGGCGAAAAATCTTGGTGTCATCTTTGATTCCACCCTCTCCTTCTCTCCTCACATCACAAACGTCTCTAAGAAGTCCAACTACCAGCTGCACCACCTCAGAGGTATTCTTCCTTTTCTCACTTTCCCCTAGATGCCCATTATCTCCAGCACCCTGGTTCTCTCTAGGCTGGACTACTGCAACAGCCTCTTTCTAAATCTTCCTGTCTCTACTCTCTGCCCTCTGCAACTAATCCAGAACAGGACTGTGAGACATGTCTTTGGCCTCAAGCCCAGGGATTGTATCTCTCCAGCTCTGGAATCTCTTCACTGGCTCCCTGTGGCTCTAAGGATCAAGTTCAAGACCCTTTGCAGTGTCCACAAGACTTTCTGGGGCCGGGAACCACACCACATCCAACTCTCTCTCCCTAAGCAGTTCCATTCTCAAGCCAGTCAGACGGTTCTCCAGACAGAGAGTGGGGGGTAGATCTCTCTCCTCGGTAGGTGCCTCCCTCTGGAACAGCCTCCCTGCTTCTCTAATACTTGAGCAGGACCACGTCAGATTCCTGAAGCAACTCAAGACCTTCCTTTTCGCTTCTGCTTTCTCTCTCTATATATCTCTCTCTTCCCCCTGCTGATACTCCTGTATGCTGCACTACTGGTTACCTGGCCTCCCTCTAAACCTTATTGGGACCAGGCTCCTTCACAACCAGTAGCCCCAAGCACTGTCTCCCTAGTACACGGTAGGCCCAGACTGTATCTGCAACCCTACAGTCCCTTGCCTCCTTGCACTTACTTAGAACCAGCCACCTCGGCAGCACTTACTTGAGCTTTACACTATCCCTTTTGCCGCCAAAGGCATTTCTCCTCTTCCTTCCCCTTGCACGATCTGAATGAAACAAGGCCTAGTAAGATTGCTTGTTTTGTTACCCTTTGTCTTACCCTTCCTTGTCTTGTCGCGCCTAGAAACACTTGTGTACAGGCATGTTATAATAAATAACCTATCATATCATGAATAGCTATGGGAAAACGTAAGGCCTGGCCTGCTAGTGGGAACTGGCATCTAAAGCCTTTAGGGATTTTAAAATGTATATATGGCCTATCTGTCCACTGTCTGCATCTTTTCCCTGCATAAACATGTGCCACTGTTCTTCTAGATACAATATTATCCCCAGTAACATTTACCATGCTTTTATTAACACTGACATTTTTTTTTATTGTTTATGAAACACTAAAGGCATATCCCTGAAGTATATTACAAAAATAGAAACTTGAGTGCTATTAGCTTCAATAATAACACCTATTATTATAGAGGATAGAGGTAGAAAGAATCTAGCATGAAGAACTATGAAAAATGTGATATTATCTATTATCATTCTCACTGTTCGCAATGGTCTTAAAAGCCTTATGAGCAGGAATTATCCCAAACTAAGAGGATCCTTAAACTGGTTCATTAAGTACTTTGAATTGGTAGCACTGGGAAATCTTCAACTTTGGCATGACTATCACAAGAGTAGACAAGAACGTGCATAGAATCCTGTACCACAATCCACCAGAAAGTCCATGCAAGATAGCTATACCCTGTCTATCGAAAAGGCAAATGAGGGGATTCCTGGACCACCGCCTCTGCAAAGCTGTCCACTGTCACCTCTGTACTATAGAGGAGATTGCCTCATGTTGAAGATCCCATTTGTGAGGGGTGTGAGACAGTTTGGTAAGTCTGTCCGCCTGAAGGTTCAAGACTTCTTGATAGGTCAATGGAAAAGGCATACTTCTTCCCCGATAACTTTCCTTCTTCCAAAAAAAACACAACAAAAGGAAGCTTGTACCTCTTATTGATTCTCTGCTGAGTGCCTTAGAATGTGGTCGATATAACATCTTAAATGAATACCATGTTGTACTTACCAGAACACAGAGTCTTTTGCTCCAGGAGTTCAATATATGATGCTCGATCTTCAACAGACCTCCGATTGTAGACTTTGAGGAACACATGTCAAGACCTTATCAGAACTCAAAGGAGTTTCTGAAATAACTGTGTAGGGCAAGTTGAAGAAGCATACTTGTACCACAGAGTTCTGATCTACAGCTCAAAAAGCCAGTTGCAAAAATAAGCCTTCTAAAATCACAAAGCAGAGTTGGAAGGCAGCACCTGAAATGCCTAAAAGTGTTCTGTAGGCAAGGATCATGCCACATGGAGAGGAATCTGACACCCAGCAGTATTCAAGAGACCTTAATACCTCTAAGTGGACCCTGCTTAAATGACCAGGCAATAGGCAGTGGACTGAGAAAGTCTAGCAGGAAGCATAGAACAAATGGCCGTTTTGGAACCAGACATCAAAACACTTGTATTGCATTTATATAATTCCTCACACTGCCATTTCTACAGAACAACATTAGGTAACTTATCTAATGCCTCAATTAACCAATCATGGTTGCCAAGTGTTGGCTTCAAACTCAAACCCCAAAATATGAGTTAATTTTCATTACAAATATCTCTACACAACCCCCAAACATGGCTGGTGAAGTAGCCACTCTGTGCTGTGTGAGTTGGGTTTTCTTTATTTGAACAAAAGGTAATCAAACCCCAGCATACACCTCCACCAAATGCTCCTTCTCCCGACCGTCCTCTAGAACCCCCCGGCCTTAATAGTCCAGAGCTGGAAAGCATCAACATTCGTGCCAATAGTCGGCTATCACAACAATACATAAAATGTAGCAACAATTAAATAACCTGCTAACTTGTAAATATAAACTCAGATTAACAACAACAAAGCTACCCTGGGGGGCGTGGCTAGGAAGCCATGTGAAAGGACGTGTCTGTACGGGGGCTCCCGAAGATCCGTACATTATCCGACGGAAAACCGTGCAAGGACCGATGTAATTTGGCTGAGACTGATATGACTGCGTACATGAATCTCAGGTGAACGTGTGGACACGTTTCGATACGGGCCTGCACTGTGAGAGCGCAACAAGAAGCTAAAAGAGGATCTGGAGGCGAGAGTGCGATGAACGAGAAAATGGCCGCCGCCGCCTAACGAAGGAACAAAGGAGTGATTGATCTGGGCGCCTGACGGTTGCACTGGAGCGTGGTGGTGGGGAAGGTGCATGACTCGGGTGCATCGTGGTCATTAAAGACACCCAGTCCTGCGAGGCCGACGGCGCGGACCTGGGAAGGGAGCAGGGCCTGGCCGAAGATACTTTGTAACCGGAGTGTGCGGTGTGACCTGGAACTGAGCCCCGGGCCCTTCATGGCCTAAAGTGCGCTTCAAAGGGCGAGACGCGACCTGGCTTATCCAGATGGCCGGGGGAGCCGGAGGACAAAGGAACTTTGTGTCAGAGATGTGGCGATAATGATGGGGCACCCGAAGAGCGCACTGTGACACCCTGCCCTGGATCCGAGCAGGGATAGTAGGACGGGAGACATGTCAAACAAGCCCCTGAGAACGAAGACCAAACAGCCCACGCTCGACGAATACGCTAAGACGCCTCCCGGCCCAGACGGAGCCAAAAGCAAAGATTAAACGCAAGCCAAGGAAATGGCCGCCGGGGGTGCGAACCATGAAGTCCTCGCTGCAATCGCAGACCTGAAAGCAACCTGGGAGACCAAGCTCCAGCTCGCTGTGGCTGAACTGAAGACCGCAATGGAACTCCAGGTTGGGGCAGTACAGGAGGACGTGAACCTCCTAAGGCAGGACGTGCGTACTCTGGCTGAGCGCACGGAGACTTTAGAGAAAGAAATGGGCCCTACCGCGGCGGACTGCGCTGTGCATAAGCGTGAACTCCATGCCCTGGTGCAACGCGTGGGCAATTTGGAGAGTAGGGCGGAGGAGGCAGAAGGACGCGCCCGGAGGAACAACATTCGTATCGTGGGCCTACCGGAGGGAACTGAGGGCCATAATCCAACGGAATTTATCGAAAACATGTTACTGCAGGAGATCACGGGAGGCACTCTGTCGCAGGGTTTTGCGGTTGAGAGAGCGCACAGGGCCTTAACTAGGAAGCCGCCGCCGGGAAAACCGCCCAGGCCAGTGATAGCCAAGATCCTTAATTACCGGGACCGAGAAAGGATCCTTGAACACTTCCGCAAGGGAGGCACAATACAACGAGGAGCGGCGAATATAACTGCCTATCCCGATTACACCCTGCAGGTACAGCGCAGTCGTATGAACTTTGGATCGGTGAAGAGGAGATTGCGGGAAGCGGGGCTTAAATACATGTTGCTCTATCCGGCCAAACTGAAGGTTTTCTTTCAGGGCAAGCTGCTGTTCTTTGTCACCCCGGAGGATGCTATGGAGTGGTTGGATGCACAAAACTGCCCTCAGGAGTCAGATGTTCAGACGGCCGTTGGAAAATAAAAGACGAGATAAGTAACGCTGTAGGCCCGGTCGGGTCACGAACATTGAGACTTGAATATAGTCATTGAACTCGCTGGAGAACATGCGCGCGTCAATGGTTATGAAACGTGGTCCGTAAGCACGGACATGGTTGCGAAGTAGAGGAGCCTCCTGAAGCCGCTCTTTACACCCCCTTTTTTGTGTTTAGTTTAGTCACTGTTAGTGGGGTGACACCCTGTCGGGTTCTCTATTTGGGTTTTCCAAGGAGGACCAAACACAGGGATGCCTGAGATCCAGGGATGGAGCTGGGCAGTTGTTTGGGGTAGGGGTTTGGGGGGGTGTTTTAGTTTTTGTATGAGCCTGGGGGTGAAACCGGGATTGGGTGTTCGCAAAGTGGGGAGGGATTGCCTCGGACGGGGGGAGGAAACTACTGATAGGCCATGGGAGACCTCAGGATATTAACGTGGAACGTTAGAGGGCTTAACAGTTATCTTAAGCGAAATAAAGTCATGTTGTATCTTAAGAGGCAGAAGATAGACGTAGCCCTGCTACAGGAGACACATCTAAAGCGAGAGAAACTGGAGCTGGTAGGGAGGAAGTGGAAAGGAACAGTGGTAGGATCAACGTACTCCGCCTATGCCAGAGGAGTGCTGGTGTGGGTGGCGCCACACGTCCCATTTAAGCTAATTGAGGAGGTTGTAGAGGAGGATGGGAGGTTGGTTATGGTGAGGGGGCTGGTAGAGAACAAAGTAGTGTGCATTGTAAACACATACGCGCCTAACCAGGAAACGGCGACATTTTTTAGGACGCTGTGCACCAAGCTCAGTGTCGGGATGGGGGGAACGGTGATATGGGGTGGCGACTTTAATTGCGTGTTGAATCCCAGGGAGGATAGGTCGGATGACAAGATGGCTAAGCCCAGCCCGGCGGCTAAGGTATTGCAGACGCTGCTGGCGGATTTTGGCCTGGTAGATGTGTGGAGAGCGAAACACCCGGGCGTGAGGCAATACTCACACTATTCGGCTCCGCATCTACTGCACACGAGGCTTGATTACTTTTTCGCTACGCCAGACATAGTCGCGGAGTGCGAACATATAGACTACAGGGCGAGAGTCCTCTCTGACCACTCGCCCCAGGTCATGCGATGGCAGCTGTATTCCCCACGAGCGCGTATACCAACATGGCGCCTCAGGGCGGAGGCGCTCAAGGACCCTGCCTTCAGAGAGGATATGAGGGAGGAGATATCTGCTTATTTTGAGGTGAATAAAGGGAGCGTTAAGTCGGCTGGCACCTTATGGGAGGCCTTTAAGGTCGTAATGCGGGGGATCGCCATTGCGAAGTCTAAGGGATTGATGGGGGGAGTCCTGGCGGATCTGCATAGAGCTGAGACTGAGCTGGAAGAGGAGTTGAAAGGTGGTGGGACAGATGCGGAGGCGGTCTCCAAATTGCAACAGGAGTGTGCGGAACATTGGGATAGGCTCTGTAATTTGAACTATAGAAAGTATATCGAGAGAGTGCATGCGGGGGGAGATAAAACGGGCCGACTCTTAGCTTGGCTGTACAAGAGTGAGACCCCACGATCCCCGATCAGATTGGTAACCAATGAAAGGGGGGAGGAGGTAGACACCCAAGAAGGCGTGAACAGGGCATTCGTGGAATACTATAAGGTCTTATACGAAGACTGCGAAGGGGGCAGCCAGGAGGAAATAGACGAAGTGCTGGAAGATATAGGCTTGCCTAAGGTCAGCGATGAGGAGCGAGAGGAGCTGGATGCTCCGATCACCCTGGAAGAGCTGAAGGAGATAGTGAGACAGTTGCCCACTAGCAAGGCCCCAGGGGCAGATGGGTTCCCCAGTGAATTTTATAAAGTGTATGCGGAGGAAGTGCTCCCGCCCATGCTGGAAATGCTCAACGAAGCGTACGAGATGGGACGGTTGCCGGAGTCACTTAGGGAGGCGATTATAATACCGCTCCCCAAGCCAAATAAACCGGGACATGATTGTGGCTCCTACAGGCCCCTGTCGATGCTGAACCAAGATAGCAAGAACCTGACAGCTGTCCTGGCTACTAGAATGCGTAGCGTGATCAGCAAGTTGATCCACCCTGACCAGACAGGCTATGTCCCTAATAGGAACATTACTCACAACCACAGACGCCTCCACAGGGTGGTCGAGTGGGGTTGTAGTGATGACGGCGAAATGGCAATAGTGGCATTGGACGCGGTTAAAGCGTTCGACTCTGTTCGGTGGCCTTGGTTGCTGGCGGCTCTGAGATGGTACGGGATGGGACCAGGTTACGTTAGGTGGGCCGAGATGTTATACAGTGCACCACTAGCCAGGGTCCGCACGGGTGCAGTGGTGTCAGAGAGATGGCAGTTGTGCAGAGGCACTAGGCAGGGGTGCCCCTGGTCCCCAATGTTGTACATCCTGGCCCTAGAACCCTTAGCGATTTACCTCTGGCAGCAATATGACCTGGTCGGCATCGATGTAAGAGGAGAGTGTCACCTTATATCCCTGTATGCAGATGATATGCTGCTATACCTAAGATACCCAGAAGAAAATTTGCAGTTTGTCTTAGAGGTGATGGGGAGGTATGCCTGGTTGTCCGGTATAGCGGTAAACCCCCAGAAATCCATTCTATTTCCGCTAGGGGGCTATGTGGGGACTCCGGTAGACAGGTTGCCAGTGTTGCAGATCCCGTGGGCGACGAGATCCTTTAGATACTTGGGAATTGACGTGTATCACACGACTGTGGAAGAGCACAAGCATAACACTGAACTTGCTGTGGGGAAGATCGAGAAATGCATGAGGTTCTGGGAAAGATTGCCACTGGCGATGATGGGTCGGGGAGCTATGCTTAAAATGGTGGTACTGCCCAGGCTTCTGCATTATTTTAACAACATCCCTTACATGATTCCTGGGAAGTTTTTTGTGAGGCTACATAGTGTTTGCAGAGAATTCCTGTGGCACGGCACGCGCAACAGAGTTGCACTGTGGAAGCTGCAGAACTTCTACGAGAAGGGCGGAGTCAAACTGCCGAACTTTGAGGCCTATTATGTGGCAGCGCAGCTACAATATGTGTCCAGGTGGCTCTCTGACGACGAGACCCCTGAACACAGGCTGTTTGGGAGGGATTGCTCCCCGTTTTATCTGCGAGAGGTGATCTGGGTGACTAATGCATGCATGAAGGAGCGGCCTAGAATGCTAGCTTTGGGATGGAACATGTGGAAACGGGCCTGCCGGATGATGGGTAACCCTTTGCCGTGTGTGTCGCAGTTCCCATTGGTTGCACTGGCGAAGGGAGATGGACAGCTCAGAGTAATCATCCGGATATACTGGGAGTCAGTGGGGTTGGTCACCATGGGAGATATTTGGCAGGATGGGACCATTTTGGAGTTCGAAGAATTAGAGGCAGGGTCGGGATTGCACAGGGGTCAATATATGACATATCACAGGATAGTGCAGGAGATCCGGAATAGGTGGCCCGAAACTACCCTGGCCGATGAACCGGACGCCACGGTGGAGATACTATATGACACATCGGAGGGCGGGCATGAGGTCTCTAGGTTGTACGAGATGTTGATGACGAAGGTTGGGAGCGATTTAGTGCACTTGAGACTGGAATGGGAAACGGAGATGGGGGCCCCGATGGCAGATGGGTTGTGGGAGCGAGCCCTGGGGTACCATAAAAGAGTATCGAGAAACGCCAGGTTTAAGCAAATACAGCTTTACATAACGCACAGGGCATACATGACCCCCCTGAGAATATCCAAATTTCGGGATGTTGGACGCCAGGCGTGCCCCAAGTGTGACGAGGAGAATGCAGACATGATACACATGTTCTGGGCGTGCCCAGTAATTGCAGGCTATTGGGGTGAAGTGGCGCAGAAGCTGGCAGGAAAGGGTGTCACGCTCAAAGTGGATTCGGTCTGGGCCTGCTTATTGGGGGGATATCCCAGAGCGCGTAAACTTAGACATGTCGAGAAATTGAAAGATTTGGCTTATGTGCTTGCTAAACGTAGGATTGCCATGGGATGGAAGGAGTGTCATAAGCCACGAATGGAGGTCTGGTGGAGGGATCTCCAGAAATGGGCGGAGGCCGAGACGGCTGTGTGGCGGGATACCAGTATTGCAGGGGAGGAGGAGGAAATGTGCTCCCTCGCGGCATGGAAATTGTTGATAGCTGAACTGTTCGGAACGGGGTCGGCTCCAACTGAATCTGAGAGCGATGACGCCCCCCGTTCACAGCGGATACCGATGGCAAACACCATACAGGCTCATAGGGGGGAGGGATGGGGATTGCAGTGCTTTTTGTTGTTAAATGTGTTTATTTATGTTCAGTTGTATTGTTGTTTGGTTTATATATAAAATAAAAATATATTTTAATAAAAAAAAAAACAAAGCTACCCTGATACTTTATATATATACCATCATTGATACAGTTAGTAATCTCTTGGGCAGGCAACACAACCTGTCACTCCTTCCGGTGGAGGACTCTCTTTTTGCATTGTGTTTTCTACTGGACAACCCAAACTATCTCACTCCTCGACTAGTCCAGACGCGCCTCTCTGCTACAAACCCCATCCACACCATCCTTTCCCACACCTTCCGAAACAGAACTTGCCCCCAGCCCCATCCCCGACTTGTGTCCTTGGCCCCGTCAGTGTTGTAGGGTTGCATTTGAATCTTGCTGCTGTTTTGTGCCACTACCCTGCATCGTTGTCCACTGGGATAGTGTTGTAGGCTTGCATTTAGTTTCCGTAGATATCTAGGTGCTGGTCCTTCAACCCACATTCCTGTCCTATTCCGGTGGTCAGTCAAAATCTCGAAAACAAAATCTCGAATGACAAAAAGCCCGAAACAAAAATCTCGAAAAAAAAATATCGAATTTTTTATTTATATATGTTTTTGGGGTCAGGTAAGTAAAAAAAAGGGGTAAAATAAAAAAAAATGAAAAAGGGGGGTTGGGGGGGAACCCCCCCATTTTGGAAAAAAACACATTGAAAAAAAATTCGATATTTTTTTTTTCGGCCTTTTGTATTCGAGATTTTGACTATAAACCGTCCTATTCCACCTCAGTGCACTTGCCTACACAGTACTTCCTGTAAGAGATCTGTCTGCACTTCCAACCCGCTGTTGCGGCTCTCTTACCTGATTGCAATTGCTGCTCTTCTCTGTTCCAACACCTTCCTCCCCTAGAGCCGAGGTTGCAGGTCACCCGTCAAGTCTAGCAGCTCTGAAGTTAGAGGCACACTCCGGCGCACCAGAAACTCCTCCTCACCCTCATCTAGATCCCACCCCTACATGCTGCCTCATCCTCCCCATCCTGGACCCCCAAGTGAACTCAACCCCCCCCCAGCCATCCTAGACCCACCCTTCCGCCTCATACACTCAAGCCTCCCACCAGAATTTCCAAAGCCACCGGCACTTCACCCTGCCCTGAAGCAGAACCGTCCTCCTCCAGATCACCATACCTCCGCCCATCACATAATCTCACATCTCATCACATGATCCACTCTTTGCATCCCTAAACTTGGCACGGGCAGTCCTAGCCGCAACCAACCACTTAGCCGCCCCTCTAATCTTCACACACACAAACACACCCCAGGCCCTCCAGAATCCCCTAAAAAACAGACACTGTAATACCTGTGTGCATTCTATACTTCATTCCTCACCCTATCTCTCTTCCAGACCCAGGACATCCCCCTCACATACACCCTTATAGTCTCCCCATGCCACAAACCCCAGTGAAATCTCTCTTCAACCTGCCAACCAACACACCTGGCAATCACACCAAACACCTCTCCCCTGGCTCCCCTAGAAGTCAGCCCCTTGAGCGTGTCACCGGCCTTAGTAGACCATCACCTGACCTCTTCCTTGCAACAGTAAACAAGTATGATTTCCCTAGTCGCATCCGTGCACATCCCTCCACCCCCTTCCCACCTCAGCATCCACATCCATCTTCACACTTCAGAACTGGGTCTCAACCCTTCAAATAACTGCCACCACTATTAACCTCTACACTAGCCAACTCAGCAGTCTCGAACCTTGTGAGTTCTCTTCTCAGACACACCAACAATGTGCTCAGCCTCCACCTGCACTCCACAGAACAGAGACCATAAGCACACCTCCCCAGAAACCTCTCGACTCAATAATTCGCAACCACAACACCTTCCTGCCCCCTCACAACTCTCCAAACAGAACACCCCGCTCACCCAGAATCCATTGCCACATCCACAGCAACTAGAACAGCTCCAGCCCCCCTACACTTACATCCATTCCATCCCGTCACCCCCTACCTGGGCGCAGCCGCCCCTGACCCCTTAATCCCACCCCAGAATCCTTCTCCCCTCGCATTCAACCTAGTAACAAAATAACGTGTATCCTAAACAACGCCAAAAAAGTCACAACATTTACGACCTAATTTCCTCTGAAGGCCTGGATAGCCATCACAGAAACCTGGTTCTCCCAAGACTTCCAGCCCATTGCACATGTGGCCTCCCCTCCAGTCTACAATAATGTGCATAACAGAACCAGCAGGGCAGGCAGCATTTCTATCCTATACAAATCCTTCCTCTCC
This sequence comes from Ambystoma mexicanum, assembly GCF_040938575.1. Classification (NCBI taxonomy): domain Eukaryota; kingdom Metazoa; phylum Chordata; class Amphibia; order Caudata; family Ambystomatidae; genus Ambystoma; species Ambystoma mexicanum. Next base: position 580,947,425 of record NC_090929.1, on the reverse strand, counting down.
ATCTCACACTCAAGACTGCAACTCAGATTGCAAATCCCTCCTAGTGAAATTTCTCCTCATCCCCACACATTCACAGCTTCCTACTCATATACAGACCCTTGGGCTACAACAGGAATTTCCCAGAAAATCTCAGCGACTCTCTAGCTGCCATCCTGGTTTCTCACCCCTCGCTCACTATGCTAGGGGTTTTCAATATCTGGTTCGACTTTCCACATAATCCCATGACACAATCCATTCTAGCCAACTTGGAATCCCTTCATCTGACAACTAGTATCAGGACCCACCCACTCTGCAGGCCACACCATAGACGCGATCCTAAGCTCTCCTAACTTGATCACCACCCTCCCGCCTCAGCCACTAGTCTGGACCGACCATGCAGCCATCTTCTTCACTCTCTGTACCATAGTCCCCCCCCTTCCTCACTGACACTCCACCCACGCGCACCCCTATGGAACAAGGTCAAAATAATTCCAGATTTCACAGATTCCCTGCTTGCTCAACCCCTCCCGACCCCCTCCAACCACTCTCCACTCTAGTTGGGTCAGCTCTCCATCAGTTATTTTGACCAATGGCTCTCAGAAACTCTTAGCCTACTCACCCCTATCAGACCCATCTCAAACAGAAAAGGCCTCTCCCACAGATGGTTCACCTCAGCTCTCAAAACCCAGAAACATGGGGGGGGGGGCGCTGTGGCACACATCAAGTATGGCTGCCTGAAAGGAGAGCTCTGGCTCAAACAAAATCCTAATTTGAAATTAATCCGTCCAGCGCCGTTCCAGACGCTTTATAAAGGAAGATGCATGTGACGGAGGAACGCCTGTACAGACCCTGAAAAAATTGTGTTTCTATGTGCAGTGAGTGCCGCGATACCTTACCCGAAACTTTTTGGCGGTTGCTAATCTGGTGCAGAACCGTTTCATGGCAGTTAATGTCAAACTTGATGACATAGTGGCAACAATCGGAACCCTGAAAGCTGGAGTGGAAAAGGAGAGCATGCGTATTACAGAAGCGGCGAACAGGTTGAGAATGAATGAAGACACGATTTTACAACATGGCCGCGACATAGCCGAACTGAAGACAGAACTACACAAAACCCAAAATAAGTGCAAAGATCTAGAATCGAGATCACAAAGGAATAACATCCGGATCGTTGGGGTTGCGGAGACCTTCGGCAAGGGCGCCATGGAGAGACACGTGGAAATCCTTTTGAAAGATATCCTTGGTGCGGGATCCTTTTCGGAACACTTCCTTGTTGAGAGAGCCCACCGCACTCTAGCACCACCTCCGAAGCCAGGAGCTCCACCTTGCACTATAATAGCACGCCTCCTTAACTACAGGGACAGAGACGCTGTACTCCGACTGTCAATGGAAAAGGGCACTTTACACTACGAACAAAGTAGAATACATATCTACCCGGACTTCTCAGCCAGCATACAATCACAAAGGTGGTCCTACGAATTGGTAAAAAAACAGCTGCAAATGCGCAACGTGCCATACGCCCTCATCTTCCTGGCAAAGATGAGAATCCAACACGGTGGAAGAGCCCACTTCATCGAAAACCCAGCAGAGGCCATGTCATATGTGGAGGCCTCGAACCCGCTGCCTCCCAGAGATAGAGCAATTGACCAAAACGCAAGACGAAGACTGGGAGAGGAGAGACAAGACTCGGCAGACTTACAGAGATGCGCCGTCTACCTGCCATCATATGGACAAAGGACCACTGACAAGAACGGCCTGGACACAGGTTTATTGTAAATCGAGCCATGAGCACCTGACAGGTTCAGCCAGGTGGCCGCAGCAGGCGACCCTCAGGAAAATTCCACCAGGTTAAGGGAATGCCCAAGGGGAAGGTTTCAAAAGTTGACGGGCAGCATCGTCAAGTTGGGGGAAATGACGCGGGTGGGCATCTAAATGTCAGATGGGGTTCAGCTATGTTGAGCTGGTTGGGAATCGGGAGGGGAAGGGAAGATTTTTGAACCCAGTTGGAGGGGTCCTGCAAGTAAAAATATATGGTCACACCGCTGCACATGACACACTACCAGGAAATATTACGGCAAGGAACATTTTGAAGACGTACAAACATGGCTAACACTAGTGCGACGGCCCAAGGGCTGAAGATAAAACTTTTTGCGTGGAATGTTCGGGGTCTGAACAACCGCACTAAGTCAAGCAAGGTGGGAGCCTATGTCACTAGGCACCACCCTCAGGTGATTATCCTGCAAGAAACACATGCACTCCGCAAAGTAAACACAGATTTCTTGAAGAGCTGGGGACAGGACAGATATTACACTGAATACTCCTCGCAGGCTAGAGGTGTCCTTACCCTGATCCGTCCCTCTGTAGACTTCCGTTTTGGTAAAAGCAAAATAGATACTCAGGGGCGCTATGTCATAGTATGGGGCAGCATTGCGGGTAGAGAGATGGTGTTCGTTAATACATATGGGCCAAATGTGGACGACCCCGATTTCTACACAGAGGTGGTACATGAAATCGGCCACACTGGGGGTGAGCAGATATTGTGGGGGGGGGACTTCAACACCATCTTGGATACCACCATCGTCCCACTACCAAACACTGAAATCCCTGCAAAACATCCATTATGCTACAACAGATCCTGCTACAATTGGTGATGGTAGACGCCTGGAGAACGCTACACCCACAAAAAAGAAAATACTCATTCTACTCTTCGGTGCACGACACTGAGTCCAGGATAGATTACTGGCTGGTATCCGCATCCCTTATGCACCAGATTAATACATGTGAGATGCTCCCCCGCACTCTGTCAGACCACTCCCCCATCATAGTAGACATGACACTGGAGAATGTAAAACCCCCAGCTAGGAGATGGAGGATGCCACCCGACATCCTCAAGGACCCAGCAGTGGCTGACGCCCTACACATAGAGGTAGAACATTGCCTCAAAACTAATAGGGGATCAGTTGACAGGAGCGCAACCCTTTGGGAAACCTTTGTGTTATGGGTGAGAGGGATCCTAATATCTAAATCCACGGGACTGTTGAAGTCGGTCAGGGTAGAATTGGCTGAGGTAGAGCGACGTTTGGGACATCTAGAAGCACAGTATACTATCACACATGAAGATAAACCCCTCTCTGACATTAACCTCAGTCTGCAAGAGTTTAATAAGCTAGCCACTAGGGAACTACCATATATGGCTACTCCCCTTAGAGCACGCAGGTACAGTGAAGGGAATAGAGCAGGTCGTACCTTAGCAAACCTGTTGAAGGCCGAGAGGCATCGTACACCGATCTCCAGTATGTTAGTAGGAGACGGCACAGTTACCACCAGCGAAGAGGGAATAGAGAGTTCACCCGTTTTTACTCAGACCTCGATTCTAATCATGATTTGAAATCAGCCAGTGACATACGAAAGCACCAAGATAATATTACGCTCCCGAAACTGCCCATAGAGTGTAAACTCGCGCTCGACCAACCCCTGACGATTGAAGAGATCACAGAAGCAATAAAATTGTTATCTAACAGAAGAGCGCCAGGCTCAGACGGACTGGGAGCTGAGCTATAACAAGGAACTCAGTGAGGAACTGGCCCCGGTACTATTGTCGGTCTGGGAAGAGGCCATAATAACAGTGCTTCTGAAACCTAGGCGACCCCCTAACGAGATGTCCTCCTACCAGCCCTTGTCTCTGATAAATTGCGATGCTAAAATATTTGCAAATATCCTGGCCACGAGACTCCTACCCAACATGCCCACGCTGGTACACACGGACCAGTGCGGCTTTATCCCCACCAGGTCAACAGCACTGAATCTCCGAAGACTATTTGTAGTCATGGCTCAGATAAAACCTGAAGCCCAGGCGGTGGCCGTATGCCTCGACGCTGAAAAAGCATTAGATTCAGTATCATGGATATAGCTATTCACAGTGCTCGAGAAATTCGGAATCGGCCCATACTTTCTAAAATGAGTCAGACTACTGTACTCTAACCTCGGAGCTAGAGTGCTGACTAACCGTACACTATCGGACTGGTTTGGCTTGGGCAGGGGCATGAGACAGGGATGCCCCTTCTCTCCCATACTGTTCGCCCTCACAATGGAACCAGTTGCAGTAGCCATTAGGGAAACATCAGGGACAGAGGGGTATAAGGATGGCCGGCCTAACTCAAGTCAATATCCTTGTACGCGGACGACACACTGCTAAATGTTCGAGAACCTGATACACATCTGGGGCCGGCAATGGAAACCATTCAAGAGTTTGCTGAATACTCAGGGTATAGAACCAACAGATCCAAATCCGAGATATTTCCCCTAACCCCTGTCACAAGATGCCCAAACAACACAGAGGGACTGCAATGGTCTCCCACTAAAATAAGATACCTGGGAATTATAGTGTCCGGGGATAAAGCCTCCCTATATTCAGAAAATCACTCCTATTGGGTACAATATCCACCAAACTCCGACTATGGGCAAAACTCCCTATTTCACTTATGGGCCGGGTGGCCATATTAAAAATGGTTATTTTACCGAAGCCATTATATATTTTCACCAACATCCCGATATGGCCTGGCAGACAGTTTTTCGATGCACTCCGATCCGTGGTGGTGGAGTTTGTGTGGAGTGGGGAGGCGGTCAGAATGAAATGGGAAAAAAATGGTAGAGCCATATAACAAAGGAGGCATAGCAGCGCCGGACTTCGAATTATATTACCTAGTGGCACAGGCCCAGTTTGTCAGATACTGGTATGATGAACTGAACATGCATGGTCCAAGATCTATCACAGGCTCAAACTGGCAACCCCATATTACTCAGAAGCCCCTTTCTGGAACTTTCCTGGCATCGCACCATCCCACCATCCCACGACCGTGATGTTCAGAAAACATGCGACCCAGAGGGCGAATTCAAAATCGGAGACATTTTTCCCAATGGTAAATTCATAACACTGGAGGAATTTAAGGTCGGGATGGGGAGGGACCAGTTGAATATACTACAGTATCACAGGATGCGAATGGCCTTCAAGGCCAGATGGCCTCTGTTCCCAGACAAGCCCCCTCCACATCCATGCCTCGCTGCCCTGTCCACCCGGTTGGGTACCGGTGTTTCCGGGCTCTATACGGCTGTACAGGCAAACACGCCGACAGTAAATACGATCAAATCTTCCTGGGAAACTGATTTGGGAACGACCATAACAGATAAGGCCTGGGCGAGATACTGTGAATTGACTAAGAAGGTATCCATCAATGCAGGCCTCCGCCTGATCCAATTCAAGGTACTCAATAAACTGCATTAAACACCCAAGATAATTGCAAAATTCACACAAAACAGCCCTGATAGTTGCTAGAAATGTGGATGTGAACATGCTGATTCATTGCATATGTACTGGAGCTGCCCACTTATATATGGGTTCTGGGGGGAAGTGGCGAAAATCCTGGAAGAAATCACACAAGTGCCAACAGATCTTATACCCCAGAAATACCTGTTCGGAGACTTAGGGAAGACATCTGAAGTAACCAGAAGTCTATTTAACATAGCGTGTGCAGTGGCCAAAAAGTGTATACTGCAGAACTGGAAGAGCACACACGTGCCACGCATAAATCACTTCCTCAAAGAACTGGCATATATCAATGAGTGTGAGGAACAATATGTAATGTCACTCCCGAGGACAAGAAAACCAAAAGACATTTGGGCTCTGTTCAGAGTATATTTATGTGAATTGGGTTTGGCTAGTAATAGCCCGACAGGGCCCTGAAATGCGCCAGCTTTTTGACTCTCATATGTCTTGTTGTAATTCTGAATCCGAAATCCTGTTCTAAAATGTGTAGAATGTTTTATTGCTGAGTTGATGTGTACCACAATTAATAAAAATAAGTTAAAAAAAAAAAAACAACCGTGAACGCAGATGGCGGGCAGTCTCATCGCCGCAAAATGGAACAGCTTACACTCAAGCAGCTCAAATCTTAAAGGGCAGAAATACGCAAGTCCCAAAAAAATATTTTTACTGGAATAGGATCACCAATGGCCCAAACCCCCGTAGGGAACTCCACAAAATGATCTCTGAATTCAAGGCCCCTTCCTGCACCCCCTCCCACACACAACCACTCTGTGACTCCCTCTATCCGACTACTACCACAAAATAGCACACTAAAATAGCGTTGCTGTAGCACGTCCCCCCTGCATCCGAGTGTGGGTTCTCAGACCCTGCCCTCCACCTGCTCGCTCTTCTCCTCCTCTCCTATCTCCCACCCAAAATTTCTAAATCTACTAGCTAACAGCCGACCCACAGGATCCCTGCCCACCTTCTCTTCTAAAAGAAATACTATCCTCAACCTGTGCCCGCAACATCGCAAGATCAGTGAACTCATATCTCTCACTTCTGGCACTATCCCAGATGTTTTTAAGATCTCGTACATCAAACCCTTGCTCAATAAACCCACCCTGGACCCCCTTCCACTGGCCCACTACAGACCTATCTCAAACAACCGCTTCATAGCTAAACTAATCGACTGAACTATGTGCCTTTTTCACAGAAATTAATCTCCGCACCCCTGACCAATCCGGCTTCCGCCCCCTACGAGGAACTGAATCGTGCCTGGTCTCCATCTGGGATGATCTCAAAGGAACCTCAGATTTGGAAGGTTCTGCTGCCCTAATCCTTCTGGACCTTTCGGCAGCCTTTGACACTATTGACCACTGCACCCTCATGGACAGACTCCATGCTCTCGGCATAGGGGATGTAGCCTTGAAGTGGATCTCCTTCTTCCTCTCCAACAGATCCCAAATAATACACATGCCTCCCTTCTTCTCGATTCCCTGCTGCGATACTCGCGGAGTACCACAGGGCACTTCCCTTTATACTCTGCTCTTTAATCTCTACCTGAGCCCCCTCTCCGCTATAATACACTCACACATCTACAGAGATGACACACGAATCATCTTCAATATCACACCGCCCGACCTTGCGTCATAGAAATCGACCACTGGATAACTAACCACCTCCTCCTGAACCCCGGAAAAACTGAAATCCTGATGTGTGGGAAGACTGCCTTCGTCCCACAAACCACCCCTTGGCCACTTTTTCTTGCCCAATCCCCATCTGCCTCTGACACAGTAAAAAACCTTGGACGCACTATGGACTCGGAGCTAACACTACCACAGCACATCAGCTCAGTGTTGAAATCCGGCTATCTGCAGCTACGCATTCTCGGACACATCTTCCCCTACTTCACCTTCCCACACAGAATCGCTACAATCACGGCTATTGTCCTCTCATGCCTAGACTATGCTAACACCTTGTACCTGGTCGCCCCTGTATCACACCTCCGAAAACTTCAACGGGTTCAAAACAATGCAGCAAGGCTACTTCTTGCCCTAGGCCACAGAGAACACATCTCACCCACCTTCTTTGCCCTTCACCGGCTGCCGATCGGGCATCACACAACAAGCGCTGCACAACAAAGGACCAGAATTTCTTCAACACAAGCTCAAACTCTAAAGGCCCACCAGAAAACTGAGATCAGGCACAGCTCTTCTCCTTGTCATCCCAGTCGTTAAATTGACCAGAATGGGGGTGGAGGGGTCTTATTTCTCCATCCAAACTCGCACCATCTGAAACTCCATTCCAATTACCATCTGTCACAAAGAGGACCATGTAGCACTCTGGAAGGCACCCAAGACCTGGCTCTTCTCTTCTACATCTTAACTAACCCTCTGGGTGAACCATCACCCCCTGACAAGTAGGTGGGGGCACTGACGAGTCTCTTGTGGAGACAAGACCGTACCTAGCGCGCACAGAAAGGATTCCAGTCGATCCGTATGATATGATCTGCATACCCTCATCGCAACTAGATATCATCCTTGACTCTCGGGTACGTATAGCACTCCATTTCAAAGGAACATAGCTGTATGCCGCCCACCCGCATACATCTGCAACAATTCACCACTTGACTACTTTACGCACATCACCTCTGCCATTAGAATGCAGACGAGACACACAAAAAATGAGGTACAGCTGGGCACATAAACAATCTCCTTGACTCCCCTACTGCCGACAGCTGTGAAGGCATTATGAAGTAAGACAGACATTAGGGACAAGCTTTATTTTACTTAAATGTCAGGATGGACTAAGGCCTAACTTGCCCTATGCTAATGTGAGATTTCCCTTCCTAAAGAAACCTAAGGATAGTCTTGTGTCAGTAAGTTCAAATCAAAATTCTGTCCGTGTCCAAAACCTATACTTGCCCTCACAACTAATTGTATACAATGTGTAGGGATGTCAACAGTAAAAGAAATAGTGTTAAAAAATAAAGTTCTGAGGTTCTTCCAGCTCTTGGCTTATACTCAGCTCCCCCTTCCCCAAGTTCAAAACAGTTACAAAAGGCATTGGGGTTCCCTTTGCCAAGAGGACAAATATTTCAGCCTGCAAAAAGAACAATACCAATTCGGGTCATCGAGTCCCAATTTCAAAAACAATACCAATTCCAAATCTTCTGGGTCATCTAGGCTTCTCACTATTTAATTTTTCAGGATCCCCTTCTCAAGAGTTCAGATTTCCAGCGCTAAAAAAAAATAAGAAAACTATCAAATACCAGGTATCAGTTGCAAAAGGCTTTGGGTTTCCCTTCCCCAAGAATTCGGCTCTTCCAACTTCCAAAACCAAAATCAGTTCAAATCTTCTATCTTTCAAAACAGCACTAGTTAAAATTCATGGCCAATCAGGCTTTTCAATAGTTCACAAAGGTGGCACTGTTTCTGCATTTACCATTCACTTCAACAACTGTTGCGACATACAGGCTTCTTTACATTTGCTTTCCATGGCTCTTTCCAAGTACGGGTCACTCGGTCTAGGCACAGTTGTTGGACCACATGGTCCACCCATTACAGGTCACGCAACTGATAACCCTATGCACTTCGTTATCCTTCTGTATTCTTCAGGCTTTTGCCAACACAGGTTTTCTCTCCTAACCTGTAGTTCCTTGGGCTTCTGTATATTTGCCCAATACTTATTTTAGCTTTGCCACAACTTGTGTTCCACACAACTCATTCTGTGGTGTGTACCCTTTTGCACCACCTTACTTTCACTTCATCCATAAATATTAATTTTCTTTTGTCTTGTGCTGTATTCAAATGTGCTCATATCATCTTTTGGTTAGTTCGATATTCAATAATGGTTGATGCAACTTTCAAAAGCACTACCAATATCTTGCAACGTGTTCAGTATTCAAAACCACTTGGTTTGGACTCCCTTAACACTTGTAATAGTTTTCAGTTTGTTCGGCAATCTGACATGCTTCTTTCCAGCCTCTGGAGGTCCCCGGTACGAGTGTTCCTTCTTTGCACTCACTGGTATGCAGCCACTCATTCGGGCTTCTTGCTTTGGCTTCTCGGGTTCTATTTGCTCTGCCTTTTCTTTGCTGGAGTCCCAGCGAGCAGTTCTCGCCCTCCTCTGCAGCGGGTAGCTAAACTCTTCTCCAGCGGGAGCTACTGAGAGCACCTGTCGCTCTCTCAAAGACCGGCAGCGCTCAAGAGATTTCAGTGTCCGACAGCTGCTACTGTAGACACCGGGCAGAGAGGACAGCAGGATGTCCGACCCTCTCATGGCCAGTTTTGGCGCTATGTCTCTCTCACACTCCTGCTCAGCGTGGCTTCCCTCAAGCCGGTTCCTCTCCAGCCCGCTCTGCTTCTATGAGCCGCATCCTTCTCTACAGGCTGCCTCTCTCCCTCTGCTGGGCGGTCACCATTGTTATGGCTAGCGCCTCGATGCCGGAGGGTTTTTGTGCGCGTTATAAATGTAAAAATAACTACATACACCTGAGATCTGTTAAATGTCTGCAGGTGCAAGTCCTTCACAGGTACTACATTTCATAGGAGATTCACTATTTACTTCAGCTCCCCCTCAGTCGGGCTCAGATGCTCTCAACATAATGTTCGGAAATTATTTATGAATCCAATTTCTCGTAGAGTATTCTTTCTCGGGTGACACACGGTTCACCTCGGATCCCTATCAGTCGGGCAGGCTCAGATGTCTTTTAACACAATGTTCAACTTTTGGGGTGTATTCTTGTGCACCCCAGATGCCCCTATGCTGGGCTCAGATCCCCTTTCACATACTGTCCAATTAGTCTCCCTCAGCCGGGCCCGGCTCAATTTCATATACCTTATTTATCAGCTATCGAAGACTTTCGAATGTGCGCAGGGTTTTGCTTGGCCCGTTGCACGACCACTTCAATTTCACAATTCTTTATCACTCTTCACATTTGCCACCTCTGGGCTGCTTTGTTGTAGGAGCCAAGGACAGTACCATGGCAACAAACGATTCACCCCGCCTTGACTATCGACGCGGGAGAGGCCCGGGTACCTCTGACAAACAATACAGGATTCTTCAGCCTTGATTCCTGGTCATACGTTTCTTATTCTCGAAGGTTCATGAAAGTAAAGGTCATCCGTTGAAAAGGTCAAGGGTACTTCCCTTGTTTCAATCCTCTTCGGTCTTGCTGTCTTTCGCCTTGTATTAAATTGCCATCTTGGAACGGCTGCTTCCATGTGTGCTTTGCCTCGCTCAAAGAGTGCTTTCGTGCTCCGCCTTTTATCTGTGTGGGGAAGTGTAAGGGAAGTAAGGTGTGTGCACCTGACCCTGCCTGATCATTGTATTGGGACATGTCAGGTATTCGGCTCAGGTGTTAGTCAGTTTTCTCTTGTAGTGAGCTGTCCGTGAGAAAATGTTTGTGTTGGGAAAGGGATGTCGGGGGGTTGAGTTCCTAAGTATCTTACTTGGTAGGATGGGGTAAAAGTGTAACAGGGAAGGAGATACCACGTCTCACCATCCGGTGTCCCACTTCCACTCCCCAAAGACCCCTCCCCAGGTGATCCTCCCGCAATCGTCCACCCCCAGGAACTGGATTCAAAAGCGATGGCCGTGTCTTGGCCACCTGGATGAGAGATTCCCGTGGACAAGAGGGTGAGACACCTTCAGGTTTCTCACGGTGGTTCGGGGATGGACACGGCCAGGCGTCAACCTAAACATAAAAAAAGGTGCTTTTGGTGTGAAAAACATGTGATGCACTCTTTGGAACAAGCCAACATCAAGAGTCAGATGGAAACAGGCGTTCCTATGTGAATAAGAAGATCTAAATTCAGGCCATAGTACTTCTTGCTAGAACAATGTTGAAGGACAACAAAGCAGTAGTTTGAATAAAGCCCAAACAAGGGGGCAGAGTTCACAGAAGATTCTGCTAGTTCAAGTTTGCGAAAATCACCACAGATCATCTAGGAAAAGTACTTTGCTAGTTCACAGCACCCCCTTGGCTTCCTTAAACACCCAGCAACTGTGAAAAGAATGTGAATCACTGCCTAAACCAGTACATGCCAAACTGAGATAAGTAGTAATCCTAAAAGAAAATTAGAAAAAGGCATTCTATAAGAACAAGAACAGAAACAAAGTATTAACCTGTGTCAATACAAGTGGCAGAAAAGAGTGACAGTATGCAGAGGTCATATTGCCTATGTAGGAAGGGGTCACCCTGATGGCCAAGTGCGTGTGAGAAATGTGTGTCTTGTTATGAGCAACCAGTATGTACATACTAAACAGTTCTAGAAAGGACACGTAGATAATGAAAATCTCTGACAATGCCTACCATGTGAAGTGACATTTCCTTTCTACCATGGGGCTTGCAAACCACTTTCACTACTTCGATAACTTAGTGATTTTTGCACAGGATCCCCAAGTTCATCAAATAATTAAGCAGAGATTGCTGTATGAATTAACTTTTTTAAATTGAACTCGTCACTTTTTACAATGGGGTCACTGAATCTTTTCAGTGCCATTTTCAAGGATGTTTAGATACATTCTAAAAGAGTGGGGCAATTCTTGCCGTGGTTGTATGTATACCTGTCCCTATCCTGCTGGTGCCCCTCGACCCAGACCCCCCCCACAAAATGTCCTGAGCAACTCTGAGAAAATCTTTTGTCAATCCTTGATACGGTGCCAATTGAGACACAAGCAGTGTAAAGTCTAATGTGAAAACTACATACATATATTGTGGACAGAATCCTACTTATTTCATTTTATTTTGTCAAACTCCAAATGAACATATTGCTGATCTGGTGGGCATCTTTACCTATCTTGTGAAAGAGTTCCGGAAGCTGTACTTCCACCTTTTCCCGCTGAAACATGTGGTATTCCGCCTGCTCACAAATTGGAGGGATCAAATTAAATTGTCGAGCCACTGAGTAAGCCTCCTGTGAAAACACAAATTCCAGAGAAAGTCAATCTTTATTCTCGTTTGTCTAGACACAATACATTCATCCTAAACAATGTATACATGCTGAATTTTCTACAAACATACAAGAATAAGGTACTTGCGCAAAACAATAGAAATCACAATGTGCCAGTGATACGCTTCCTCAATAAATTTGAATTCATAACAGGATATAGGAGTAGATGAGAAAAATGCATTTAATATAGTCGTTACATGGAATTACAAGACATTACAGTGTTTACATATTTCTTTAAAGTTATTTGAGATAAGTATCAAAGTCTTGTCCAGTGTAGAAAATGCCACTAGCATTTTTTTTTTTGCATGCACATGTAGGCTCAATGATTTTACATCTGAATTGGTTCAAGTCCCCTGACAAATGTGCAGTTGCAGTGTCACATCAGATTCCATTAAGCATGGCTGGAAACAAACAAACATCATTCCCATATTAAATCACATTTACTTTATTAAAGTTAAATTTGGAGATGTAAAGCTATCATTTTAAAATGAAAATAATACACATAATGATCATGCTGGAGGAATTTCAGTCAATATATGTATTCTTTAATAAAGCTACGGACAGATGCCAAAAAGTTAACTTATTTCTGCCATACCTTTCCTAGGTTTAAAGACCAATTTAAATACTTCTGAATTTTGAATGCATTAACTTGTATTAAAAATTAGTATATTTGTCTCTGTAAATGCGTTTTTGAGTCTGGTTCCATGGAAAAGGGTTATTTGAAATTATTATACATATATGTCTATTGAATGATCTGGCAAGATTTCCAGGACTGCTGTGAAGGCTACAGTGTTATGTATAGTATTGTCAAATATTTAAGTATATAATAGGGCCTAAACCACCTCCCCATCCCTGTCACCTCACACGCTTCCCTGTTGCTGTCCCATGGGATTTTAAGTTGCATTATCATTACCATTGTTGCTACATTTGCAAACAGCTTTATAACTTCTATAACACCTTGCGTGCAATTCTGATACAAACCGTGTGAAGACATAAGTTAATAGGGTCAAACATTATATGATGAAGAAACTTACATTTGCTATTTCAAATTAAACATAATCAGAAGCATTACTTACCGTGGCAGGGCTGTTAAAGCAATACATAAATACAATGTCAGCATCTTCTTGCGCACACATTTAATTATTAGATCTGACCAGAATATTGGCACAAAATGTTTTATCTGACGAACATTTAACTGCGGGAAAACCTTCTAAAACTATCCATTATGTACACAATTACAGTATCAGGATTACTTTGTCCTGCAGTAGCCATCAGTAACACTTGGGTGCTACTACTAGAGGGCCTAATAGTCCATAAAACCAGATAAACTGAAGGTTGCCTCTGTGCCGTTGGCGGGGCAGCAAATATGACACTTCGCTCTGGGAGAAAGTATCCTCACACACTTCCCCCTCCCTCCCTCCCTCTCCCCCCCCCGTCTTGCAAATCAGGGAAAATCCTATCCAAAACGTACAAACTGGTCTCAAAGAAGAAATGTAACCTTATAAGCTTAGAGTGGCTGCAGCTCTGCTTTTATTTTAAAGAAAATATATATCACACAGCCACAATAGCAGCTGTGTAGTTATGGTTAAGTTGCTATTTCCATAGGAAGAGCACTTTTTGGGTGGCCCATAACTCAGCTCCCCCTGGACGAATCCTCTCCAAACTTTGCAAAAAAAATTACATGGGCTACTCTGAATGTTTTTTTGCAAAGTTTGGTGATGTTTGGTCCGGGGGGGAGGGGGAGGGGGGTAGTAATAGGGGGGATGCCAAAACATATTTTTTTCCCATAGACTGAATGGGGGGAAAACTTTGCGCACGCCTACAGGCCAAACCGCTGGATGGATTTTCACCAAATTTGTAGCAGGGGCTTGATCCCGAAAGCGTGCTTTTGTAAATTTGGTGACAATCCGTCCAGTAGTTTCCTTTAAAACGACCAAAAAGTAGGTCTGAAAAAATTAGTGATATCTATGTTCACTTCGCGGTCACACTTCCCTGTTCGCTCCGCGGACAAGAAATCGTTTGGCTAATCCGTAGCGTCATGTCCGCGGACATGTGGCGCATTCACTGATTGGTTGTGGAACAGCGTGAAGTGCGTCAGATTTCTTCGCTGCCTTTGCCATCTTTTGTTCATGTTTTGGTGTACAGGGACATCGATGGTAACACATACAAAACAAGACACAAATGCACTTGTTATACTTATGAAATACTGTTTCCGAAGGTGATCTTTAATTAGGTTGGGATGGAATGTGGCAGCTCAAACTCAAAAAGTGGTGTTTTCTTGCCACCAAATTCATACGGTAAAGTGGAAGTTGGTGCTCAATGTACGGCGACCAATGCCTGCGTCTGTGTTACAATGTTTTCAGATTAATATTGAAGTCGGACTGGCGTCCTACGTTTTGAAATCTGAGGCTGCCACCTGATGTGTTTGATGGAAACAGTGGTTCTGGAGGCGTATGGGAGTAGCGGTTCCCATGATTGGATTCTCATATGTTGTTGCAAAGTGAGAATGTATTTGCCTTCTGAGTGAAGGTCAGTTGATTAGTTTTTTTGGTTGCGAGCTCAGTAGGCATACGCATCCAGGTCAATCCATGAGGGGCTATTGTTTTTTGACCTTGAGCGAAATGGAAACTTCAAAAGCTATGCAAGGAATGAAAGCTTGGAAAAAATACCATTTGATAAGGTTATGTTTTGAAAACGTTTGTAAGGAACATGTAATATCAGTTCAGGAACATTCTTTGATCCAAACACATTGCTGTCTGATTTTGCCAAAACCAATGGAGGCTGTCAAGATCATGTAAGTTTAATTTTGACGACTCTACACCGACCAGCGTTTTAATTTTATATTACCAAGCACCAATTGTGACAATGCAACTGAAGTATTATCTTTTTGCGCAGTTGTACTTTTCCTCCAATAACAGAGAGTGCACATTGTCCGCGTTTGCAGGCTATGACTAGAGGCAGCCTTGTTGACCGTTATTTCTTCTTCTTTGAAATGTTATGCTTGCCCACATAGCTTTGTGTATCAGTGTGCACGTTCAGTGTGCACGTTCTTTTGTCTTGTGTAACATCAAGACATGTAATTTTTTTCTTGCTTGTCCATTCATGTTGGCTTCATAACTGAATTACCATCTCACTGTGTAGTTGACCTTTTTTTTAACCCTTACGGCGACTGCTGATTCTCACATGTTTGTAGGCTGTCACTATATGTACTCATGGTCAATGCTAATATTTCCATAAATGTTCATGTTTGTCCACTTCCATTTGTGTACTACTTTCCACAATCTTTGTGTCTTTTTTGGATTTTTTTCCTAACGGTTGGGTATTGACAGATTTTCTCTTACGTTTTCCGCCTAGCTACATCTTGCCATACTGTGCGTGCCATGGTTTCCAGATGCCGAGTGACGGCTTCTTTCAACGCCAGATGCAACTGCTCATGACCGGCTGCCTGTCCATTACAATGTTTTGGGATGACCGGCCAAGCCCCCTCTATCCCTATGCTGAACTAGCCATTAGGAGTAACTTAACATCATTTTTGGTGGTGTGGTAAATAGTGGTCGTGGGCAGAGGAGGAGGCTGAGAGCAAGCAACGGGGGTAGGGAGTATTGCCCTCCCATAAGAAAACATTTTAAGTAGCAGTGACATTTCCCAGGTGGAAAGATGGGGTGAAACAGGCCTGGAGGAGGTATGCTGGGATTCCTCCAACCCATCTCTAAACCCATGTGTATCACAGGTTCCCCTAACAAAAGAATAATACTTTTTCCTTAAACATTTAAGTACAACGTTGAAGCTGTTGTTATCATAAGTGGAGAAGAGAAAAAGCGTGAAGAGCTAGAGAGGGGAAGGAGAGCATGGCAAAACCACAAAGAGCAAGAGAGAAGAAAAAGACTAGGAAGAGGAGGAAGAGAGCAGGGATGGAAGGTGGTAAATGAGAAAGCGTGCAATCCGAGGAAGGAAGAAGGAAAGAAAGAACAGAAGAGAGGAGTAGAAGAGTGTAGAGGGGAAGGGGAGAAAGAAAATGTGAGAGTTGAAGAGAGACTGGAGCAGCAGATGGCACGTGGTGAACAGGAGAAAGAGGCAAAGAGGAGCAGTCATTCGAAAGAACCATAGAAGTGTAGAGAAGCCCAAGGCCATAGTCAAAGATGTTGCATGCCCACAAGACAAGGATACAAATTCTCACCAGAAAGAGGGGGGAAAGCCTGATATCACCTGGTGTCTTATCAGTGCGGTTCTTCCAGGTTCACAACATCATCAGAAGATCCAAGTTTACTAGGTAATGGTACCTGACAGTCTCCTTCAGCAACGACCAAGGAAGAGTTCACCAAGGCCATGCAAGAAGCGTGGGACACTATAAATCCCAGATAACTTGAGTGACTGTTTTGCAGCAAAGAAGATGGACCTGAACTGTGATAGAGCAGGAAGGCATGAGGACTATGATCTTAAATAAATTATGAATTTTGTGAAAACCTAAACACATCCAGTGGGCTCAGTAAACACTGAATCCCTATTTGTTGATACAAAATGAAAGGAAATATTAACATATATAGGTTTTTAAGCCTTGTATTGGTCCCTCAGCTCTGACAATTGCTTATGTAGGAAGCCATTTGCACATAACAATATTTTTAATAGTGTCTCTCTCTAGTGTGACATTATGACCATGGAATATGGAAACCACATTCTTCTGGCGTGGCCTCACAGCATGCTCCATTGGAACATGGGGAAAGCGCAGGGGGTGGCAAAGGTGAACTGAAGGGCCAAGCACAACATAAACTGTACATGGGCTCATATGAGAAAGATTTTTACCTTCCGGCACAAATTGTCATCACAAGCAACTAAAGTTTTGCTCTTGTTGTCATTAAGATGTCACTAAGAACCCATTGTTGGACAATGTTCCCATTGTTGATAGTTACCCATCTCCATTTGTAGATGTACTCTCCCCACACGGTATGCACATTTTGCAAATCTGTACCTTTTCTTTTTTTCAGTGGATGTGTTGCCCTCGTACGTTCATTGTAGCAGAATGGTGCGGACAGAGGTCTACGGAAGAAACTTTCGAAACAAGGCACTGTATGCAGATGCTCTAGCACTGCCAGGAGACTAACAGAACCAAATAAAAATTTTACTAGCATTATAGCTATAAAGTTTGAATGCCCATCTTTCCATCCGGTGTGGATTGTGCACCTACAGGCAAGGCTGGAATCTGAAGATGGTATGGCTTTTTTTAAAGAAGGGGTAGAGCCTGTTCTCTTCTCCAGGTTGGAGGTGGATTGCGTGAAGTCGGAGGCAGTGTTCAAGAATAACCACGTTTTTTGGATGTAATGGAAACTACTGCACCATATTTATGAAATAGCGTGCGCGATCGGATGGACAATGTGAATGGATGAGTGCTGTCTCTCACTTTTATAAAAAGATATATCAGGGCACTAAGTAGGATGTCGGCATTGTTCCACATCCTTCTCGACCAATGACCGAACACTTTAAAACCACAGACATAGCACAACACCAATTTCCAAATTCAGTCATTAGAGGACGCTGGCTGGAATAACACATGATTGATTAGACTGATACCAATCATTCCGGGGCAAATTTCGAACTCATTGCTTGCTCATCAGTATTCTAAAAAAAATCTTACCTTTTAGTTTGTTATTTAGGAATTTATTTAATTTCTCTACAATTAAAAAAGGAATGACCTGAAACCTGATGCCTCTAGTTTTAGAGCCCTCTACAATTACAAAAATAAGATAAAAATATAAAAATAAACTCAACGTGTTAAAAGATTTCAAAGAAAGAAGGCACAAAATGGGGAAAAAGGTTATTACTGAATTATTATTTTAAGTTGCAGTAAAAAAACAGGGGTAAGGGAATTCTAAAAAGGAACAAAAACACTAGCAGTGCATACACTGGAAGTGTACCCCAGAGTATGCAGGCATATGGAGTACACGATAAAAGGTACTATGTGGTGGGGCAGGGTGGTTCCTTCCGCAGGAGTGTAGTGATATCAGGCTCCTTATGTCCCAGTCTCTTGGTGGAGGGAGATCCTCTTCATGCGTTCAAGATGTAGAATGTATTGGTTGCCAGGTTGTTTTGATGACTTTGCTTTGCATACTTACAGATATAATATTGTAGATTTACCTTTCAGCTCAGAGAGGAATCTTGATGAAGAGGTCCTTCGTTTCCGAGTTTCTTTGCTGGTTACATTTTTCAAGATCTTCCAAGGGCCCTAGAGAAAACCTATCAAAACGGTGAACTGCAGCACAACAGAAAATTAATGTCAATACCATTATTTCCATGGAGCTCCACCGCGATGTACCCCAGTACATTGCCATTCCTTGATTGATGACGTGGGTCATTGCTCTGACTGTCTCTGTAATAAAAAATAAAAAATAAATGGAAAAAAAATCATAGGAAGAAAAATAAAAAAGTGTGGTTAACGTTTGAACATAGCGTAGGTCAGGCAGATAAATCGGGGCACAACACCAAATGGTTAAAGGGAAAGTATGCTGCAAGGACATTTTGCAAGCAGTGTACTTCATTTCTTCAAACTTCAATGCTGAAGTGCTATTTCTTTTATTTTTGAAGGAAAAAGTAGCAAAACAAAAAATAAAAAAGAAATTGGTCCCTGGAAAAGATCTTTGTTTCCCAGGGTCATTGCTTTTTCAAATCTGAAAAAAGGATCAGGAGATGAAAAGGGCATAGCTGTATGGATCAATAGGTTGAAATGAGAAGGAACAAAAACAAAAACTGACAATTTGCAGAAAGGGTTAGCATATACTTGGTTTGGAAGGCTAGTTAGGTATCAAATGAAGAAACGGTGAGTGCTGAAGAGATGAAACCCAGAATACAAACCACTACAATTACTGGATTTGCACATATTGGGGTGGGAGAACGTAAAGCTCAACAATTCAGAGTTTGTGAAAATATTATTCTCTGCAATAGGTTCTAGTTTTAGTAATATAGCATCTGGAATTTACACCAACTCGAGTATGTGAAATACAGAGACTACTTTAGAACAATTTAAAACCTCAGAGACGGGAAGTTAATTAGCTTGTAAGTCTTTTTAGTTAGAAGAGCAGTTACCCTAGCGAGCAAATCTAAACAATTGGCAACCTGAACTCCATTTTCCAAAATGTGAATGCACAAAACAGTTGCCTTGTTTTGCACTTCACAGAATCACTATTGGTACACACAAGAGTACAAGTGGTTCAGTTTTCATGTTATGCTACAGGGGAGTTTTAGCTTCTGGGTTTGAAATTCCCAGTGGTGGAGATAAACTACGCATAGAGCAGAATTCAGAAATCAAGAAGCCCTTGGCTGTAGTTCATATAGTTGGTTATTGTCTAGTGGAACGTTGTTGCACAATTTGTTCCATTGAATACTAATGTTATCCTTTTTCATAGACCTGCTTACTTCACAGGAAATGACACTTTGGAAGGATAAATGGGTGTTTTGATTTTGCTGGATTTAGAACCTACCATCTCCTTCAATACTATAATCAAACTACGATCTTACAAGGTGGAGCTTTTCTCAATGTAACATCCTACACTCACCTAGACTTCACCGCACCACATGCACTCTAGAGTCAGGTAAACCAAGAGGGTTGTTAAGTGCCCCAAAAGCATTAAGACAACAATAGAATATTTCTTTGAAACCATTTGTTACAAGCTTTTAATAGCGCTACAGTCCTGCCTTTGAATAGCAGAACTTTGCTAAAGTCTCAAAAAGTGATGGGCTTAAAGTTTCACATACTGGATCTGAGGAGTTTATCTTATGAAACAGAACGCGTAATGACTTAATGAAAAAAAAATTTGTAGACGTTTTTATTTCCTAAATTGTATACAAGAACAAACTCATTGATCTTGTGGGCCTAACAGAATGCACACTTTTGTTTCCTAAACTGCAGTATTTCTATTCAAGTCTGTTGCATGATAGGTTGTTGCCGTTATTTCTGGTAAATTGAGTACCAATTGTTCAGATGTGAATAATGAAATCAAATGATAGCTGGATGTGTGTGTACTTACATAGGATAGAAGGAATAAATGTGAGAGAGGAGCTGTAAGAGGCAGGTGGTGAGAGGTGAGCCTTAAGGAGGGGGAGGAGGGTGGGGGAACGCACACAAAGCCTTCCCATCAATATTGTGAAAATGAGCGTAGTTCACTTAAGAGAAGCCCTGAATTTCACCTTTGGTTACAAAATCTTTCCCGGCCCCATGATCCATTATTAAATAATTTGTTCTTAAGCGCCCAGAAACCCAATGCATCGCACAGAAGGTGTAAAAAAAAGAATGTAGTCAACACTTAACACAATTAGGTACATTTAGTATGCCTACACTCATTGGTCATAAAGTACTCAGTCTAGCAGTTTTTTGTTGTTGGGGGAATGGAGGTCTTTGCATTTGATCACTGTTATTAAAGTTACATGTAGCATTGTATTCCACTGACTGCAAGACGTTCTGGATATGGTGATGTCCTTAAGAATATGTAAATGAGACAAAATCACTACCAGCAAGCTCCCTTCTACTGTGAAAGACATGGTAAAGGAAATTAAATGATCCCACATTCGGTATGGAGCGACTTTCTCGCTTTAAAAAAAGTTGAAAAAATGACGATTTAGAAAGACTGCACAGAGTCCGCTCCGAGCAGTCTTTCTAAATTGAACCGTCAGCCCCTTCAACGAATGCCAGTGCGTGCAGACCGGCACGGCCAGGCCGGAAGAGGGGAGATGTGGGTGTCTAAGGTAAGTGTTTGGTGAAGATTTCAGTGTGAGTGTGAGTGTGTGTGTGTGTGTGAGTGTGTGTGTGTGTGTTGTTTCAGGAGGGGTTGGGGAGTGGATAAATGGAAGTGTGTAACTTCCTGTTAGGGAAGTGGGGAGGTTAAAGCCACCATTTACAAAAAACTTGCAAGTGTGGGAATGGTGGGTGGGAGGGGCAGTCTGGAGGGGGCGGCAGTGGTTGTTCGGGTTCGCGAGGGGTGCGGGGGCTCTGGGATATATGTCATTTATAACACGCCTGTACAGAAGTGTTTCTAGGCACGATAAGGAGGGGGAAACAGGAGGAGGACAAAAAAACGATCTTACTAGGCCTTGTGTCATTCAGATTGCCCAAGTGTGGGGAAGAGGGAGGGGGAGAAGTGCTGGGGGAGGGATCTCAATAAGTGCTGCCAGAGGGAGGCTCATAGGCGCAGTGAGAAGGCACTGTAGGGTTGCATATACAGACCCTTAACTGCTGGTGGGGTCCGGAGGCAGTGCAAGGGGGAACTGGACTTGCAGGAGCCTGGGCCAGAGTTCAGTGGGTGGCCAGGTGAGCAGTGCGCGGAGCAGTCATGGACATCAGCAGGGAAGAGGAAGTGAGCAAGAGCAAGCGAAAAAGGAAGGTCTTGAGTTGCTTCCGGAAACCGGAGGAGGTTCTGCTTAAGTCAATGGGGCGGTGACCTGGGATGGGGGTTAAGGTTTTGAGCTCTGGGGTTAAGGGGGAGTAGAATGTGATAATTCGGCATTCTGAAGTCCAAACAAAATCGGATGAAATAAATCAGTCTTTTTTTGTGTTCGGTCTTCAAAATGCAGAAGGAACAAGTTACTTACCTGTAACTGTTGTTCTCCAGCATGGGTCTGGCATGGATTCACATGCTCATGAATATTCCCCGTCGTCAGGCTGGGAATCCTCGGTAAAGAAAAATCAGTATCAGTTTCGTTTCTGATCTGTCTTTCGTAGTAGTAACCAATCACTGATCTCTGCGTCATGCTGACCACAGCCAATGACTGCCATCTCCCTAAGCCCCCCCTCTGGCAGCCATCTTCAGATTTGGTAGCACGTGAAGTGGCAGTATGACCAAGTGAAGAGCCGCAGAGGGGTAGGCGGAAGGGTTCGCATGTGAATCCATGCCAGACCCATGCTGGAGAACAACAGTTACAGGTAAGTAACTTGTTCCTTCTCCAGCATGGGGTCTGGCATGGATTCACATGCTCATGAATAAAAGAATACATAGCAGTACACACATGCACAACCACGGGAGGTGGCAAAGGCTCAACATTAAGCATTACATCCAAAACTCAACATTAAGCAATTCTTACCTCCTCACCAGGCTCACCTTAGGCGAACAGGTTGCGCAGCACTGCTTGGCCGACCCTGGACTCCTCCCTGGAATCCCGATCGACGCAGTAGAATTTCGTGAAGGTGTGCGTCGACCTCCATGTAGCAGCCCTGCGGATGTCTAGCAAGGGCACACCAGATAGGAACGCCGTGGTAGCTGCGATCGCTCTGGTGGAATGGGCTCTCGGACAGCCAGGCACCGGTCGGTTTGCCAACCGATGACAGTACATGATACAGCCGGAGAGCCATCTGGAAATGGAAGCCTTCGAGAGAGCCTTCCCCTGATTGACAGGTCCAAAGTTCACAAAAAGTTGTGACGTCTTCCGAAAACTCTTCGTGCGGTCCACGTAGAACTTCAGCGCTCTAGCCACATCCAGCGAGTGCAAAGTCCTTTCAGCCGGCGACAAAGGCGACAGGAAGAAAACGGGCAACACCAAGGGTTCGTTGAGGTGGAAGTCCGACGGCACCTTGGGCATGAAGGAGGGGTGCGTCCTGAGCACTACCCTTGTGTCGTGAACAGTCAAGTACGGGGGCTTGCAGGAAAGGGCCTGGATCTCTCCCACCCGTCGTGCAGAGGTGATGGCCACAAGAAAGGCTGTTTTCCACGACAAGAACTTCAACGGAGCGGAGTGCAGAGGCTCGAACGGAGGTCCCATGAGCTTGGTCAGCACCACGTTGAGCTCCCACGCCGGGGCCAGGGCCTTCACCGGCGGGAACGATCTGAACAGTCCCTTCATAAATTCTTTCACCATACGATGAGACCACAAAGACGTCCGTCCCGTGGTTCTGGTGTATCGGGAGATCGCAGCAAGATGAATCTTGATGGAAGCGTGCGCCAGTCCAGCCTTGGCCAGCAGGTACGGCAGTACTTGAGGAGCGTGGCACCAGACAGAGAATCTCTTCCATTTGTGTCCGTAGCATTTAAGAGATGAGGACGCCCTGGCCTTTGCAAGAACCTCTCTGCAGTCGGCCGGTATGTCGTAACCTCCAAACTCTAACGCTGCAGGAGCCAGGCCTGCAAGTTCAGCGACTTTGGGTCGTGATGGAGGATGGCGCCTCCTTCCCTGGAGAGAAGATCCGCGTCCACTGGCAGCTTGATTGACGGGGACGCTGACAAGTCCAGAAGGTCCGGGAACCATATCTGCCTCGGCCACGCAGGTGCGACGAGGATCATCCTGCACCGTGACCTCTTGAGCTGGTTGATGAGCCGGATCAGCAGCGACAATGGAGGGAACGCATATAGGAACAGGCCCTCCCAGGGGAACGAGAAAGCATCGCCCATGCTCCTCGGCTGGGGAAACCTGCTGGCGAACCTCCGGCACTTGGAGTTCGTCGCCGTCGCTAACAGATCGATCTGGGGTGTGCCCCACCGTCGGAAGAGGCGGTCCACTAGATCCTGTCGTAGTTCCCACTCGTGGCACGAGCGCAGCTCTCTGCAGAGCGAGTCGGCGATGGTGTTTTTTATTCCTGCCAGATGAAACGGCACCAGAAACATCCCTTGGGCGACGGCCCAATGCCAGAGATCCTGCGCCTCCTTGGACAGGGCTGGGGATCTGATACTGCCCTGCTTCCTGATGTAGAACATGGTGGTGGTGTTGTCGGTGAAGATCCTCACCACCTTGCACTTGAGGGACGGAAGAAAGGACCTGAGGGCCCAAAACACTGCACGGAGTTCCAGGACGTTGATATGGAGGGACTTCTCCGTCGGCAGCCAAAGGCCCCTCGCGTGCAGATTTTCGGTGTGCACTCCCCACCATTCCAGGGAGGCATCCGTGGTCCCTGTCTTCTGGTGGCCCGGGGTCTGGAAGTCCATGCCCGCCGTCAGATGCGCGCGGGTGCCACACCACCGGATCACTCGTTGGAAGCTCTCGTCGAGTGTGATCCTGTCCTCGAAGCTGCCCGTCGTCTGGATCCAGCAAGCGTCCAGGAACTCCTGTAACGGGCGCATCCGAAGTCTGCACAGGCGGATGAGATAAATGCAAGACATCGTTCCGAGGAGGGACTTGATGGACCTCACCTTGGCCGCGTCTGCAACCAGCATCCGCTGCACCTTGCCCAAGATGGCCCTCGTCCTTTCCTCCGACGGAGAGGCCAGAAGCGCCACTGTGTCGAGCTTCGCTCTCAGAAACAGTGCGTCTTGCGCAGGCACCAGGTGGGACTTGGCGTAGTTTATGGAGAATCCCAGGTCCGTGAGTAGTTGGACGGTCCTCGCCGTGTGCTCCGCGGCGAGCTCCTTTGTCTTTGCTCGGATGAGCCAGTCGTCCAGGTAGGGGTAGATGTGGATCCCCTCCAGGCGCAGCCGCGCCGCCACCGGTGCGAGGCACTTGGTGAACACCCTGGGTGCCGACCTCAATCCGAAGGGAAGGGCTCTGAACTGGTAGTGACGCCCTTGGACCACGAACCTGAGAAACTTTCGGTGTCCCTTTAGGATGGGGATATGGACGTAGGCAATCCCCAAATCCAACGACGACAGGAAATCGCCCTCCTCCAGCTGACCCAGGACATGCTGGAGGGTGACCATCCGGAACTTCTGTGCCTTGATGAATTTGTTCAGTCGTCGTAGGTCCAGGGTGGGATGCCATCCTCCTGTCTTCTTCTTCACGAGGAAGTATCTTGAGTAAACTCCGGAGCCCCGAAGCCTCTTTGGGACGAGCTTGATGGCGCCTTTCTTGAGCATCGCCTTTACCTCCAAGAGAAGTTGAGGGACGTGATGTTCCTTCCTGGCCACGGGGGGGACGCGTGGGCACTTCTTTAGAAACTCGAGCGAGTGACTCTGGCCCAGGCCATCCAGCACCCAACGGTCGGTGGAGATGGACTCCCACACGCTGACGAAGTTCGCCAGCCGGCCTCCCACCGGGATGCTTCGGTGGGGGCCCGACCCCACGGCCGGTTCAGTCCTGTTTCGATGAGGCTTTGCCACCTTGTCCTCCCTGGCGACGACGGCAGGGTCCGCCCGATTTGCCTCGTCCCCTGTAGGCTTCCTGTGACGACGAACGGGCTACTTAACGGTAGGTGGAATATCCGCCGCCGGAACCTTTGGAGGCACCCTGCTTGCCTCCGGCGCTCCGAAAGGGCGGCCGTCGTTGCTGGAGAACACCAAGAGCCCGGGCCGTCTCCGTGTCAGTTTTGAAGGCTTTTAGGGAATCGTCCACTGTTTTCCCAAACAGGTTGCTCCCGTCGAATGGCATGTCCAAAACTCTGGTCTGCACGTCCTGCCGGAAGTCCGTTGCCTTGAGCCATCCACACCGTCTAAGGCACACGCCGTTGCCCAACTGGCGAAAACCAGTGTCAGCGATGTCCGTCGCTATCGTAATGGCGTGGTCCGAAGCCACTTCTCCTTCCTGCAAGATCTCTAGGGCCTCCGCCCTCTTGTCATCCAGTAGGAAGTCCAGCAGGGGAGCGATCTTGTACAACAACTCCCCGTCGTAGCGGGCTACGATGGCTAAGGCGTTTGCAGCCTTAATCGTCGTCGCTGCCGATGAGATGACTCTGCGTCCCATTGTGTCCAATTTCTTTCCCTCGCCGTCCGGTTGGGAGGTCGATGTAGAGGCCGAAGCCCCCCTGCTTTCTTCCTGGCCGCCGCGGAGACGACCGAGTCCGGGGTCGGCTGTGCCCGAAGGCACAAGGGGGCCGCGTCCAGGACCCGGTACTTCTTCTCGTACCTATCCCTTCTCACAGGCAATGTGGATGGGTTCTTGAGGAGGGCGAGACCCTCATCCCAGATATCGTCCAGTAGAGGTACAGCGAGGACCGTCTTCCTCTTGGTCTTCCGCCGTTGATAAAGGAAAGCTTCCTTCTTCTTCTCTTCCGGGCAGAGCTGGAAAAGCTCGGATGCCCTGGCGATCATGGCATGAAACGATCCAATCTCGTCGGGCGGGGAGGCCCGGGGAGGAGGAGACGACGGAAGATCCTCGTTGTAAACCTCGTCGTCTGTACCCATCGCGACCGTGTCCGTCCCCGATCATCCCCACAGGTCGTGGACGGGGAGGAGGGCTGAGCGGGGCGCGATGGTTGAAAAGGAGGTGGAGGATGAATCCTTCTTCTCTTAGGAGGAGGGCTCCCAGAAGGGCCTGGCTCCGGGTCCCCCGTCGAGAGCGGTTCCTCCGTTGGTGGTAATGGCAATCTCGTCCTCATCTCCGAGCATAAGGACTGTATAGCCAACAAAATGGCCGCCGAGTTGTCTTGCGGCACTGGTTGAGGGGATTCCGACGGGCGGTCAGGAGCCTCGTCGGCACCCTCGACGTTCTCGTCGTCTCCTACGTCGGGATCCCTCCCGACGGGCTGGTCTTCTTCCACGCCAATGCCGTGGCTTAAGACTTCGATCAGCTCCTCTTCAGAGGTTGAGGCCGAATCCACGATGACCTCCTGTCCCCCCTTTTTCTTCTCCGTCGGAGGTTTCACGGGGGTCCTGTCGAAAAGAGGACTCCCTCCGCGGTGGCAGGGAGACTCTGAGCCCCGAAGTCGCCTCCACTGGTGTAGCCTCCACAGGCTGAGCCAGGGCCGCCGCGACTGTCTCGATAGAGGCCTTGGCAGGGTGGATCAAGGCTTTCACCACCTTAGGTGCGCTCACCGCCTTCTCCTTGGGGGGAGGGTCACCGCCTCGCTCCCCCTCCGATGGGGCCTTCGAGCTCGACCGGGGTCTCTCCAGGAGCTTCGCCGGGTGCTCGGCCTTCCTCTTACCCGAGCCAGAGCGTTGGCTCGTGGTTGATGGCGCCGAGGAGGATGCGCCATGCCTGGCAGGCGTAGAGCCCGACCGTTCGGCGCTCCCGGTGCCAGCGGACTCGCAGTGCTTGGCCTTCTGTTGGACCCCCGTCGCCGGGGCGCCCTCAAAGGTCTTAGAAGACCGCTCGGACTTCTTCTTCTTCTCGCCTGACGGGCTTTTACCTTCCAGCCAGTTGGCGAGACGCAGATGGCGGTCCTTCATGGTACGCTCCGACATATTGCCGCAAAACGCACTGTCCTTCTCCACGTGCGTCTTGTCCTCATGCAGGCAGTAGAGGCAAAGGGAGTGTTCGTCCTCCTTAAAGACATTCTGAAGCTGGCATCCAGGTCAGACCCTGAACAGCTTTCCGGGCGTCGAGCTTCCCTTCTCGTGGGCCATGACCGAGATGGGCCTGAGAAACTTCTGGAGTCCTCCAAAAGCGTGGCTCGATGAAATCTTCACCCTTGAGGGGCGTAGAGGAATCCGACATGGGTCCCCGTTGATCGGATAAAGAAACGGTGGAGCTTGAGGCTCTTTTGACCGAAAAAAGAGAGAATTTGCCTATGAAAAAGTGCGAAAACGCACTACAGCTCGAGAGCAATAGCACGAGGATCCCAACACATGAACATGCAGTAAAAATCTGAAGATAGCTGCCAGAGGCGGGGCTTAGGGAGATGGCAGTCATTGGCTGTGGTCAGTATGACGCAGAGATCAGTGATTGGTTACTACTACGAAAGACAGATCAGAAACGAAACTGATACTGATTTTTCTTTACCGAGGATTCCCAGCCTGACGACGGGGAATATTCATGAGCATGTGAATCCATGCCAGACCCCATGCTGGAGAATTATTACACAGAACCCCCACATTCATCTCCCACAGTCAGACATTTTGACATATTCCTCTTCATGTGTTGGCTTCTCTTCCCTTACTGAATGGCAGCCTGTTTGCATTAGTGCTTGTGTGAAATCGGTCATGCCTCGTGGAGACGCGGAAGCAGCAGTGTTAGGCAGCAGTGAACAGAGAAATTAGGGAGCGGGTACATGGGGTTTGGGCGGATGAGGTCAGTGGTGGGGTTTAGGCTGGACACAGGGCAGGGCAGGAGTGAGCTGGCCCAATGAGAGGGGGTGCCTGTCCCCTGCATGAGAGGAGGGCGTTGGGTTGGAGAAGGGGGGCGTGCCTGGAGGCCATGGGGGGGGGGGTAGAGGGTTTGAGGGATGTTCTCTCCATTACAGAAGGGCCAGGGGGCAGAACGGGCACAACAAAGTGTCTTCGCCACAGCTGAACACAGGAAACAGGGTTTTGGCAAAAAACGGTCTACAGGGAAAACTGACACGTACCCAGCTGACCCCAAGCTCCTGGTGTATGCAAGGAAATTGTCTGATGGTGGGAGGGAGTGTGTGGGGGGCAGAGAGGGTGAATATAAACTCTTGCGTCTGCCAGGTCACCTGCAAATACCTTTATGGATGCAAAGCACCATGGCCCTCATCATAAGAGTTGTAACACTTTCTTGGCATGGCACTGCCTCATAGGAACACGTTTCCATTTCCCATATCTTCCTCTGGGCAAACGCCTCTCTTATTTGTGTGCAGCTTACATTTCATGTCTTGATTTTTAAATCTTGTAGCCTCCCAACTTCGCTAGATATTGTGGTACTTCTGCACAATATGCAACTGTTTGTTGGCTTGGAACAGTACATAAAATGTGCAATACAAACCGTGTGTGTGTGTGTATGTGGTGGAGGGGCCAGTAATTAAAATGTGTGTTCATATTAACCAGAGCCACATTGTTATTTAGCCCTATGTAAACATTTTCCTAGGTATCCTGTGATTTATCACCTAACTGGGAAGACGGTTGGGTTTTTATTGTTTCATGTGTAGTTCTTGATTGTGTCTTTGGGGTACCACTCAGTTTATAAAATGACGAAGTCATGGGCCTGAAGTTTGAAGGAGGACTTAAAATCCCAGCTCTACTACAGTCTAGTCGTGGTGTTCGCTAAATAACCAACGCCTAGCTCTTTGCACCTCAGAGCCACCAACTGGAGACTTGCGGTAGAATGTACTTTCTTTATGACAGAAACGTTTCCAGTTGCATTTTACTGCAGAGACAGATACAATCATTAGACCAACGGGAAATGTCCTTTGAAAATCTTCCCCCTCCTTTTTGAGAAAGGGTGAGCTGCTAAGAGTAAAAACGGAACTAGCAGATTTCTTGGAGGAAAAGGGGAACTATTTCATAGGTACTGGATTTGTGGGCCTTCCAGATGTTTTGGTCTGCAACTCACAAGACCCTTCACCGCGGACTATGCTGGCTAGGACTAATGGGAGGTATGGTCGAAAACACCTGGAGGATCACACATTGAGTACTTGTACCGGCTGCTTCCGTTACAGTGGTTCTTTCCACTACCTGATACTTATTCAGCAGGCTAGTTCAGCATGACTATTTATTTATTCTTTATAACACGCCTAATACTGTACCCGAGTTCAGTTTCTAAGCGCGGATCTGCGATTCGAAACGGCTGCCCTGTGTGGTCTTGCTTGAAGAGCAGCGGGTTGCTCCTGTGCTATCCTCCGTTCAATAGAACGATATTTTCTAAGGCTGCCACACTATGTCTTTAATCCTGGGTACCCACTACACCACAAATGTGCGAAAGAACATCTTAACATCTACTTTAGCGCATTTTGGAATGGTTTGTTTTGGACTGTAAGGCCATATCTTTGTAGAATTTAGTGCACTTAACAAGATGTGGAGAAACCCCAATATTTAGAAAAAGCGAGCGTGTGGTTTTATGCAATCATATTTAAAGTCAGTTTCAATGAAGCATTCCAAAAATGTCGTTAAATGCATCCCAAAGGAGGACTTGGAAAGAATAACAAAGGAACTGACATCATAATAAGTAAGGGTCTTGAGGGGTAGTGACAGCTACGTGACGATATGTGCAAGCAGTAAGATTACTGGTTCCCTCAAACATCCGGCATTGATTTAAAAGATCTTTACGTTAAAGACAGACTTTATTTGTGGACCTAATGGCAGAAGGGCTAAATGTGCTACTGTTATCCTGAAATAGCTTGTAATCTACATTTGCAGTGACTTGTTTAAATTAGGTGCAATGATTAAATACTTAAGACAGCTCAGGTGAAAAGGTAATCCTCGCTTTGCAAGGGAGTTTGTTGTTTAGTAGACACTTTAGCAGCCAGTGAAGTTAAGCAGAAGAACATTAAAAGATCTCTACAGTGCTTGCAAGGCATACTGCAGAGGCAGTGTTAAAAGGTTTGAGAAGTGTTTCTAAAAAATTTGCTCCTACTAATAATTTCAATTTTCTTTTAAATGGGGCAAGCTATGAAATGCAAAAAAATTGCCATTCTGCAATAAACATTTACATTCTCAACAGGCAGAAAAACAGACAAATGGACACAATTATAGACAGGTGGGCAACAAAGGAGTGTAGATATAAATATACAGTTTCACAACCTATCACTGAACTAGAAATAGTTGACGAAGCAGTATTTCCAATTTACTTACACAAATTCTGTATGTTAGTACCTTGTCGTTGAACTGAAAACTACAAATTACGAAACTAGACCAATTCATTTGTCTTTTTTAGAAACACTTAGAAGTACAATCCTTCAGCCAAATGTGGGTCATGCAAGCTTTTTGTCCGTTTTTATTTTTTGGTAAGCCAAGGCATAAACCCATGCCAAAGAGAGAAGCAAAGCAATCCACACCAGGCATAACATATGTACTGCATGCACCGTGACAGAGTGACCACAGAGCAGAAAATCAGGCCCAGCGAAACAGGCTGGCCCCTACACGGGCCCCGAAGAGTGGGCCATGCTTTGCAGAAGACTGCTGAACATTGAACTGATCGCTCGAAATCAGGAAGGCCAACAGCTACTAGAGTTGGGCAAAATGGTTGTATCACAGGCGAAAAGTACTGTGTGCACAGATTCAGTATTTATTACAAGCGTGATCTCTAGAGCCTCTATTTCTTCGAGAAAAGTGTAAATAATTTGTAGCTGTAGGTGGTTTTCTACAGCAATGGTAACAATGAGTTTTATGGCAAAACAATGATTGAATCCCACAAGAGCCAATAGAAAAGGGGGACATAAAACTGCTACTAAAATATGTTGAAATAACATTAGTTGGGCATTGTTTTTAATTAGTCTGGCAATAAATGATTTTCTGTAACTTGGGACATATTGTACTGAAACACTTTTTTGTTTTTCAGTGTCCTTTAAATGGGAACCTTAATGGCACAGTTGATATAAAACTAAAGTCGTAAATTGGTATTCCCCACTCCTGTGTAGACAATAGACATGATGACTGACAAAATACAAACTAACATTGAGTTACAGAATCACAATAGATGTCAATTTTCTCACATTGCAAAATGAATATTCGTGGGTAAAACTTAAATTTGGTCTTTTGTTTTGTGCGTTTTCATATGGACAACAAAAAAAGAAACTGGTTATAAAATATAGAAGATAGAGAAGCATCTGCTTTGAAAACGAACGTGGAAAATTGTTGCAATAAAATCACAGTTTTTCCTGTGCAACATTGACTATTCAGCTTGGTTGCGCTCTAACATTTGTTCACTAAAGGATCCCATGAACCAACCCCCTGTTTTTCTGATTATTCTGGACTCACTCTTTCCTGCTCCAGCATTCTAAATGCTCTCCGAGAATACACATTATCTCTGCCCAGTGCTGACCCTGTGCTGACCCTATAGCATGAAATCCTGTCCTACAATCTATTTTTCCTTGATAGACGTCTACCCCGCTGCACATTATCTGAAGGCAAATGTTTGATACTCTGGCAGGAAATGGAAGTGAAATAGGACCTTTGAGGAAACTAATGGGACTTCAAAATCCCCTAGCAAAAATAATGCTTTATGAAAACATTATTTGAAATTTAAATACTGGAAACACTTAATGCAATACTTTTATCACACCCAATATGCTTGCAAGCATTATTGGGAATGAAAAAAAGTCACTGCCAGTATAATGGTGTCTGCACTCATTAGAATCTGTATGGATCAGAGTCAAGCAAAAACAATGTTTTTTGTCTTTAGAAATGGGTATAGGTTGCCATGCAGGAAAGACTGTTTCTGTAGTTACTACCTAGAGCTTCTACAATTCAACTTCTGTTTGCTTTAAAAACAGAAATACTACTGTGTTCATGTTCAATCACTTAGTATTTGAAAGTTCATTTATGTACACGTCTCTTCTAGACTGCAAGGGCTTAAGGTCTCAAGATCGCCATTAACTTTCAGCAACGTCATGATGATCAACAAAAGGTATTAAAACCTAGATTGTTCTTGATTTCCCCTCTCGACGTGTAGAGTACTCCTACCCCCACCATAAACTGAAGCACTCCAGGGTTTGTCTTTCCACTGCAATAATTTGATACATTAAAACTGGTCCACCTCATTCTTCCCTTCAGATTATCCAGCTCAGAGAAAAGTGTGAGCCAAGGAAAAGCCTGAGCCAAGGAAAAGCCCCTCAACCAGCAGGCTCTTTTACTGCGTATGTGGCAAATTTGTAAACATAAACACATCAATGGAAGGTAGATTAAACAGATTGCATGTTCATGAACAATCAACAGACTTCTTTTGCCGCACCGTTCTCCGTTGTTCTACCCACTCACACTTGATATTGCTTTCAGCTTGACATCTAATCATAGTTCAGTCAGATGATTGCCTCCCCACAAACCTGCAGACACAGGTTCAATACCCAGCAGGGCCAACTCAATCTTTCCTCCTCCTGAGGTCAATAGAATGAGTAGAATTCTACCAATTATTTGAGTTCCTAGAGTTTATTCAGTGTATGGTGTGAACTTTAGAAATAATATTGAGCTTGAAACGATCAATTCACCAGTTTACATTTTAAACTGGGATTCAGTTTACAATCTGCAATATTGTTTTCAAGTCTGTAATCCTATATAGCACAATTGTTTTGCATTTCTTCCTTAATGTGTAAAAATGCCATCTTTACAAGAATATTATACAATTTAGGAAGCAGAATTTACAGTCTCTTTCTGCCAAAGTAGCAATGTACTATTCCTGATGATTTGCATGCCTTCCATCCTTTCCCAGGTGGCTTTAGAATCTGTATTTTGCCCAGTTTTTTTCCACCTTCAAATAAGGAATATTGGATGGTTTGCTTCTATCTAGAGCACTGTATGCTCTGTTCTCTTTCTTTCTGAATCCAAAATGCTTTATTATCTCATTTACATATGTTGGTTTTACTTCGATGAAGAATATTAATATTTTAGCTTTCTAGCAGAATAAATGTCTTTTTTTGGATTTCTATTTCACATACTAAAATATATTTACGATATAAAAGCAGATCATCATCACGCATATCACTCTTAGCAGTTAATTTGTTAATACAACCAGCTGTAGAACCACCGTTTTTTCCATCGTTGTTAAGTCTCACTTGAATATTTATTTTCTACAATGCTGCTTTAGAATTTCGGACGGTGACATAAGGTTCAACTGATGTGCACTACAAAACAATTATTTAAACCTTCATCAACACTGGTCATTCTTTCTATTCCATACAAATGAATAACTTTGCTGCTGTAACATATGTTCTGGTTGGGTTGCTTCCTGCAGCATGTAAAACGGAGCTGGGCATGCCTGTCTTAATCAAGCATTAACTACTGTGCACAAACACAGAGGAAGGTGAGGAAAAAGTTCCTTCGTCAGGGGTACGTGTCACCCAAAAACCCAGAGAGCGTTGATTCAGCCCCACAATGAAGAAGGTAATTTTACTAGAAATGCTAAGAAGGATGGGGAGCAAGTGCGTAAGGTGTTGAAATAATTTCAAATAAACGCCAATAGACACATTTTCTTCGGTATACAGATCAGTAGCAAAGACAAGATCTCTTTACTATAGATATTTTAATAGGGTTTATGTTGATAAAGACCAGTATGAATATGCTTCATGATGATTAGTTGTGCCTCCATTTCGCCACACCGGTGAAAGAATTTCATAAAGATATTTCATGGGGGTCCCAAAGGCCGTGCGTTTCATTATCGAACAAACCAATTAAGGGTAGTAGCGACTCCCTAATAAAGAACATGTAAGAGAAGGTCATACCTTATAGTTTCATATTAACGAGGGGACTGTGGTCAGTAAGGTGTAAGACAATGAACAAAAAGTGGGGTGGATCACAGATTTCATCCTGCTGCTACAATGACTAATAATAGTCAGATCCCACTTCACACAACCCTTCTACTTTGTAGAAATGGTACAAAGAAATGCCTTTAATGTTTTTTTTATGTTTGAACAAGGATGTATAGGCAACTAAAATCTTCACTTATATGTATAAAAAGGTTCTTTTGAATAAATATATCTTGTGTGAAATAAAAAATATATTTTGTGTTGAATAAGAAAGAGTTTCTTATATGAAGTGGTGTGGTTCAGAGTGACACTAGTTAGTAACTCTCGAGGTTTACGTGAGGTGGGAGCTGACTGTTATTAGTCAGTGTAGCTACAGGAGCAGGAGGAAGTCTGCGGTCCACCTCCCTAATAAAGAAGACAAAAGGCATGGATATCATTTATCGTATTACATACAATAATGACTTTTGTATATTACTTATTTGCGTTTTCCTCAGTTGGGCTTCCCATATCACTGATTGGTATTTTAGGTTTGGTATAGGTTGAACGTACCCTTAGATGTGCCAGTTTGTGGGAGTACATGTTATTGTATGCTATTATGATTTGTGAAACAGAAAATAATTATTGGATTGTACATACTGGCACTTACTTTATAATAGGCAATACAAGGACAACCTGCTAGTGAAGCCTGCCACACCTGGTCAGCAAGGAACCTAACCACTGAATCAAGGCCAAGCAGGGGTAAATTAACAGAATAAACACACTGCAACTATTTTCCCCAAGATGTCCAGTGGACCTGTGACAAGTATGGTGGTGCAGGTTGTTTTTGTGGCATCTTTCCTTTCCCACACAATATGCTTCTACATAAGCGTATTGTGTCCTATGGCTATCATAGGCTGGCCAGATTCCCAAAATCAATAACTTGTACAAGTTACCAATTATGCAGGACCACAATGTAGTAGAGATAGTGGACATAACAGGACCCATCAACATAAAAGGACGGCAATGAGTTATTAATGCAAAATGGAAAACGTACTTTAAGATTGAATTTTATAATCAAAACAATTTAAACAGGTTTAATGATCAGAACAATTATTGTAAATTTAGCATTCATGAAAGCACTTACAAAAAATAACAAATGAGGACTTTTTATATTCTGGGGCAATTCAATCTTACCCCGTCTCAGGAGGATAGCTCAGGGGCAATGTACTCGCCTTGGAAGCAAGACGACATGAAGCACCACAGGTTTGATCCCCAGCTCTACACTTAGAAACCGCTGGGTATTAAGCGCGTTATAAATAACCTATTATATCATACCTTACATAAATCTGGTAGACCTTTCTCATGGAACCTACATTTCTTGTCACATACATGCAAGTCAAAGTAATTTGAAAATAAATCATTACTACATACACGCAAACAGCCTCTAAATAATGAAAAGCAGATGGAGCCTATGAGGACCTCCAAGATCTGTAACCTGTACAGAGATCGCAGTAGTGGGCATTGCGTGGGAATAAAGGTCTGATGATGACCAACCACTCGACTCTGCACTGCGGCAGATCATTGCCCCTAACATTCTTTTCTACCCGCCCGGATACATTAACGTTTTTTGTATCACTCTTTCAATAAAGGCATATATCACTCTTTCTGCAAGCAACAGCTCATTGCATTTTGTCAACCTATCCGCTATCACCTAAACATCAGCCCAGTTTTCCATTTTAATTTTTACACTGGACAATACTGCTCTTCCTGTGCACTAGAAATGTTTGAAAATGTGACCTAGGCTATATCACTCACTCAAATAATGAATGCATACAAGTCGTTACATCCTTCTCTGTAGGTCTCTCCGGGGAGGTCATCAGAACCATGAACATTATTCCAGAGCACGAGTCTTGGTGGTCATTTATCCACCTGTATCATCCTTTCTGACTTTTGTTTTTAATATCCCTGCTTCTGGTACGCACACTTCTCAAACTACCTTTCACAAGGTTTTACCTCATTAAGAATATCCCATAACATCCACAGTTGTCTGGTCCATCTCCCGCTTGGTTGTCCAACCAAGTGAAGGTCTTGTCCCGCTATGCAGCCGGGTGAATGCCCGGTTTACCAGCTTAAATAGAACCAAAATCAAGGTTGGTCCAATTGTAGCAAGTAACATTCTATCCTGCTACAAATTTATATTTGGCAGTCATGGGTACTTCTATCCCCTTATTCCATCCCATTATAACCCAGGTGCAAGTCCACTTGCCAATGGTTGTCACTACGTAAGGTATGTTTGTTTGGACTGTTGTAACTTGTACAGAACTAGTTTGCTATGGTGCGATTTAAAATAGGCAGGCAAGGCAATAGCAGAGTATCCCTGAAATTACCATGATTCTATGTCAAGACGGAGGCGAGCATTATGCTTCATCTTCTTATTTATTTGCTCTCCAGCAGTTTCAACACAACAAATAAAATGTCCATCTTTACGATGGCACAAACACATTTTTTTTTCTTTTTTTTTCAAAACTTCATTTCCCATCAGCCTAGGCCCTGAACCCAGTGTCCTGGTCATGTGACCTAGTCCTTCCTCTTCCTGTAAACCTCCTCTTCTTTTCCTGCTCTCCAAGAGATAAGTACCCTTTCACTTAGCTGCGCATTTCTGTCAGCTTTTGTCTTGGGTTATCAGTTGTAGCGAGGATATATAGCTTTTTTCTCATGACCTATCATTAGGACAGCGCGCAGGGATCGCGCAGCGTAGGGAGGATTCGACAATCCGTTACTTTAATTTGTTTTTAGCCTGGCCCGTGCTGCAGTATCAGCACCTCAGGGGCCGGCCTAGGACACCACACCCGCGCCGACAGTGAGGGCCCCCACCTTCGTGAGGGAGGCGCGAGAAACTGAGTTAACGCCCATCGCGGACGACGCCGGAGGAGATACGTTTTTCCCCAATCCCCCCGCCCTCGCGGAGGCGGGGCTTCGCCGAGGTACTCGGCGTATAGAACGAGGGACGAACCCTCCCTCCCTCGGAAAGGAGGGGCTAATCGCTGCGCGGGCAGTGCGACCCGATTCCCCGGCATAGCTAGATTGGTAATCTTTACCGGAGAGCGCTCATAAGAGCGAATTGGTGAACTCAGTGCCTACACTGATAAAAGTAAAGAAGCTGCTTTGCAGTCAGGTGCAGCCTCTAGATAAAGGAGTGAGAAGTGGACGTGCCCTTACACCTTTTCAGGTACTATCAGGCACCTACCAGCACATATCATGGCCGATTTTGAGTGGAGTGAGGAGGAGCAAGAAGCCACGTACTCGGAAGATCTGGCTCAGAGCTTCAAGGAGGTGCTGGGTAATTCACTCATAGAGGCAGTGGCGCTAGGAGTCAGACCCCTGCAGGACCGCCTGCTAACTATCGAGACTTTCCTAAGCCAAAAAGACAGAAGCACCGTACCATCAACAAGCACGTCCACCAGGGCCACGCCAGAGAGCCCTCAGGGGTGTACGAAGGCCCGGAAGAGCACGAACTCTTCTGACCCCCCGGGCCAACCTGAAGGGGCGAATCCGAAGGCCCCGGAGGCATCCGACGCTTTCAATAGGCTCAGAGAAGCCTTTATGGCGAAGTCGGAGGTGCCGAGCCTCAGGACCCCCTACCCAGGGGAAGAGAATATGGGAGACGCAGGAGAGGAGGCCCCTCGAGAAGACGAATTCGTAGAATCTCCAACATCCTCACAGGAGGAGGAAGATAAAGACGGAGACGAAGGGAGCCTACCGCCTCCGAAAAAGAGACTGAGAAAACTGAATCACCTAGAAGTGGAAACCTCAGGCATGTTCCAACCCGAGGAGATTAGGAACCCGAGATCTTTGGAATGGGTGCCCTCCCCGAGAGTGGCACGATACATGACGCAGAGGCTGCGCAAGGCCTTAGAGAAGGAAGTGAGGCAAAGAATGAGGGCGGAATGCCCCAGGCCGGAACTCCCAGGGAAGGTAGCAGAAGCGCCAGAATTAGACCCTAAAATGTTAGCGTTTGTGGCGAAATCGAACAGAGACCCTAGGAAAGGGATCGACCGCTCCTGGAGGAGTTGTCAGGAGAAGGTCCTGGATCTAGCAGGCCCATTAGCCAAAATCATGGACCTGGCAGAAAGAGCGAAAGATACAGGGGAAGAAATTGACCCGGATGTATTAGCGAACTGGGCCCAAAGAGCCGTATGCCTGTTAGGTAACGCGAACTGCGCCATATCCTCAGAGCGCAGGAGGGGACTGCTTTTGAAGATAGATCAAAAACTAGGAGACCTGTCCTCCTACGAAGCAGGAGAGGCCGCGCAAGGACTGCTGTTCGGCGAGACCTTCGGAAAGGAGATGGGGAGGTTCGTAGGGACCTACACCTCATTGGAGAAGGCGCAAGCCTCCATTAGAAAAATCTTTCCCGGAAGGGTTTTTGGAGGGACCGGTCGCTACAGAGGCCGAGCGTCCGGTCGTTATCAGTCAGCCAGAAGGCCTCAATCGAACAGAGCGCAATATTGGGAAGATAATTAGCCAGACACCTTCTTCCAACCCAGAGGCCGTTTCCCCAGAGGAAAGCGAGGCAGAGGACAGGGAAGAGGCCAATACGTTCCCACAGGTGAGAGTATCCGTTTACCCTGCAGTAGGGGGGAGGACAGCGATGTACTGGGAGAACTGGCGCGCGCTTTCCTGCGACGCTTGGGTGCTTCAGTCAGTCAGAGGCCTACACATACAATTTACTCAGACCCCAGTCCAATACAGAACCCCCAGGTTGATAGTGACAGCGCGAACAGAAGCAGGCCTGTTGCGAACAGAACTTCAGAGTTTAGCGGAGAAACGGGCCATCGAGCCTTGCGCAGCTCCGAAATTTATAAGCAATATGTTCCTGGTTCACAGGAAAGGGAAAGTGAGGCCAGTAATAAATCTGAAGGACTTGAACGAGTGGGTAGTTTACAACCACTTCAAGATGGAAGGGACCCACCAACTGAGAGACACGCTCAGACAGGGCGACTGGCTCGCAAGAATAGACCTGAAGGACGCGTATCTCACGATCCCAGTAGATCAGGAATACCGACCCTTCCTGGCCTTCAACTGGGACGGGCGATTATGGCAGTTCGCCTCGATGCCTTTCGGACTAGCGTCCGCTCCCTGGGCATTTACGAAAATGATGAGACCAGTAGCAGCAGCAATCAGAGAGAAGGGCATCCGGATCATCATCTACCTAGACGATATCCTAATAATGGCAAGCAGCGAAGAAGCGCTGCGATATCAGACCAGATGGGTAGCGAACCTACTAACCTCTTTGGGATTCCTAGTGAACCAAGAGAAATCAGAAACTGTACCAGCCAGGAGGATAGAATTCCTAGGTTTCATTATAGATACCAGGTCTGCGACCCTGGAGCTGCCGAACAGGAAGATCAGAGATATTCGAAGGGAGATAAGGACCTGCCTCGCCAGACCGACCACATCGCTGCGAACAATCGCAAGAATTGTGGGTCTGCTGGCGGCGTCAATCCAAGCAATATTCCCAGGGCCTTTTCATTACCGAGCGCTCCAGAGGTTGAAAATAAGACCCCTACAGCAAGGGCTCGGCTATCACCAGCTAGTCCAGCTAGACCAAGAAGCCCGAACGGAGCTAGAGTGGTGGCTCCAGAACATGGAGGCATGGAACGGCAGAGCCATTTTTGGCGACCGCCCGGACATGGTAATAGAATCGGACGCCAGCAGGGCAGGCTGGGGTGCCCGATGCGGAGAACTCCAAACGGGAGGCAGATGGAGCTCGGAGGAGCTCAAGCTTCACATAAACTGCCTGGAGCTTCTGGCCGGCTCTTTTGCTATCAGAGCCTTCACCAAGGACAGAGTGAACTCATGTATACTTCTGAAGATGGACAACATCTCAGCAGTCAAATACATAAATCACTTAGGTGGGACGAAGTCCAGATTGTTAGCAGAGATAGCCAAGGACTTCTGGCACTGTTGTCTGGAGTCGGGAACGGCAGTGACGGCAGAATATCTACCAGGAGCCCAGAACGTGGTGGCAGACTGGAACTCCAGACATCTCACAGACACCAGCGACTGGATGCTGCACAGAGCGACATTCCAGCGGATAGAGAAGCTCTGGGGACCGTTTCACGCAGATCTATTTGCGTCCAGACTGAACGCTCAAATGAGCAGGTTTTTCAGCTGGAGGCTGGACCCAGCAGCAGCAGGGACAGATGCTTTTCTGCAAGATTGGAGAGGTCAAACGCTATATGCTTTCCCTCCATTTATAATGATAAGCAGAGTTCTAACAAAAGTCCGCAAGGAGGAAGCGAATCTGATCATAGTAGTGCCGATATGGAAGTCCCAAGTCTGGTTTCCAGCTTTAATGGAACTGATGGCGGACTATCCTCGAGTGTTGCCGCAAGAGGAAGATCTCCTCACGGACCCAGCTGGGTCGTATCACCCTCTGAGAGTGAAGGGGACGATGCCGCTAATGGCGTGCAAGATAGCAGGAGACGTTGGAATCTCCCGGGAATTTCGCCGCAGGCTGCGAGCCTCATCGCAGAATCATGGGCTCCATCGACTAGAAGGAGCTACGATGCAGCTTGGTACAAATGGTCAAGATGGTGCAAGGCGAGAGGTTTTCATCCCATTTCTTCCCCTCTAGTAGAGATCGTGAATTTCCTGGCGGAACTTCTGCAGGACGGTAAAGCCTACCGCACGATTGGGGTATATCGATCCGCAATATCGACAGGCCATATGCCTATTGAAGGAGTACCAGTGGGTGAGAACGTGGCAGTAATTAGACTCCTGAAAGGGATAAAATGCAGAAAGCCTCCGCAACCGAGGTATAAATCTCTATGGGACGTTACAGTAGTGCTTCGACTATTAGCCGACTGGCCCAGTAATAGGTACCTAACACTGGGAAGACTGTCGGAGAAATTAGCGATGCTTCTATGCATGATCTCTTGCAGGAGAGTGGCAGACGTCAGAGCTTTGGAGGTAGACAGATTGATATACGGGCCAGACGGAGTGACTTTCCATCTGGCCAGGAGGACAAAGACAGACTCCTCGTCAATAACGTATCCATATATGCAAGATCATCCTAAATGGTGCGTAGCCGCATGCATAAGAGAATATATAAATAGAACAGCTGAGCTGAGACCAGCGGGGACGACGCAATTGTTGATAGCGCGCAGGAAACCGCATAAAGGCGTAGCGACAGCCACTATAGCAAGGTGGGTTAGAGAAGTCATGAGTCTAGCAGGGATAGACATGGCGAAGTTTGGAGCACACTCTGTAAGAGGAGCGGGGGCATCCAAAGCACTCCGTCAAGGAGCGACATTGCAAGATATTCTGAAAGCAGCCGATTGGGCGAGTGATAGCACGTTCAGAACATTTTACTTTAAGCCAATTAATGCACTGGCAGAAGCTATGGTAAGAAGCTTTGAACAAGCATAATGCTCGCCTCCGTCTTGACATAGAATGAAGATTCCCCCTGCTAATAGCGCAGGGAGCTCTTGATTCTATTAAAGACAAGGAGGCGAGCATTAATTTCCCACCCGAGATACACGAGGGAAGAATAAAAGATGACGTGGTAATATTAAGATATGTACGGAGTAAATAACGAGTGCATTTTTTCCTCAGAAATAGGGTGTGTATCCGCCGCCCTAATTTGTACTGTTGTCTTTCCGTCTTAGGAGAAGATCTGAAGAACGGCTGAGCAAGCACGAGAGCTGATCGGAAAGCATCGATCGTGATCACAAGTTAGGATGCGAGAGTTTCGTTTCACCGCTCTACAGTTCAAGGACCTCCCGGATCAAGTTGTCAGTTCAGGAGATGTTTACGATGTTAGTTGGAATACAGTCAAAGAAGAGGAGGTTTACAGGAAGAGGAAGGACTAGGTCACATGACCAGGACACTGGGTTCAGGGCCTAGGCTGATGGGAAATGAAGTTTTGAAAAAAGGAAAAAAAAAAATGTGTTTGTGCCATCGTAAAGATGGACATTTTATTTGTTGTGTTGAAACTGCTGGAGAGCAAATAAATAAGAAGATGAAGCATAATGCTCGCCTCCTTGTCTAATAGAATCAAGAGCTCCCTGCGCTATTAGCAGGGGGAATCTTCATTGCTACTGATTGACTAAATCATAATTTCCCCAATCCTATGCATGGTACAAAAGGTGCCCATAAGACACCCTTGGAAAATACATTCAACAACAGACTTCACAGTAGATGCTGCTAGAAACCAAAGATCAGGGAAGGACATACAAACTGGCCAATCAAAACAGAACTGGCCTTGGCTACACTACACTACTGCAACATCATCTACAGGAGAGCCATGAAATGTACGCTTAAACCACCTGTAGGTTTCACATTCAATAATTGGAAACGATCTGCCTTCAGCAACAAGGAACCCATGAAATAGAGGTGCTTCGAAATGGAGCTGCCCCTACTGGCAAACAAGCAGCCGAATAGGTTCATATTGGCAGACCTCCAAACTGTTTAAGTTTAAATGACAAACGGACTTTCAATTGTTTTTTTCTCTGATGAATACGAGTGTTCAGGTAAATCTTGGGGCTCACTCATATGATCTGCAGCTTGTTTTCTGCTGCTTTCTTTCCCGTGTGTGTTACTATTCCTGTTTTTTCTCCATATTTGTGTGTGCTCCGAAGAGTTCAGGTACATTGCAGAATACGAGTGTTCAGTTAAGTCTTGGGGCTCACTCATATGATCTGCAGCTTGTTTTCTGCTGCTTTCTTTCCCGTGTGTGTTACTATTCCTGTTTTTTCTCCATATTTGTGTGTGCTCCGAAGAGTTCAGGTACATTGCAGAATACGAGTGTTCAGGTAAGTCTTGGGGCTCACTCATATGATCTGCAGCTTGTTTTCTGCTGCTTTCTTTCCCGTGTGTGTTACTATTCCTGTTTTTTCTCCATATTTGTGTGTGCTCCGAAGAGTTCAGGTACATTGCAGTTTAGATGCATTTAATTACGTGATATGACATGGCACTATTCCTTCTTTTTGTTTCACCGTTAAAAAAATGCACTGCCACGCAGGGGTGTTGCTAGGTCTGGAAAGGATCAGGGGCTAAGCTTATGTCGGGTACTGGCGGGATTTGGGGCTAGCTATATCCTTTTGGTTGTAGCCCCTGAGCTTCTATCCGGGGCTACAACCAAAAGACCAGGAGCTATAACCCCCTCAGCCCCCCCACCACAGCAAC
The DNA here is from genome assembly GCF_040938575.1 of Ambystoma mexicanum. Classification (NCBI taxonomy): domain Eukaryota; kingdom Metazoa; phylum Chordata; class Amphibia; order Caudata; family Ambystomatidae; genus Ambystoma; species Ambystoma mexicanum. The sequence goes on along the minus strand of NC_090929.1, from coordinate 580,904,104 downwards.
ACCTCTGCTGCCACGTGATAAAGCAAATGTTTCAAGATGAGATATCTTGTCGCAAGGTAATGGCAGTAGATCTTTACAAACACACTCATTTAAAGGGTGAGTTACTATTCTGCACTTGTGAACATGAACAATGTAGTTTTCTTTAATTTGCATTATAATTTTATGTTTTCATAAAATATTAAGTGTAACAAATATGGTTTGGTTATGTTTTTTAGAACTAGAAATACCTTTCACTAGCAATTTGTAACAGAGCATATTATGTGTAGATAGGCTGCATGTTTCGGAACTCAGCACAGTTACGTATGTTGGGTTTTTATTTATTGTGACTCACTTTTACAAACATCACAAATTGCATGCCCTGAGGAAGTGCTTGAAACACGCATTAGCATAATAGATTCAGTGGTATCATTACAATTACAGTTACTATATATGGAAGTGTGCTGATTTGTGGGTTCATCGAGTGCATTCGGTTGACAAAAATTAGATTACATGTTTCCTATGAAATTAGGTATTAGGTGACATATTCGGGACACGGCATTAGTATTCACAGCACCATTGCATGAGCTCTGAAGGATCGACTCTGTGCATTGTAGCACAACAACTAATATACAAATGAGAACTGGTTAAACATGTCTGCTTGTGACTAAGGGCCAAGGAGCCCAAACAAGGACTGATGTTGAGCCCATACTAAGAGCAGGGACAAACCAGCCCTCTCCTCTTCAAGCACCTCCATCTAGTGGAAATAAACAAAAGAAATAAAGTCCCAGACAGTGTCATTACCAATGTATTATCTTGCCTGATCAGGACCCAGGCACAGGCTGTGATAGCTTTGCCTTTTCTAGAGGGGTCGGAAGACGCCAATCAACGACCTCTTCTTCCAGTATAGACTAGTGCCTTGGAAGGACATGCCCAAATGTGTTATTTTGCGCTAATTGTATAACGCATCTAAAATACCACTCCACGTTGCCTACTATTTTTTGTCTTCTTAGTTCAGCAGTTTGTCCAGTGTCAACATGTGCTATGTCATGTTGTCATCTGAAAATGAGCATACTCACCTATACAGCCCTTCTGCAATGTTGGTTTTGATGAACTAACACAAGTTGTCACGAACAAATATGTTCACTATTGATACACAGCTTCCATTGTGAGTAGATGCACTTACCACCACCCTTAATAGACTGCTGTACAATTGGTTTCTAATCTAATCGAAGTCCTAAGTCGACTAACGTTTTGTAGAATAACACTGTTCAACGAATCGTTGAAATCTAAGGAGACTGAATTTTTATTCCCTCAACCCAGGTTAGCAGGACTTCAGACAATGCTGCTGATTATTTTGCAACACCTTTAACCTTTCTCTTGGTTGGCATCCCATCAATTTTCCTACAACTGTCTACATTTATTTCAAACATGTTCAATACTTGAAAGAAGTCTCCAGAACTCAACATTCAACATATGTATTCGGTACATTAACTACTCAAATCTATAAAACCAAGAATACAAGATTTGAAGGTTCCAAATTCAGCAAGATCTTCTCAGATTTGCGCCTTCCGAGGCACAGGAAAAAAGTACTAATTGCAATTAATAATTTATAACATTAGTAATTAATTTATAAGGGCAGTACGTAACATTCATCACATTACATATTTGCAGCAAATTACGTGCTTCAGTGTTTTAACACTGGAAGCTTTCCTCATTTGAGGACACATAAAACATTGGATAAACATTTTCATTGAATATGTATGTTTTACACCTAAATTAAAGAAAAGCTGACGATGCAGTGGTAATGGATGAACTGTGATTACTATCAACATAGATCAGATGTTAGTTTCGTTTTTATTTTTGCCCAACCCTAGTCTTACCTACTAGCTTTTTGCAAAACTGCATTCACGTTACTTCTGAAGAGCAAACAGCCTCATGGTGTTCTTTTGCCACATTGCGAGGACTGCTTTGTTGCAGGTAATACATTTCTGAAAGGTATTGCTTTTGCTTACAAATAAATCAATGCCACAGATCTTAAATTGCTGTACCAATACATACAGCAATATAAGCCTGCCAATAAATCTTTAAGACATGCGCAAAATCCAGGAGTAAACAAAAATAATGACATGATAAATGATTTTGGGGAAAAGGAGGGGAGGTTGTAATATATATCATATAGATATGGATATATATCCATTTTGATTTGTTTCACTTGCAAGATGTTAAAATAGGTAGTTTTCCATTACGCATTTTATGGAGAAATTTGTTGTGTGGGGCGGTAGACAGTGGTTTTAAAAAAAATACTCAATTTGTCCCATAAAATGCCTCTTGGACACAGAAGTCATTATTCGGACCATGGGTACTAAGTACCTTCTATGATGAATGTTCTTGACTTGGAAGAACTAAATGGGTCCCCTGGTGATAAAAGAAAGATTTAAAAGAGCAGTGTTTACAGCTGCAGGAATATTACAATGTATGACAGTAGGGCATGAGGCTGGACTGGAGGGAGGAAAGAATCATGCACCTGTTGAAATACCACAGTTAGAAGTAAAAAATAACTGAATACTTGTTTTCCAGGTCCGACAAGCAGAGCATACAAGTTACTAGCAAACCAGTAGGGCGCAGGGAGGAAATTATTATTTATATTTAGGCACAGGACAACTAGAATAGCAAACCACAGAATGCACCTCATATGCATCAAATTACATGAAATAGCAATTAGAATGTTGCGAATGAGAAACAACAAACATTTCTATACACACCCAGTCAAACACACAAACATTTTAGTGGCACATGAAGTCTTCCATTAAATTACTTATCTTTAAATGTACACATGCCAGAAGTAGAAACTCATGTTTTTTTCAATTTTCTTCCAATTAATTAATGACTTGGTTTAGTTGCATGTAGGATTGGATAGTTATCTTATTTTTGTTAACTATTGTGGGATGATGGGACGTCCAAAATGGTTAGAGTAGAAACGATGCACAAGCAAAAAGGAGAGGCACAGGTTGCAAACCTCCTATCACAAGGGATAGCAAAACGCAAAAATTGGAGAGAAAATAACTGTTCAGTCTTGCAGTCTATAGTAGTTTTCTTAACCGTAACCGTATATATGTTGAGGTAATCACATAAAAGGACATACAATAGTGGTGATACTGTTCATACCAGTACACATGATTCAATGGCCCGTAGCCAGGACTTCTCTGAGCTGATTTCAACAATAACAAAAGTGCTCATTGAAAAAAAGGGGGCAGATCAGCTCAAATCTGCAGTTTGATGTGCATTCGATTTACAGTAATCAGTTCCAATTTAATGATGATGAAGGCAATGCTTCTACCACTCCAGATTCCCAACAATAGGATTAGATATTCTTACTATAAATAGTTATCACTTGTAATTGCTTTGAGGGTCTGCCAAATTCATTACTGTTCAGATGGATTTCTAGAATCTGGCCTGGTGGACAGATTGCAGGAGGCCACCTTAGTTATAGTGAAGGAGTGTGTTGCTTACCTGTAACTACTGTTCTCCAGCATTGGCATCTTTCATGGATTCACATGCTTTGAATATTCCCTGCCGACATTCATGTCCTTTTGGTGTATTCTGCCTTAGCCAATGGGGCGTTGAATGAGAAGCCCCGCCAAGTAGGCCTTCTTCAGATTATAATTCCAGAGAGATGAGAGTGGGCTAAATGTAGCCTTGCTCCCTTGGTGGTGGTAGGTAGGCGCATGTGAATCCATGAAAGATACCAACGCTGGAGAACAAGAGTTCGATACAACATACCTCTTCTCCAGCATTGGATCTTTCATGGATACACATCCTTAGAATAGATTGCCACAGCAGTTAACATTTTGTAATAGGAATAGGGGGTGTAACGGGAGAAGGTATTACTCATTGAAACAAGCGCTGTAGAACAGCTCTTACCACCCTTGCTTCAGCTTCTCCTTGTTCCTCCATGCTGTAATGCTTGACAAAGGTGTGCGGGACTGCCCAGGTTGCTGCACGGCATATGTCCAACAAGGGAACCCCTGCACACAGCACTGCCCAAGACCCCACTGCCCTAGCGGAATGAGCGTGGACAGGTCCTTGTAGCGGTCGTGATTGGCTTGAGTGTGCGCCACCGAAATTGTGGTGGAAACCCATCTGGCAATACCTTGCTTCAAAATAGGTCTACCTTTGTTAGGGGGGCCAAAAGCCACACATGAGACGTTCGTCGAAAATTCTTGGTTCTGTCTATGTAGAACTTCAGGACTGTTCGAAGGTCTAGCGAGTGCAGAAATTGTTCAGCTGGTGTGGAAGGGTTTGCGACAAAAACCAGTAGGATTACTCCGGTTTGCAGTTGGAAGTTGAACAGCACTTTGGGAACAAACGTAGGATTCGTTTTTAAGACGACTTTGTTCTTTTTAAACCGTAGATATGGAGGTTTAAGAAATAGTGCATGTATTTTTGACAAAGTCTGAAAGACATGATTGCTACTAGAAAGGCAGTCTTCTAGTACACAAACTCTAGGTCTATAGGTTCGAACAAAGGTTTCATTAGGGCTGAAAGCACAGTGTTTAAGCTGCACTGAGATGGCACTTTCTTTTGAGGGGGATAGGTGAGGAATATGTCTCTCAAAGTGTTTTACAATGCAGGCTCCGAAAATGGAAGCTTTACCTTGTTTCCTGGTGTATCTAGAAATTGCCACAAAATGTACTTTGATGGATGAGTGCGACAAACCATCTTTCGCTAATTTTAATAGGTATGGTAGGATCTGGTGATGTTCTACACTTAATGGATCCAATAGTTGTTGAGAACACCAAGTGAAAAAACAATTCCACTTGTATACATATGATCTGTTTGGGGAATCTACCCTGTTCCTGCTTGAGTGGGACTTGACCAAACTCGTTGAAGTAAGGAGGCAGGCCTTTCTGGGTTGTGATGTTGCACCTGCTGGTTGCACATGGACAGCAGGTCAGGGTCCTGACCCAGAGGGATTGGACGTTCATTGGATAGGTAAACGAGCTCTGAAAACCACAATTTGTCAAGCCCATGTTGGTGCTTTGAGAAGGACTGTGCACCTGTATGTCGCAATCAGTTGTAGGACCTTTCGTATCACTGGAGTTGGGGGCAGGTGGGAACGTATAGACACAGATTACTTCCCATGACATTACAACCACGTCGCCTAGAGATTGCTGGTGTGGATATCTGCTCGCGAACAGAGGGCATTTCTTTTTCTCCCATGTGGCAAATAAATCGATGGTCAGCGTTCCCCACTTGTTGAAGACGTGTAGGCGCTTCCTGTCTGCAAGTTGCTATTCATGTGACTGGCCTTTGGCTCTGCTCAGTTGATCTGCAGTTTCGTTTTCTTTCCCCGAAAGTTGAAATGTCTTTAGTTGCATGTTGTTTTTGATGGGCCAGTGCCACAGACGTTGGGCTTCTTTGAAGAGCGCCCTTGGCTTTGTGCCTCTGTGTTTTCACACATAATACATTGTGGTCGTGATGTCTGAACACTTGTACCACTTTGTTCTTGAGCACTGGTTGGAATGTGCTACTGTCTTCAGCTCCACGATGCTGATGTGAAGTTGTGTCTCGGCCGGGCACCAGGGGCCCTGTACCGAAAGCTGGTTTGCGCACAAGCCCCATCCTGTCAGTGAGGCATCCGTGATCAGGGTTTCTTGAAATAGTGGATCCCTGAATGGGACTCCCTTTGTGATGCAAGATGGCTTGAGCCACCACTGCAAGCTATCTGTGAGGGATTTTGTTAATGTCAACTTGTCTTTCCATGATCCCGTTAGCTGGGACCACAGATACGCTAGGAATTCCTGTAGCGGGCTCATTTGTAGCCTGCAATGTTGTATTAGGGGAATGCAGGATGACATGGTGCCCAGTAGTTCCATGAAAGTTCTGACTGTGATCCTGGCGCCTGGGTAGAATTTCATGATTAGACAGGGTAAGGATGCTGCCCTCTCTCCGAGGGACGTACCCGGCCCTCAGTGGTGTTGAACTATGCCCCTAGGAATACTGGCGTATTCAATGGATTTGCGTGAATTTATTGCGAAGCCGAGTCGTAAGAGGGTGTTGTACACCTGCTGCATCGCCATTTCCGCCTCCCGAGTGTGATGGTACTAATCCTAACTGAACCTCGAGATAAGGATACACATGGTATCCTTTTTTCCTGAACGAAGCAACTTTCACGGATAGGCATTTTTTGAATGTTCTTGCGGCTGAGCGAAGACCAAATGAGAGGACTTTGAATTGATAGTGATTTGTTCCCATGACAAATCTTTGGAACTTTCTGTGGCTTTTGCAAATGGGAATGTGAAAGTATGCGTCTTTTGAGATCCAGTGACGCTAGGAAGTCACCCTCCTTACCTACTTTATGACATCTGCCAAGGTGACCATTTTGAACTTTTGTTTGACATATTTGTTCCGACTTCTTAAGCCCAGAATTGGTTGCTATGAGTCGTCTTGTTTTTTGACCAAGAAGAATCTGGACTAGGTGCCCTTGCCCCTCTCATGTTTTGGGACTTGCACTTTGCACGTCAAGATGTTTAAGCGTGACTGGTGTTGAAATATTGGGGGCGTCGGAGGGGGGGTTCCTTGGAATTCTATTATGTGTCCTTTTTGTATGATGTCTAACACCCATTTGTCTGTGGTAAACTGTTGCCACTTCTGTAGATGTAACTGCAAGTTGCCCCCCACTTGCTGCAGCTGGACCGTCGTCCTTAGTCGATGGAAGTCAGGCTTGTTTTTGCTGCCTGGCCCTAAAGGCAGATGTCTGTTGCCTTCTTGGAGCTTGCTCGTAGTCTTTTTGTTTATATGGGTACACCCGGCGATACCCCTGGTAGTACGTCTGTGAATATGAGGCTCCCCTCTCGTATACCTTTCGGGCTCAATTAGTCGCTGTGGAGCGGACTGAGACTCCTCGGAAGAAGCGAAAAGTGTGTTTCACCGTCAGTGTGGTAAGCGATCTTGCCGTATCTGTGTCTGTTTTTACTGCTTTCAGGGCATCGTCAATTTTGGGACCAAAAAGTTGGTCTCTCTCGAAAGGGAGGTCTAGTAACTTTGATTGAACATCTAACATGAAATATGTGCATTTTAATCATGCCCGTCCCTGTAGTACGAGGCTGTTACTGATTTGTTTAAAATCTGTTTCTGCTATGTCGACTGCAATGTTGCTCGCATGATTGGAGGCCTCTTACCCTTCTTGTAGGATGTCCAGGGCATGCTTTCTTTTATCTTCTGGCAAGTACTCTAATAACAGGGTATCCGGTTCCACATCTGCTGGTCGTATCTCGAGATTATTGTCAGTGAATTTGTCAATTTACTGTTGTGTTTCCCGTGGCCAGAAGTTTCTTGCCAAATGCGTCTTGTTTCCTGCTGTCGTCAGGTGGTACTGTGCATTTCAGACCTTACACATTTGATTTTCTGCATGCTGCTGCTGATACTAGTGAGTCGGGGGATAGCTGGGATGTAAGGCCTTTCGGCGATACCTCGAGCACCTCAAATTTCGTCTCTAAGCAGCATTTAATGCTGGTTCTGAGAAGGGTTTTCTCATGAGTAACAGCCCTTCTTCCCAAATATGGTCTAGAATGATAGCCGACATTAGCACCTTTCTGTGCTTGTGCATTAAATCAAAGAGGAAACAATCCTTTTTCTGCTCAGATGGTATTAGGCCAAATTCATAACATACCTTTTGGACCGTATTGTGAAATGTTATGTGGTCAGGTGGAGACTGACGCAACAGTTCTTCAGAGTCTTGGTTTAGACTCAAGTCGGTGTCCTCCCAGTTACCTGGCTGCAGTGATTTTGGTGTAGAGGTGTTGTGTCTCTATTACCTCCTCATCGTCCGTGGAAGAGGATTGGAGTTAGCCCTCTTCCGGACTGTATGCAGAATGTTGTGGCCTTGGGGAAAGCCCTTATGTTCTAGTGGGACTGCTGGTCCTGTTCAGTCACGTGTGCCTCATAGGCTTGATAGGCGTTTCTCTTTGCGGCAAGGTTATAAGCCTGGTGGGTTTGTCTCTTGGTTCACTCATCTGGTTCCTCTGAGCTGTTCTGTCAGGCCTGCGGTGTTCCCCCCAAAGGGTCTGGCGCATCATTGGGTGCCTGTGGGTGGGGCTGGTTCACTGGTAGCCTAGTATCCAGCTGTTGAAGTAGAGACTGGAGAGTAGTTAAAACCTGTAATAACAGGGTCTGTGTGTTGAGTAAAGGTTCTGTTGGCCGGGGAGGGGCAGCCGGCGCCGCCAACGTCAGCCCGTTACCTCCTATAACCTTGCTTCCACAGGTGCTTCCCGTGGCAAATATTGGTCTCTGTCAGAGGACTCTGGTGATTATCCCAGTTTAAATTTTGAATCAATATGGTGCTCCAGTATCTGGTCTGGAAGAATTGAAGAGACCGGAGACCGGGGAAAAGGGGTGGACCTTTGGATGTTATATATATCAGCATCTCCCTCGGGTGACTAAGGTGGAGATGGTTCCCTACTTCCTGCTATTATGGCCTGGTCTTGCATGAAATTGGGCAAGCGCAGGGGCTGAGAGGTAGTATAACTATTGGACCTTGTTGTACAGGCATAGAGCCCTCTATTACCTCTTGTGCCTTTCCATCTGGGATATGTTTGTCTCCAGACTTGTGTTTCTGCTTTAATTTTTCCAAATTTTGGTATTTTCTGTGTACCCGTGGATGCTCTTACCTCCTTTTTCGGACCCCCGCCCTGTTGATGCCACGAACAGGAAAGGTGTTAGACGGGGAAGCAGCTGACACTGTTGATACTGTCGATGATGAGGTATTCGAGGGCATGGTTGTCGTTGACAAAGATTTTTCATCAACGGCAATGGTTTGATGGCGGTGGACGATCGTGGTGCCATCGACTGTGGTTTACGGGCGACAGCAGGGATCGTTGCGCTCTTCGGCGGAGCGCTTACAGTGGATTCCATCATAGTTTTTGTCCTCGGCGGGTCCCTCGTCGCCAAGGTCTTCGACGGACAGACTTTACAGTTTTTCATTCCCTTTTCCTCTTGAAGGTAGCAGAAGAAGGAAACATCATCTCATCTGAACTGGCCCTCTTATGGGTTTTTTGCCGGTCGGTTCTGTCATCCACCACACTTCGAGGATTCAGCCTCTGAAGAGGGGCAGGAGGTATCTGCCATCTTTCAGCCAAAGGGCTAATCTCCTTTTTCTATCCTTGAGGTTTTTTGTGCTAAAGGTGGCACACATTTCACAATCCTCCCGAATGGGATTTGGATAGAGACAGTATATATGTACAGAATGCTTGTCTCCCTCATTCACATTCCTTATTGCACATGAATGGCGTGCCTTAAAAAGAGATTTTCGTTTATGTTCCATGTTATGAAAGTATGAAAGCATTTATCTGTATAGATATTGGTTTAATGAAGTTCTGAAGAACAGGGGGAGACAAATGCATTGAGATTACTTACCCACCTGATTCTGACTGACTGGGGGTGGGGTTGCTGGAGGTAGGCGTTTCCGCCGTTGGTTCCCGTGAGAGGCACCCAGGACCTGCGGGTACAGGGATTCTTCCGGTCGATTCCTGAAGCGGAGTGCAACGCTTGGCAAGGAAATGCAGAAGGCACCTATTCACACCTCTCCAGGACACTTCACCAGACAGGGGAAAGAGTTCAGCGACGGCCACCGCAAACAGGCAACTGCAGGCGTCCTTCCTGTCGCGCCACCAATGGTAAGGATCTGCACTATTCAAACAACCAGGAGTGGTCCAATCAGGGATCACTGTGGGTTTCACTCATGTCCCACATTCAGACTTTCAGGCACCACGGATGTGGAGTGGGACCAGTCAATACTACCCCATTCCTAGGTGAAGCACACACAAAAACATCACTAGCCCGCAAAAGCAACAGCTTTCCCAGGCAAATGCATGACCTTATATGGGATTTTCTGACCTGAGAAGGCAGGAAAGAGGCCATACAACAATATGGCCAAAGAGCAAGCAAAATATTGCACTAACTTCGACTATCTTAAAGAAATGTCTGTGCACGGTTTATAATTTAGTCTTTGCAGTATTGCCAATAAAAGTGCAGTACTTACTACGGGCAGTAGGCCCGGGTCTACTTTGTATGATACAAAGTATCCCCAATGCATTGTAAGATTCTGTGAGGAACTCATGATGACAACAAGACAGACAAGTGATCGCATTTCAAGGGTGTTTATTGAACAATGAATACTGTTTGCAGGTTGAAAAAACGCCTAACCTAAACCAAAATCTAAGATGGGAACAAGCGTCGACCATCAAATTTAAAATAAGGCAGTCCTGGTGGCGTTGTGTCCAAACAAAGAGGGCCTATGCTAAGAAACCTATTGCCAAACCTCACAACTAATACAAAAAGGGGTGTGGGATAATTGTCAAGAAAGGAACAAGTTACTTACCTGTAACTGTTGTTCTCCAGCATGGGTCTGGCGTGGATTCACATGCTCATGAATATTCCCCGTCAGGCTGGGAATCCTCGGTAAAGAAAAATCAGTATCAGTTTAGTTTCTGATCTGTCTTTCGTAGTAGTAACCAATCACTGACTTCTGCGTCATACTGACCACAGCCAATGACTGCCCTGTACCTAAGCCCCGCCTCTGGCAGCCATCTTCAGATTTGGTAGCACATGAAGTGGCAGTATGACCAAGTGAAGAGCCGCAGAGGGGTAGGCGGGAAGGTTCGCATGTGAATCCATGCCAGACCCATGCTGGAGAACAACAGTTACAGGTAAGTAACTTGTTCCTTCTCCAGCATGGGGTCTGGCATGGATTCACATGCTCATGAATATAAGAGTAAATAGCAGTAAACACATGCACAACCACGGGGGGTGGCAAAAGGCTCAACAATAAGCAATACAAAAAACTCAACATTAAGCATCTCTTCCTCACCAGGCTCACCTTAAGCTAACAGGTTGCGCAGCACTGCTTGGCCGACCCTGGACTCCTCCCTGGAATCCCGATCGACGCAGTAGAATCTCGTGAAGGTGTGCGTCGACCTCCACGTAGCAGCCCTGCAGATGTCCAGCAGGGGCACACCAGATAAGAACACCGTAGTAGCAGCGATCGCTCTGGTCGAATGGGCTCTCGGACGGCCTGGCAGCGGTCGGTTAGCCAACCGGTGGCAGTGCATGATGCAGACGGAGAGCCATCTGGAAATAGAAGACTTCGAGAGAGCCTTCGCTTGATTCACAGGTCCAAAGTTCACGAATAGCTGTGATGTCCTCCGAAAACTCTTCGTGCGGTCCACGTAGAACTTCAGTGCTCTAGCCACATCCAGCGAGTGCAAAGTCCTCTCGGCCGGCGACGAAGGAGACGGGAAGAAAACAAGATGGAAGTCCGACGGCACCTTGGGCATAAAGGAGGGGTGCGTCCTAAGCACCACCCTCGAGGCATGGAAAGTCAAATACGGTGCTTTGCAGGACAGGGCCTGGATCTCTCCTACTCGTCATGCGGAGGTAATGGCCACCAGGAATGCAGTCTTCCACGACACAAACTTCATCGGTGCGGAGTGCATCGGCTCAAATGGGGGCCCCATGAGCCTGGTCAGCACCACGTTAAGTTCCCACGCCGGGGCCTTCACCGGCGGGAACGACCGGAACAGTCCTTTCATAAACTCTTTTACCAGCCGATGGGACCACAGGGACGTCCGTCCTGTGGTTCTGGTATATCTGGAGATCGCCGCCAGATGAATCTTAATGGAGGCATGGGCTAGCCCAGCTTTTGCCAGCGATAGCAGGTACGGCAGCACTTGAGGGGCCTTAATCCGTAGGGGGTTGATCTTCTGTGCTCGGCACCAGATAGAGAACCTCTTACACTTATGACCGTAGCATTTGAGAGTCAAGGACGCCCTGGCCTTTGCAAGAACCTCTCTGCAATCGGCCGGTATATCGTAGCCTCCAAACTCTAGCCCTGCAGGAGCCAAGCCTGCAGGTTCAGCGACGCCGGGTCGTGGTGGAAGATGGCGCCTCCTTCTCTGGAGAGAAGGTCCGCGTCCGCCGACAGCTTGATGGGAGGGGACGTTGACAAGTCCAGAAGGTCCGGGAACCAGATCTGCCTCGGCCAAGCCGGTGCGACGAGGATCATCCTGCACCGGGACCTCTTGAGCTGGTTAATGAGTCGAAGCAGCAACGGCAACGGAGGGAACGCATACAGGTATAGGCTGTCCCAGGGGAACGAAAACGCATCGCCCATGCTTCTCGGCTGGGGAAACCTGCTGGCAAACCTCTTGCACTTCGAGTTCGTCGCTGTTGCGAACAGGTCGATTTGGGGTTTGCCCCATCGTCGGAAGAGTTGATCCACCTGATCCTGGCGCAGTTCCCACTCGTGACACGCGCACAGCTCCCTGCTGAGCGAGTCGGCGATGGTGTTTCTTTCTCCTGCCAGGTGGAAGGGAACCAGGAACATCCCCTGGGCGACCACCCAGTGCCACAGATCCTGTGCCTCCTTGGATAGGGCTGGGGATCTGGTGCCTCCCTGCGTCCCTATGTAAAACATTGTCGTGGTGTTGTCCGTGAAGATCCGCACCACCTTGCCCTTGAGCGACGGGAGGAACGATTTGAGAGCCCAGAACATGGCTCGGAGTTCCAGGACGTTCATGTGCAGGAGCCTCTCCTCCGGGAGCCAGAGGCCTCTTGCGTGGAGATCTCCGGTGTGGGCGCCCCAACCTTCCAGGGAGGCGTCCGTCGTCACCGTCTCCTGGTTCGCCGGCGTCTGAAAGTCCTTGCCCGCCGTGAGGTGCGCTCGAACGCCCCACCACTGAATCGCCCGCCGGAACACCACGTTGAGGGGGACCCTGTCTTCGAAGGTGCCCGTCGCCTGCATCCAACGGGCGTCGAGAAATTCTTGAAGAGGGCGCATCCGTAGTCTGCAGAGGCGCACCAGGTAGATGCAAGAGGACATCATCCCCAGGAGGGACTTGATGGACCTCACCCTGGCCACGTCCGTGGCTAGCAGGCGCTGCACTTTGCCTAGAATGGTCTTCGTCCGTTCTTCCGACGGTGCCGCCAGGCGCCTCACTGTATCGAGCTTCGCTCCCAGAAACAGGGCCACCTGCGACGGCACCAGGTGGGACTTTGGGTAATTTATGGCGAATCCCAGGTCTGTAAGTAGCTGGACGGTCCTCGCAGTGTGTTCGACGGCGAGTTCCCTCGTCCTTGAGCGGATGAGCCAGTCGTCCAGGTAGGGGTAGACGTGAATCCCCTGCAGGCGCAGCCGCAACGCCACAGGTGCTAGGCACTTGGTAAAGACCCTGGGGGCCGACTTCAATCCGAACGGCAGTGCTCTGAATTGGTAATGGCGTCCCTGAACGACGAACCTGAGGAACTTTCGGTGACTTTTGAGGATGGGAACGTGGAAGTATGCATCCTCCAGGTCCAACGACGATAGAAAGTCGCCTTCCTCCAGCTGTCCCAGTACGTGCTGGAGGGTGACCATCCTGAACTTTTGTGACCTGATGTATTTGTTCAAACGACGAAGGTCCAGGATGGGGCGCCAGCCGCCCGTCTTCTTCCTGACGAGGAAGTACCTTGAGTACACCCCGGAGCCCCGGAGTCTCTTCGGGACAAGCTCGTTGGCGCCTTTCCTGAGCATCGCCCGTACTTCCAACAGCAGTTGCGGTATGTGACTTTCCTTCCTGGCCACAGGTGGAACGTGAGGGCACTACTTCAGAAATTCAATAGAGTGTCCTCTTGCCAGGGTATCCAGCACCCAACGGTCGGTGGAGATGGACTTCCACACGCCGAAGAACTTCGTCAGCCGGCCTCTCACCGGGGTGCTTCGGTGGGGGCCCGAGACCACGGCCGGTTCAGTCCTGCTTGGAGGTGGTGGCCTTGCAGCCCTGGACAACTTGCCGACGGCGGTGAGGCGCTCCCTGGATCTCCCCCGGTCAGGCTCGGACCCCTCTTGCCTTTTGTGGGATTTCGTTTCCCTAGGTTTCTCAATGTTCACGTACACTGTGGGATTCACTTGCCTTTTTCTTACACTGCTTGTAGATCAAAGTCTTTCGATTGTACAGGGATTTTGCTTGACCCTCTGCATGACCACTTTGACCTATTTCGCCGGTCCTCCTACGGCCTTCTGGTACTTCTAGTTTCTCATATATGGGGCTCGACCAGAGTCTCTGGAATTAGCACCGATGTGGTGCCGCTTTCCCTCAGCAGCTGATCTCCCCTTGACACTGAACAGTTCATTCAAAGTTCAAGAGCTTTGGTTCTAAACTTGCCACTTTGTGATTCTCACTCATCACAGCCCGGTTCTTATCCGTTCTCCCCTCGACTCAATGGTTGTGATGAAACGCTTGGCTGTTGGCTTCTTTGGAGTCAAGGCCAATACCACAGGCGTGGGAGTTTTCCTCGCTCCTGCCTATCGGCATAGGCCTGCCCCGAGTACCGTTGACATCTACTTCAGGACACTTGTGCTATTGTTCGCAGTCTTAGGCTCACTTCCATGAAGGTTCTGCGAGTCTGGGGCGAAAAGGGCAAGGTCACTTCTCTCCTCGCCACCGTCTCGATTCCTATCGCCTTTCTCCTTCTTTTGAACCGCTGCGTGGTAGCCGTCACGTCGTGCTGTCTGCCGTGCTCGCCTTGTTCGCACTGTGCTCTCTGGCTCCACCTTTTATCTCTGTGGGGAAGGGAAAGGGCTGTCAGGTGTGTGTGATCCTGATCAATTGCACGACTTTGCCTGACCATTGTATTGGGACATGTCCGGTAAATGGATCTGGTATTAGTACGTTATCCTTTGTGTTGTGCGAAAGTGTTAAGAAAGGGGGCAGTGCAGTGGTTTGGAATGTCCTCCGTGAGAGGATGGGAAAAAATTGTAAAATTGGTGTCCCACTTCTACTCCCCGAGGACCCCCCATCCAGGTGATCCTCCCTCACTGGTCCACGCCCAGGAACTGGATCCAACAGCGATGGCCGTGTCCTTGCCACCTGGATGATAGATCCCCAGGGATTAGGTATGGAGACACCTTCCGATTTCTCACAGTGCACTGTTAAAAAGTTACCAAAAAGGTAAAAGGTAAAAAGAGAAAAAGGAAACTAAGTTTCCCAGTACTGATAGTCTGAAGGACTGATCAGTTTCCCCATAACAAAATGAGCAAATGGCCAGGTGAGAGAAGCTGTAAAACGTCAGGACTGGTTCAAAAGCAAAAGGTTTGGGGGTCCATAAAACTATGGAGGGAAAGTTGCCAACAGAGAAACCTTCCCCAACAATAACCAAGATTGACATTATACATTTTTGAAAATGTCTACTGTCCTCATCCTCTTCTTCTGCATTCCTCAGTAATTACCAGTTTAAACATAAGACCTGTCGTCGTACAAAAATAAACAAAAGTAAGCTGTTTGAAATAAAATAGAATTGGTTAGGTTTATCTAAATGTTTGTCCCTGCTAAATCTCAAGAATAATTCCCTAGCAGAAATTAAATATATATGAACATATTCAGTCTCGGTAGGATCGGGATTGAGAGAGATTCTGTCTAAATTAAGGATTATGGAATTGTTCACGCTCGCTATGGCACATGGTCAAAGAATGCCCCCATCCTCTATCGCTGCTTGGTTTCTGGATTCCGGTAACAACTGGACTCCACAACATAATGTCCAATATACAGCACCTCTTACTGGCTATCCTCCTGCCAGAATCAATGCTGGACAAAGAGATGCTGCACCTCTGTGCTAGGTTAGCACTATAATGAAAAGCCAAAGTAAATACAAACTATCTGTGCCAGTCTCATCATATGCCTATTTAGCACTCTCTTTCCTTCCCTCTCAGTCTCACTATATGCGTCTTTCTGAGGTGCTAGTTGCATCGTCTGGTGCATGTTTGTAAGGGATGCTACAGCCACTGCCGACAGCAGCACAACCAGAGCAAATACACAGACATCCTTTAGAGGAGGGGGAGATATTAATTAAAAAAACATCAACTAGTTGTACTAACATTGTAGAGGGTCTCATTTTAAATGTTTACAACGTTCATTTCTAATGATTACGCCGAGTATATATTCTAGTCAAAATAAGAATGTTACCCTTGAGTTACGGAACAAAGCTCATTATCAAAACCTCCAATACCCATATACATTACTTTTTGATTGAATGCTATCATCCCAAAATACCCGCATGGGAAAGAGGAAGGGGGCAAACTGCACCTATGAAGATTCTTGGCTGCTTTGATAAAATCAAAGGGCATTTTGGGAATAACAGAACAACCACAGATCTTTATTTTTGACAAAGGTAGGTGTTAAGAGGATTGTATTCTTAAGGCATGAAGTACACAATGCACACTGAGATTGGTAGTAATTTCATTGTTCACAAGCCGCCTTCCCCAACATTAACATTTTTGTCTCCATGGACCATATACACGGATTTGGGCACCCTGGGGATTTGAATGTGAGGCTAAAATGGTTGCAACATCTGTCTTTGGGATATTAGGGCGGTCATGCTGCTTGCTTCTGGAGTATATAAGAATAGGGAATGGGGTCTAGGTCTGAGCATGCCCAGTCCCCAATTTACAGACATCCTTAGAGAATTAGATATTTGTTGTCAAGCAACCTACAGCCATCCTCCCTGGGCTCCTACGGGTTTTGTTCAATTCTAAATAAGGCAAAATCAAATCTCCCTTTATCTTGCAGAAATGCAGATATTATCCTGGTCTTTGAAAAGGGAGCAAAAAACAAGGGGAGTCCCTCTGCTGGACATTAGTCCTGGTTACGAGAGCCTTACCCAGATTCTTTAGCTCACTATCTTTCACTGAGCAGAAATATCCAAAACATACCTGTCTTTGTCCTGCCATGAGGCAGTCCAGCGCTGAAATGCTTAGGCAACTCTCCTCTGAACAAGAGCACAAACAGCAGGGATACCATAATGACCCGGCCAATTATTGCCCCATATCCCTTCTTGACTGCTTGGGGAAAATATACAGTAACATTCTTGAAACAAGGCTTAATCTGTGGGCAACTGAAAAGAGTTCTAACCCACAAGCAGGTGTGCTTCCACAAAGAAATGGAAACCATTGAACAATCTTTCAGATTAGCCATATTCATCGACAAATATGCGATACAAAAACATGTTTCTTTTTATGACGTTTACTGACCTTTCGAGCAGCGTTGGATAATGTTAAGCGGGACCTATTGTGGTCAACCTTAGCAAGCCAGGGTATGTCACTAGAACTTCTAGATGCCATTAAGTCTCATTATTCAGAAAACCAGGCAGCTGTCAGATGGGGAACAATGACACAGAGAACAAATACTTTCCCCATAGGTAGAGGTGTTCGCCCAGGCAGCATTATGGCCCTCTTATTGCTTTCTCTGTTCATTAATGACAACGCTTAATGCTTGCTAAATTCTTCATTTGATGCCCCACTCATCAACTCTGAAAGGCTAAGTATTCTTTAATTACATGGCAATGTGGTTCTCTTATCTACCTCACCCTTTGGCTTAAGGAAGGCTAATAAACATTTTCTGAACTTTGTACTTCCAAAGAACTGATAATAAATGAAAACAAAACTAAGGTCATGACGTGTAATTGGAAAGTGCCACCTTCTATTAACAAAGTTAAATAATGTAATGATAGAACAAGTGACATTTCGACTATTTAGGGGTCTGCTTTAACAACAAACATTCATGGAGCAACGAGTTAGCTAAATCTGACATTACGCCAAAGAGATGCTCAGGAGCAACACTTCGTTTCTCCAGAAAATGTGGAGGGAAAGCTATAGAGCCAACTGTTGAGATTTACAGGGCCCAGGAATTAGCAGCTGCCCTCTATGGTGCTGAACTACGGGCCTACTCATGTGTAGACAACCTGGCTACCAGTGAAAACAAATTTCTCAAGAAACTTATTTCCTTAACACAGGGGACTCCTAATAGCCCCCTTAAATTAGAAGCAGGTCTAAAGGGAGTCTATTATGCAATCAGGATTAGACCAGCACTTTTTGTGGCTCAAAATGTGGTCCAAGGACAAGTCTGTTGTGTATAAGGGTGCTATGATAGACATATTAAAGGGCAATAGTTCTAAAACAAGGCTTTGATTCGCATTTGCAAAACAATATTTAAGAAAGATTGGGATGGGCCATCTTTGGAACAACCCAGAGTTAATTGATAATACTACTGGTAGCTCTGTGAAGATCGCTTATTTGGACTGGGCCTTAGGGGACCTACTGGATAAAGCATATGTGGAACCACTTGCTATCCAATATATGAGACCTTAAATTCAGATGGGTCTCGAAAAATATCTCACCTGGCTCATGAGAGGATCCTTTACACCAAGTTCTGATTAGGAATCCTGCCACTTATGAGCTTTATCTGTAATATGGCATATATCCAATTCTAAAATATGGCCAATGTGCAAATCTTCTCATGAGGATGTCTTCCATTTATTTTTTGGTGCCCTCAATTAACCACTTAACGTCGATCATGGCTTGTTCCTCTTTTTAAACGTGTTAAAGTTAGTAAAATCATTGACGCCAAGGCTTTGCGCAAAACTGCTCATACATAAGTATATCTTTTTGCTGTAAAAGGTTTTCTTGTGCGATCATGGAACCGACGCAGCACATTTTTATTGTACGTTTCTCTTTGATCCATATCCTGTTTTATTGCTGTGAATTCATGTTATTTTATTTTATTTGTGTCATTCCTGAACGGCTGTAGCAAATGTTTTTTTAAATCAGTCCTTTGTCTTTTGTGATGTTTTATGGAAATGTCATGAAATAGACACAACAACAACAAAAATGCTTGTAGGGCCCAATTTGTCATGCAATAGATGCCATTTCTTAAAATGTTTTGATAATTTCAAAGTTGTCATGTGCAACGGGAAAGCACATTCCACATTAATGCATTTGGGATGGATTAGCTGTGGGTGAAAGGATGGGGAGAATAATTAGACAGTCCGCTCTCAACTATCCCTTTATTTTTTATTCAGCACCACATCATATGTTTTATATCTAAAATAAGCTTTTCAAGAATTCTTCTCAATGTAATAACATTGCATTTATATCTAATTCGTTGGCCTTCGATAGAGTAATGATAGCAACATGTATGAACATGATGATATCACTCCTTTCCTGGATGGAATCTCGTCCCATGTGGCATGGGGACGGCAGCCGCTAGACGCTACCTGATCCCGACCCTGGGGCAGCTATATGAGCGAGGACCACATGGGGGGAGGTGACCCTCATGGGTGGAGACAGGTGTCATCAGATGAGACATGGAATCCCCCTCTTCCTTTTAGGTGTACCCCCTTCATTCCCCATGCCCTGATGGCATATTGTGGTAACCCTCTACAACAACCTACAAGACTTGCTGAAGGCATTCTGCAATATCCTGAAAATAGATTGACAAAATGGGAAATACTGGGACGGGGAGGAGGAGTGGAGCTATGATTATCACTAGAGCACGGAAGCCCAACTTTGCTCTAGTTGTTGGATGGAGACACGCAATGCTGGGACATTTAAATTGCCCACAGTTGATGCATGAAAGGGAGAGATACACGACACAAGCAGGCACGTCGCGATGGAAGAAGCTCAAGGAAACCGTGGCGGCTGATGAAGTCCGGTGAAGGGGGAGGAGCAGGCAAACCGCTTCCCGACACCAAGGGGCTGTCGCTGCTCCCAACGGGAAGGAACTGACAAACCTGTGCTCTGCCATGGCAGGGTACAGAGCAAGAAGCTACCTTTCAACCGTGGTGACCAGACAGAGAGCAGAGAAGAAACTGATTGCTCTCCCGATCGACCAACGAACTGCAGCATTCACGGTACAGCATGAGGAACAACGAAGCAGGCAAACACTGCTGGTGAGCCCAGCTGGGGAAAGTGGGATGCCAGGGCGCTTCGGGAGGATTGCCGCACACCGGGGAAAGAGCGGAAAGTCTGCTTGGGAAGGGCTAGAAGCAATGGAAGAGAGAGAGACTGTTGCAAGAAGGGTCTCAGACCTGCTGCATGTTGAATGCTTGGAAAAGGTTGAAGCCTTAGAAACCATGCGAGTCTGGGACCCGCAACCATATGGAGAGAGGGTTGAGTTATATGAGAAAGCCCTGGCAGGAGAGTATACCAGGCAAATTCAAGTGTGTAAAGAGAATCCTACAGAAGATCCATGCCCTTGGGATTGTAAACTGAGTTATATGAGAAAGCCCTGGCAGGAGAGTATACCAGGCAAAGCCAAGTCTGACGTAAATTGAAAATGCGAAGAGAGGGAGTTGTCCTCTTGGCCTATAAAGAACTTGGTTATGATTGTTGGACTATTGTTTGTGGTGGAGAGAAGCCTCTGGAAGGGAGTCCTCCCCTGGAACTGTGAACACTACCCATTTGGAATCTTTTTGTTGCAGTTATCCTTTGGAACTTTGAACATTTGTGCACTTTTCAAGGCCCCTCAATTACCCTTAGAGTTTCTTTCAGAGTGTGAGGACTAGGAAAGGATTTCAGACACAGGACATTTTGCTTTGGGTATCTTGACGGAGAACAGGCCCTTACTTTTTGGGTGAGGTAGGGAAATACCTCCTAGAGCAAGAACAGTGAGGCATTTTCCAGCCCCTTTTATGTTGAATAAAAGTGTATAGCAATCACTACGAGTCCTTGTGCCCACGTCTCATTCCTGGTTCATCACACAACATTGTTGCAAAATACAAAAGTGTCAAGGACATTTTAATACATTGAAATTGAAATCTAAGTGCCTGATTCACAGAACGTTTTCCTATGGGATTGCGCCATTATAAAACACTTCTGTGAATCAGGCCCCAAGTGTCCTATAAATGTTAGTGCTTGGTTCAAGAAAATAATCGTCGTATATAGAGCTTGAACTAATCATTCTTGTTTTCATTAAACCAATATTGTTTTGCAGTCTCACGCTCTTCAATAAATATTAAAATGCAGTGCACAAATTAAACATTCCTGGGGAATCAAAACAAAGAACAACTGCTAAGGGAACAATATTGATACTTGGAGAATTGCAGAAATCGCGCAGCATATTTTAGGTTCTAGCTATCACTATTGGGAAAACTCAAATTCTACAACACAATTTAAGTACTGGGTTGGATGGTTCAGCCAATGAAGAGGATCTTTTTTCTGTACTGTCTTACACTCAGAGGTCACTAAAAAGAGTGGATGCTAAGTGTGAAATGTTCAACGTGGCTCCCATACCACAGAATGCAACAAGCTCCATTGCACCCTACTACAATTGGAAGCTCTGTATGGAATGGCTTTCTTTAGTAAAGGTGGATTTATACAAACACATGAATCAATGCTTCAACTAGTTCTGGGTAACATAACAAGGAAGAAGATCACTGAGAAATCCAGCAGAATTGAACTTTTTTCTAAATGTTGCTACCAATGGGACTCCTCATGCAGGGGCCAGAAGGAACAAGTTACTTACCTGTAACTGTTGTTCTCCAGCATGGGTCTGGCATGGATTCACATGCTCATGAATATTCCCCGTCGTCAGGCTGGGAATCCTCGGTAAAGAAAAAACCAGTATCAGTTTCGTTTCTGATCCGTCTTTCGTAGTAACAACCAATCACTGGTCTCTGCGTCATACTGACCACAGCCAATGACTGCCCTCTACCTAAGCACCGCCTCTGGCAGCCATCTTCAGATTTGGAAGTACGTGAAGTGGCAGTATGACCAAGTGAAGAGCCGCAGAGGGGTAGGCCGGAGGGTTCGCATGTGAATCCATGCCAGACCCATGCTGGAGAACAACAGTTACAGGTAAGTAACTTGTTCCTTCTCCAGCATGGGGTCTGGCATGGATTCACATGCTCATGAATAAAGAATACATAGCAGTACACACATGCACAACCACGGGAGGTGGCAAAGGCTCAACATTAAGCATTGCATCAAACTCAACATTAAGCATCTCACCTCCTCACCAGGCTCACCTCAGGCGAACAGGTTGCGCAGCACTGCTTGGCCCACCCTGGACTCCTCCCTGGAATCCCGATCGACGCAGTAGAACTTCGTGAAGGTGTGCGTCGACCTCCACGTAGCAGCCCTGCATATGTCCAGCAGGGGCACACCAGAAGGAACGCCGTGGTAGCTGCAATCGCTCTGGTGGAATGGGCTCTCGGACGGCCGGGCAGCGGTCGGTTTGCCAACCGATGACAGTACATGATACAGCCGGAGAGCCATCTGGAAATGGAAGCCTTCGAGAGAGCCTTCCCCTGATTGACAGGTCCAAAGTTCACAAAGAGTTGTGACGTCTTCCGAAAACACTTTGTGCGGTCCACGTAGAACTTCAGCGCTCTAGCCACATCCAGCGAGTGCAAAGTCCTCTCAGCCGGCGACGAAGGCGACGGGAATAATACAGGCAACACCAAGGGTTCGTTGAGATGGAAGTCCGACGGTACCTTGGGCATGAAGGAGGGGTGCGTCCTGAGCACCACCCTCGTGTCGTGAAAAGTCAAGTACGGGGCCTTGCAGGAAAGGGCCTGGATCTCTCCCACCCGTCGTGCGGAGGTGATGGCCACAAGAAACGCTGTCTTCCACGACAGAAACTTCAACGGGGCCGAGTGCAGAGGCTCGAACGGAGGTCCCATGAGCTTGGTCAGCACCACGTTGAGCTCCCACGCCGGGGCCGGAGCCTTCACCGGCGGGAACGATCTGAACAGTCCCTTCATGAACTCTTTCACCAGACGATGAGACCACAAGGACGTCCGTCCCGTGGTCCTGGTGTATCGGGAGATCGCAGCCAGATGAATCTTGATGGACGCGTGTGCCAGTCCAGCTTTGGCCAGCGTCAGCAGGTACGGCAGAACTTGGGGAGCCGTAATCCGTAGAGGGTTAATCTTCTGTGCGTGGCACCAGACAGAGAACCTCTTCCATTTGTGTCCGTAGCATTTAAGAGTCGAGGACGCCCTGGCCTTTGCAAGAACCTCTCTGCAGTCGGCCGGTATGTCGTATCCTCCAAACTCTAGCGCTGCAGGAGCCAGGCCTGCAAGTTCAGCGATTTCGGGTCGTGGTGGAGGATGGCGCCTCCTTCCCTGGAGAGCAGATCCGCGTCCACCGGCAGCTTGATTGGCGGGGACGCTGACAAGTCCAGAAGGTCCGGGAACCATATCTGCCTCGGCCACGCAGGTGCGACGAGGATCATCCTGCACCGTGACCTCTTGAGCTGGTTGACGAGCCGGATTAGCAGTGGCAAAGGAGGGAACGCGTAGAGGAATAGGCCCTCCCAGGGGAACGAGAAAGCATCGCCCATGCTCCTCGCCTGGGGAAACCTGCTGGCGAACCTCCGGCACTTGGAGTTCGTCGCCGTCGCAAACAGGTCGATCTGGGATGTGCCCCACCGTCGGAAGAGGCGATCCACTAGATCCTGCCGTAGTTCCCACTCGTGGCACGAGCGCAGCTCCCTGCTGAGTGATTCGGCGATGGTGTTTTTTTATCCCTGCCAGATGAAACGGCACCAGAAACATCCCTTGGGCGACTGCCCAATGCCACAGGTCCTGCGCCTCCTTGGACAGTGCTGGGGACCTGGTTCCGCCCTGTTTTCTGATGTAAAACATGGTGGTGGTGTTGTCGGTGAAGATCCTCACCACCTTGCCCTTGAGGGACGGAAGGAAGGACCTGAGGGCCCAAAACACTGCACGGAGCTCCAGGACGTTGATATGTAAGGATTTCTCCGTCGGGAGCCAAAGGCCCCTTGCGTGCAGATTTTCGGTGTGCGCTCCCCACCCTTCCAGGGAGGCATCCGTGGTCACTGTCTCCTGGTGGGCTGGGGTCTGGAAGTCCATGCCCGCCGTCAGATGCGCGCGGGTGTCCCACCACCGGATCGCTCGTCGGAAACTCTCGTCGAGTGTGATCCTTTCCTCGAAGCTGCCCGTCGTTTGGATCCAGCGCGCGTCCAGGAACTCCTGCAACGGGCGCATCTGGAGCCTGCACATGGGAATGAGGTAGATGCAGGAAGACATCATTCCGAGGAGGGACTTGATGGACCTCACCTTGGCCGCGTCGGCCACCAACATCCGTTGCACCTTGCCCAGGATGGTCCTGGTCCTCTCCTCCGACGGGGAGGCCAGAAGGGACACTGTGTTGAGCCTCGCTCCCAGAAACAGAGCGTCTTGCGCGGGTACCAGGTGGGATTTGGCGTAGTTCACGGAGAATCCCAGGTCCGTGAGAAGTTGGACGGTCCTTGCCGTGTGAACCACGGCGAGCTCCCTCATCTTGGCTCGGATGAGCCAGTCGTCCAGGTAGGGGTAGACGTGGATCCCCTCGCGGCGCAGCTGCGCCGCCACCGGTGCGAGGCACTTGGTGAACACCCTGGGTGCCGACCGTAGACCGAAGGGGAGGGCTTTCAACTGGTAATGACGCCCTTGGACCACAAACCTGAGGAATTTTCGGTGCCCCTTTAGGATGGGAATATGGAAGTAGGCATCCTCCAAATCCAACGACGACAGGAAGTCTCCTTCCTCCAGCTGACCCAGGACGTGCTGGAGGGTGACCATCCGGAACTTTTGCGCCTTGATGAACTTGTTCAGACGTCGCAGGTCCAGGATGGGGCGCCATCCCCCAGTCTTCTTCTTCACGAGGAAGTATCTCGAGTACACTCCGGAGCCCCGAAGCCTCTTTGGGACGAGTTCGATGGCGCCCTTCCTGAGCATCGCCTTTACCTCCAGGAGAAGTTGAGGGACGTGAAGTTCTTTCCTGGCCACGGGGGGGACGCGTGGACACCTTCTTTGAAACTCGAGCGCGTGGCCCCGGGCCAAGGCGTCCAGCACCCAACGGTCGGTGGAGATGGACTCCCACACGCTGCCGAAGCTCGCCAGCCGGCCTCCCACCGGGGTGCTTCGGTGGGGGCCCGACCCCACGGTCGGTTCAATCCTGCTTGGACGAGGCTTTGCCGCCTTGACCTCCTTGGCGACGACGGTGGAGTCCGCCAGACTTGCCTCGTCCTCTGTAGGCCTCCTGAGACGACGAGCGGGCCGCTTGACGGTAGGTGGAGAAACCGCCGCCGGAACCTTTGGAGGCGCCCTTGCCTCCGCTGCTCCGAAAGGGCGTCCGTCGTTGCTGCAGAACTCCCAGGGCCCGGGCCGTCTCAGTGTCCGCTTTAATGGCCTGAAGGGAATCGTCCACTGTTTTGCCAAACAGGTTGTTCCCATCGAAGGGCATGTCCAGGACTCTGGTCTGAACGTCTTGACGGAAGTCCGTAGCCTTGAGCCATCCACGCCGCCTAAGGCAAACGCCGTTGCCCAACTGGCGGAACCCAGTGTCGGCGATGTCCGTCGCAACGGTAATGGCGTGGTCCGAAGCCACCTCACCTTCCTGCAGGATCTCCAGGGCCTCTGTCCTCTTGTCGTCCGGCAGGAAGTCCAGCAGGGGAGCCAGTTTGTACCAGAGCTCCCTGTCGTAGCGGGCCACGATAGCCAAGGCGTTGGCCACTTTAATCGTCGTCGCTGCCGACGAGATGACTCTGCGTCCCATAGCGTCCAATTTCTTTCCCTCACCGTCCGGTGGGGAAGTCGATGTGGAGGCCGCACCCCCCCCCCGCTTTCTTCCTGGCCGCCGCGGAGACGACGGAGTCCGGGGTAGGCTGCGCCCGGAGGCACAGGGGGGCCGTGTCCGGGACCCGGTACTTCTTCTCGTACCGGTCTCTTCTAGCTGGCGTCGTGGAAGGGTTCTTGAGGAGGGTGAGGCCCTCATCCCAAATGTCGTCCAATAGAGGCACTGAGAGGACCGTCTTCCTCTTGGCCTCGCGCCGCTGATAAAGGAAACCTTCCTTCTTCTTCTCCTCAGGGCAGAGTTGAAAAAGCTTGGATGCCCTGGAGATCATGGAGTGGAACGATCCAATCTCGTCGGGCGGAGAAGCCCTGGTGGGAGGCGAAAACGGTACATCCTCGTCGTCCGTACCCGTCGCTGCCGTGTCAGTCCCCGTATCATCCCCTCGGGTGGACGGGGAGGAGGGCTGGAAGGGGCGCGACGGCTGAAAAGGAGGCGGAGGGTGGATCCTTCTTTTCTTGGTAGGGGGAACACCAGAAGGTCCCGGTTCTGGGTCCCCCGACGGGAGAGGTTCCGTCGGCAACGGTAGTCTCGTCCTTATCTCTGAGCATAAGGACTGTATAGCCAACAAAATGGCCGCCGAGTTGTCTCGCGGCGCTGGCAGAGGGGAATCCGACGGGCGATCAGGGGCCCCGTCGGTACCCTCGACAATGTCGTCACCTGCGTCGGGATCCATCCCGACGGGTCGGTCTTCTTCCACGCCGAGGCCGTGGCTTAAGACTTCGACCAGCTCCTCCTCCGAGGTTGAGGCCGAATCTACGACGACGCCCTGCCCCCCCTTTTTCTTCCCCACGGGGGATTTCACGGGGGTCCTATCGATGGGCACAAAAGATGACTCCCTCCGAGGTGGCAGGGAGACTCTGAGCCCCGAGGTCGCCACCACTGGTGTAGCCTGCACAGGCTGAGCCAGGGCCGCCGCGACAGTTTCGATAGAGGGCTTGGCCGGATGGATTAAGGCCTTCACCACCTTAGGTGCGCTCACCGCCTTATCCTTGAAGGGGGGGACACCGCCTCGCTCCCCCTCCGATGGGGCCTTCGAGCTCGACCGGGGCCTCTCCAGGAGCTTCGCCGGGTGCTCGGCCTTCCTCTTACCCGACCCAGAGCGTTGGCTCGTGGTTGATGGTGCCGGGGAGGGTGCGCCCTGCCTGGCGCCCGTAGAGCCCGACCGTTCGGCGCTCCCGGTGCCAGCGGACTCGCGGTGCTTGGCCTTATGTTGGACCCCCGTCGCCGGGGCGTCCTCAAAGGACTTAAAAGACCGCTCAGATTTCTTCTTCTTCTTCTCGCCGGACGGGCTCTTCCCTTCTAGCCAGTTGGCGAGACGTTGATGGCGGTCCTTCATGGTCCGCTCCGACATGTTGCCGCAAAACGCACAGTCCTTCTCCACGTGCGTCTTGTCCTCATGTAGGCAGTAGAGGCAAAAGGAGTGTTCGTCCTCCTTGAAGACGTTCTGCAGCTGGCATCCAGGGCAGACCCTGAACAGCTTTCCGGGCGTCGAGCTTCCCTTCTCCTGGGCCATGACCGGGCCTGAGAAACTTCTGGAGTCCTCCAAAAGCGTAGCTCGACGAATCTTCACCCTTGAGGGGCGCAGACGAATCCGACACGGGTCCCCGTTGATCGGATAGTGAGTCGGTGGAGCTTGAGGCTCTTTTGACCGAAAAAACGAAGTTTTTGAGAAAAAACGTGAAAAAAAATTGCACTAACGCTCGAGAGCAATAGCACGAGGATCCCAACACATGAACGTGCGGTAAAAATCTGAAGATGGCTGCCAGAGGCGGTGCTTAGGTAGAGGGCAGTCATTGGCTGTGGTCAGTATGATGCAGAGACCAGTGATTGGTTGTTACTACGAAAGACAGATCAGAAACGAAACTGATACTGGTTTTTTCTTTACCGAGGATTCCCAGCCTGACGACGGGGAATATTCATGAGCATGTGAATCCATGCCAGACCCCATGCTGGAGAATATAGCGTTCATCCCTGCCTGCAGAGACAGACAGGGCTGGGAGCTGGTTATGGCCTGAGTCTAAGATATGGCTGAGCCAAGTGAGGAGCCTCATGGCAGTTAACAGCGCCATCTGCCCCCAGACCTGGTGGTGATAGCTATTCACACCTAGGGTTTCTATCCAGGGAGCAAATACCCTTATAGTATATCTTTTTAAGGGAAATTGGGTTGACATGTATTGTGCATGCCGACTTTCCGTGATATAAACCTTCAAAACGAGATAGCCGGCATGGAAATAGTAAGGGATTTTGTCCCCTTACTATTTCGATCGCCAGGATTTTGGAAACTGGGACATTGGAGGACCGAAGTTTGACAGAGATAAGCAGGTAAATTGGTGGTGAGGAAGATTTGGGAGGGCTGTGCTGGGGTGCTGGAAGGGGGTAGGGGCCTGAGAGGCACGGACAAAAGCAATGGCAGACACCCAGGCAGAGAATGAGGGCAGGCACTGTTGAATTCCACCCATTTTCCACCCCACCTGTTTGGCCAAATGCTCCTCCCTGGTGTGAATCTTACAGCACCAACAAACTAAGTGCTTGGAGACACTGCCTTATGCTCCTAGCCATGGCTCTTTACCAAAGCTATTTGTTACTAAACCGCGTTTCTCCAAATCACGACTGTGGATGGGGCATTCCCCCTTTTAAAATGTGTAATTCAAACAGTCAATATTCTGACATCAGTTCAAATCAATGTGAAGTGCAGCTAAGTTAAATACAAATCATCATGCAAGAACATGTTGGAAAATATCTATTTAAAATAACCATGGCATGACAAGCAGATTTACAATGCATCAACTCTTTTCTTTATTTTGGGAACAGCAAATATTGTTCAACATTTTTCAAATAGTCTGTTTAAAGACTACACATCCCATAATTCTCTGTTGTAATATGCAGTGAGGGAGTGGATTTCCAGCAAACTTGCTCTTTTTATGGTTGCCCTGTCATTTATTCCAGATGGGTGCAGTGGTTACCTTTAGGCACTTTCATACTGGGGCAGTGGCTGTGGTTGCTCTGCCTATTGGGGAAAAGTACCCTAAAAGATCCTCTGGCTAAGGGAGCCTGGAATACTCCAGTTGTGTCACAGTTCGGCTCAATGTTGGGTTTTGTACATCTGCTATGAGCCTTTGGATGCAATGTGGTGGATCCCGATTAGCCAGAGGCAGATTTAGCCACACAATGGAAAAGTGCTAGTCAGGATTCTAACATAGCTCCAGTTTTTGACCCCAAATCTATCATATGCCATAATTCTAAAGAATGTCAACCACTATCGTATGTATCATAAAACGTGCAGGCATACATTTAAACCATAATAGATCATATATCAAGAGGCCACATGAAATTAGATGTCCGGACTGTTACTACCTGGGAAATGCACCGTCACCCAATTTGGACAAAAATTTGGGGTTTACTTGTCAATTACGGGTTTGGTGGTAAACCTGCCAAAATATCACCAAACTGAATTACCATTACGACCACTTGGTCTAGTGGAATTACCACCGGATTACAAATGGTGTTAGGCTGTGTTGGTCTCCATTAATTTGAGTCCATAGGATTCCATGGGAGATTTCTACCACCTACGGTAATACTGCCGATTTTGCCATTTGTTTGGCGGCAAAGTGGCAGATTTTCTGGAATTACGGCCATGTTACGTCCAAATTTTCAGGACAAACTCTACATCTACCAACAATGGTTTCCCTGTTCATCCGAAAACCTGAGTGGGCAGGGTGCAAGGGGCATATGCTCCTTGGGAAATTATAAGTTACTCACCGTAGTGACTAACAAACTCTTAGTCCTTAGTTTTCTTTTCCTTCATACTGCATGGGCGTCCCTACCTAGGGACGAGAGACAGAACCTTTTTCACAAGAAAAACCTTCTTCCTCTTTAAATTTAGAGGCGTGCGGTCCTGGGAGCATGCGCTACCCTGGCTCAGCCCCCCGGCGTCACACCTCAGTCCCCATTGACGCGTCGACAATATTTAACATTGCCTAATGACACCAGTATTATTAGGCGGAAGGATGGAGGCACGTATGGAGGAAAGGAGACTAAAGACTAAGAGTATGTTAGTCACTACAGTGAGTAATTTATAATTACTCTTACGTCCCGTACCCTTTCCTCCATACTACATGGGCGATTACAACTGAATGTAGCCCAAGGGTGGAGAGGATACCCTCCTTAAGCAAATAAGTTCCTTAGAACTGCCTGTCCGAAGGCCGCGTCTGACTTAGAACAGCGTCCAAACAGTAATGCTTACAGAGAGCCGATGGGGTAGCCACACTGCTTATGACATGCTACTGAACGTGCCGCTGGAATGCGATGGCCGTGGCCATGGCCCTGACAGCGTGCATGTTAACCGACAGTGGCTTGTGCTGCCCCTCATAGGCCTCTTTGATGGCCGCAACCATCCACCGTGCAATGGAAGCCTTGGATGTTTGATACCTGGGCCTGGATCCACCAAAGATGACAAGAGTGCATCTGCCTTGCGGAAGCCCTTAGTCATGTCCAGATAGAATTTCAGAGCACGCCTGACATCCAGACAGTGCAAGACTCTCTGAGCCTCGTCCTTGGGGTCGTCAATAAAGTGGGCAAGACTATTTCCTTGTTTAGATGGAAAGCGGAGGGTACCTTAGGTAGGAACGCCAGGTGAGTCCGCAGGACCACCTTGTCCCTGTGGAAAGTGGTATAGGATTATGATGCCACCAGAGCCTGGATCTCGCTGACTGCGAGCAGAGGCAAGTCCCACTAACAACGCTGTCTTAATGGTGACCAGTCTGATGTCCGCGGATGCCACTGGCTCAAAGGGTTTGTGTGCCAAGGTGCCCAACACCACATTGAGGTCTCACATGGGGTGTGGCTTCTTGATGGACGAGTAGAGCCTGGACAAGCACGCCAGATGTTTCTTAACTATCGGGTTGGAAGAGGAGAAGACCTCCTCCTCTGAATTTCTGTAGGCCCCTATGGCTGCCAGATAGGTGCGACATGTGTCCACCTGTACGCCTGAGTGTTGAGGTGTGCCGAGAAGCAAAGCACATTATCCAGTGTGCACCTAAGGGGGTCAATCTCCTTACAGTTCGCCCAATGAATCTACTCCATTTACCCTTGTATTGGCTCCTGGTAGCCTTGCTCCTGGCACCATGATTGATCCCCTGGTTAGCCTGAGATAGGCTGAGGTGCTTGAGGGTGATCTGCTCAGGAACCACGCTGCGAGGGCTAACTTCTGAGGTGAAGGGTGGAGGACCCTGCCCCCTTGCTGGGACAGGAGATGTGCTGGATCCAGCGGAAGGTGAATGGGTGGTCTGTCCATGAGGCTGAGCAGTTAGGAGAACCACAGTATTGCCGGCCACCATGGAGCTATCAAAATGATGCTGAGGTGACAAGCTTCATTCATCTTGCGGATTACCCTGGGGATCAGGAGTGTGGGAGGAAAGGCATAGGCTGTCATACCCTCCCATTGAATCTGCAATGCGTCACCCAGGGAGCCGGGCCGTGCCGCTGCCAGGATGCGAACTGATGGCACTTTCTGCTCTTCCAGGAGGCAAATAGATTTACCTGAGGGTGGCCCCATGTGTTGAAGACCACCTGCAGCACCTGGCCGTTCAAGTGCAATTCGTAATTGTCCGCTCCCAGTCTGCTGAGCCTGCACGCTTCCAAGTTGGCCTCCCCTGGGAGGAGGACGGCCGTGAGGTAGATGTTGTTCTCCAGGGCCCATTCCTACATGCTGACCGCTAGGCTGCATAGCGGAGGGGACCTGGTATCACCCTGCTTGTTGACATAGTACATGCTGGTGGAGTTGTCGTTCTGGATAAGAATGGTCATGCCCCCAATGAGGCGAAGGAAAGCTCCGAGGGATAGTCAGATGGCCCTGAGCTCCAGCCAGGTGATACGCGACTCCTGCCGGGTCTAGACTGTGGACGCTGTGGCTGTCCAGAGTGGCTCCCCAGCCTTCTAGGGAATAGTCCGTAGTGATGGTGACCTGTGGGGCAGCTGCCAGAAGGACCTACCTGTCCGCATAGAGTGCTGGTGTAACCATCTTGAATGTCTGAAGAGGGAGGGAGAGGTTGAGGGTGGATAGGTCCAACAACTCTCAGGCCATCCTGGTGGATCTTTTGTATGACAAAAAAGCATGGAATAGAAGCCCAATCCTCTCTGGGAGGCTGGGACTTCTTCCACTGCCTGGCTCTCGACGAGCGACCTGATCTCCGCCAACAGAGTTTCTGTCCCAATCTTTGGTAGTGGAGGGGAGGAAGGAGGACGACAAGGGACCGGTAGGTGGTACCCCGAGGATACTACACAGAGGATCCAAGGGTCCGCAAAGTTCTGGCACCAAAATTGCACGTGAAAGGCAAGCCTGCCCCCCACTGGAGACATGTGGACCGAAGGGACGCGTCATGCTTTCTTTCATTCGGAGGCTGCTGCTGAGGAGGGGGACTGTAAGGAGCTATTGCCACCCCCTTTTTGTTGTTTTCGCCGGTGCTGACTGGGTGAGCAGTCAGGTTGTCTTGACCTCCATTCCTGGAAGCCCCGGAACCCGCCGAACGACCGCCCCTTGTTGGAGCGTTTATGCAACTGGGTGTATGTCTTGGGCGTGAACTTCGTTAGTATAAAGACTTTGCAGTTTGGGAGCTGTTTTTCTTTTTATCTAATTCCTCGTCGGTGGTAGTGGAAGAGGTCACTACCCTCGAATGGAAGGTCCAATATGCGTTCCTGCACATCGTGGTTAAATTTAGTAGCCAGAAGCCAGGCCGTCCTCATGTCCGTGGCGATGCAGATGGCCCGGCAAGAGGTATCGATGTGGGCCACGGTGGACTCCATAATGTCCTGGACAACCAGCATGGCTTCTCCTAGACCTGCATTGAAGCTTACCTGGCCCTGAACCGGAAGTTCTGGAAGGAAGTCAGCTATTTACCGCCAAAGCCTCTGGTTAGCGGCTGCCAGCATAGCTTCCGCGTTGGATTGATGCAGGTGCAAGGAGGCGTTGGAGTACAGCTTCTTCCCGTACACCTCCAAGATCTTCTCCTCCTTGCCTAGCATCGCCGAGGACGAGGTGGCCGATGATGACTGAGGCTTAGAGCAGAGAGATGCTGCAGCAATCACTGAAGAATGCAGTTGAGGGGGTGCAGCCAGCTAGAGTGGATCGCCCTCAGTCTGTCTATATTTGGCATCAAGGTACTTATTTGACAGGTTGGGCCGAGTGTGGCTTGAGCCACCCTTTTTTGCCAAGGCTTCTGCATCGGGATACCCGTTTTGGTAGGGGGTGATAGGGTGAGGACTTCTGCCAAGACACCTCCTCGGGCTGCTCTACCTCAGGTTGAGGAAGGCCCAAATATTCTGCCAAACCCGCAAGCCTGTTGCGGAAGGCCTTCATTGACAACGGCATGTCAGGGTCCTCCTCGTCTGTGTCCACCCGAGCGTCTGGCTGGTCCGTAGCGAGTTGAGGAGTGTTGGGCACCGCGGGCTGTAGTGTGAGGAGCGGAGCCGGAGGCTGTTGTGGAGGCTGTTGTGGAACCTGCCTGAACTATGGGAGCCGGAATCAAAGTGGCCGGCTGGGGCAGCGCTGGGGCCAGTGGCACTGGAGCCAAGGGAGGAATGACTATGGGTGTCGGCGGGGGGACCGGAGGAAGCAAGTCCCTGACTGCATCCCACAGGATGGCTCCCATCTGGGTGGTTTGCATCAGCGCCAGGAACCTTTCGAAGAACCTGTCTTTGGAGGCTGAAGAGGTGGCAGGAGATATTGACGGTGTGGCTGGGGACTGCTGGGGCCAGAGTGCAATCTGCCTAGGTTGCAGGGGGAACCTGCCCTGCACTGCTGATGGATAAACTGTAGGCCACGTACCTGGTTGACACCAGTCCCACCTTGAAAGTCATTCACCCGCCTGCCCTGTTCCTAGGAGTGGTATTGGACGAGCGGCTATGTTTTCTGGGCCGGCGGCCATTTTGTCGAGCTGCGTGCCACATGCCAAAGTTGTGTGCCTTGTGCCTGGCCTCCTCCAAGACTCTTGGTGGTGGAGCAAGAGGCCTAACCTGCACCTCAGGTCTAGGCCTGGAAGGCGTATTGCCCTCAGCGATGTCGCTGGTGGTGCTGCATGAAGGCACCCCTCAGACATTGAGCCGGTACTTGGGTGTACACCCGGTAACAGAACCTTGCGGTCTCTCAGCACTGCGTCCGGAAGGATCCGATGATCCCTCTGCCATGAAGCCTGTAGCTGGACTAGCCACGGTGTGCGCGCTGGTACCAGAACCCGAGAGGTTCCTCCCGGGAAGGAGTTGCCCTTACGGGGTGCGATGGAAAATATCAGCCCCCCTTTGGGCCTCAATCTTGGTCTGACAAAGTTCTTTAAGTTCTCTGGAGGCGACCTGTTCGAAGAGCTCCCTCCACCTAGTTAGCCTCCTCTTCAGAGCGCTTGGAGTCAGTGCGTTGCACGTGGTACAACCTTCCCAGCCGTGATCAGGACCAAGAAAGCAGAGGCAAAGAGTGTAGGGGTCAGACGTAGGAAAGAGCCGCCCGAAGGCTGGACACCTGCTGAAGCACACTGAAGTCAACATGCGCCGGGGTGGAGCGTGACACTGGAGGACCAAGTACCGAAATTACAAATAAAAGACAAAAAGATAGAAGAATAATCCGAGGAAGAGCGCGTGGTATTACATGGCAGGGCCAAACCCAGGAGCGCTGGTGAAATCGGCCCGTTCCCGTCATCAGGGAAAAGGGGACTGCGGTGTGGTGCCAGTGGGCGGAGTCAGGGTAGCGCATGCTCCCAGGGCCGCACCCCTGCATGCCTCTAAATTTAAAGGGAAAGAAGGTCTTTATGTCTCCTGTCCCTAGGAAGGGACGCCCATGCAGTATGGAGGAAAGGGGACGAGACGCAAGAGTAAGTGAATGCCTCAATTAATACTGATAAGAGCATACTCTCGATTAAAGATTCTTGCAGACATTATGAACGGTTCTGGGAATTTCTGCCAGGCTCAAATACTGTAGCAAACTGGTGTTCCAGAAACATGTGACTCAAACGACAGGCCCCTGTTTTGCCTATGTTTTAGGCTTTATCCTTGCACTGGCCTCTCTTGAGACTGAACCAGTTTTCGTACAGACTGAACAAGGATCGGATTCTTCAGTTGGAGACCAGATGCTGTGGCAAAGGAGAATTTTTCAGACTAAGCCAAGGAC
Source organism: Ambystoma mexicanum (assembly GCF_040938575.1). Lineage (NCBI taxonomy): Eukaryota > Metazoa > Chordata > Amphibia > Caudata > Ambystomatidae > Ambystoma > Ambystoma mexicanum. The sequence goes on along the minus strand of NC_090929.1, from coordinate 580,869,527 downwards.
CTTCGGCAGACATGCAAAATTTTTTGTCTACAGAAATCATGGGCACCTGGTACAATAAAGCTATATAGTTATGCCTTGAGAATATAGGTACACTGGCGTCTGCCAGGACACTTGGGTTTACATCCTTTGGGGTGAATGCTGTTAATTATTTTGACTTACTACTGAACTGTGATCCTTACAAGCTCTATCAGCTGAACCGGCAACATTTGTCTGTTTGATATCTTTTTAACGGCCTCAGTTGAGAGGGGCTTTGAACTATAAGGGTCCCACTTTTGAGACTTTGGCTATTCAATTTTACATTTCTCAGTGGACAGGGAAGGATCTAAACTCAAATTTCTCTTAAAACAGGGTGCAGGACCACCTCGTAAAGGCCCCTCCTGCAAGGCTGCTCTCTCAACCCAATTCCCCTAGTTAGTATTAGGGGTGCTCCCCTCACACCATGTGTGTGGCTCCCCTGCACCCTCTCCTCTTGCTATACCCCACCCCTCCACTTACCTGCGCTCCATCGCCAGCCCGTGAGACCGAAGCACAACACACTGTGCGTCGCCCTCGTTGTGACACTCTTCTGTGCGTCATGCTTGGGGCTTGCGGTCGGGAGACGACAAATTGACAAAGAATACAAGGTTTGTAGACTATTCTGTGTTTCTAGATTTTCCTGCATGTTGTGCTATGTGGGGTCTCAAGGTTCACAAGCCTACAGTCTAGGATCTCATAGACTACTCCTCTCAGCTCTATGTCCATTCTTAAGCCTTACAAAACCAATCTGTTCCCCCTAAGGTTGCCAGATGCGATTGTTTGATCATGTCCCAAACAGGAGTAGAAACCTCAGTATTTGGACGTTATTCTCCTAGTGTGACCAGCGCTTTCTGGATCGAAGCACATTTGGAGGATACCCTCAGTTCTGCAGATTGGTCTAATGAAGCTATATTTTCTATACTGTACTGCAAGTCTGTTTCTAGTCAAGCTTTAAAACTGCATAATATGGAGAACCGTCCCCTACTATAAAATTTCTGTTTCGCTAAACTACACAAAGAAAAAAGTCGACAAATCTTTAAAAAGCAGAAGCCAGTATTAATCAAACTATTTTGCTTATAGGATTACTAATGGCCAACCTTTACTGGCATTTTGTATTTAAGCTTCGTCTAAAGGCTTTCTACAGTTCTGATGGATGACTCGGATGATGGTTCTCTGGAGAACATTGACTGATGTGATGGGACCTTTGCTTGATCAAGAAAAGAAGAACAGACAGAGGACAACTACAATAAGAGGAAATGGGGAGTACAGCAACTCCCTCTCTAACTATCATCATTGAAAAGGAGGGTTATTGTAATTGGTTCTTTATAACGTGCTTAATACCCATAGGTTTCTAAGCGCGGACCTGGGGATCGAACCTGTGTTTGCGCTGTGTCATCTTGCGTACAAGGCGAGTGCGTTTCCCCTGAGCTATCCTCCTGAGACTGGGTCTTGTAATCTATTAAAAATCCTTCGTGAAACATTTTGAAAAGGTCTTGCTGCTGTCAAAATAAAGAAAAGAGTTCAGACATAATACTCTCTTTGGTGCCCTTAAGAAGCACCCTACTTTGCATGTAACTAATCAAACTCGCAATTATGAATATATAATGAAAATGTGTTGCATATAAGAGACTGCATTTTAATGCTACAGTTCAAACATGGAGGTTTAAAAGTGACGTGTTTGCAGCACAATAATCGCGGATAGCAAAGGCTCCATAAAGATGTTCCTGTTCGGCTGACCATTATAAATATATGTACTGGCACATCGGACTAGCTTTTATTAGGGGACACGAGTAAAGTGTGCAGTCTAAAGTATTAGCAGAAGAATGGCATGTTGAAATTAAGCAGGATATTTCCAACCATCTGTGTTTACATTGCAAGATATAAAAGGCATGATAGCAGTGTTGCATTTAAACTCTTTGGAAACAGGGAGATGTTTTCGGTGATTAACTTAGCTCGAGGAGCAAAGATCAACTTTTTACCTAACTCTTTGAAACTAGAAGTGGTATAAATAGGACCTCAGATACTGAAGAGTGGACAACAGAGGAAGGTAGCCATTAATAAGAATAGTGAATGACCTCTTCTGCTTGAAGGACGACCATAATGAGGCGATAGAATTGATATTGATCAATTGTCAATCAGATACAGGCAGCATAGTTTTAAGTGACATTTTCAGTGATGTCAGGTCATTTGAAAAACAAAGCTGATGCTTCATTAAAAGTATGTGGTGCACTCTTAAATGATGACCTTAGAGCTCAATTGTATAAGCATATGTAGGGATATGGATTGAGATTAAGTTTGTGATAGGATTTAGCATTAATAACAAAGCAAATGGTGAAATAGAAGCCCATGACTTAAATAAAGCAGCAATATTTTTAAAGCCCGAGGTGTAGGTTATTAAGGATTATGAAATATAAAAGCAACACAGAAGTGATCTATAGTTATTACGAAAAGAGAAATAAATCAAAAGTGTTGAGCAGTTTTAACGATCCATCATCATTGTTAGCCAGTTGCATTTGAGGGGAATTATTTATTGGAGGGGTGAGAAAGTAGTGGAATTGATTTTTTGTATTCAAGACGAGTGGAAAGGAGTATATTTTTGCCCTTTGGATCTCTGGGAGAGAAATTACCTTATTCAATTATCTTTCTGTTAGAGTGGCTTGATTTTTAATCATGAAGCAATTAAAAGGCATGATGTTTAATTTGTACACATTTTTAACCAAGAGAATCTGCTTACTTGGCATGTGTACAATAACTTGAATAACTTGAATTACTGTGACAAATTTCCCAATTTAATCTCATGTTGTTACTTCAACAGTGTCCTTTGTTTATTTCAACGTACACCTTATGCTTTGTGTATGTCAATGTACACAGTAACAAATTTTAGGTATTCTCAGAATACTATGAGCGAAGTGTATTGAGAATATGAACTATCTCAAACTACTCAGTAATAAAGAATTGGACAATGCTGAATAACACAAACATTCAGTTTCCTTGGTTTGCTTACCAAAGGTTCTATCCACAACTGCATTCTTTCATAGCAAAGTCATATTCTTCAAATACCAACAAAATTCACATTGATCGAGTTTGGAACAAAAGCATTGTTTTTGATGTTCACTCTGCCGGCAAATAAGTATTTATAGATGAGCCGCTGAAAGGGTGCCTACCTTCCATTGGCGTGTTTGGATCTGGCCGGTTTGCAAACACAACATCCACGTATTCTAACTGCAACCGTTCTAGTGATGCTTTCAAACCTGGGGATTAACCAAATATAAATAATTTTAACACACTGTCAATTTTGATACATTTCTTGTCCCAAGACATCCTAAATGACCTAAACAAAACAAAATCACTGACCCATGAGGCATAATTAGCATGTGGAAGCAGATTGTCTGCTAATGATATGGGAATGTAAACAAGCAATAATTGCCTGATTTTGTCTGCAATCCTGAGACATCGGACTGTATCTCTCGGCAGTGACTGAGTTTAGCCAAACCTGCATCACAATATCCAAACAATTTGAGGCTCTGGGAGTTCTGTCTCTGGAACAATCGATTTGCAGTGTCCTAGCTGACACAATGTGCTACTTTGCTGCATATTCAAACATGGCTTACAAAGACACTGTTTTCCACTGCTCCATTTAAAAAATAAAAATAAACATTTTGGACACCACCATCACAATAATATGCTACCAGGCGGACTCTCCCAAGACATGTGTGTCTCTGTCTCGATGTATCCTTTCTGAAGTCATTACCTCCCAGTATGTGCAGTTGTTTTGGCACAAACATTCACTGTGAAGCCTGAATCCGTGTGTATCCCCTTGTCCTGTCTGCTAAGAGAATTACAGTTCACAGCTATCCCGGATACACCCGCTGTCAAAGGTCCTCCTCCCCTCCTTGAAAGCTTTTGTCAGCTATGGTTTAAGTTACTTACCGGTAACTATTGTTCTCCAGCATGGGTCTGGCATGGATTCACATGCTTGTGAATATTCTCCATTGTCCTCAGTAAAAGAAAAAACTGTTCCCCTTTCAATAAAAAACAGTATTTCTCCTGTAAACTAATCACTGTCCTCTGGGTCATACTGCCCCCATCCAATGACAGTCCTCTCCCTAAGCTCCTCCTCTAGCAGCCATCTTCAGATCTGTTCTGTTAAACACGTCAAGTGGCTGTATGACCAAGAAGAGCCGCCGAGGGGTCGGAGGGAGGGTTTGCATGTGAATCCATGCCAGACCCATGCTGGAGAACAATAGTTACAGGTATGTAACTTAAATCTTCTCCAGCATGCAGTCTGGTATGTATTCACAAGCTCGTCAATAACGAATACATAGCAGTACAACATTACACAACCACGAGAGGTGGCAAGGCTCAACAGAAGCAATCAACTCTCACCTCTGGAAGAGGCTCACCTCTAGTGAACAGGTTGCAAAGCACTTCGTGGCCGACTCTGGACCACGGCCTGGAATCCCTGTTGATGCAGTAGAACTTTGTGAAGATGTCCAGCAGGGGCACACCGACAGGCACGCCATAGTCGCAGCGATCACTCTGTTGGATTGGGCACTCAGACGGCCAGACAGTAGTCGGCTCGCCAACCGATGACATTGTTGGATGCAGCCCTAGAGCCACCTTGAGATGGAAGCCTTGGACAAAGCCTTCCCATGGTTCGCAGGACCAAAGTTCATGAACAGTTGTTAAGTCTTCTGAAAACTCTTTGTGCATGTCACGTAGAACTTCAGGTCACGAGCAACATCCAGCGAACACAAGGCCATTTCAGTCGGTGACAAAGGCTTCAGGAAAAAAACTGGTAACACCAAAGGCTCGCTGAGGTGGACTTCCAACGGAACATTCAGCATGAAAGGGGGGGGGGGGGTGCATCCGCAGCACCACCCTCGATTTGTGGAAAGTCAGATATGGTTGCTTTCAGGATGAGGCCTGGATCTCACCTACCCTCCTGGCAGAGGTGATGGCCACAAGGAAAGCCGTTTTTCATGAGAGGAACTCGAGAGGGGCCTGATGCATAGGCTCGAAGGGGGCCCCATGAGCCTCGTCAGAACCACAATGAGTTCCCACGCAGGGGGCAGGAGCCTTCCCCGGCGGAAAAGATCAAAAAGGTCGTTTGCGGAACTCATTGACGAGTCGATGAGACCAAAGTGAAGATCTTCCTGGAGACATGGTGTAGCGGGAGATAGCCGCCAGATGTACCTTGATAGAGGCCAGCGCCAGTCCGGCCTTGGCCAAGTATAGCAAGTATGGAAGATCCTGCGGGGCAGTGAGACTCAGAGGGGTAATCTGTGACCAGCACCACATAGCAAAACGCTTCCACTTGTGACCATAGCACTTCAAAGTCGAGGACGCCCTGGCTTTGCCTTGGCAAGGACCTCCCTGAAGTCTGCAGCCAACTCAAACCCTCCAAACTCTAGGGCTGCAGGAGCCAAGCCCTCAGGTTCAGCGATCCTGGGTTGTGATGAAAGCTTGCGCCTCCTCCTCTGGTGAGGAGATCCGGAACCACCGGCAGCTTGACCGGAGGCGACACTGACAGGCTGAAAAGGTCTGGATACCAAATCTTCCTCGGCCATGCCGGGCCGATGAGTATCATCTAGCATGGACACTGAGTGTGTTGATGACTCGTAGCAGGATAGGGAACCGGGGGTGGGTGGAACGCGTACAGAAACAGCCCTTTCCAAGGGAAGGAGAAAGCATCCCCCAGGCCCCTCGGCTGGTGGAACCTGCTAGCAAACTTCTGCCACTTTGAGTTCGCTGCCGTCGCAAACAGATCTATCTGAGGGAGTCTGCAATGGTGTTCTTGACTCCCACCAAGTGCAGAGGGACGAGGAACATCCCCTGTCCAACGGCCCATAAGTCCTGTGCTTCCATGGAGAGCACCAGGGACCGAGTGCCCCGCTGCTTCCTGATGTAAAACATGGTGGTTGTATTGTCTATGAAGATCTTCACCACCTTGCCTTTCAGAGACGGGAGAAACGACTTGAGGGCCCAGAATACTGCCCATAGCTCCGGGGTGTTGATGTGAAGATCCTTCTCCTCCGGCAACCACATGCCTCTGGCGTGCAGAAGTCCGGTGTGCGCTCCACCCTCCCCCTAGGGAGGCATCCGTGGTGACAGTCTGCTGGTATGGCGGGCTCTGAAATCCTGTGCCTTGGGCGACGTTGGAGCAAACTTGAGGACTCCCAACACTGAAGCATGCAGTAAAAATCTGAAGATGGCTGCCAGAGGAGGGGCTTAGGGAGAGGACCACCATTGGATGGGGGCATTATGACCCAGAGGACAGTGATTTGTTTAGAGGAGAAATGCAGTTTTTAAGTGAAAGTGAAACCGTTTCTTCTTTTACCAAGGATTTCCAGCCTGACAATGGGGAATATTCATGAGCATGGAAATCCATGCCAGACCCCATGCTAGAGAAGGTATATTATCTTTGGCTTATAGACCTTTAACTGGCCTGGCCCCCAAACGTGCACTTTATTGCTAAAAACAGCTTATGACTATCGTCCTCAAAAAGGGCATCTAAGAAAAATATTCAGTTTGGGTACCCTGTACTTGAGCAACACATGACATTTTTTTTTTAAAAGCCAGCTACCTACCTTCCCTTTCCAATACTGGCTGGTAAGAAAGTCAGCAAAATTGAAAAAGGACAGAAGCTCCGAATAACATACTGTGAACATTAGATCTCATTGTTCTTTGCTTCACAAAGTGATCCTGCCCCATGATGCCTGCCAGCGCAAGCAATTGAGTGACAATGGGTCACCTGTTCATAACATCAGACAACTTCTCTGTTTCAGACATAGAAATATGCAGAGGCTGTCTAATTTTTTATTAAACCATCAATCTGTGCTGCGAACAACTGAAGTGGAAGGTAAGGGCAAACAGAGAGCCCTCCCATAATTAAGTTAATCAGATTTTAATTATAATTCTGATAATGAAAGTTAATGTCGACAATACTGTGCAATTTAGCACTAGCTCTAAAGATGAGAAGCAATGTCAAATTGGGATTTTGAAAAGATCTGGGGAATCGATGACAAAACGAGTGACTCTGCTCTGGACAGAATTGTATTTGTTTTTTTGTAATTGAAGAAAAGATTCCGGAACGGTCTGGTAAATAATGAACTGAAACGAGGTTTGACTGTAAATCCTTTTTAAAAGAAATGCTAAAACAACCACAGATTAACTTCTAGTGCCAACACATGGAACAAACAAATCGTAAAACTGAAGATTTCTTTTTAGTTCTGAAGCGGGGTTAGATACTCTAGTGTTTGCAAAAATTGCACATTACAAAAAAGAATCAAGCACTGGTTAAAAGACCAGCACACACTACACTGAGGGGTCAATTCACAAAAAGGTTTACCAGCGCAAAAGGCTTTGCATGATTGGATTAATTTTGTGAATAATGAACCCATCAACAAAACGTATTCATCAGGATTGGTTGACACATAGCAAAGTGCAGCCAAATCCCCAACGTGATGTACTCTCATCTGTGGCATCACTGTGCGTCTTAAACCTGTGCCTAGTCTCATTGCCATTGTAGGGAATTTAGGCACGTATTAGCTCCTTCTTGATATGTACAAGAAGTTAGTTCCCCTGTCCTAACTTAGATCTTGTGATGAAGAAATGCAACAGACATTTTGAAATGTACCAAGTAAGCTCCTCAGTTTAAAAGGAGAGTTAAGATGGTCATAATGCTTTCAAGCATGGTCCCAATAGCCAATTTCTGATGCAACGTCTTTCTCAAGGCACACAGAGGAAGGCACAAGGATGTCAAAACTCATGGTCCATTCAGATACCACCAAATCAAGGACTTACATTTGGGACATATTACATGTTAATCAACGTTTGTGCATTCAGATCATAATTTCTTCCACACAGTGTCTAAAAGAAGATTCTGTATATTCAGATACTTTCCTAGCCTAAGTAGGGTCTGAATGGAATCTGCATACATTTAACATAAGATTATTTTGTGGAAATGTACAAGTGTGGCCAGTGGCCAGAGATACAAATTAACAAGAAGACAGTCGGGTGCCCTCTGGGACTTCACGTGACAGGTTCACCTAAAAAGATTCACAACAGTCTATAGCTGCCCTGTAAGACTGAATCCACTCCGCGGCTGGACAATGTGCTTGATAAAATTGGAGATGCCCAAGAAGGGCATTGTGGTAGATGCTGTCAAAAGCTGCCTGTGGGTCAAAAGGTACTAAATCTGAGACACTGTCGCCATCAGCCTCCCTTCTAAGATCATCTATAACCAATACCAGGATTGATTCCCAGCTTAAGTATTATCCAGAAGAGTCAGATTTTCTACAAGGAGTTGAAGTTATTCATTTGGCACACTCTCAATCAATGTTCCAGGAAATCAGTGCTTGGAGATAGAATGGTAATTGTTTGGATCATTGGTGTCTAGATTCTACTTCTTCAAGTGTGGTAATACAACAGCTTGTTTAAAATTAGGAAACAGATGCCGTTTCCTAGGATGAGTTTATGATGTTTTGAAGGTCAGATGCCAAGAAAGGTACGAGAGCTTTCTCAAGTTTCACAGGACAGGAGTGCTTCAGCAGCCATGCTGGTTTGTATTCCAAGATCAGGGTTAAACCTAAGAAATATTATATAATACAATATTGTTATGAATCTGGTTTACTTCATCACAGAAAAATGAAGCCAAAGAGGCGCACACTTGTTGTGATGTGCTATTCGCACTGGGAATTCACATATTTATTTCATTTAAAACTCATAACAGTTATTTTATTCCATCTGGAGCTGCAAGTATTTGATTTGCATAAAGACATTTCTTAGTATAAAGAATCCTCTTCTATCGAGTCTGTAAAATCTTCATCTTTTTTTTGCTGTGTTGGGCAGTCAGTTTGATGCAATTGTTCTTCTGCATGACATACGTTTTGTCTTAATTCACGCAGATCATGAGAAAACCAGGGCTGAGATGTTTGTTTTTAGTTTAATAAGCATTTGTTTGACTGAGGATATTATGTTTAATTCACTTACGCATTTCTTAGTCAATGGCCAAATCAAGATACTGATACATATTCATAGTAGAGTTCAGTTAAGGAGTACGACACAGACATTGCATTAATCACAGGACATTTGCCTGTTGGTTAAAAGCAACAAGTTAGTTACCTGTAACTCCTGTTCTCCAGCATGGGTCTTACATGGATTCACATGCTATGATTATTTCCCATCGTCAGGCTGGGAATCCTCTAATAGCTAAAGCTAAAACCTCTAGTGCTGTCCCTTTGTGTCATACTGCCCCAGCCAATGACATTCGTCCTCATAAGCTCCAACCCTGGGGGCCATCTTCGCATTTGGTTGTGCATGTAAAGCTGCAGTAGGAACTAAGAAGAGCCAGAGAGGGGAAGGAAGGAGAGTTTGCATGTAACACCAGAGAGAAACGCGATAGTCACTGCAATGTCTCAGGTGGAATGGGCTCTTGGCCAGCCTTGTAGGGGTCTGTTGGCGAGACAATGGCAATGCGCGATACAGCCGGAGAGCCACCTGGGGACGGGAGTCTTAGACAGGGCCTTTCCATGCTCCATAGGTCCAAAATGGACAAAAAGCTGAGAAGTCTTTTGAAAGTCTTTAGTGCGTGCAACATAGAAATAGGCACGCGCAACGTCCAGCAAATTTAAAAATCTTTCAGCAGGTGAAGAAGGGTTTGCAAAGAAAACTGGTAGAACCACAGGCTCTCGTTTAGATAAAAGTCTGACAGGATCTTTGGCATAACCCCCTTAGCTGGATGGAACAACAAATATGGAGGCTTACAGGACAGAACATGCATTTCGCCAACCCACCTGGCCATGGTGATTGCCACCAGGAAGGCCGTCCTCCATGAAAGAAACTTCAAGGATGTCCCCTGCATAGGTTCAACAGAGGCCCCATCAGCTTCGACAGTACCACATTTAGCTCCCTTGTTGGCTGAATATACTTGTACTTTACCTACGTTTCTTGCCCTCCTCTCCATCTACCACAGTTTGGAGGGTGGTACTCAATACCGCACACTTTCATTAAGCTACTCTGCCTTCCCCAACCGAGTCCTCCATTCCAGAGGGGCATCAGCGCACACTTCATATGCCCCCAAGGCTCCCTCCATCCAGAGATGACGCCCCCTACCCCACCACAGTGACGCATTAGAAGCCCCTTCTATCCAACAGTAACTACTCTGCATTCTACCTTTCCTCCTCCCCAACCGCCTCCACCCCCCCCCCCCCCCCCAAGGGATTTTGCACAAGGTCAGTGGTACTCAAATTTGGAAGACTTGCTTCCGCACCTTCACTCTATGGTACAACCATCCTCCCAGAGCCTATCCTCTGGGTATTTTGTTTTTATCCTTTTACCTTTTATACAGTATACATGTGTGTTCTTCCTTTAGAGAGACACGATCCAAGGCCCAGAAGAGTCCATAGCACACCTAGGAACTTCCACCCCGATGTAGACCAAGGATTGGTAGCTTTCGTGCCTGCAGCCTGACCTACATTAGGTCATAGATAAGGACACATACACAGACTTCTTGCCGTACTTGGACTATTTCATTTTGCATACTTTGTGTTGTATAACTATAACCCAGGCGGGTTGCGCTCCGTCTGGTATGGGCCCTGTGGTAAATGCCTTGTAATCTGCATGATTTAGGAGTTCATTTTCAATGTGCCAGATCTGCCTGGGCCACTCGGGTGTAATGAGGATCATCTTGCAGTGGCAACGTCCGAGTGTGTTGATCATTTGTAGCAACAGAAGAATCGACGGCAAAGTGTACCGGAAGAGGCCCACCAAAGGGAATGAGAAGGCGTCCCCCAGACTCCTGGCCTGAGGATACCTGCTAGCAAACTTCTGGCACTTGGTGTTGGTAGCTGTCGCAATGAGGTTGATTTCAGGGAGACGCCACTCATTGAAGTGACAAGACACTTGTGCTTGCTGGTGCTCCCATTCGTGGCAGGACGGCAGCTCCCTGATGAGAGTCTGCGATGGTGTTCTAAACGGCTGCCAGGTGAAATGGGACGAGACACATCCATTGAGCAATGAACCAGTGCATCAGATTCTTCGCTCCCGAGAGAGAACGGAGGAGCGCACCCCCCCCCCCTGCCTCCTGATGTAAAACATGGTGGTCGTGTTGTCGTGAAGACCCGCACCATCTTGCCCTGGGGCTGAGGCTGAAAAGACTTGATAGCACAGAAAACTGTCCGTAGTTCCAGGATGTTGATGTGCAATTCTTTTCTTCCGGGAGCCAGCGGCCTCTGCTGTATGAATGTCCTGTGTGGGCTCCCCAACCCTCTAGAGATGCATTAGTTGCGACTTTCATCGCCTGATACCAGGGGATCTGAAAGGGAGCACCCTCTGAGAGATGCAGGTGAAGTGACCACCACTGCAGGGCCTGTCGGAATGCCCGATTGAGGGCAAGCTTGTTGTGTAATTCGCTGGTGACTTGCTGAAGGGGGAATAGATGGATGCAGGAGGACATCCTCCCCAGCAGGGTCTTGATGGATCAGACTGCTGCAACAATAGCCATTGGACCTGTCCCAGGATAGCCTTCACTCTCGAAGGAGCCGCTAGACACGAGAGTGTGTTGAGTCGGGATGCCAGGAATAGCGCGTTCTGAGATGGTGCTATGTAGGATTTCTGATAATTTATTGAAACTCCCAGAGAAGTCAGAGTCTGGATGCACAGTGTGCTCGATTACATGGGTGCGAGAGCGGGATCAGATCAACTAATCATCTAAGTAAGGATAGACGTAGATTCCCTTGCGATGCAGGTGCGCTTCCACTGGAGTCAAGCACTTGTCTTCTCGAAACGACAAAACACAGGAAGTTCCAATGTTTGTGATGAATGGGGATGTGGAAGTAAGCATCCTCCAAGTCGAGGATCTCCAGGAAATCTCCTTCCTCCAGTTGGTCGAGCACATGCTGCCACGTGACCATCCTGAATTTTGGGACTTGAGGTATTTTTTGAGGTGTCACAAGTCTGGAACGGGCCTCCACTCTCCTGACTTCTTTTGCACCAGAAAGTATCTAGAGTACATGGAGACCCAGAGGTACTGAGGGACTGGCTATTGCCTCTTTGTTTAGCATTGTTTGAACCTCCTTTAGTAGCTGCGCTACGTGCTAGTCTTGTCTGGGGAAGGGAGGAATGTGAGGGCATATGTCCTGGAATTCCAGAGAGGGACAATGTTGAAGGATACCGAGCACCCATTTGTCTGTGGAGATGTTACACCACTGGTCGATAAATTGTGATAACCGGCCTCCCACTGGGGTGCGAAAGTGAGGGCGCGGGCCCTGGGCAGGGTCAGGCTTGTTTTGGTGTCTGTGTTCTGGACGCTGGTGTGCGACGACACTGGTTGCCACCTCTCTAGGCATGGGAACGTCACATATATGCCTCCTAGGTGGATGAACGGGAGGGCTGGGGATAGGGGAGGTGAACCCTTTGGAGGACCTTCAAGACTTTCCCTTTGGAGGAGAGAAAGGACAGCCTCCTCTGTTGTAGAGTGCCCAATGAACGTGCCGTTTCGGTCTCTGACCCCATCACACTCAGTAAGAAAATATTGCCTTGCTGTCTGTACAAATATCCCCACCCCCAACCATGTAAGAACACTCATCATGATGACTTTGCTCTTAACGCCAGAAGAAAAATAATGTAATGCCACAGAAAGGAAACATTTCCTGGCTGGCTGCACAAATTCCCCCCCACCTCCGTAATGTAGGAACACACATCATATAGGCTAGGCCCCGTCCTTAAGGAGAGCTAAATGATATGCTAGAGTCACAAAATACGCAGGCTGTGTGTCCCATTGAAACCCCCTACCCCAACCCTTCCAACACAACACCCATCAAGTTGTCTTTGCCCCCAAATGATACCAAAACAGTCTTGGGAGGATAGCTTAGAGGCAACATGCTTGCCTTGGAAGCAAGACGACACAGAGCAACACGGGTTTGATCCCCGGGTCCACGCTTAGAAACCTCTGGGTATTAAGCGCGTTATAAATAACCTAACATATCATATCATGCCATGTAACTGTAAGTACATGTAAACTCTCCCTGGTCCCCAGCCCCCCACACTCACATCAATTTACATACTTCTCTCACCATACAGCATCTGTAATTATCAATAACACGCTCACCCAGGCTCATACTTACATACACACCATTCACACTAACCTCTGATCAATATGGGCACTTACACAGACACACACTTGCATGCATGCACACACATACATAAACATCTGACACTCCCACGCACACAAAAAGGCTTTAGTTGTTCTTGACTGTTTCCTGCACAACGTAGTACACAATGCTCCTCTGTCTCTTGCTAACCAGGAAGTCTCTTCAGAGGAACCAGTTGCTGACAAAAGAGGTGCAGATTCTCTCATGGATTGTTGCAGGTTTAAATAGACATATGGAGGATGTCCATTGGCTATCTTTTGTTCAGGCTCATGATATTATTCCAAAATGACTGTTGGTATGGTTTAGGTATATCTAGAATCACAAATATAGAAAAAGCTAAATCTATGTAATGATAAAGATTCCTAGCAGAATTCTAAGCAAATGTCTTACCTTCTATGATGTGTTTCCTGGACAGCCCTCTCTCGGTCTCAGCTCTACAAGCCAGAAAGAAATATGTTACAAAGTAGGCAGTATAAAACAAAATTAGGTATTAATAAAAAATGTATATTTTTATGTCACATACTTTCCTCCCCAGAAGATTTTGGTGGTAATGACCAGGCTTGACCGTCTAAAAAGTAAAAGAAACAAAAACATCATCATCATCATGTAAATGTAATTTCAATAAATACATATTCAAAACAGCCTTAAAATGGAAAGAATCTAAAACTGGCTTTCTTGACAAGGTATCATACCACCTGGTATGGTGGCTGATGAAATACCTTCTGAGCAGTGGCAGTATGTCTAGGCATTCATGTCAAATGGTGTCTAGGCTCTTTGTGCAAGATGATATTCATGAATCTTGATATAGCACTGTGCAAGTACTGAAACATCAGATGGACACAAGGTATTACTACTGCCTTTAGATGTCAAATACAAACATCTGTGGTTCCATTCTGACCCAAGTGCATGCCAATGTTAGAAAGCTTAATGGAAAACTGGAATATTGATGAAACATTTGAAATACATGGGGACGGTTGATTCAGTTCACTGCCAAGACAGAGTGTGATAGTTATGTCTTGCGTTGTAAAGTTCTAATAGCAATGTAGATTGACAAACCAATCAAGAATGTTGGTTGATTTACAAACACCAACTATGGAACTGTCAATGAAGCCATGATATAGGCCTATTTGGTGAACTGTAATGTTCTCACTGGCTGTTACTGACCACTGTAGCTGTTACTGACCACTGTAGAAGGTGCAATTCTCTAAGCTGAATGTGGCAAGCAAGAAGTAACCTGTTAACTCGAGAAATGACTTATCAGCATGTGCAAAAGGCTGTCAAATGCTACATTCGCATTCACTGGCCGCATGAGCACCTCTCAATTTCTAGGTTCCTAAAGTTAGATGAGTCCTTCACCAGAAGCAGTTAAAGAAGGTCAACAATTTAAGGAAATTACTTAATTATCAATCTTCTACTGGAATAAGGCGCTCAACATTCCACATCATCAGTGCATAGCACAAGATGTGGATTTCTGATATTGTGTTCAATATTACTCTGTGCTAACAAATGTACTGATCAAGAAGTACTTCATACATTTCTGTCTGTCTTAAAACATAATGAGTAAAGTCAAGGAATTCAACAAATTACCTGTGACCTTACTACAAATTTCAAAATGCATTAGATTTATCCAAGTTTTCAGGTTTCTGCACCGTGGGCATTATTCCTCCAAAGCGAAGGAATTTTAGTGTACATTTGTTAGAAGGTCAATAAACAAAGAAGAAACCGCAACATTCCACATCTTTAAGTGCAAGCTTGTTAAATGCCAGTTGCATTTTAGTTTCAGGACATTGAAGGAAGGTCGCCACTGTCTTCTTGTCCTCACACGAAAGACCCAACTCACAGAAAAGGGACTATCCTCGACCTCATCATCACTGCCCTGCCCACCCTCCGTCACAGCCCTCAATTCCCACTTGACTGATTGGACCATTTGGCAATACCCTTTGACATTAGTCACACCTCACCAGTCAAGCACACACATCAGAAACCCAGCAAAGAAGCCTTCAGATCATAAAGAACTTCTCAGTGGAGGATCTCGTGGAAGATTTCGCCAACCTATGCCTCACAGAGGAACCCAGACTGAGACTCGCGCCTCACGGATCTTAACACAACCCTCACAACTGACATCAACCACCATGCCCCCAATGAAAGTGCACCCTCTAGCCTAAACCTTATGCACTCTGGTGCACTCGAGAACTAAAGATCCATCAGAAAACAAGAAATAACTTCATGAAAATCATGCAGTGCACGCGACCTTGCCCCCCACTAAAGGAACTCTGTGCTGCATACAGATGCCTAATCACCACTGCCTCGGCCAGCTACTATCAAAACACCATAGCCAAGGCTAACAATTAAAGCAGAGCTCTCTTCAAAGCCATAAAGCATTGCATTCACCCTCTGCCCGACCCACCCGCACCAATATCCATAGGAAAATCCACTGCCATCAACTTGCTCTTCATCAACAAGATTATGATGATGCGCCAGCACAGACACCAATGACATAACTGACAGTACAACACGTATATCGCGCAAAACCCCCACTTCCTGGACAACTTTCAAGACACTCACTATGGAATACCTCACTACCACCCTATCTTCCCTCAAGACCACATCAGACGCAGACGACAGCCTCCCTGCCTCTGTACTTAAGACCCTTCTGACTGGTGCACTCCTCCCTGATCTGAATTACGAACAGCTCCCTTACTCACGGCACTGTCCCCCCTCAAGACCAGACAGATCCTCCTGCTTCTCAGTAAACTAACTACCATGGCCACCTCAGCAGCTACCGCCCCATCTTCCATCTTCTCTTCTGAGATAAGATCCTTGACAAAGAAGTAGACATACAGCTCCTCCAACACTTTGAAGCCAACAATCTCCTTTAGTCCGACCAATCTGTCTTTAGACCCAGATGCAGCACGGAAACAGCAACTATCAAGGTGATCGATGGTGCCCTTAACATACTCGATAATGACCATCATTGGCTCCCAGTTCTCTACCCATCACCTATGTAGTCGCATACATTTTTATCCTCTCCTCTGTGATCTTTAACCTTTACATGGAACTGCTCTGAACCCTCCTAGCTCCACACAACATCAATTTCCACCATTAAGCAGATAGCACGTAGCTTTACCTCAAGATATCCTCCATCTGCAGCCACAGAATCAAGACCTGCCTCAGACTGATACAGTCCTGGATGTCCATTGCTTACCTGAAGCTCAACTCCACCAAGACCAAATCCATACTGCTGACCAACACAACCCAACATACTGACATCCAGATCTGCTTCTCTGCTATAACCCTTGATGACTTTACAGCCCATCTGAAGAACAGCTAGTAACTAGTTTATTTCTGGTTACCTTTTCGCTGGATTTGGATTTTTGTGGTCTTATTAGTATTTTTGCTTCCTGGATTCCCCTTCTGTCTTCTTCTGTTTGGCAGTTAGCACTTCCCAGTGCTTTCCTTTTTCTGTGCAGCCTAGTTTGTCTTTGTTCTTTATTCCTTTGCCTTTTTCTGCAGTGAAACCTTGGTCCTTGGGCTCCCATAATTTATAGATTTTCCATGTTGCCCTATTTTCCTTTCCCATGTGGGGAGGGGGAGATTGTGTACTTCTAATTTCGTTTTCCCTGCTCCTTTACTTTCTCTTGGAGTCTGTTCCTTGTTTTCCCTTGCACTTCTCTCTTTGTTCCGTATTGATAGTTAGATGCAGAGTGCTGTTGTACCTAGCTCCTGTGTGAATGCCTAGGTTTTCCTCACTATTCTGTCATCACTATTCCTACTTGTCCCTTGTCAGGAGTCTTATCTATTAAGTTATCCTCCCTTTGCTGTTATAGACTTTCTGGGTCCCTGTTTGATGAACAGGGTTTGTGGGCTCCGCTGACATTTCAGGTGGTATTTCTCATCCTCGTGAGTATTGTCTTTAAGTTATCTTGTACAATATACTATCAATGGTGTTAGCTCACATATCCTGTTGTTGCTTGTCCTGTGTGTGGGTTTAGCGCTGACAATACCTTTAACAGCAATTGTGGGCGAGTAGCTTGCTGACTTTCTTTGTAATGATAAGGGGCTTCTAAGTGCTTAGCCCTACTTGCACATCCAGAGTTTTAGTGTACATATGTCTTGGTTCCTGAGTGTATGTTGTTTGACTCAAAGCTATTCACTGTTCATCTTGTGCACATTTCCCTTACTGTATTCACTGCCTCTGTCCTCTCATGACCAACATTAAAATACCCTACCAAATACACAACTAACTACACGGTTCTACAAATAGCCTGCTGCTCGCAAACCTATCTGCCAAAGGTCATACTCTGTGAAAGTTCAAAGTGGTCCTCTGCATAGATTGACAAAACCTTGTCCAAGCTCCTCTTGAATCTGGGTTATGCAAGGGATGATCCATCTTTTGCAGAGTAAAATTATAGGTTTGAACTAAGATGAGTAGGCTGCACTGAATTGCTTCAGGGATTTGCGTGCAGTTGTAAGTAGTGGCTGTGGGGAAGGAGCCTCATCCAGCCACAACCTGCGTATGTTTCAGTTGCACATATGTCATGACAAAGTATACCCGTGTGTGTGGGTTTGCCATCTCCATCTCAGACATGTGGATACAGGGCACATTTCCATAGAATGACCCATCACTGCAAATGTTATTTAATTTCCATTCCAGTTGAGTTGGGATATAAAGACATTACAGGAGACTGAGAAACGCAAGCAATGTGATTGCCCCTGTACCATGGGAGATCATGTGCAGGGGAAACGGATGTAAGGACTGCTTCATCTAAGAGATGCAATATACACTCCTGCAACATGCATCAATTGAAAATTATGTGTTGTGGAGAATTTGTGGGTGGGAGAAGTCCTTTGAGTTTGAAGGTTCACTCTTGTGACTTCACCCACACGCCAAAAGGACGATTGTCTACCTGTTGAGAATATTGTTGGTGGCTATACCCCACAGTTTTTAGTCTCCGTGGAACAAACCGCTTCAAGAAATAAACGATTTAAGGAGATTTCCATTCAGAACATACGGTCAAATGATCAGGTGCAAAGTTGTACCAGTCTTTGGCCTTCATTTATGAAATTACCACACTTAGGGAAGAATATTTCGGTAAACTACAATTAAAGAAACTGGACTTAAGAGTCTGGAACGAAAGATTTATAAAAGAAAAGCCCAAGACTGAAAATGTGGTCTCCGGTGGTGCAGTGTCCTTGGCATCTGAAGTAGCGCCTAATCCCATGGTACATTGTGAAAATGCATAGGGAGTGAGAGTGATGTTTATGCATAGTCCTCCATCCCTGACACTATAATACCAAGAACACCACTATCCCATTTATCTATAGTGGCAACATATTTACTGTAATCACGCTGTGACTGTTACTAATCTAGAAAAATCATGAACATTGTATGTACAGTTACTCTTGGCCTGCTGAACACCACAAGGAGGTGCACTACGCTACAGAACATGCATGTGGTCTCCACCAGCACAGTGCAAGTGGATCTGGGACACATGTTGCTCTGGGCGTTTCACATGCAAATGTGGCACATTGTCTCTCATCACCAGTACTGCGATTGCTTTTGGTATGAGTATCCACACCACGTAAATTAAGAAGTTCCTCAAGCAGGTTTTAATGGGGGAGGAGTTTTGTGAGGGACTCGCAGATACCACTGCCCCGCCTATACCCTGTAGATGGGTCCAAAGGTGTGAGGGGAACTTTAGGCTTTATAACCCTCTATCCAACTAAAATTAGTTCCCAGCCAGGGTTCTAATGTTGCACCAGGTGTAATGTGACCAAAGACTAGGAAACCGGATGCTCAGTCCCTTTTCCTCTCTGGATGGTGAAAGGCAGAGTTTATTTGTGTGCAATCCCTCCCTATTACTGTGTTACGTCTAAACGGTAAAGAAATTCTGAAGATGGTTGAACGGACAGTATTTTAATGCAGCAGTGGTCTGGAGTCTAACTGAAAAGCAACATTGCTATTTATAAAATCACCCTTAAAACTACGTTGATACAAAAGCAGTACTTCACTCACCAAATCATTTGCAAAGTGGAAACAGTTTGCAAGAGTACACACTATTTCCCATCACTCACTGAATGACTTCAGTACCAATGGCCACCTGCTATTCATTAACATCTGCTCAAGTGTCTTGACTTCTTGCACCCGATATGCTGGCGTAATTCCAACTCTGATATTATGTCTCTGCTACTCACCACTCGAATATTAATTCTGGGATCAAATGTTCTCTGCTTCCTCCCCTCCGCCCCACCAAGGCACTTAAGAGAGGCCATTTTGATAGCCAATAAATGATGCATATAATTTTTATGTCCTTCAAGGCTGAAAGGTTAGCAGTGAACCAGTTTACAAAAGCACCCTTAACTGACTGGAGCTTTTAAGTAGAGACAAAAAAATGATTACCTCCATCCTTTCTTCTTGATAATACTTCCCAACACAACTTCAGCCCTGCGAAAAAGAAAATATATTGAGTAACAAGCAATATGACAAAATTGGCCTTAAACATTGCGTGGGCATATAAAAAGAACAATATTCACAAGAGCAGCTGCCTTCTTAACGCCAGCACCCACCCACACTATAACTTATGAGGCTATTTCATGCATCTTAAAATAGATATGTACAATTAATATTCACATGTGGGGTCCATGACACACCATTTGGTAATCTTGAAAAAAAGCATCTTTTTCCTATACCAGATCAAAGGTACTTTACAAGAGTCACATACGTTCATTTCTAAGCAAAACCGTTTCTCCAACCCATTTCCTGCTAATGAGGATCTGTACTGTAGGAACAAACTCAATCATTTCCACTCTCCTTACAGACCCTACATGAGTTCTAATCACATCCATTGTATTCTACAACTGTGTTCTACAACTGCATCCCCTGGTTGTGCAGTCCTTCAGCACTTCACATCTACATATGCAAAATATAAAACCAACACAGACGCAAAGCAAACTCCACTTCTCATTTCTGAAAAACAAACTATTTTGAGCACCTCCAAAGCAAGCAACAATTTAAGATCCCTAAAAAAACCTACACACATTTTTCTTCCCTTCAAAGGACACAATATTCTCCTGGTGATTGGGGCGCAGTGGGGCCATAGTGACCATTTAAGAACCACAGCGATTCTCCAGTCCATGGCGGTCAGTGGGATACTGCCGACCCATGATGGACGACAAGTGAATTTGCTAGACATTAAAAGTTTGACAGTGGTTGTCCCCAATCTCAAAGCAGCAACAATCGGCCACCATTTCAAGATCAATTGGTATTTGATGTTTAAAAGGCCTGCAGTAATGATCTGGCAAGCAGGTTATTGTCTGTAGCAGGCACTCTTCCTCCTCTGACTGTTTCATATTTATACATATTAGTTCTGTTATACGTACTAGTTCCGTTACCAGGGTCATTCTGTCACTGGAACTTGTCCCAAATTAGGTGTTTTGACAGATGGAACCCCCTTGCTGCTTGAATCCCCTTCATATCATTTGGCTCATAACCTCCTGGGAAAACCCTGCCTTGATGAAATAGGGGACCCAATGTTTGAGAATATGCTGGGTACTGGCCCTAAAGGGAAAAGCTTGAAGTTATTAATATAGTTGATTATCTCCAACTATAATTACTATATATCAATTTCCGGCTTGGAGGGGTTCTAGTGGATCCATGATATCCATTCCAATACAGGAGAAACTGGAATCTAAATAATGTAGGGTAGTGACATGGGTGCCTTTGTATAGTACTCATTTTATAGGTGATAAAGATCGGGTCAGAAAAATGAGGACAGCACACATTCTTGGGCTTCAGCTACCTCTAGGTGCCCTGGTGTGAGTGAGGGATCGGGGGGAGATGTTACTGTTGTGCGTAGATCCGTGTGCTGTAGTCTCACCTGTTTCCCATATCAGTTTGCTGCTCTGAATTGCTCCATGCCACTCTCCTGCCCCCCCTTCCCCCACTCAACCTGTTATTGGCACAATGGTAGACCTCCCTTCTGAAGGCTCCTGGACCACACTCTCCATTCTCCTATTGGCACAGCTTTCCCTTTGTCTTGTTCAGGGGGATGCCCTTTCACAGGAGAAAACCCTATGACCCCTGATATTTGTATTGCACTTGGGACATTCCTGTTCTTTGTGGGCCCTGAGTGTGCTTTCTGACCTTTTCCCTGCTTCCCCCTGCCAACTGGATCAATCCGCCTGCGCCCACTGCCATTGCAGAGTGAAGTTACATGGAAATGCCACTGTGGTAACATGACCAACTCCTGTGATTGAGCCACCTGCAGCACCTGTCACTGGAGTGGCGTGGGTACAAGAAGGTGGCATTTGGTTTCACAGTTTCCCCACAAAATTGTTTTCAGCATGGTATAATCAATTCTCTTTCTCAATAAATTAGGGCCCCAGGTTGTCTTTCCCATCAGCTTCAGTGATGGTAAAAAACACTTGTAAGGATGGAAGAGTAAATTATACATGTAGGTCACAGATAATAAGCTTCAATGACCTCATGTCCTTAGTACAGTGTTTCAGAACCCTAGTCTAGCAATCAAGTGTTCAGGGTGGCTGTCCCCGAAAACGTCCGTCATGGAGTTCTAGAGCGCCCCAGCATACTTTTTACACTTGGCTTCCATAGAGGTGGTGCTTCCTGAAGTTACTCACTGGCAATCCAGTACTCTCCTACTAGGCAAGATGCTGTCATTACACCACTTTGTCCTGGTGTTTCCTAAATCAGAATTTTACTGAAGCAGGACCTTGTGCTTTCACCTCCTTCCCCTTTGATAAGATTCAATTCTTGTGGACAGAAATCTCTCCCCTCTCCGCCCCGAACAAGGGCTATTCAGGCTGTAATTAATATTAATCTCCCACATGCCCTAGCCAAGCTCACACTCCCTCTTTGAGCCCACTAGAATGTTCTTCTCCAGCTTTTAAAAATCTCAGAAGATATCAAAAGGCTTCACATGCTCTTTCCACTGACTTAGGCTGTAGTGACTCCATTCACGATCTGGGCTAAGTTAGACAAGATGCTACTTCTCAGAGGTTTGTGATTTCTGCCTGCTTCTTCGGCACCAGCCCCATGAAGGGCCTGTGCATCTCTTACTCTAAAAACTCCTTCAAAGTCTGAGCTAATGGACTTGGCCACTCTAAGGAACTCATGGTGGCAACAGTAAAGACAGACAAATGTGATCACAGTTCAAGGGTGTTAATTGAACTTTATAATGGGTGAGGTAAACGCCTAATCTAAACCTAAATCTCAGATGGGGGCAAGCTACGTCCATTAAATAATAATAAGGCAGTCCTAGTGGTGTCTTGTCCAATATAAAGGGCGTATACTAAAAAAAAATAACTATTGCCAATCTTTTAATGTTCACCAGAAAAGAAAGAAGTGTTCTCAAAATGATAAGTCAGGATGGTGAGGCTGGGTCTCCCTTCCCCACGTTTGAAGCACGGGACAAGGCGGGACTCTCGAGCACAGCACACTCCTCTGCCTTGACAGAATGAGCTTCACAGTTTCAGTTTAACAGTATTCAAAACCCTTTCAGAGGCTAAGTCTCTTTCCTGCAAAAGTCTCTTGCCTTAGAAGGTTTGCTAATTCAAAGTAACAAACAAACAAAGGTTCTCTCAGTGATCTTGCAGCTTGGGCAACTGTTCTTGGCCCGGATTTCACAATGACAAACAAAGGTTCTTTGGGTGATTGCTCTTTGCCTCATTATCTCCCTCTGCTGGGCTCAGATCCTCTTTACAAAAACAGGCCTACCTCCGTCAGGCTCACTATGAGCTCTCCGATATCACTCGTAATCTTTAGAAGCCTTAATGTCCGATTAAACAAGGTACAAGGTGACACTTTTGTTGATGCACTATTCTCAGGTGTATTATTTTTCACCCCTTTTCGTAGAAGGGAAAACAAATAAACGAAAGTTCTTTGCATGATTGCTTTTCCCTCCTGGGATCTCCCTCTGCCGGGCTCGGATCCTTCTTGTACAAACCGGCCTCTCTCCGTCAGGTTCACTAAAGGCCCTACGTGTATACAGTTTATGTATTCCCAATAGTGTTCATATATAGCTCAGTTTTATCAGAAAGCAAGGTTTCCTTCTATTTAGCTTTCTTTCAGCATTCCCTCTGTCGGGTTCACACTTGCCACTTATCACAGTTTACAATCGTATTGCAAAGCGGGGTTTCCTTCTCCTAGCTTTCCTCTGGCAACGGGTCAGAGACTTTCAATTATACAAGGGATTTGATATAACCATTGTAGGACCACTCTGACGCCTCAAGCCAACCTTTTCTAGAGCCTTCTGGTTGCTGTAGTTTCAAAACCCGGTCCCGGTCAGAGTCTTTCAAATGAGCGCCCATGTGGCGCCAGACCACTCTGCACCTGGACCTCATCTGCGCTTTCATTAAAGTTCAAACATACACACAAGTTCTTCCTTTTCCAAACTCCTTGCTTTCAAAATGTTGCTACTTGCAACCTTGGGCTCGATACAGTTCAGTTCGCTATCGGCTTCCTCTGACTCACCAGCTGTTGGCTTATTTGTTCTCTGGAGTCAAGGATAGTACCACGGTAGCCAGCTTACCTCTCTGCCTGAGTGATCAATGCGGAAGGTAACTCCTGGTTTTATGATTTCCCTTTCGGAGACTTCGCAGGTTATGAGTTGAAAACGGCAAGGGCAATTCCCCCTTTGTTGTCCTTCCAGATCTCGCTGCCTTTCTTCTCTGTTTGAACCGCCGATTTGTTGTAGAGGTCTCCTTGTGCATTCGGCCTTGCTCTAAGTGTGCTTTCGTGCTGCGCCTTTTATCCCTGTGGGGAAGGTAAAGGGCCATTAGGGGTGCTTGATTATTGTCAATTGCCTGACTATGCCTGACCACGTGTGTTGGACAGGTCAGGTAAGCGGCTCTGGTGTTAGTCCGTTGTCTGTTATAATGTAAGAAAGTGTTTCTGCAGGAAAAGGGGGGAGGGGTAGAACTTCTAAATATCGTACAGGGTCAGATGGGGAGAAGGTGTTACAGGGAAGGGGATACTGTGTCTCAACCCTCGGTGTCCCACTTCCCCTCCCCGAAGACCCCTCGCCCAGGTGATCCTCCCTCACTGCTCCACCCGCAGGAACTGAATCCAATAGTGATGGCCGTGTCCTGGCCACCTGGATGACATATCCCTGGGGACTAGTAAGTGAGACACCTTTGGGTTTCTCACACCACCCTCCTGTTCTCTTCTCTCACTGCGCCTGCTACAACACACCACATCTCTGTAATGTAATTTTATGACTGATTCTACTGTCCACCTGTCTCCTTTGACATTGTGTCATAGGGTCCAATTGCCTCCATAATAGTGGTGGTTGGGCAGGATCTACCCTTCTTAATTTGGGTAAGAGCTACCCTTCTTAATTTGGGTTGAGGGCATTTGGTCACAGTGTTGTGTGGGCCCACCTCCCTTGCAAGTGCCTCTCTTTATAGTTATTAGGTGCATCATGTTAGTAATCAGGTCCCCATGGGCAGATGGCTCAAAAGCACTGTTTGCCATCTGCAAATAAGGCAGGTTGAACAGGATTCTGCGGGAGACCCACTTTTTATCCCCCCTCCATGTCTCTATTGCCATTATTCCTTCTAAGAAAATGTCCTGATGCTGCATGTTGATCCTCAGAACTTACAAATATGTTTGCTATGGGCACTGCTCCTTTCTCTACTCTGGCCCATCAGAAGAATTGGAACAGAACAGCACCAAGTTAGTCTGCTGCACAGACATATTCCTCATGCCAATATAAGGTGAGCATCTGTCACACTTGTGCATAGTGCCTCCCACAAACTCTCACTGCATTCTGCTTGCTTTTCATTTGTATTCTGCCCGATTGGGTTTCTTGGAAGAACATCATCCACCTAAAACATTATATGCTAGGTCACTGCAGGTGCCATATCTTTCTGGGGTGGTTGTGGAGGTTGATGCGAGTGCTGAATAGGAAACTACCACTTTCAAGAGTTATATCACACAGTGAACAGCTTCCTGCGGGCCTCCGACTCCCCAGGTTTGCTCATCACCCTGTTCAAAACAGATCAGTTTAATGAGCACTAGATATGATGCAGAACATTAGGTATATTTTACGTGCAGTTGCTTTTTCATGCCGTTTGGGTGTTGAAAGTGTTCAACACTGTACACGAGTCTCAGAAATAGGTCTGGACTTCTCTGAGGGCCTGTCCTCTGGTGACCTTTGTCCCTGGGCTGAGCCACAGGTGACCCTTCTTCCTTTTCGGCTCTCCGGCAACCCTTTTCGTTGGGCTGTTACACACGTGACTTGAGGTTTGTGAAATCCTTTTCCTTCTTTGCCTTTTCCTAGGCTGCAATTTTGATCTTGGCTCACCTGGGTTTAACTCCCTTCTTGGCCCTTATCATTTCTTTCACCACAGCTTGGCCCGGGCTCATGTCTTTTTTCTCTCAGCCCTCTACTTGGCCACTTCCTCTGCCTTTACTTCTGTGGTCTTATCGGGCTACAGTCACTGTCTGCACATGGTACGCCGTCTGTCTTTCCTTCATCAGAATAAGGTGCCCTGCTCACTACCTTCTTTTGAAATAAGATTTCCAGCTTGCCCTTTTCTCCTGTGCGTGGTTATCTTTTTCCATTCCTCTGCTTTCCCTTCTTCATCCTGTAAGGAAGGCATGGTATCAACAGTAAGACAGACGCAAGTGACCACAGTTCAACAGTGTTTATTGAACTTAAAAAGGGTTACAAAAACGGCTATCTAATTCTATCTCTACAGATGGGAGCAAGCAACGACCATCAAGTAATAACGCAGTCCTAGTGGCGTCTTGTTAAAATAAAAGGGCCTA
Source organism: Ambystoma mexicanum (assembly GCF_040938575.1). Classification (NCBI taxonomy): domain Eukaryota; kingdom Metazoa; phylum Chordata; class Amphibia; order Caudata; family Ambystomatidae; genus Ambystoma; species Ambystoma mexicanum. The sequence goes on along the minus strand of NC_090929.1, from coordinate 580,843,568 downwards.
TACTAATAAACGGTTATAGGTCAAAGGATCGATTAAAAAGGATCGAAAACAAAAGGATTGAAAAGATCTTTTTTTTTTAAACATTTTTCCTTTTACATTCAATCCTTTAACTGGACACCCTAATAAACCTATTGCCAATCCTTACCTCTAAATACAAATAGTGTGGGAAATAATGTCACGAAAAAGAAAGAAGTGTTCACAAAATGATATGTCAGGATATTCAGGCCGTTGGCCTCCCTTCCCCAAGTTTTCAGCATAGGACAAGGTGGTACACTGAAGCTTAGCACGCTCTCAGGCTTCTCTTGCACGAGGATACAGTTTAACCATTAGCATCAGGGCTTTCCGTGCCCAAGTTTCTTTGTCTTTCAAAGTCTATTCACTCAGAGGGCCTGATGCAAATAAACAGTTATTTTCCTCTTTCAGATTTTCACAAGTACTCAAATTCTTAGGCGATTCACTATTGACTTCGAATCCTCTCAGGTCTTTCTCTTATAACAATGCTTTCAAGCTTGGGTGTCTCTGTTCTCCCTCAATCGGGCTCAGATCAACTTTATATTCTTTTTCATCAATTATCGAAGACTTTCAAATATGCACTGGGTTTTGCTTGACCACTTCGATTCCACAATTCTTTATCACTTTTCACATTTGTCACCTTTCAGCTGGATACCCAACAGAGACTTTCGGTATGAGCACCCACGCGGTTCCGGACCACTCTGTCTACGGTATAGTATCTTGGCTTCAAAGTTCAATTGCTGATCTGTTATTTAGTTATGTTTGCGTCACTTTCCACATACGCTTCAGTCACTGTTCTCTTCAGTTTTCACTATACAATGTTGCTAATTGCAACTTTGGCTTCAACACAGACCGGTTTGGTATCAGTCTTCCAAACTCACCGGCTGTGCCGACTTCACTGGCGCTGCTTTGTTGTAGGAGCCAAGGACAGTACCACGGCGGCAAACGATTCTCCTCGCCTTGACTATCGACGCAGGAGAGTCCCGGGTACCTCCGACACACAATGCAGGATTCTTCATCCTTGATTCCTGGTCTTACGTTTCCTATTTGTGAAGGTTCATGAAAGTAGCAGTCTTTCGTTGAAAAGGTCAAGGGAACTTCCCTCCTTGCAATCCTCTTTGGTCTTGCCGTCTTTCGCTGTGTATTAAACTGCCATCTTGGAACTGCTATTTCCTTGTGTGCTTTGCCTTGCTTAGAGTTTTCCTGCTATGCCTTTTATCCGTGTGGGGAAATACGATGGAAGTCAGGTGTGTGTAATGATCAGTAATTGCCTGACCCTGCCTGACCATTGTATTGGGACATGTCAGGTATACAGCTCAGGTGTTGTTTTCTCTCACAGTGAGCTTTCTGTGAGAAAGTGTTTGTGTTAGAAAGGAGGGGGGCAGGGGGCTGAGATCCTAAATATCCTAAAGGTGTTACAAGGAAGGGGATACCAAGTCTCGCCATCCGGTGTCCCACTTCCACTCCCTGAAGACCCCTCATCCAGGTGATCCTCCCACACTGGTCCACCTCCAGGAACTGGATCCAAAAGCGATGAGCGTCTGGAAGACAGATCCCCAGGGACTAGCGGGTGAGAAACCTTCAGGTTTTGCACAATCCCCTCTCCATTCCACCTACCCAGTTCTCTTCTCCTCCTCCTGCATCCCCTTTTCTTTTGCCTTCTGCAATGCCTCATCTCTATTCAACTCTTCATGTGTCTCCTTTCCTGTATTCCACTCAGCCTCTTCTTTTCTGCACCCTTCTATGTCATCCACCCCCACTCATCATGTATCACCTTCTTTCCTCTACACCACTCCAGCTCCCTTCTCCTCCACTAACTCCAGGTCTTACAATCTGTCCTATCCTCGCTAGGTTTTACAGCCTACCTCCTCCTTGGTCACCCAAGTCTAACAATCGGCCTGTTCGCCTACTCTATGGGTCAAGGTCTTCCTGCTTCTGACTACTCTGGTAGCCAGCTTTGCCTTGCCACAGTTCTTGCCTGCTTCTCCACCAGTACACCTCCTTTTCTATAATGCAGGTCACCAGCTTGGCATGTCTTGTGCTGTCCTGGGATCTGGCCCTTGCATAGTTGTACTCAGTCGCTTCCTCATGTGACCTGTCTGGTCAAACACACTAACTGGGATGCTCTGTAGCAATAACTTCATGAAGTAAGTCTTTTAATAGGCCTGGGTCATTTGAATTATATTTCCTGTGAATGTTTGCTGATGGCTGGACTGAAGCTGCTGCTCTGTCCATTGTCTTGTTGGGGCTCCCCATCCTAATCTTGGGCTTCGATTTGGCTGTTCCATGTACAAAGTAGATCAGGATGCATGCGCTACAGTATTTTTGCGGAGTGATGCGGTTGGAAAAGCTTGTTTGCTGCACCCTCTAAATTAAGTGGGTGTGTCCTCAAATAGATTTTAATGGAGGGGTTGCGCGGCTTGAAATTGAGCGAAACTGGAAGTAATTTAGCTCCTGACACAAACAGCTAACAGAAGCTACTTTTGGCTCCCCAAGCCAACAGATGCCGACAGACACACCTACGTTCATTTACCTCTGTGCATTTGGGACAATATAGAAATAGACCTTTGGAAACATCTAAAATTATATGTTTGCATTTTATGTGGAAGTTAGATTTGCGGAAAGTGATGTACTAGCTCCTTGTTCCCCAGTGGTAGCTTCTGGTCGCTTGATGATACCCAGGAGCTGCTTTTAGCTTCTGCTTAGCCAATCTTATTTCCGATCCTGGGCTGGTTGCTGGAGACTCTTTCCATTATTCTTTCAGCTGTGAGGGAAACAATTGTTTTCCTCTCGTCTTCAGGTTAGCGTTTGATGTGTGGGAGAGATGGAATTCATTGTCTACATCTGGTTGCTGTACATGCGAGAGGGGTGTCCTCTTTGGGCTGTGGACAGCACTTGTCAGATTCTCAGGTCCTCCCCAAAGTCTTTCTTCCCCTAAACAACAACTGTTTCCCAGACCTGTTCCCGGGTTTCCCTCTATGAGAGAAAGGCATTATGGGAGTTCCAGTCCTCAGTTTGGTTTGTCAACAGGGTCCAAGTAACCTGACCATGTGACACGTTTTCTAGTGTCCTCCCTGGATTTGGAAAGTGATGAGCTTCTCCAGAGCCTTCCTTTTTCTAAAAGCATAGTTCAGTATCCTGGATACACTCCAGGTTTTCCCTCTGTAAAAAAGGAGAATTTTGGGAGACTTAGTTATTTCTTATCTATTCTTTTACAATGGCTCATGGGGCTTGATGTTGGGATATGGATTTAAGGGCTGTAGCTGGCTTCGAGACTTGGGCAGATCATTCCCTGGTCTCTGCGACCATGAGGCTAGGGCCATTTTTCACACCCCATCAAACCATTACTGACATGTGGTTTAACTAAGGTGACCAGATGGCCTGGATTTACCAGGAATGTCCTGGAATTGGGGCATCTGTCCCACTACCCAGAGAGTATTTTTGATTTTAATCCCTGCACCCTCCGGTTTTGGGGAAAGAGCAGGTGACGGTCCCGGTTTTTAAGTAAACATTCGATTTTCAGAATGTTGTCATCTGAGGATGGGCTCAAATGGATTGTGTCCTCCCACGCATTCCTCATCTTAGATAGATTCCCAAAGCAGCATAAATTTGGAGAAGGGAGTACTAGGTGATACTAATCATGGACCGTACGAAGAACGGCCTTAGCAAACCAACCTCCTTGTAACGGCCTTAGCAAACCAACCTCCTTGTGAATAAGTGGAATCTAGAGAATAGTGTTTCACAAAAGTGTGCATAAATGACCAGGTGGCCGCTGCATGAATTTATTGCACCGGAACACCCCCCTGGAGAGCCGTCGAAGTTGCCCCTAGTCGAGTGAGCCCTTAGCCCATCTGGAGGCTCTTTTCCAGCCAATCTGTAGCATTCGGCAATTGCCAAAATTCTCCATCTGGATAATGTCTGTTTCGTTACTGCTAGACCCAATTTATGGCCAGTATATCCAACAAAATGTTAATCACTTTTCCAAAATGTTGCCAATCTAGCGATATAAAAACTGAGAGCCCTTTTGGGGTCCAGTCTGTGTAGTTTTTCTTCCTCCTTACTTGCATGAGGAGGAGGATAAAAAGAAGGCAGAGTGATTATTTGTGACAGGTGAAAGTCAGACTATTTTAGGCAAAAATGAGTGTTTGACTCTAAGAATAACCTTGTCCTTATGAAAGATGGTGTGAGGAGGCTTTCAAGAGGGCCTGCAACTCACCCTGCAGGCTGATATAATTGCCACTAGAAGGATTGTCTTTAAAGTAAGGCGCCTTAGCGGGCAAGAGTGCAAGGGCTCAAAAGGAATGCATGTAAGGAACTTTAAAACTAAATTTAAATCCCCAGACGGGTACCTGAAATGGGACTGGAGGATACATATTAGCGAGACCTTTCAGGAACTGTACAGTCAAAGGCATCTTGAATTAAGACACTTCTTCCGAGGAGCGCTTAAAAATAGGACGAGGTAGATGCAGAACGACATCATGTCCAGTAACGACTTGATGGCCTGCACCGTGGCAGTCTTCGATCTTTGCACCTTCCCTTGAATGGCTGCTAACCTCTCCTCCGAGGTCGTCAGGCTAGCCACCGTGTTGAGTTTGGCGCCGAGGAACAGCGCATTCTGCGATGGCGTTAGGCAGGACTTCGGATAGTTTACAGTAATCCCACCTCTGTCAGAAGTCGGAAAGTCTCCTTCATGTGCTCTTCGGCCAGATCCCGAGAGCGGGCGCGTGTCAGCCAATCACACAGGTATGGGTATATGTGGATGCCCTGCAGAGGCAGATGGGCCGCCACCGGGGCCAGGGATTTTGTAAACTCGCTTGGGGCAGATTTCAAGCCAAATGGTAGGGCCTTGAACTGGTAGTGTTGGCCTTGTACCACAAACCGTAGGAATGTTCGATATTTCCTGTGGATGGGGACATGGAAGTACACGTCCTTTAGGTCCAGCGACGTCAAGAAATCCCCTTACTTCAGTTGCCCGAGCAAGTGCTGAAACGTTACCATCCTGAATTTTGGGACTTCAGGTACTTGTTCAGACGGCGCAATTCCAGGATGGAACAAGTTACTTACCTGTAACTGTTGTTCTCCAGCATGGGTCTGGCATGGATTCACATGCTCATGAATATTCCCCGTCGTCAGGCTGGGAATCCTCGGTAAAGAAAAAACCAGTATCAGTTTCGTTTCTGATCTGTCTTTCGTAGTAATAACCAATCACTGGTCTCTGCGTCATACTGACCACAGCCAATGACTGCCCTCTACCTAAGCACCGCCTCTGGCAGCCATCTTCAGATTTGGAAGCACGTGAAGTGGCAGTATGACCAAGTGAAGAGCCGCAGAGGGGTAGGCGGGAGGGTTCGCATGTGAATCCATGCCAGACCCATGCTGGAGAACAACAGTTACAGGTAAGTAACTTGTTCCTTCTCCAGCATGGGGTCTGGCATGGATTCACATGCTCATGAATAAAGAATACATAGCAGTACACACATGCACAACCACGAGAGGTGGCAAAGGCTCAACATTAAGCATCACATCAACTCAACATTAAGCATCTTACCTCCTCACCAGGCTCACCTCAGGCGAACAGGTTGCGCAGCACTGCTTGGCCGACCCTGGACTCCTCCCTGGAATCCCGGTCGACGCAGTAGAATTTCGTGAAGGTGTGCGTCGACCTCCACGTAGCAGCCCTGCATATGTCCAGCAGGGGCACACCAGATAGGAACGCCGTGGTAGCTGCGATCGCTCTGGTGGAATGGGCTCTCGGACGGCCAGGCAGCGGTCGGTTTGCCAACCGGTGACAGTACATGATACAGCCGGAGAGCCATCTGGAGATGGAAGCCTTCGAGAGAGCCTTCCCCTGATTGACAGGTCCAAAGTTCACAAAGAGTTGTGACGTCTTCCGAAAACCTTTCGTGCGGTCCACGTAGAACTTCAGCGCTCTAGCTACATCCAGCGAGTGCAAAGTCCTCTCAGCCGGCGACGAAGGCGACGGGAAGAACACAGGTAACACCAAGGATTCGTTGAGATGAAAGTCCGACGGTACCTTGGGCATGAAGGAGGGGTGCGTCCTGAGCACTACCCTCGTGTCGTGGAAAGTCAAGTACGGGGCCTTGCAGGAAAGGGCCTGGATCTCTCCCACTCGTCGTGCGGAGGTGATGGCCACGAGAAAAGCTGTTTTCCACGATAGAAACTTCAACGGGGCCGAGTGCAGAGGCTCGAACGGAGGTCCCATGAGTTTGGTCAGCACCACGTTGAGCTCCCACGCCGGGGCCGGAGCCTTCACCGGCGGGAACGATCTGAACAGTCCCTTCATGAACTCTTTCACCAGACGATGAGACCACAAGGACGTCCGGCCCGTGGTTCTGGTGTATCGGGAGATCGCAGCAAGATGAATCTTGATGGACGCGTGTGCCAGACCAGCTTTGGCCAGCGTCAGCAGGTACGGCAGCACTTGGGGAGCCGTAATCCGTAGAGGGTTAATCTTCTGTGCGTAGCACCAGACAGAGAACCTCTTCCATTTGTGTCCGTAGCATTTAAGAGTCGAGGACGCCCTGGCCTTTGCAAGAACCTCTCTGCAATCGGCCGGTATGTCGTATCCTCCAAACTCTAGCGCTGCAGGAGCCAGGCCTGCAAGTTCAGCGACTTCGGGTCGTGGTGGAGGATGGCGCCTCCTTCCCTGGAGAGTAGATCCGCGTCCGCCGGCAGCTTGATTGGCGGGGACGCCGACAAGTCCAGAAGGTCCGGGAACCATATCTGCCTCGGCCACGCAGGTGCGACGAGGATCATCCTGCACCGTGACCTCTTGAGCTGGTTGACGAGCCGGATTAGCAGAGGCAAGGGAGGGAACGCGTAGAGGAACAGGCCCTCCCAGGGGAACGAGAAAGCATCGCCCATGCTCCTCGTCTGGGGAAACCTGCTGGCGAACCTCCGGCACTTGGTGTTCGTCGCCGTCGCGAACAGGTCGATCTGGGGTGTGCCCCACCGTCGGAAGAGGCGATCCACCAGATCCTGCCGTAGTTCCCACTCGTGGCACGAGCGCAGCTCCCTGCTGAGTGAGTCGGCGATGGTGTTTTTTATCCCTGCCAGATGAAACGGCACCAGAAGAATCCCTTGGGCGACGGCCCAATGCCACAGGTCCTGCGCCTCCTTGGACAGCGCTGGGGACCTGGTTCCGCCCTGTTTCCTGATGTAAAACATGGTGGTGGTGTTGTCGGTGAAGATCCTCACCACCTTGCCCTTGAGGGACGGAAGGAAGGACCTGAGGGCCCAAAACACTGCACGGAGCTCCAGGACGTTGATATGCAGGGACTTCTCCGTCGGGAGCCAGAGTCCCCTTGCGTGCAGATTTTCGGTGTGCGCTCCCCACCCTTCTAGGGAGGCATCCGTGGTCACAGTCACCTGGTGGGCTGGGGTCTGGAAGTCCATGCCCGCCGCCAGATGCGTGCGGGTGCCCCACCACCGTATCGCTCGTCGGAAACTCTCGTCGAGCTTGATCCTTTCCTCGAAGCTGCCCGTCGTCTGGATCCAGCGCGCATCCAGGAACTCTTGCAACGGGCGCATCCGGAGCCTGCACATGGGAATGAGGTAGATGCAGGAAGACATCATCCCGAGGAGGGACTTGATGGACCTCACCTTGGCCGCGTCGGCCACCAACATCCGTTGCACCTTGCCCAAGATGGTCCTGGTCCTCTCCTCCGACGGGGAGGCCAGAAGGGACACTGTGTCGAGCCTCGCTCCCAGAAACAGTGCGACTTGCGCGGGCACCAGGTGGGATTTGGCGTAGTTCACGGAGAATCCCAGGTCCGTGAGGAGTTGGACGGTCCTTGCCGTGTGGACCACGGCGAGCTCCCTCGTCTTGGCGCGGATGAGCCAGTCGTCCAGGTAGGGGTAGACGTGAATCCCCTCGCGGCGCAGCTGCGCCGCCACCGGTGCGAGGCACTTGGTGAAAACCCTGGGTGCCGACCGCAGTCCGAAGGGAAGGGCTTTGAACTGGTAATGACGCCCTTGGACCACGAATCTGAGGAATTTTCGGTGCCCCTTTAGGATGGGAATGTGGAAGTAGGCATCCTCCAAATCCAACGACGATAGGAAGTCTCCTTCCTCCAGCTGACCCAGGACGTGCTGGAGGGTGACCATCCGGAACTTCTGCGCCTTGATGAACTTGTTCAGGCGTCGCAGGTCCAGGATGGGGCGCCATCCTCCCGTCTTCTTCTTCACGAGGAAGTAACGCGAGTAGACTCCGGAGCCCCGAAGCCTCTTTGGGACGAGTTCGATGGCGCCCTTTCTGAGCATCGCCTTTACCTCCAGGAGAAGTTGAGGGACGTGAAGTTCTTTCCTGGCCACGGGGGGGACGCGCGGGCACCTTCTTTGAAACTCGAGCGCGTGGCCCCGGGCCAGGGCGTCCAGCACCCAACGGTCGGTGGAGATGGACTCCCACACGCTGACGAAGCCCGCCAGCCGGCCTCCCACCAGGGTGCTTCGGTGGGGGCCCGACCCCACGGCCGGTTCAATCCTGCTTGGACGCGGCCTTGCCGCCTTGGCCTCCTTGGCGACGACGGCGGGGGCCGCCAGACTTGCCTCGTCCTCTGTAGGCCTCTTGCGACGACGAGCGGGCCGCTTGACGGTAGGAAGCGAAACCGCCGCCGGAACCTTTGGAGGCGCCCTTGCCTCCGCCGCTCCGAAAGGGCGTCCGCCGTTGCTGCAGTACTCCAAGGGCCCGGGCCGTCTCAGTATCCGCCTTGATGGCCTGAAGGGAATCGTCCACTGTCTTCCCAAACAGGTTGTTCCCGTCGAAGGGCATGTCCAGGACCCTGGTCTGGACGTCCTGCCGAAAGTCCGTAGCCTTGAGCCATCCGCGACGTCGAAGGCAAACGCCGTTGCCCATCTGGCGGAACCCAGTGTCGGCGATGTCCGTCGCCACGGTGATGGAGTGGTCCGAGGCCACCTCACCTTCCTGCAGGATCTCAAGGGCCTCCGCCCTCTTGTCGTCCGGCAGAAAATCCAGCAGGGGAGCTATCTTGTACCAGAGTTCCCTGTCGTAGCGGGCCACGATAGCCAAGGCATTGGCCGCTTTAATCGTCGTCGCCGCCGACGAGATGACTCTGCGTCCCATGGCATCCAATTTCTTTCCCTCGCCGTCCGGCGGGGAAGTCGACGTGGAGGCCGCACCCCCCCCCGCTTTCTTCCTGGCTGCCGCGGAGACGACGGAGTCCGGGGTAGGCTGCGCCCGGAGGCATAGGGGGGCCGAGTCCGGGACCCGGTACTTTTTCTCGTACCGGTCTCTTTTCGCTGGCGTCGTGGAAGGGTTCTTGAGGAGGGAAAGGCCCTCATCCCAAATGTCGTCCAACAGAGGCACTGCGAGGACCGTCTTCCTCTTGGTCTCGCGCCGTTGGTAAAGGAAGCCTTCCTTTTTCTTCTCCTCAGGGCAGAGTTGGAAAAGCTCGGATGCCCTGGCGATCATTGAGTGGAACGATCCAATCTCGTCGGGCGGAGAAGCCCTGGTGGGAGGCGACGACGGAAAATCCTCGTCGTATGCCTCGTCGTCCGTACCCGTCGCTGCCGTGTCAGTCCCCGTATCATCCCCTCGGGTGGACGGGGAGGAGGGCTGGACGGGGCGCGACGGTTGAAAAGGAGGCGGTGGATGGATCCTTCTTTTCTTGGTAGGGGGAACACCAGAAGGTCCCGGTTCTGGATCCCCCGACGGGAGAGGTTCCTCCGTCGGTAACGGTAGTCTCGTCCTTATCTCGGAGCATAAGGACTGTATAGCCAACAAAATGGCCGCTGAGTTGTCTTGCGGCGCTGGCAGAGGGGAATCCGACGGGCGAGCAGGGGCCCCGTCGGTATCCTCGACGATGTCGTCGTCGTCACCTGCGTCGGGGCCCATTCCGACGGGCTGGTCTTGTTCCACGCCTAGGCCGTGGCTTAAGACCTCGATCAGTTCCTCTTCTGAGGTTGAGGCCGAATCTACGACGACGCCCTGCCCCCCCCTTCTTCCCCACGGAGGGTTTCACGGGGGTCCTATCGATGGGCACGAAAGAAGACTCCCTCCGAGGAGGCAGGGAGATTCTGGGCCCCGAGGCCGCCACCACTGGTGCAGCCTCCACAGGCTGGGCCAGGGCCGCCGCGACCGTTTCGATAGAGGGCTTGGTCGAATGGATCAAGGCCTTCACCACCTTAGGTGCGCTCACCGCCTTATCCTTGAGGGAGGGGGCACTGCCACGCTCCTCCTCTGCCTTAGAGCTCGACCGGGGTCTCTCCAGGAGCTTCGCCGGGTGCTCGGCCTTCCTCTTACCCGACCCAGAGCGTTGGCTCGTGGTTGATGGTGCCGGGGAGGGTGCGCCCTGCCTGGCGCCCGTAGAGCCCGACCGTTCGGCGCTCCCGGTGCCAGCGGACTCGCGGTGCTTGGCCTTATGTTGGGCCCCCGTCGCCGGGGCGCCCTCAAAGGTCTTAGAAGACCGCTCAGATTTCTTCTTCTTCTCGCCAGACGGGCTCTTACCCTCCAGCCAGCTGGCGAGACGTTGATGGCGGTCCTTCATGGTCCGTTCCGACATGTTGCCGCAAAACGCACAGTCCTTCTCCACGTGCGTCTTGTCCCCATGAAGGCAGTAAAGGCAGAAAGAGTGTTCGTCCTCCTTGAAGACGTTCTGCAGCTGGCATCCAGGGCAGGCCCTGAACAGCTTTCCGGGCGTCGAGCTTCCCTTCTCCTGGGCCATCTCCGAGACCGGGCCTGAGAAGCTTCTGGAGTCCTCCGAAGTGTAGCTCGACGAAATCTTCACCCTTGAGGGGCACAGATGAATCCGACACGGGTCCCCGTTGATCGGATGTAGGATCGGTGGAGCTTGAGGCTCTTTTGACCGAAAGAATCGAAGTTTTTGTGAAAAAGCGCGAAAAAATAGCACTAACGCTCGAGAGCAATAGCACGAGGATCCCAACACATGAACGTGCGGTAAAAATCTGAAGATGGCTGCCAGAGGCGGTGCTTAGGTAGAGGGCAGTCATTGGCTGTGGTCAGTATGACGCAGAGACCAGTGATTGGTTATTACTACGAAAGACAGATCAGAAACGAAACTGATACTGGTTTTTTCTTTACCGAGGATTCCCAGCCTGACGACGGGGAATATTCATGAGCATGTGAATCCATGCCAGACCCCATGCTGGAGAAGGGTCTCCAACCCTTTGTCTTCTTTTTTACCAGAAAGCATCTGGTATAGACTTCGCAGCCCCAGAGTCTTTGGGCAACAAGCTCTATCACCCCTTTCTGTAACATGGCTCACACTTCTTCCAGGAGCTTAGGGATGTGAAACTCCTGACAGAGAATACGTGGGCACCTGCGTTGGAACTCCAAAGTGTGTCCATGTGCAAAGGCATCTTGCACCCATCTGTCGGTGGTGATCGTCCTCCACTCGCTGACGAATCTCATGAGCTGGCCTCCCAGCGGGGTGCACGAGTGGGGGCCCGACGTGTTAGCCAGTTCAGACTTCCTTGGGGGACTGCAATGCTGACCTCTGCTATCGCAAGCCTGGGAGCGACCTCTGTAGGCTTCCTGCATGGAGGATCGGGAAGGTTGTCTGTATGATGTGGGGAACCCCTTGTATAATCTGCTCGATTTACCCCTGGAGGAGCGAAAAGAAGATGAGCGATGCTGCTGAAAAGTGCCAAGGGACTGTGCCGCATCCGTATCTGTCTTTATGGCTTGAAGGGATTTGTCGACCGCCTTCCCGAACATTTTTTCCTTGTCGAAGGGCATGTCCAGTACCTTCGCATGAACGTCCTGATGAATGTTTGTGGTCTTCAACCATCCCTGCTGAAGAAGGCAGACTCTGTTTCCCATCTGTCAGAAACGCGTGTCGGCGATGTCCACTGCCACTGTAATGGCATGGCCCGAGACCACCTCCCCTTCCTGAAAGAGGGAGAGAGCTTCCATGTTCTTGTCTTGGAGGAATTCCAGGATCGGGCCCAGCTTGTACCAAAGCTCCCAGTCCTATCGGGCCAAGGTCGCCAGAGCATTAGCCGCTTTGATCGTGGATGCCGTTGTGTAAATGACTCTCTTCCCTATGGAGTCCATCTTCTTCCCCTCGTTGTCCGGGGGAACTGATGATGATGAAGCCGGGTCAGCTGAACGTTTCCTTGCGGCAGCCAACACTACTGAGTCCGGCAACCATTGTGAGCTTGAGCACTTGGGTGTGGAGTCTGGCACCGTATATTTATTCTCCAACCTATCTCGCTTGGTGGGGCTGTGCATGGGTTCTTCATGAGGGCTAGGCATTCCGCCCAAATGTCATCCAGAAAGGGCACCGCCATGATAGTCTTCCTCTTGGACTCTTGTCGCAGATACAAGAAACCCTCTTTCTTGATTTCCTTGGGCAAAAGCTGGAACAGCTCAAAGGCCCTGGAGATCGAGTGGAATGATCCCACCTCGTCTGGTGGACAGACTATGAGGGGTATCCAGATGTGGTGATTCATTGCGATTCATTATCTGCTGGAACAAAGTCCCCATCTTCGTCAGTTCCTGTGGCCGTTTCCGTACAAGTGTCTGTGTCCGCTGGTGGAGTCGGGGCTGATCAAGGGCCTGTGGCACCAGAGGTGTTGGGGGCAACCTCTGCTGGATCTCTGCCACCAGGGTTTGGAGAGTCGACAGGATGTCCATGGATATGTCCATTGGCTGCAGAGGGAACAATGGAGTGTTAGGCCACGTACCGCCGTCGTCCTCGTGGACCGTATGGACGGACTCTTGGTCCTCATCGTCCGTGGATGAGATGTCCATCAGTTGAACGCAAACCTTGGAGGGCTGTTTTGGGGCCTCCTCGCCCCCTCTTTTTTCCTCCCTCCGGGTCTTGAACCAGTGTCTGCCCCCGCCCAGGGGTGCTTGCAGCCTTTGTTGCTGTCTCGGTGGCCATGTCGCCACTTGGAGGCAGGAAGACCGTTTGGGCAGTAGGAACCACCCTTGTTGGATCGGCAGCTACCCCCACCGTGGTAGTCACAGCAGGTGATGGCGAAGTGGTCAATGAGGGCTTTGGCTTCACCGGTTGAGCCTGCTTGGGCTGCAAAGCATTCATTTCTTCCTCCGGCCTGGGCTTTTCCGATTCCAGATTTGAGGAGGAGCTTGATGGCAGGCTGGCTCTGAAGGCAGAAGGCGATCGTGGCCTATCCAACCTGGGACCCACATCAGGAGTGAACCCGGTGGAATTGGACTTGCGGTTCTTGGCCTTATCTTGGACCCCCACAGATGCGGCGACTGCTCTTCGGCCGGCCGGTACTGGGTGAGGCATGACCCTGCGCGGAGCACAGGGCAAAGACCTTGTTTGAATTGAGCCAAGCCGCTAGCCTGCTATGCCCGTCTTTCATTGTCTTCTTCAAGAAGCCCAGGCATATCTCGCACCCATCATCGTTGGGGTCCGGGTGCAGGCAGTAAAGACATTGTAGATGTTTGTGTCACCATGTGCAAAAGTTCCTGCCCCCTGAGACTCCTCACCTGGTTCTTCAGCAGGGTTTGAAGACTTCGGTCTCCTTCTTCTCTCCGTTTGTAGACTTTCTCTTTCTTCACTTGACTGAATAGTCCTTCTTCCCTTCCTTCGTTCGAAGAGATAGGGGCGGTCTCCCCCCGAGGCCACCTTGCCCGCCTATAGATCTGGCAGTCAGGTGGACCCAGGGGAGTCCGCTCCTCAAACAGGGAAAAAGCCTGATAAGGCAGAAAAAACCCTGTGTTTCAATTGGGGCTCTTGATATGTCCGATGTGAAGACTGGAGAGGCTGGCGTAGTCCGGTATCAGTTGTAAATGCAAGCTCAAGGTTTGATCCTTATAGATGAGGGTTTGGCCACTCTCGGGAAGCGAAGAGAAAATCCAACCGGAGGCTAAGGAGTAGTTAGACGCAAAAGAATCCTGGACCAAGGTAAGAGAGGAAATAGAACGAGAGGCTACGAGCGTGAGAGAGTGAGAGTGTGTGAGCGCGAAAGAGAAAGAGAGGATGCGAGTGCGAGAGAGAAAGGGAAAGTGAGCGTGAGAGCGAAAGAGAGCAGTAGTGAAAGAGTAGGAGTGAAGGAGAGTGGAAAAGAGAGAGAGAGCGATAGCGAAAGAGAACGGAAGAGCGAGAGAAAGAAAGAATGAAAGAGGGATAGACAGAGAGGGAAAGCGAGCGTCAGAGAGAGAAAGAGTAATCGGCGCGGGAGTAGCACGGGTCAGCTGACACCGAACACACCGCGAAAGAAAGATAGAAAATCCAAGCAGGTACAACAGGGAGGAACGAGAGAAGAGGAATCAAGCGAGGGCTGACAGAAGTAGAGAAAAATCGGTCAAGACGCTAAGGATAGCGAAATAACAGATGAAGCAAAAGTAATAAGATTCGCTTGACGGGGCACTGCAAGCAGACGAAAGTCAGGAGACTAACAAAGCGAGTTGCAACGCAAGTTGCAGGGGGGCGTGGTCTCCTATTATACCTGCCGGTCCTAGACGACTAGACCGTCAGGCGGACCGCTGTAGAGACTCAACACCGCCTCCATCTTGCCCAGAGTTTCCACGGCCGCGGTGTGACAGTATGCCCTCTCTTCATCGACTCTCCCCCAGGTTTTCCCGGATGTAGGCGATGGAACTGTCTTAAAAGTTGTGGGGCGTGAATATGCCTTCTGGGCTCCCAAGACCGTTCTGCGATCGAATACCCCTTCCACTGCACCAGGTATTGTAGAGATCCATGTCGGTAACGTGAATCCACCAGCCTCTCCACTTCATATTCTTCCGGTTCTGGTTCTTGGAGTTTAGAAGAGGGTATATGACGGTTCATGGGATCAGGATGATAAGCCTTCAGAAGGGAAGTATGAAAAACGGGGTGAATCCTTTTCAGCCTGGATGGAAGACGTAATCGAAAAGCCACAGGGTTTACTTGAGACAAAATGGGAAAAGGGCCTATAAAGCGGGCTGAGAATTTCCCTGGATGAACCCAACGTGGGAGATATTTGGTTGACAACCAGACCTTGGTTCCCACTTCCCATTCGGGGTTTTGAGATCTCTTTTTATCCGCATATTTCTTGTATCGAGCTCTACTTGCCTCCAACTGCTGAGTAGCATCCTTCTGGATGGATCGGAGCTCAAACAGGCGTTGATCTACCGAAGGGACTGAAGTTGGAGGTATTCCAAAGAGAGGTATATGTCTCGGATGATATCCGTAGGTAAAGTAGAAAGGGCTGCAACCAGTTGCCGAATGTACAGTGTTGTTGTAGGTGAATTCTGCTAGAGTTAGAAAGGATTTCCACCTATCTTGTTCCTGATGGCAAAAACAACGGAGATATTGTTCAAGGGTGGAATTTAGGCGTTCTGTCTGTCCGTTGCTTTGGGGATGATAACCAGAGGATAAAGCTCTCTTTATTCCTAGAGTACTACATAAAGCCGACCAGAATCGGGATGTGAATTGGGAGCCCCTGTCGGACACTATGGTCCGAGGTAGACCATGCAGTCTTACTATTTCTTTGAGGAAAACTTCAGCCGTTTCGGATGCAGATGGCAGGCCAGGCAAGGGAGAAAAATGAGCCATCTTGCTCAAAGTATCCACCGTAACCATGATAGCCGTTGATCCCATTGAAAGAGGGAGATCCACGATGAAATCAGTGGAAATGTGTTCCCAGGGTTGTGATGGTAGAGGTTCTTGTTGGAGTAACCCCATGGGCCGATGAGTAATGGGTTTATTGGCCGCACAAACCGGACAAGCCTTCACGTATGTTCTGACGTCCTGGTCCATAGTCGGCCACCAGAAATATCTGGATATCAGATGGAGGGTTGCTTCTTGGCCCTTATGTCCTGCCGAAGGGAGATCATGGCACCAGAATAAGGCTTGTGTCTGAAGTTTCTCAGACGGTAAATACAGTGATCCTTGATGAAAGAATAGTTTCCCTCTCCTTTCCATACTGGTCCTATGGTCAGAAGAGACACCAGGGAAATTAGTCGAACGCTCAACTTCTTGTATGAAGGAATTGATAATTCCTAAGATTCTCTTACCAGGAAGTATCTCACCCAGGCTCTGTTCTTCCTTGGGCTCCAGACTGCGGGACAGAGCGTCAGCTAAGGTATTCTCCTTTCCTGGAAGGTAGGTTATTTCAAAGTCGAACTGGGAGAAAAAATACGCCCAGCGGGCGTGACGAGAATTACGGCATTCCATCTGTTGCAAAACCTTGAGATTCCGGTGGTCCGTGCGAACCAGAAAGGGATGGGCAGCCCCCTGCAGTAAATGTCTCCACTCTATACATGCCTGACGAATAGCCAGTAATTCTCGTTCCAGAACAGAGTAGTTCCTCTCACTCGGTGTAAGAGTTCTGGAATAGTAGGCCACCGGATGTTCTGCTCCATCCTTGCTTGCTTGTAGGAGAACAGCTCCTATGGCACCTCCGGAAGCATCCGTCTCCACCACAAAAGGAAGAGACTGATTTGGTTGCACTAGGATGGGAGCGGTGGTGAAAGTCTTCTTAAGTAAGAGAAAGGCTTGATCCGCCTCCTTATCCCAATCGAACTTCTGACCCTTCTTAAGCAAACGGGTTATTGGTAGTACAATATCCGAGAAGTTGGGAATAAACCTTCTGTAAAAGTTAGATAGTCCCAGAAATCTCTGAATATCCTTGGGATTCCTGGGAGTAGGCCATAGGAGAACTGCCTTAACCTTCTCCGAATCCATCTGTACTCCTTCCTTAGAAAGGATGAATCCTAAATAGGATACTGAAGAGGTTTCGAAAACACATTTCTCAGGTTTGACCAGTAGTTGATGTTCTCTCAGCCTTTGAAGGACCTGCGTGACGTGTCTTCGATGTTCAGAGAGGGAGGAAGAGAAAATCAAAATATCGTCTAAATAGACAACCACAGAGATGTATAACATGTCTGAGAAGATCTTGTCAACAAACCTTTGGAACACGGCAGGAGCATTCACTAGTCCGAAGGGCATTACCCGATACTCAAAGTGTCCCATGGGAGTCCTAAATGCCGTCTTCCATTCATCTCCTGCCCTTATTCTCAACAAATGATAGGCTCCTCGAAGGTCTAACTTTGTAAAGATAGAGGCTCCTTCCACAGCTTCAAGTACCTCCTTGATGAGAGGCATGGGGTACCTATCCCTGATGGTCATGCTATTCAGCCCACGGTAGTCTATACACGGCCTTAATTCAGTGGTTCCCTTCTTGGGAATGAAGAACATTGAGGCTCCTGCTGGGGAACGGGATTCTTGTATTAAACCGTTTTGCAGATTGGCATCCAAGTACTCCTTCAAGGCTCTTCTTTCCGGAAGGGACATAGGATACATACGACCAAAAGGAACAGATGACTCGGGCTTTAGGTCGATACCGCAGTCCTCTGCTCGATGTGGGGGTAAAGAACGAGGTAGCCTGTCTTCAAAGATTTCAGCATACTCCTGATAATGCGGTGGAATCGTTTGGACCACTGTAGTGCATGTCGATTGTGCTTTCCCCTTCTTCATCAAAGGAGAGGGTTGTGGTAGACATTCCTTTGAACAATACTGTGACAAAAAACAGACGGTATTTGCGGACCAATCAATCCTGGGATTATGTTTCCGTAGCCAGGGTATGCCTAGGATGATTGGGAAATGGGCTGCTCTTATAACATCAAAGACAATCCGTTCTTGGTGTTGAGACAAAGACATGTTAGCCGGAACTGTCTCCTTAATGATGGGACCGGATGAAAGGGGTACACCATCGACTCCTTCCACAGGCAAAGGGCAGGCCTTCTGACGTAGGGGTATGCCTTGTTCTTGAGCCCACTGGATGTCAATAAAGTTACCGGCCGCACCACAATCCAACATAGCTAGTACTTCAACAGATAGGGAGGATTCAAATGTTAGACGCACAGAAAACACCATAAGACTGTTGTTATCCGCAGAGGGATCCTGGTGAGTAGAATTGCAGGGATTCCTTGATCCTGCCCGGTTCCTTTCCCTGCTCAAGACCGGGGAGGCGCGTTTCCCGGACGTCTCGGGGGCACATCTGGACAGGTTCGGAGCAAATGTTTCGAAGATCCGCAGTACATGCAGAGACCCAGGTCTCTGCGTCTCTTGCGTTCCTCGGGGTTCAAAGGACCTCGGGTTGTTCCTATTTGCATAGGCTCTTCCTGTTGTGGTCTGTTAGGAGAACCTATCGAGGGATTCCCTCCTATGGGATGGAGTCTGAATCTCCTTCTTTCCAACCTTCGTTCATGCAATCTGTACTCCAGTTGCAGGGATAAAGTCACCAACTCTTGGAAGGAGGTAGGACGCGCCATTCTGGCCAGCTCATCCTTGAGTTCATCCTGTAAACCTCGGCGAAAAAGGGTCTGTTGAGCCGAATCTGGCCATCCGGAGTCTGTGGCCAGTTTGGTAAAGGTAGAGGCATAAGTCTGTACATCTTGATTGCCTTGACGGAGATCTAGGAGGGTTTCATAAGAAGAATATTGGACTTCTGGTCTCTCAAACCTGGCACACAACAGTTGAGTGAACTGAGCGTAATCCGCTAGCGCAGGGTCTGCGAGTGTTATCAGTGGGGTTGCCCAAGCCAGAGCGTTACCCGTAAGGTTGGAAACAAGAAACCCTACCTTAGTTCTATCCAATTCATATGCCCTGGGCCGAAAAGTGAAGTAAACCATACAGGCATTCAGGAATTCCTTTAGGTGTTTCGGATTACCATCGTACTTCCCAAAAGAAAAGGTCAGAGGAGGTAGATCGCCTCGGGATTCTTCTCGTGTCGCAACCTGTTGGCGTAAGTTAGCGTTCTCGGTCCGGAGATTCTGTACCTCGGCCTGAAGGCCCTGAATAGCTGTAACCATCTCCTGGAATTGTTCTAAGGAGGCCATGCCGGTAGTTGGGCGTTGCAATCTGTCACCATGTGCAAAAGTTCCTGCCCCCTGAGACTCCTCACCTGGTTCTTCAGCAGGGTTTGAAGACTTCGGTCTCCTTCTTCTCTCCGTTTGTAGACTTTCTCTTTCTTCACTTGACTGAATAGTCCTTCTTCCCTTCCTTCGTTCGAAGAGATAGGGGCGGTCTCCCCCCGAGGCCACCTTGCCCGCCTATAGATCTGGCAGTCAGGTGGACCCAGGGGAGTCCGCTCCTCAAACAGGGAAAAAGCCTGATAAGGCAGAAAAAACCCTGTGTTTCAATTGGGGCTCTTGATATGTCCGATGTGAAGACTGGAGAGGCTGGCGTAGTCCGGTATCAGTTGTAAATGCAAGCTCAAGGTTTGATCCTTATAGATGAGGGTTTGGCCACTCTCGGGAAGCGAAGAGAAAATCCAACCGGAGGCTAAGGAGTAGTTAGACGCAAAAGAATCCTGGACCAAGGTAAGAGAGGAAATAGAACGAGAGGCTACGAGCGTGAGAGAGTGAGAGTGTGTGAGCGCGAAAGAGAAAGAGAGGATGCGAGTGCGAGAGAGAAAGGGAAAGTGAGCGTGAGAGCGAAAGAGAGCAGTAGTGAAAGAGTAGGAGTGAAGGAGAGTGGAAAAGAGAGAGAGAGCGATAGCGAAAGAGAACGGAAGAGCGAGAGAAAGAAAGAATGAAAGAGGGATAGACAGAGAGGGAAAGCGAGCGTCAGAGAGAGAAAGAGTAATCGGCGCGGGAGTAGCACGGGTCAGCTGACACCGAACACACCGCGAAAGAAAGATAGAAAATCCAAGCAGGTACAACAGGGAGGAACGAGAGAAGAGGAATCAAGCGAGGGCTGACAGAAGTAGAGAAAAATCGGTCAAGACGCTAAGGATAGCGAAATAACAGATGAAGCAAAAGTAATAAGATTCGCTTGACGGGGCACTGCAAGCAGACGAAAGTCAGGAGACTAACAAAGCGAGTTGCAACGCAAGTTGCAGGGGGGCGTGGTCTCCTATTATACCTGCCGGTCCTAGACGACTAGACCGTCAGGCGGACCGCTGTAGAGACTCAACACCGCCTCCATCTTGCCCAGAGTTTCCACGGCCGCGGTGTGACAGTTTGTCCTGTAAGAAGACGTTCCGTAGCCAGCATTTGCTGCAGTGCCTGAAGAAGGTCCTTGCCTCCTTTTTCTCCTCCGTTGTGGTCAGAGGGTGCGAAATAGGCCCAAGATGGCCTTCCATAACTTCGACGAATATTCGTCCTTGAGAGGCACAAACTACATCGACAATGGGTCTCCATTTCCGGCCGATGAGGAAAGAGCACACAGGCTTGCGTGGAAACAAAAATCCAACTTTTCTGTGAACAAATTTAGACTCCCAACACTGAGGAGTGCAGTAAAAATATGAAGATGGCTGCAAGAGGCGGGGTTTAGGCAGAGGACTGTCATTGAATGGGGGCAGTATGACCCAGGGGACAGTGATTGGTTTAGAGGAGAAATAGTAAAGTGAAACAGTTTTTTCTTTTACCGAGGATTCCCAGCCTGAACACGGGGAATATTCATGAGCATGTGAATCCATGACAGACACCATGCAGGAGAACGTATCATTCATATTATTATGTGAAGGGTGAATACAAGCCTGGGAAATTAGAATGCAATATACAGCATGGCACTAACAGGCAATCTGGCTGTAAACGAGATGGACAGTTTCAATTGACTTTTGTCCCCAGGCAAATTAGTAAAATGTCAGTAGATCAAGTGGGAAATTGCACATCAGCTGAATAAGGTTCATGCAATTTATTTTCCAGTTGTAATTATTTGTGGTTATTTTATTACAGGTACTTTTTAAAGTGGTACTCTATATATTTTGAACAGATGTTTTTTTTCAAATATTCCTACCAGAGTGGCATTAACATGGCTATTGATTACATTGTTTAAGCCACTGTGAGGATTGGAATGTACTGTGGAAGCACCTGGGTGTGCATGTCCTATGGTCACTGACAATTCATTCATGACCGGGTTGTCACAAAAGAGAATGCAGAATGGTTGCAATGTTAAAGGGGATATTATCTCATTAAGCAAGTGCAATGGTGGTCCCTGCGCCCCCAGTACTTTAAATTGCATTTTGGAGAGGCAACGTTCTCGCCTTGGAAGCAAGACGACACGGAGCAACACAGGTTCGATCCTCGGGTCCGCGTTTAGAAACCTCTGGGTATTAAGCGCATTATAAATGACCTATCATATCATAACCATGTCAGGGCTTAAATAGTTGTACTTATTATCCCTTGTGCGGTTACCCAAATTTTGACGCAATTGAACGTGCCAGCTTTTGGTAAAGGCATTGCTTGGCGTATTATATTGAGATGGTAGACTGTTGCCCAGTGGTATGGCCTGCGACCTTGTACAAGGAAATAATATACAACTTTCCTTTCCTATCCCTCACACCTAGCCCTTAAATCACTTGAAATCAGAGTTCGTACTTGTGGCATAAAACACAAATTACTGCCAGCGTTCCCTCCGCCCATGTCCTCAGCATTCCTGAATGATAAATGTGCTCTACGCATCCAGCTAAACAGTTTGCTCCACAGGCCAGCTCCAAATTGTATCTCTAGATTCATGAGCAATAGATGTTACCATTAACTGTTATCATTAACTATCGCCGTAAGCCTAAAAATCTGAGACCTCTCTAGCTCAAACCACATAATTCAAGGCTGAGGCTGGGTGACATGAAGCCCCTAAACTGCCCTCCTTGGATTTATTGTGTATGATCAATTACATTTGTAGCATGCATTATATAAGTCACCACTACCTAACAATAAAGCAAATCTTTACTTTTGGGCACAGTCTGCTTTATATTTTGTGCAGAGGTCCCACGCAGCATAACCTTAAGTCACCTTGGTTTTGATTGCAAAACATCAGTGGTCTCCGTCATTCCTGTACTCCTTGCACATCAAAACCCTCCTCTGCCACCACTCGACTTACCTTAACTGCCCCTCAAGGACTACTACACCCTTCGGACCTCCTTGGTCAGCTTCCTCGATTCCTGGGTCCATGAGTCCAACCAGCTGCTAT
The DNA here is from genome assembly GCF_040938575.1 of Ambystoma mexicanum. NCBI lineage: Eukaryota > Metazoa > Chordata > Amphibia > Caudata > Ambystomatidae > Ambystoma > Ambystoma mexicanum. The sequence goes on along the minus strand of NC_090929.1, from coordinate 580,821,681 downwards.
CAGTTAGAAGTTTCAACTTCCGAATGGACCTTCGTGACGACAACCATTTTCCAAAACAATCTCTGCTGCCCATAAGCTTAACATTATGCACTGAGGTCCCAGTCTACAAGATAGGTCACTTCCTGAACCTGTTTTACCAGAGAGGCATTGGTAAGGGTCTTAATTATTGCATACTCTTAACAAGGCACGACCATTCCCTCATCCTTTTCTTTATCTGAACACTTTACTAAGTGCATTCCACTCGCTCACACACAATGGTCTCTTTCAGGCTCAGCGCTGAACTCTACTCTGAACCCTTCCAAATTCAAGCCCAGAATCTGCTTTCTAATGTCAGCCTTTACCACTTCCTGCAGCCAGGCTTATTTAGCCTTAAACAAGGTCTCCTACCGCTTAGCCAGCACCACCGACCTCTACGCACTAGCCGAGCATGCTCCACCAACCCATCATGGTTCTCACTGCTACCACAGAATTAAAGTAATTTTGCCACTGGCTGAAAGCCACCTAGTAGAACAAAAACAACTCATCCATTCGCCTATATTTCTACCTGTTCTCTCTCTCTCTCTCTGTCTCTCTGCTATCAACTATCAATATTTCTTCTTCCCTTTGATGCTCATATTCTCTTTTACTCTTGCTTGGTCGTTAACAAATGCATCCATTGTCTCACTCCTCTCTCTCTCTCCTTAATTTCCCTTTATTCTCCTGCACGCTCTTTGCACTAACAGAACCAGCTCTTGCTTTCTGTCCCTAAACCTCCTTGCGCTTCCTCCCTTTTCCATTCTTTCACTGTACTTGCTCCCAAGCAATGGAGCCCTCTCCTTTTCTCTACCCGCTCCTCCTTACACATTTTTCAATCTAGTTTTAAAGCTCACCGTCTCTCTGCCCTCTATAATAACTGAATGTGTCACCATCCTCTCGTCTTCTTGTCTGAATTTGATGTCATTGTTTCAATCATTATTGTACCCTTTTAGTAATTTGTTCAGCGCTTTGGGCGAAAGAGCTTTAAAATTCTAATAAATACAAAGCCAAATTCAATGCTGTAACAATGTCTCCTGCCTGTCCCCCCTTGGGGTGTGGGGTTGTTACTGCAAGCTGATATCAGAAACTAGGTTTCTGGGGAGGATGAAGAGGTGTACAAGGTTGACAAGAGGAGAAAATTAGACATCGGCACTCCATCAACTCCCAAATAAACAAATATTAGCTGCACTCAGTTCAGGGCCAGACCTGCACATGCAAGTTGGTAAGCAGACTCTGCGCCAAATCAGAAGTTAAGATTTCCCTGTTGCCTTCAAACACGACAATGTAACTAGGCAAGGAGGAATAGGACATGGCTGTTCATTTTTTAGGTGGTAAGTAAAAGAGAGGTTTTCTCCTGTACCCTTGGAATCGGCTGAAAACACCAAGGCAGTGCATTAGGGCCTGAAAGTCTGTGCCTAAAGTGCCCGGCGGTCTCTGCATATGGGTCTTAGAGTGGACGGATGCCCTCCTAGTGTATTGTCATAAATGGGAATGTCTATTTTGACATAGCTAGCGTGCCATGCCTTATTTTACAACCTTACATCTACTTAAAGTCTCTTGCACTGCAGACCAGTGACTTATTTACCAATGTACCACAAACAATGGCAACACTTTTTTCTACATCGTGGCCGAATTGGTATGGCTGAGGGTGGGAGAGCCTTTGTCAAACACTCCTTGTTTTCAGCAGCACTCATTCTGTACACAGCTAAATCCTGGCTCTTACACCTTCACTAGCAGGGCAGGCATCACCAGAAGAAGGGAATGCAATTAGCAGTTTAGAAGCACCCACAATTTCTAGGCACTCCTAAGCACATGAAGGCCATCATTCATCCACAAAATAACTTAACACATTCATCCACAAAATAACTTAACACATTACCACCACCACACTAGAGGTCACCTCCATGAAAGTTCTGTCAGCCAATAAGGGAAGCGCTCATCCATTCTCTTGATTAGGTTCTCTTCTGTTCAAAACTATAAACCTAAACATCTAGCACAATGGTCACTATGGCTCACTCATTTCCCTACGTGCTTTGAGTTATGACTGCAAATATTTTTCCCTAACTTTCGCCACTCTTCCCCTATCTTGCTCTCCTTGGCTCTGTTTCTTTTACCACACAGACCACGGCTTGGATGCCACCCATGGCAGAGTACAAATTTGCCTCTACACAGACGTGGCTTGGCACAATCAATTCAGTGGTGATGAATGCAGTATGAAAGAATTCTAACATAATATATGGAGCTGAAAGCAGTACAGTAATGTGGAAGTTTGGAGAAGGAGACAATGGGGATAAGGTTATGGGTGGAGAAATGAGAAGCGGGATGAGCAGAGGAGGCTAGAGCAGTGGAGGAGGTGGAGTGAATGAAAGAGGCTAGATAAGAGTAGACAGTGTTCGGAGATTAAGATCAGAGGAGGTGGCGAGGAAAGGAACAGAGGAGCCGAGCTGTAGGGGCTGTAAGGCGGATAAGGGGAGGGGAAGGAGGAGTCATCTAGACATGAGCCTACTTCGGGGCAAAGAGGAGATAGGTCACGGGAAGTGCAGGGACAGTCAGCGTAAGGCTCTGAGATAAAGAAACCCAAAGGAGACAGACAGCCATGCCCCAACGCATCCAAACCAGCCTACATTTCAGTAGACCCCGGCAAAGCAGGACCCATTACGAAGGACCATGTCCTTGTGAGTCCTTCAAATGACAGGGCGACAATGGTATTGAGTCCCTGGCAGTCAGGATAAGCAGAACCCCAAGACGTTGTGCCAAAAGGCCTAGAGACAGTTCTGCTTTGCGAAATTAACCCTCTCATTATTAAAGAGAGACCACAGGCCGACGACCTGCCCACAGGCCCAGACGTTTGATGCCCAGGTGATAGGTGTGGGACTTCCCAGGAGAATGAGAGGTATCATGAATCACCCCAAGACTGGTCTGGGTAGGTCAACCAGAACAAGTAGCAGCCCAGGCTGCATGGGTCTGCATTCCTTGTGAAGTCCTGGCCGTCCAGCCGAAAGTTGCATGAGCAGGGCAGACCAGGACATGGCGGCGCAGTCTTGGAGCCAAGTGGCCCAGGCCGGGTAGACCAGAGAAGAACAAAGTCCCAGGCCATGTGCACAGTGCGGCCTGGGTATAGAGGCAGCAAATTCGGACCCGGCACACCGCAGCCACATTTGTGCCCAAGCACAGAGAAAGAATGGGGGAGGGCCTGCATACTCCGATTACTTCTTCTGTGCGGTGCTGGAGGGCGGGCCCTACACCCCATCACCCAGAAGGGGGTGGACGAAAGAGGCCAGACTCCTAGCAGTGAGAGGGTTTAATGATTGCATGTGGGCAAGGCGAGGATGGAGAAACTCCTTAACCCAAACTGGCGTCCTACATTTTCCTGACACACTGCTCATAAAGAACATATACCAGGGCCCCACGGCTGTGACAACAGAGCTATACAGCGGCACTGCTTTAGAAGTGGACAGCAACCTGGGGTGAGCCAGGCCGTTTGTAGAAGCAGGGAGGGCCAGGCTCTGGCCTCCAACATATCCTCGATTTGCTAAGCATGGTGCTGCCAGAGCCCGATGCTGCCAGAGCCCGGAGGAAAGAACCAGAGGGTTGTTCCGGGGTGGCAGACTGTAGAAGCCACATTATATTAAAAAATGTACAGGGTCTGCGGTAGCTAAATTGGCTTTCCCAAAGGAAGAGCAGTTTTCGGGCAGCTTATACATTTGATACAGTTAGAAGAATCTGCACGCAATCTGGCAAAACCATTCAAGACCCGACTTTATGTTGAACGTTGGGTGTGATTTCATCAAGGGGAGTAAAGTTGTAGGGGGGGGGGTGGATCCAAAATGTTTGAAATCCAGCTAGATAGGAGTGGAAAAATGTTTTGCTTGCGGCTGAAGCCCTATCTTGCCCTAATTCTAAGATGGGTTTCCCTGGCTCAACTAAAAATATTACTGAGCCTGTCAGGATGCCCAAATCAAAAGTCCACAGTCCTATGTCAGAATCCTATCTCTGTCCCTTAGACTTCAAATTAGACTAAAGAAAGGTGCGCCTCACTGGCTCCCTTCCTCTGAAAAATGAAATAAAGTTATCCAACGTAGGATGGGGTCACTGAGGAGATATTTCCTGATCCCCAGGTTGCAAGTGCCTTTAGAAAACAAAGCATAAAGTTCTGAATTGGAAGGTTCATTGAAGTCACAGTTTAGTCTCAACTGATGTGGGAAGGTCTCCCTTCCTCTAGCCTTTCTCAGGCTCGGTACAGTTTAACAACTGAACTGGTGGAGGAATTCCTCGCATCCCCTGGCCTTTCATGTTCCAGACCCCCATTGGCAGACCCGGTTTGCTTCCATTCCAGGTACTGCGACGAAGAGGAAGGACTGTGCTTCTCTTCCTCACTCGTACACCTGGCTCACTACCCTGCCAGGTATTCTTTTGACTGAAATTACTTAAGGCAGTCTCTGTTTATGGGTCACAGACCCTGCTTGTCAGGTTTCTTGTGCTTTTCCAATCTTCCCCAACAACGCTGGCACCCTTGGGTTAAACGCTGGTCTCCTCTGCATGGACAGAGCGTTCCAACAGCTCTGTACAGGTTCCTGTGCGCTCTCTTTCACAAGCTCTATGCTCCCTGCAGCACCTCTGTGGCGGGACAGCTGGAGGATGTCTCCACGACCGCGCTCTCGCTCCACGGCCGCCTGGTTCGTGGCTCGTTTATACCTAGCCTCCTTCCTTCCAACTCTTCATTCGGTCTGCAGACCCGATTGAGATGCTCGGTTGGCGGTCTCCTCTCTACGCCAGGACGAACAACTTCCTGGCCCTTGGCTCCTCCTGGGAGGATCTCTCTCTGGTCAGTCCTTCCCTTTTATTTACCCTTGTGCTCGTATTGGGTTTAAAGTGTCTAGACTGCTCATGTTGGTTTTGCAGATTGTTCTTCATTGCTCCACACCTCTTCCTCGTCTCAGTGGGTGTTCTTCCTCAGTTCTTTTACTCATGCCTATTCCTCTACATCTCAGGGTCGCTTACTTCTATGGCATTACAGGAGTACATAGGAGAGGAGGGAAAGGATGGAGAAGGTGGGAGTGAAAGGAAGGCGGGGGCACAGGGGGAGTTAGAGGAATATTGCGTTCTCCCGAGATAGACGTCCCGGGTCACATGGCTCCACGCAAAGGCACCGCAGACACACCCGATGAGGATCCGTGAGTGACATTTTGGGCACCGCAGTCATGACACTTTTTGAACCCGCTCTTCGGTGTTGATGGCGTTGATTAGGCCATCGATCTCGTGTCGCAGTTTTAATTAAAAAATCAAAACACGCCGTATTTCTCAAAGCATTACCTAATGTGGAAAAACAGAACTGAAGCCAACGAGGGCTGTGCGTGCTATATAAACTGACAATGATGTTGATCCCTAGATGGAAGCCCTCGATGGAAATGTAGTGTACCGCATTGGCAGACAGCACCCTCTGCCAAATTCTTTTTCTGAAGCCGCTAAAACTGAAATGGAAGATATCAAAAGATGAGGAATATGTGGGAAGACACAATCCATTTGAAAGATGAATTCGTTTTTTAAAGAGTTCAGCATGAGGCAGCAGAGAGCCATCCAGTGGCAAATTGTAGTTAGATGGTTCATAATCCGTTCTGGGTTGAAGGAGGGAAATGAGAACATTATTTTAGTGTCTTCAGCAAAAGAGTGATGGTGAAAGCCAAAGGATGAGATAAGTCTTCTTAGGGTAACAGTAGAGAGGGTGAAGAGAAGAGGTCCAAGGACTGATCCTTGGGGGACAGAGACGCTGAGAGGAGTGCGGCCAGGGGTCTGCAAGTTCCAAAAGATTTTAAAGGGCCAACCTTCCAGTTAGGAGGTGATCCAGGCAAGAGCAGATTTCTGAAAACCAAGGCCCTGGATAGTGAGAAGAAGAGAGTTGTGGTTGACATTGTCAAAGTGCGGAAAGGTCCAAAGGGAACAGTAAAGAAGAGAGAATGGAGCGGGGAGCACTAGAGACTGCAGTCTCATTGGAGTGTTTACTATAAAAGCCAGAATGAAGTGGATCTCCAAGGCCATTATCCTCAAAGTACTTAGTGATCCGGGCGAAGACCACCCGCTAAAGGACTTTTGAATAATGGGAAAGTAGAGTTATTGGGGGATAGATTTCTTGGATGTTTGGGTCAGCAGAGTGTTTTGTCATTGAGGTAAGACTGTTGCAGGTTTGAAGGAGACAGAAGAGTCAAGCAGGGGAGAGAGGTTAAAGAGTTCAGATCGAAAAGGGCAAGTGATTAAGACTTGGGGATGGGTTGGCACTGCAAAGGATGTTAATTCAATAAGAGAGGTAAGGGAGAATCAGTTGAGAGTAGAAGAGGTGGGATGAGGAAGTAGACAGGAGGAGGGTTGGGGAAGGAGAGAGGAGGGCTGTGAAAGTGTCACACATTTTAGAGATTTTGGAGGCAAAGTCGTCAGCCAAGTCATTAGCAGAAAGGAAGGAGGAACATGATATTGGCTTGGAAGTTGTGAGCAAAGATTGGAGGGTAGATGAAAGTTTTCAGGAGTTATTGCGAAGGGAGGAGATTAGGTTTGTGAAGTAGGACGATTTTGCATTCCAGTGCAAAGGTTAGGGCAGCAAGGGAATTGTTGTAGGCTAGGACTAAGTTAGGGGTCTGTAATTGGTGCCAGCAGTGTAGGTCATGGCTCACGTTTTTTGGAGGGTCTGCATTTCAGAGGTGATCCAAGGATTGAGGATGCGAAGGTGTGAATATGCAAGCAGGATAGTGTTTGTCAAATGGATGGAGTCATGCATAAGTGCATAGGGAAAGTCAGAAAAAGCACAATCAGTGGAAGAGCCATAAATATAAGTAAGAGAGAGGTCCTCACATCATTAGGGTAAGGGGCAAGAAAGTCCTGTCTGACTTGACTCTTAGACATTGAAGAGGGGAGATGAGAAGTAGAAGATGGAGAAACAGATGTTTAAGTGAACAATGAAGTGATCAGAGTGAGAGGTGTGAATAGAGATATCGAAGGAGGAGAGTGAATTAGAGAGAAAGACAAGGTCAAGAGTTCCAATCAGCATGGGCAAGCTGGTCGTGAACGGGGCACAGTGTGTGGTCAGATAGGAGGGATTTAAGTTCAAGGCAGGCGGCTGCAGAAGGCTTGGGGTGGTTACAGCATGACAAAAGGGATGTCAGTAGGAAGTGACTCAAGGAGAAGGGGCAGATTGGGGAAAGAGTTGCGAGGACCAGGGTTGATAGAGAGCCAGAAAAGTGAGAGAAGCAGGAGAGAGGTGAATAGCGGCATATACAAAAGAAGCAGAGTTGATGTCAGACTGGATAGAGGCGCAGTGCGGAGGACCTTATTGATAAGGAGCCCCACGCTTCCAGGCTTCCAAACAACAGAAGTTAGCCAAAAACTACAAGCTACAATGACACATTTTAAATATCTTTAAAAAAATTTAGAGATTACTTTTTTCCGAGCCTAATATCTACATTCAAACACAAACACAATCTATTGTCTCAGAGTGCTATCTAGTGTATCTTTCTATAATTAGAATACAGTTTGAAAAAAGGGCTCATGCTTGCTAAATGTCATTCCCTAATTCGACATAAATGTTGCCTATATATACCGGATTAACAAATACCTTTTAACAGGGCGATAAGTAACTTACCTCTTCTACCCCACAAAGCCTTCTTTTCTCCCCCAAAACCTCTCACGTAGCCCTTCCCATTTATACTAATTATATTTTACCTCTAATTAGCTCTTTTTTTAACAAATGCAGTTTAAACCTGTATTTCGACATTTTTTACAATCGTTATTCACCAAAATTGATTTTTTTTTATCTTTATTTTTTTGGTCGACAATATCACTGGTCACTGTGTACAGCTGCTAATGTAGCAGAGTCATGAGGGGAGATTGAGGTTTCGGTGGCTGCAAGAAGTGAAATTTGAGGGTGATAAGAGTCAAAGTGGTTGGTGATGTAGGACGACTTGTTGCAGAGGTATTGTGCATTCCAGAGGCAAGTGAAAGAGTCATAGGAGGTGGGGGAGCGGAGCAAGTGTTGTGCAATAGGCAAGGGGGATAGGTGAGGTTGGAGATCCTGGGAGCACAGGAATGGCTTATTTGAGGGGTGCGGTTGCAGGGGGGGGGAGGGGAAAGAAGAGGAGGCCAGAGAGTAATGCAGAAGTTACGTCAAGTTAAGGTTGAAGGCTATGAGAAAAGGGAAGGAGAAGAGTGAGTAGAAGGAGAGATGGAGCAACGTCAAGATGCATGATGAAGGGGAGAATAGTGAAGACAATGAAGAATGGGCACTGGCTAAAATTGGTACAGAGAAGGAGATGGTAGGCAAGTGAGCGGAAAGGGACTGGTGGATGGTTGGCTGAGAAGAAGCAGATATATGTTCAGAGTTGGGCTAGAATGGTGATATATGCAACCAAAAGACAGTTAACAGGCACAAAACAGCAATATTAATTGGTACTATGAGGTAACAGACGCCCTACAGTGAAAGGACAGCCAATAGGTGGAAGGGTCCCTATGTTGAAAGCAGAGGTCAGTTAAAGGGTGAGCTCGGCAAAGTCCTGGCTTTAGCAGGAGTTCCAGCCCTAGGCATCCTCCAGACAAATTGGAATATTTTTAACACAGACACGCAGATTTAGCCTCCAGCAGGGAAGCATCCAAGTGTTACATACAAGACTTCCCCCCAGTTCGAACGATCAATTGGTTACTAGCTATTGTGGAAATAAAACCAACAATACGATTAGAACAACAATGTGGTTGGAGAACGGGAGAATGGGCTACTTCCAATGTGGCAACTGTTAAGTTTGTCTTTATTCATTGCACAATGCAAAAAGAGGTACGGGACAAAGGACAGGAAGGTTGATGTAACCCTTTCTGATCGATTTAAATTTAACAGTCACTACTGTATGTCTGTCCTTTTATGCCCCTATGGACTGCAATATATGGGCAGTTCAAGAAGAGTGAAACAATGGAAAAAAGGGCACATCTGTGTGAATAAAAACCAAGATGAACGATGGATATGCCATGACTATGTACTTTTCTGAAGTCCACATTAGTAATTATGGATTCTTTTGAAGTTATTAGAATAGCACAGAAAGCCAGGAATGGTAAGCATGAACGGTTGATGAAAGTGACTCAAAATACATTAGCTGAACACATTACATCATGAGGGCCACAATAATTCCATACATTTTGTCGTGTTTTTAATTAAAACTCTTCTTGTTCTTTTCTGAATATTTCCAGTATATTATGGTCTTGACTTGAATGGATTTACATTATGTCATATAATTTGAGGTATCTATCAACCTATATAAGCTTGGAGAAGATGTTGACACCATAATGCAAGATGGCCTGTGTCACATGCATAGTATAGCATCCTCTTAGATTTTGAGTGTGTATTTTGTGAGGGCGTTTAGGCGCATTGGTCCAATTTTATACACTAGGCTTTCTATTTAGTAAGCTGAAAAAAGGGAACAAGATATTAAGTGAATACATATTTGTCCCCCTGGAAACAATACAGTATGCGACATTGTCTATTTACAACATTGGTAAACGAGGTGGAATATCGAAGTGACTAAGACTTTATTTTACTTGAACTGGAAAGCATTTACTGATTCACTCGTTTAAGCATGGAAGTGTGCACGGTCACTTTGGGCAAGAGTTTTGATGTTTAGAGCTGCAAATACATTGAGCTTTTATTAGCACACAGTCACTTTGAATATACTGTGTTACCTCTGGCTGTATGTATTGAATCATTTTAAATATTTCAACCATAGGTGCGCTGATAAGATGGCTGCATTGACGACACCTAATGGGTGAGGCGAAACGCATGTCAGCAGTCTCAGGGGGCCGACTCTGCCTTAATTACTGTTTCATTATGGAATGAGTTTTTTTTCCAAGGGATTACAAGGGCACTCCTTTCAAGCCACTTGTGGGTGTTTGGAAGTGGAGTTGGAGCGACTTTGGAGAGGGCTTGAGGTTTTAGTAAAAGGAGTTGTTGCAGGAGGAAAGAGGCTCGCGAGAGGCAACCAGAAGACAGTAAAGGGCTTTGTAGGTGGTGAAGAGTAAAGAGGAAGTGGGGGGTAGAGAGGGAGAACATCAGGAGGAGTGAGGATGGGATGGGTAAGAGTAAGGAGGTGGGTGGGGGGGGGGCTTGTGAGGAGATAGAAAAGAGCATTGAGGAGGATGGAGGAGATGGTCAGGAAAGAGAGGAGGAGTGTATTTAACTGAAGGTTGGGGAATATATTGGGATGAAGAGGAGGAAACTGTTTTCAAAGACTGAAGGGTACACACCCTAAAATTGATGCGCATAATTGGGAAAGGTTTTTGGTACGGGCTTGTGCAAGGTTTTGAGGATGGGAAAAGGGAGAGTCAGGAGGCATAGGGAAGTTTCCCTTTGCTCCGAGACCAACGCGGCTTGTCGAGGAGGTAAGAGGATTTGATTCTGGGGACTGGAGCCAGGATCTCAAGACAGGGATGAGGAGATGGGATCATGACTCATCCTGTAGAGAAGCTCAGGTGGCCAACCACTTGGAATCACGGGGGGGGGTCAACCCTTGCCCAGTGCCAGCTCCCACAGCTGCCCAAGGCCTAATGAGTAGGCACTTGCAAGGCCCTTAGACCCATGTGAAGGTGCCCGATTCAGGAGTCGAGGCGGAGAATCAGAATACGTGAACATACAGACCAAAGAGAAAAAGAAATGTGGGTACACATAAACCCCCAAGGTCGTTGAGTATTTCAGAAGGGTAAATATCTTAGAAATGGATCCTTGAATTGAGACATAGAAAATAAGTGACATTTTGTTGTCCTCAATGACTTGGATGAAACCAGAGACTTAATTGATTGAACTTCAAGGCGAAGGTAATGTTGTTACATTTTCTTTTCACTGGTGAGAAGTCACAATACATTCCTGGAAAGGAAGCCCCTGATTGAACATCACAAAGAGGTGACACCTTGTTGCAAGGAAAGGGCATCCTGATATTTGGTGACTGATCTTATTTCGAAGGACTGCCACTTCATAAATTTACAGGAATCAGAAGGACTGCCACTTCATATATTTACAGGAATCAGAAGGCATCTAGGGGAGGGTGGACAAGTCGTTTTCTTTAGGTTAGCCCCACTTTCTAACTTCCCACTAATAAACGTGCACTTAAAGCATATTTGACTGTGTGCTGTTGATCCCACTTGGCTTTGTGATGCCACCCAGAAAAGAAAGGTTATAGAAGACCTGCAGCTCTCGCCACTTAACACCCTGGGTGGCAGGGATAGGCACAACATCTCCCGCTGCAACAACCAAACGGAGATGGAATGCTGCACTCTACAGAGAGTCTTGAAGAAAGAGAATCTCATGTGTTCCCAGTTCTATGTGATTTCGCAAAGCAAATTACTTTGTTGTAATTTACTTTGACAGCATTACTTTGTTTAAAAAAAAAAGATGAAATGAAGGATCCCCCTTACCTCTCTTCCCCACCCCACAAACCCCCTAAACCCTCAAAACACATGTAAAAATGTTCTTCCCCACGAAGGAACGCTGTCAAAGTAAATCACAACAAAGTAATTTACTTCGGCAAAACAATGGTATACAGTTTTCCCTGCAGCTATAAACACAGTATAAAGAGTATTCGGAAGCCAACACCATTAAAATCAATTGGAAAAAAAGAAACCACACAACACAGAATACAGGAGAAATGTGTTTCCAACCCAGAGCCCAATCACCCAACTTTATATCACACAAACTAAACTTTTGTGTACACGAGATCATCTCAACATCCTACTCCGCTGAGGTCGATGACTTGAACTGGCGTACCATCCTTTTCGGGGAGGCGTCCAACAAAGACGACAGATGGCGCTGTTTCCTGGAATGCCTCGACGAGGACGAGTGGCGGGAACCACTCCTAGAGCATGACCGCTTGTACTTCTTCCTCTGAGGAGAGTCCCCTCTCGACTCATTAGTCAAAAATCCAGCAGGCTGGGATTTACGGGGCTTGGACACCTTGCCTACCTTGAGTTTCCCCTTTCGTTCCCGCAAGGCCTTAGCAGTCAACGACTGACACTTCGACCAGTCATCGGTATCATGGCTCTCGCCGAGGCACCACAGACAAATTCGATGCATATCTGTGATCGACATCTTGGAGCCGCAACCCAGACACTTCTTGAAGCCAGACTTTGAGGTTGTCAGGGTAGAAGATAATCAGTAATTTCACAGTAACCACGAGATGCGCCGAGTTTTCAATGAAGCAAACACATTTGTAGAAAAACAGAACTGAGGCTACGGGCGCTGTGCGTGCTACTTATAACATCCGGTTACGTCACACTTGATGGAGGCCTTCGAGGGACATCGACCCAGCGCCATCAACGCAGGGCACCCTCTGCTGACAAATTTCCGAAGCAGCCGAGCTGTGGACATTACAAGTCAAAGATGAGGAATACGTTGGAGGACACAATCCATTTGAAATGTGTTTCCAACCCCAGAGCCCAATCACCCAACTTTATAGCACACAAACTAAACTTTTGTGTACACGAGATTGCCAGACCAGACTCCAATATGGATATTCATGAAGCTAGAAGGAGGGGTGTGGGGGCGTTGAGACAAGACAGCACCACCATCAAAGCAACTCGCAGCTTCAAACGCAAAATTTACACAGCAACTGACCTATTTAAAGACTGATATCCAAGTCTCGGGACTACAAAGCATCCGTGCCACAGAGGATGAGCAAAACATACCCAACTGTTATTTATTGATTTAAAAGTTTGTGTTGTGCATACCATAAACTGAATCATTGCTAAGTGTTTGGATGGTCAAAAGGTGAGGGGAGAGGAAACAGGAGGGAAAGGATGAGATAAGGAAAGGGATGTTGGTGTAACAAGATTAGAACCAGAGGATACATTCAGCAGGGAAGGTTGAAAAGCCAACAGCTTTCTGAACTGCAGCAGGGAGTTGGTTTAACAAATGTATAGGAGGAAGTAGGTTCTATAAAGCTTGGCTTTCACAGAAAGTCTTCTGACGGCTATATTGGACAAATTGGATGTAGGAATTCTCAGGAGGAATTGATCTGTAGCGGCATGGGCATTGACAGATTGAGTCTATTTTTTGCACACACCTCCTGTCTGGATTCAGGAACGAGGAGGCAAAGAATTTCCTGGTTCCTGTTCATGCGTACAGAAGCCAGAACACTGATGACACAGGCGTCCTGCTCCGTTTGTATGTGCAGGGAGGTGCAGATGTCCCCTAGCCAATACAAACATGCAGTTTGCCAAGCTGCAACACCAATGGGCCATGCAAGGCTGGGAAGCAAAACGGCCTGGCCTTGCATGGCCCATTTCTTACTGGGAACAGAACTGTCAAAGGGAAAGACACTTCAAGCCAGCCCAGGAGCACTCCCTCAGCAGCAACCAGCAGATGAGCGAGTGCTCCTGGGCTGGTGCGGCTCCTCCATGATGGGCTAGTGTCCTGGTGGATCGGCGCCCCACTCACCAATTATGAATGAGCCAAACCTGGGGAAGAGTGATATGGCTGGATCCGGTCCACGAGATAAATGTTAGCGAAACTATTAGGCAATTCTACGGTCGAAGTAACAGTTTCGATGAGATGTGTTAGCTTATTGGGAGCCAGTGAGGATCTCTCTTGAAGGGGGAGATAGGAAGCCATGTATGGATGCCGGACATGAAATGGACAACAGTGTTTTTGAATTGCCTGGATCGTTCTAATTTGAACGCAGGGACATTGGCGTACAGGACACTGGCAAAATCAAGGTATATGCTAACAAAGAAACCAACTGCAGCATGATTTGCTTGAGGGACAAAGGGAAACATTTTCTTGAGTGATTTAAGTTGATAGAAGCATGATTTGATCACATCACCTATTTGAGAGTTCATGGAAAGGGCAGGATCCCAGATGATACATAGACTTTTCAATTTAGTGTGTATGTGATGGGAAATCTGAAGAGGGAGTGGAAGGTGGAGGCTTTTCTAGAAAATATATGGGGACCTTTCCAGCCACTCAGGCAGAAGCTATTTAGTTCAAGGCCCAAATAAATGCCCTCTCCTAGGACAGCAGTGAAAGGGAGTTTGAGAGAGCAAGGTTTGGAAAGTGGTAATAATAGAGAGCAGGAGAACTATTGGTTAAGGAGGTGGGCAGTATCGAGTGGAGGAGGTGACCACAAGAGTGAGCAGTTGGAAATCTTTAAGACCTGTAAAGTGGAAGGAAGTGGATGGGGAAGAGAAAACATGGAGAATGAAGGTGGAATGTGAGAGAAAACCTAGAGAGTGGAAGAAGGTGAAGTGTAAGTAAAGCCAGACTGTCGAGGAATGTTGAGAGAAACAGTAACCCAAGAGAATGTGAGCTGATAGAAAAGAACACCAAAGAGGAGGAGAAAACTCTTAGTGAGGCAGCTTATCTCTAGAAAAGAAAGACAGAAGCAGTGGCTAGTGAGCAGACAGAAAAGGGTTTGGCCCATAAAAATACAGAGGGAGAGAATGTGAGCAGAGCACCTTATCCTGCAAGATGACCGACCGGGGTTGATGAAAAGACAGAGAGGAACATGATCTGGGCAGCTTAACGCGAGAGACGTAAAGCAGAGGCTATGGCTTGTGAAAAGGCAGCAATGGTAAAGGCAGATGGTGTGGCTAAACAGAAGGCAGAGGGAGAATTGCGGAACCGCATGCTTAAAGGAGAAAGAGAAAAATGTAATGGCCCTGTGCAAGAGAAAATAGAGAAAGGAAAAGCTGAGGCTTCCGCCAAGGGAAATGCAGAAAAAAGTGAATGCTGGGACTATAACCAAGGAAAATGCAGCGAAAGACAAAGCTGAGGACCTGGCCTGTGGAAAGGTGAGTACCCAGGGAGTGTTTAGGCCACTAATCCACAGAGAAGACAAGAACCTTTCAAAACCTATTTTACAGTGTGAGGTAAACTTCAAGACCTGTGAGAAATGGACAATCATCCGAACGAAGTCAATCAATCACCTTAAACTAGACATCTTTCAGCCATTTCCAAAGGCTTGTCACTGTATTCATGTACCATAGTACCCTGTGACCATTGAAAAACTGCTAAAAAAGTAGCCATCCCTCAGGTTACATAGGCCAAGATGTTCTGGCTTTGGACAGCCGGATACAAGACATCAAAGCATTAGCCCAGGCTGAAAATGTTGGACAATCTATCAATTTATCAGGTTACACAGATGTTAAAGGCACATCGGCATAGCCATCATACATTCACAGATGACAAGTTAAGACAGTAGAGCTATCTTGCAATTTCACAAAGAGATGGGTTTATATACCTCACGATATACAGGCTTGAGCCTCAGGCAACAGATATCCTTTAGGTCACACATACAAAAGCCAAGGACGACTCTGGCATGAGAAATAGTACTACGATTACAATATTATTCAGAGTGGCAACAGAGCTAGTCACTCAGTTATACAGATATTCATGCTAAGTTTTCAGATACAGTTCTAGCTCAGGTCACAGAAGGGCCTAGGCTGGTATTTGCTATGGGAGCTAAGCCTGCAAAAAAAACATGCACACACGCAGGGCCGGTCTAGGGTATAAAACCCATCCAGGTACCAATTAAAAAGTGTCCAACAAGTACACATTAAAATTCATTACTATCCAGAACAGACTGTATGAGTACTATCCAAGAGGGGTGTTTTTGGTAATGCATTTGAAAACATATTTGCTTAGTAACATTAGTTAATACTACTGTATTAACTTCTGAAACTGGCTCACTGACTAAGAAAATTGTCCATTCTGTCAAATACTGGCCCATCTTAGAATCATGGGCTGGCACTTTGGGCATTGCCCTATAGGCCAGTCCGAGTCTATACACACACGCCCACACACAATTTTTTAGTGTGGAGCTGCTGTATAGCAAATCGCCAGTTTGGGCCTGTTTGCCTTACTTGCCATGGGGATAAAGAGGGATGCATATGTACAGTGCATGGCGAGAATGACTACATGGTAGGGTTGCAGCTGTCCACATGCACACAGCACACCTTTTTTACTTGCCAAAGGAGATTTGACTTGTCTATGAGGAGCTTCTACTGCAAAATTTCCGTCCTGCCCCAAGTGCCATCACCACAACTCCCTTGCAAAAAATACCAGCGCACAAACAAGCGCTTCATATATGTACTCATGAACGCTTGAGGTTTCTAATCTTGCCTCACCATCCATTTAATTCACAAAGAACCCAGAGCCACGAGGCTGCCAAAAAGTCAGACACGGTGCCATACAAGACTACATTGCATTGATTGTATTATCAGAAGGTCCATCCCCCGCAACGTTCCACAAAATGAGGGGGTTTTAGGAAAACATTTTCCATATCAAATTTGATGAAATAAGAATTTAAATATCGTCATATGCACTCCCCTCTGCGAGAACAAACACGGCTAAATTACCTGTTCTTTGGTAAGGTACCCACTTGAGAGTCTGAAGCCACACTTTAGCTCACTGAACCTTTCACAGAAGGGAAATATCCATTTGCATATCAGTCTTTGTCCCGCCCACATGGGCAGGCCAGCACCGAAATGCTATGACAATTCTCGCAGAGGGGCGCCTGTGACTCTTTTTGTATTGTGGAAACATCTACATTATGTGACGCAGGCATGGTACCATGAGAAAAACACAGACACATTGATTCACGTTTATGAAAACCTTTATTTGCTAAAGCGGTAAACAAAAAAAAAGGGTGTTTGGAAACTGCCTAACTTTCCTTACGTCTATAATGGGAGTAGTCTCGACCATCAACCAAAAGTATAAGTCCAAAACCAGTCACGTTAGTCAAAATAAAAGTGTCCGTGTTAAAAGTAAAGGTCAGGATAGTATTGGAGCTGGTCCACAGCTCCCTTCCCGAAGTCTTGAGCCACTGGGGATTCAGCACGTGTTCCTCAGCTTTCAAAGGCACTGCACTTCCACGAACTTCACTCTGGAGAGCAGCTTTGCACTTAGCATTGCACTTAACGCCCTTCTGCTTCCTTGGAGACCCGGCTGCCTCACCACGCTTTCATTAGCACTTTTACACCCCAGGCTCTCAACATCTCAGCCCTCTGTTCTTCCCCTGCAGGTCTCGGGTTTGCAGGGTGTCCCAGTTCACCTGTGCTCTCGTACTCTGACTTGTGAACTTCCTTGGGCTCCAGCTCACTCTGTTTCTTGGGATCACTCCTTTTATACACCTTTGGTGTGCTAACAGTTCTCAGGTCTGTCCGCTCTGTATTCAGTGCCTGACGTTGCTTGTCCTTGTTAATGGGACATTGATAGAAATTAAAAAGTGCCTATGTTACATTTCGCTGTGTTTTAACTGAGCGGAGAGGTTTTGTGAAGGGGAAAAAGGGACAGTTCTGAACCTAGCTTGCGTCGCATCTAGATAGAAATGTGACTGTTAGCATGTGCCACACCTAGATGGAATCCCACAATTGCAAGGACAGCAATGCCAACTAACCAACCAACTAACAATTCCATCCCTCTGCATACACCTTTCAAACTATAACCAAACACAACCACAAGCCTAAAACGCAGCAATCCGCGCAAACTTCACAACAATGCAGCAACAAAACAAACCACACAGACTGGCACAACAGCACACGACAACTACGGACCATAAAACACCCAAAGCCCACCCAACAGACCCACCGGGATGAAGTTTGCCAACAGCACATCACTGCTCTCTTGCACTTTTCCAGCTTATTCCCACTAACCCACCCCCTCTCCTCCCCTGTTTCAGAGCCGCCAGTGCACCAGGGGACCACTTCGGTGGTGATAGTGCGCGGTACAAATGTCCTTTAACATTAACATAACAGTCTGTGGTCATGTAATAGGAGGGAAAGTCGGGTAGGGTGTTATTGAAAAAAGTGGGGTACTGTGTCTCGCCTTCGGGCAATCTCTCCCCAATCCCAAAAAGACATTCCACCCAGGTGATCCTCCCTCGCTCGTCCACCCCCACGGTCAGGATCCAATAGAGATGGCCCTCCCCTGGCCACCTGTGTAGAAGATCCCCTGGGAGTAGGGAGGGGAAGACCATCAGGTTTTCCACGATTTATATTTTTGATTTGGTACTTGCTTACGATTTTGAGGTGTTCACAATCTGATCTACGTTTATAAAGTAATTGATACTGGGATGTATCATTTGAATGTGAAACAATGGATATAATATTTTTGAAATGTATCCTACTTTTTATTTTATTATGAAATAGAATAAGCCATTCGACCCAAGTGACACATGTCACACCACCAACCAATAGCCAACAATTAAAGTTCACCTTCACTTCAGAGTCAAATGAGCAAAGCATTGTGGGTTTGCAAATTAGGCCAAATATAAGCCTTTAGCTCTTTAACATTGTCTTTGTCTTACATGGAATTTTATACATAGCTTCTACTATCTACACATGTACAACAACAAATACAAATAGAAATGATGTGGCTCCAGACACAACAGTGAGTGGGTGGGCACAACATTAAGAATATCTACAAAGCCACTTGCACAGGTCTGAACAGGTTTCAGACAAAAACCTATTACAGTTCTACCTATGTTGAGATCTAAAAAGTTGATTTCAAATCTTTAGAAGCTTGATATGCAAATGCTCTGGTGGGACATTGAACAGTGCAAACTGTACAATGTCCCTACAGTAGGTGAGCCGAGGCAATTCAGCAACAACACTGCATTTCAGTTTAAATAAATGATGAGCGTACATTCGAATACCCTCATCTTGCAAAGTACAGTAAGAGACCAGTAGGAAAGGATGCAAGCCTTCCGAGAGCTTTATGCTATCGCCATTAAGAACACTAACACGTCCATTAGACCAAGGTCTGCAGCCACAATAACGTCCTCTGAAAAAAGCCATTGGGAAAAAAATCCATTATCGTTGAGATATACCATCACAATGTAAAAAGCAGCACTAGCCAATGCTATTTTACAATCTTACGGGAATGATCTTAAATGAACATGAACCTGCACATCACATGCTAAATAGATGTATGTATTAAAATACAAAAGCACTGAAATTCGTGAGCTCACCAGAGGCATATTAAAAATAAAGTAAAAAAAAAAAATTAAATAAAAATTAATGTAAAATATTGTGTTCCTTGGTGTGTAGCAAAATACAAGCTGAAATCAAATGCTCACAAGATGCATCAGTGAAGAGCGTGCTTATTTTATGAACTTAAAATACCTTTTTCCTCGTACATCCCAAAGGATTGTATGGCTTTGCGTCGTCCTGACCTACAACCAATCTGTGGCCTGACTGGTTGCATAAGTAAGGAAGATTTGTTTGGGATAGGAGGGAAGAAGAGCCCCTGGAGAAAAACGTATGAGGTTTAGTTTGTTTCCTTCAAGAAAAAGGACATGTAACATACGGTGTGTGGGGTGTGTGTGTGTTTGCCGCCTCTGAGTGCGAATGCGCTGTGCATAAGTATGGTGTTCATACAGTGGTAGAGCCCGCCACTAGCTAGGGAGGGCTCAACCCCTCCCAAATTGCAGAGTGCTGCCTTCCGCATCCTCAATGGCGCGGGAAAGAAGCACTACAGCAAGAGCCTCTCCTCTCACTTGTGAGAATAGACTGTGTTTCAACAAGTATTAACAGGCAGCAGCAGCAACCCCTACAGTGCAGAGGAAAGAAGACTGTACTGCCCAAGACTTAACTGCTCCGCTCAGATTTGAGATGACCTCGCCCCCCCCGCCCACAGACCCCCGCCCAATGATTAGCATCTCTGTGAAACTATCCTAATAATGGGGGTGAATGATGGATGTAATGGGTCAGAGGAAGGGACAAAAGAAAACGATATACAGATACATGGTCAAAGTGAAGGAGACACACAGACAGGGAGAGGGAGGGAAGGAGGGAGAGCGAGGGACTTGCAAGTTTGAAACCTGATAAGACCACCCAGTAATGCACCTACTGCAATGATCTGTGTAGCCAGAAGGCCACATATCTAGTTCCTGGTGAGATACAGGTAACAGGTTTAGTTGCTAGGCTGGCACCTGTAGTCCCCTCACATCATCTCGAGAATGTGACTTATTTGATTCCCGGCAGAAGTAAGTTAGAAACGTTTCACGTTTGCTTCACATGTGTTCTCAGTTCAGGTGGGAGCATGGAGGCAGCTTATGTATGCAGAGAGTTACTGAGGCTATAGTGCATAACCTAAAGGCACAATTGATAATAGGCATGCTGACAATTGGAGGAGCATTGTGGGATCCCTCATGGTTACACTAGAGACGTGATTTTCAAAACTGTCGCCCGGCCCCCCCAAAAATCTGAATCGGACTACAACCATTTGGGAGCGGATGTTGCCATGCTTGCTATGCGGGTGCTGGATTTTGAGTGAGGGAGGTATAGGGGTTTGGGAACAGGACGTGTAAAACCTGCATGTCGATATGGTCTAATTACAGCACTGACTGCTCGTTCCTTTGACGTGTAAATTGAACGCAGATCTCAGAAGCATGATCTTAACCCGATGGGCTAGCTGACTGAATATGCTAAGAAATATTTTGATAATGAATGCATGAAAACACGGCCAAAGCAACTTGAAAGCACGAGAACATGCAGAAAGTCCGAGGAAAAAGGAGAAGCAATAGCCAGGATGAGGGAGAGACCACATGAGTATAAGATTTTGTATCCATATATCAAAGATGAGGAATACGTGGGAGGACACAATCCATTCGAAAAGATAAGTATGCTACAATTGTGTGCACAATGTGATAAAGGTAGTTCGAAGATGAAACGGTTGAAGGTTTCAGGCATGCGTTTGGTGTGCCAGGAAGAATAGATAGTGGTTAGGTAGTGAATGAGAACACAGGCGCTGGAGATGAACGTGTAGAACAGAAACTACCCTATGGTGAAAACCTGCACTCATGGTGGAAAGTTGAATCTACCCAGATTTTAGTGCACAGTAGATTTGTCATGTTGAAAAAATTCCATATTTTGTGCTTTCCCTAGCACTTTAGCATTACATAAATGTCTTAAACGTAAGTTAAACTTAGGGGGTCATTACAAGTTTGTCGGTATCCTGGAGGTATTACCGCCAGGATGCCGGCAAACGGTAATAGCGTTAGGGCCACCTGACATGCCGGTAATACCGGCATATTGAAATGGTCAGGCGCCAGCGGTAAGTCCCAAAGGACTCCATGGAGGGGGGGGGGTTTGCAGGTATTACCAGCAACGGTATTACTGTGCTGGTAATACCGACTGTTTTTTGCCAGTAGTGGTCGAATTTACCTCCAGCCCTTAGCTGGAGGTAAATCCTTAATCCCTAAAAAAAAGCTGGTAAACGTTAATACCAGCACTTTACTACCGGACCAGCAAACTTGCAATGAACCCCCCCTAGACTTCCTAGAGAGTCACTGTCATTCTACGGATGACTGCAATCTAGCAGCACAGTTTGGCTAGCCTTAGCTAGTTTCTCCTAGACCATTAACATGTAAATGTAATTCATGTATGCCTTGAAAGAGCCCGGTCAACGTTTTTCTGTACACTTATTGTGGCGGGTCAGAAGGATGAGACAGACCAGGGTTACTATGTTTTAACTGTGGTTATTAATATTAAAGAGAAACATGCCTAACTTTCTCTAATCTAAGGGTTTCCCTACCTAACAACTATAACTAGAGTGCTCGCCGTCAGTGTACAAGTCCAAAACAAGAGTCTGTCCTCAGTCCCAAAACTAACCTATCCTAACCCTACCACTAATTCTTAACTAAAGACCAGGAGAATGACTCCCTTCTCCTGGGGTTGAAAAGATTACTTCCCCATAGACTTATTCTGTATTAATATGCAATATTCAAGTAGCGTTCGGCTATCTTTTTCACAAGTTCGTTCAGTTATTTTATAAGACTTGTCCACGTCCTGTTGGATAATCCTTTTAGATTCCTCAAAGTTCATTCTACAGGGGTATTGACCCCTAACAACGTCTGAGTCTTGACCCTTTCAGGGTATAGTCTCTCTTGCTCTTATGATATTATACTATCCTCATGGTTGTTGACCAGTAGATTCTTCTCTGTCTGGTTTCTGCTGCCAAATCATCTCTTTATCTCTTCCCTAGTAGTATGGGTTCTTGCTCTGAGACTAATTCTTGTCTCCTGGTTTCTCTATTTCTCCCCTGAGATCTGTGTAATGCACCCAGGGTTTGGATTCAATCTGTTTAGTTATTTTCACACTTCTTATTGTCTCTGTTACTACTGGGATGAGTATGAGGCGTCCCGTAGTTATTACAACTCTTCTTATAGTCTCTGTTACTACTGGCATGTGTGTAAGGCGTCCCGTAGTTATTACCATTTTACTTATTGTGCTGCCATTCAGGGTATAGCCACTCTGTATAGCTGCACCGCTCTGCGGGTCTCCCACACTTCCCTTTGCCTTCCTGGTTTCGGGTTTGCATCACTGGGTTGGCATCTTGTTTCAATACTTTTTTTCTTCAGTGCAGGATGGCTTCTGTGCTTTCCTCCACAGTAAGGGGTGCCGTATTGCTTGAATGGTGCTTCTTGCTTTTGAGAAGGAACAAGTTACTTACCTGTAACTGTTGTTCTCCAGCATGGGTCTGGCATGGATTCACATGCTCATGAATATTCCCCGTCGTCAGGCTGGGAATCCTCGGTAAAGAAAAAACCAGTATCAGTTTCGTTTCTGATCTGTCTTTCGTAGTAATAACCAATCACTGGTCTCTGCGTCATACTGACCACAGCCAATGACTGCCCTCTACCTAAGCACCGCCTCTGGCAGCCATCTTCAGATTTGGAAGCACGTGAAGTGGCAGTATGACCAAGTGAAGAGCCGCAGAGGGGTAGGCGGGAGGGTTCGCATGTGAATCCATGCCAGACCCATGCTGGAGAACAACAGTTACAGGTAAGTAACTTGTTCCTTCTCCAGCATGGGGTCTGGCATGGATTCACATGCTCATGAATAAAGAATACATAGCAGTACACACATGCACAACCACGGGAGGTGGCAAAGGCTCAACATTAAGCATTGCATCAAACTCAACATTAAGCATCTTACCTCCCCACCAGGCTCACCTCAGGCGAACAGGTTGCGCAGCACTGCTTGGCCGACCCTGGACTCCTCCCTGGAATCCCGATCGATGCAGTAGAACTTCGTGAAGGTGTGCGTCGACCTCCACGTAGCAGCCCTGCATATGTCCAGCAGGGGCACACCAGAAAGTAACGCCGTGGTAGCTGCGATCGCTCTGGTGGAATGGGCTCTCGGACGGCCAGGCAGCGGTCGGTTTGCCAACCGATGACAGTACATGATACAGCCGGAGAGCCATCTGGAAATGGAAGCCTTCGAGAGAGCCTTCCCCTGATTGACAGGTCCAAAGTTCACAAAGAGTTGTGACGTCTTCCGAAAACACTTTGTGCGGTCCACGTAGAACTTCAGCGCTCTAGCCACATCCAGCGAGTGCAAAGTTCTCTCAGCCGGCGACAAAGGCGACGGGAAGAATACAGGCAACACCAAGGGTTTGTTGAGGTGGAAGTCCGATGGTACCTTGGGCATGAAGGAGGGGTGCGTCCTGAGCACTACCCTCGTGTCGTGAAAAGTCAAGTACGGGGCCTTGCAGGAAAGGGCCTGGATCTCTCCCACCCGTCGTGCGGAGGTGATGGCCACAAGAAACGCTGTTTTCCACGACAGAAACTTCAACGGGGCCGAGTGCAGAGGCTCGAACGGAGGTCCCATGAGCTTGGTCAGCACCACGTTGAGCTCCCACGCCGGGGCCGGAGCCTTCACCGGCGGGAACGATCTGAACAGTCCCTTCACGAACTCTTTCACCAGACGATGAGACCACAAGGACGTCCGCCCCGTGGTTCTGGTGTATCGGGAGATCGCAGCAAGATGAATCTTGATGGACGCGTGTGCCAGTCCAGCTTTGGCCAGCGTCAGCAGGTACGGCAGTACTTGGGGAGCCGTAATCCGTAGAGGGTTAATCTTCTGTGCGTGGCACCAGACAGAGAACCTCTTCCATTTGTGTCCGTAGCATTTAAGAGTCGAGGACGCCCTGGCCTTTGCAAGAACCTCTCTGCAGTCAGCCGGTATGTCGTATCCTCCAAACTCTAGCGCTGCAGGAGCCAGGCCTGCAAGTTCAGCGATTTCGGGTCTTGGTGGAGGATGGCGCCTCCTTCCCTGGAGAGCAGATCCGCGTCCACCGGCAGCTTGATTGGCGGGGACGCTGACAAGTCCAGAAGGTCCGGGAACCATATCTGCCTCGGCCACGCAGGTGCGACGAGGATCATCCTGCACCGTGACCTCTTGAGCTGGTTGACAAGCCGGATTAGCAGTGGCAAAGGAGGGAACGCGTAGAGGAACAGGCCCTCCCAGGGGAACGAGAAAGCATCGCCCATGCTCCTTGCCTGGGGAAACCTGCTGGCGAACCCTGCGGCACTTGGAGTTCGTCGCCGTCGCGAACAGGTCGATCTGGGGTGTGCCCCACCGTCGGAAGAGGCGATCCACTAGATCCTGCCGTAGTTCCCACTCGTGGCACGAGCGCAGCTCCCTGCTGAGTGAGTCGGCGATGGTGTTTTTTATCCCTGCCAGATGAAACGGCACCAGAAACATCCCTTGGGCGACTGCCCAATGCCACAGGTCCTGCGCCTCCTTGGACAGTGCTGGGGACCTGGTTCCGCCCTGTTTCCTGATGTAAAACATGGTGGTGGTGTTGTCGGTGAAGATCCTCACCACCTTGCCCTCGAGGGACGGAAGGAAGGACCTGAGGGCCCAAAACACTGCACGGAGCTCCAGGACGTTGATATGTAAGGATTTCTCCGTCGGGAGCCAAAGGCCTCTTGCATGCAGATTTTCGGTGTGCGCTCCCCACCCTTCCAGGGAGGCATCCGTGGTCACTGTCTCCTGGTGGGCTGGGGTCTGGAAGTCCATGCCCGCCGTCAGATGCGCGCGGGTGCCCCACCACCGGATCGCTCGTCGGAAACTCTCATCGAGCGGGATTCTTTCCTCGAAGCTGCCCGTCGTTTGGATCCAGCGCGCGTCCAGGAACTCCTGCAACAGGCGCATCCGGAGCCTGCACATGGGAATGAGGTAGATGCAGGAAGACATCATTCCGAGGAGGGACTTGGTGGACGACGCGGCCAAGGTGAGGTCCATCAACATCCGCTGCACCTTGCCCAGGATGGTCCTGGTCCTCTCCTCCGACGGGGAGGCCAGAAGGGACACTGTGTTGAGCCTCGCTCCCAGAAACAGAGCGTCTTGCGCGGGTACCAGGTGGGATTTGGTAATGACGCCCTTGGACCACAGACCTGAGGAATTTTCGGTGCCCCTTCAGGATGGGAATATGGAAGTAGGCATCCTCCAAATCCAACGACGACAGGAAGTCTCCTTCCTCCAGCTGACCCAGGACGTGCTGGAGGGTGACCATCCGGAACTTTTGCGCCTTGATGAACTTGTTCAGACGTCGCAGGTCCAGGATGGGGCGCCATCCCCCCGTCTTCTTCTTCACGAGGAAGTATCTCGAGTAAACTCCGGAGCCCCGAAGCCTCTTTGGGACGAGTTCGATGGCGCCCTTCCTGAGCATCGCCTTTACCTCCAGGAGAAGTTGAGGGACGTGAAGTTCTTTCCTGGCCACGGGGGGGACGCGCGGACACTTTCTTTGAAACTCGAGCGCGTGGCCCCGGGCCAAGGCGTCCAGCACCCAACGGTCGGTGGAGATGGACTCCCACATGCTGACTAAGCTCGCCAGCCGGCCTCCCACCGGGGTGCTTCGGTGGGGGCCGGCCCCACGGCCGGTTCAATCCTGCTTCGACGAGGCTTTGCCGCCTTGTCCTTGGCGACGACGGCGGGGTCCGCCAGACTTGCCTCGTCCTCTGTAGGCCTCCTGAGACGACGAGCGGGCCGCTTGACGGTAGGAGGAGAAACCGCCGCCGGAACCTTTGGAGGCGCCCTTGCCTCCGCTGCTCCGAAAGGGCGTCCGTCGTTGTTGTGGGCCCGGGCCGTCTCGGTGTCCACTTTAATGGCCTGAAGGGAATCGTCCACTGTTTTCCCAAACAGGTTGTTCCCATCGAAGGGCATGTCCAGGACTCTGGCCTGAACGTCTTGACGGAAGTCCGTAGCCTTGAGCCATCCACGCCGCCTAAGGCAAACGCCGTTGCCCAACTGGCGGAACCCAGTGTCGGCGATGTCCGTCGCAACGGTAATGGCGTGGTCCGAAGCCACCTCACCTTCCTGCAGGATCTCCAGGGCCTCTGCCATCTTGTCGTCCGGCAAGAAGTCCAGCAGGGGAGCCAGTTTGTACCAGAGCTCCCACGATAGCCAAGGCGTTGGCAGCTTTAATCGTCGTCGCTGCAGACGAGATGACCTTGCGTCCCATAGCGTCCAATTTCTTTCCCTCGCCGTCCGGTGGGGAAGTCGATGTGGAGGCCGCACCCACCCCCCCCCCCCGCTTTCTTCCTGGCCGCCGCGGAGACGACGGAGTCCGGGGTAGGCTGCGCCCGGAGGCACAGGGGGGTCGTGTCCGGGACCCGGTACTTTTTCTCGTACCGGTCTCTTCTAGCTGGCGTCGTGGAAGGGTTCTTGAGGAGGGTGAGGCCCTCATCCCAAATGTCGTCCAATAGAGGCACTGCGAGGACCGTCTTCCTCTTGGCCTCGCGCCGCTGATAAAGGAAACCTTCCTTCTTCTTCTCCTCAGGGCAGAGTTGGAAAAGCTCGGATGCCCTGGCGATCATGGAGTGGAACGATCCAATCTCGTCGGGCGGAGAAGCCCTGGTGGGAGGCGACGACGGTACCTCCTCGTCGTATACCTCGTCGTCCGTACCCGTCGCTGCCGTGTCAGTCCCCGTATCATCCCCTCGGGTGGACGGGGAGGAGGGCTGGAAGGGACGCGACGGCTGAAAAGGAGGAGGAGGGTGGATCCTTCTTTTCTTGGTAGGGGGAACCCCAGAAGGTCCCGGTTCTGGGTCCCCCGACGGGAGAGGTTCCGTCGGCAACGGTAGTCTCGTCCTTATCTCTGAGCATAAGGACTGTATAGCCAACAAAATGGCCGCCGAGCTGTCTCGCGGCGCTGGCAGAGGGGAATCCGGCGGGCGATCAGGGGCCCCGTCGGTACCCTCGACGATGTCGTCGTCACCTGCGTCGGGATCCATCCCGACGGGCCGGTCTTCTTCCACGCCGAGGCTGTGGCTTAAGACCTCGACCAGCTCCTTCTCCGAGGTTGAGGCCGAATCTACGACGACGCCCTGCCTCCCCCCTTTTTCTTCCCCACGGGGGATTTCATGGGGGTCCTATCGATGGGCACAAAAGAGGACTCCCTCCGAGGTGGCAGGGAGACTCTGAGCCCCGAGGTCGCCACCACTGGTGTAGCCTCCACAGGCTGAGCCAGGGCCGCCGCGACAGCTTCGATAGAGGGCTTGGCCGGATGGATTAAGGCCTTCACCACCTTAGGTGCGCTCACCGCCTTATCCTTGAGGGGGGGGACACTGCCTCGCTCCCCCTCCGCCTTCGAGCTCGACCGGCGCCTCTCCAGGAGCCTCGCCGGGTGCTCGGCCTTCCTCTTACCCGACCCAGAGCTTTGGCTCGTGGTTGATGGTGCCGGGGAGGGTGCGCCCAGCCTGGCGCCCGTAGAGCCCGACCGTTCGGCGCTCCCGGTGCCAGCGGACTCGCAGTGCTTGGCCTTATGTAGGACCCCCGTCGCCGGGGCGTCCTCAAAGGTCTTAGAAGACCGCTCGGATTTCTTCCTCTTCTTCTCGCCGGACGGGCTCTTCCCTTCCAGCCAGTTGGCGAGACGTTGATGGCGGTCCTTCATGGTCCGCTCCGACATGTTGCCGCAAAACGCACAGTCCTTCTCCACGTGCGTCTTGTCCTCATGTAAGCAGTAGAGACAAAAGGAGTGTTCGTCCTCCTTAAAGACATTCTGGAGCTGGCATCCAGGGCAGATCCTGAACAGCTTTCCGGGCGTCGAGCTTCCCTTCTCCTGGGCCATGTCCGGGCCTGAGAAACTTCTGGAGTCCTCCAAAAGCGTAGCTCGACGAAATCTTCACCCTTGAGGGGCGCAGACGAATCCGACACGGGTCCCCGTTGATCGGATGGAGAGTCGGTGGAGCTTGAGGCTCTTTTGACCGAAAAAATGAAGTTTTTGAGAAAAAACATGAAAAAATAGCACTAACGCTCGAGAGCAATAGCACGAGGATCCCAACACATGAACGTGCGGTAAAAATCTGAAGATGGCTGCCAGAGGCGATGCTTAGGTAGAGGGCAGTCATTGGCTGTGGTCAGTATGACGCAGAGACCAGTGATTGGTTATTACTACGAAAGACAGATCAGAAACGAAACTGATACTGGTTTTTTCTTTACCGAGGATTCCCAGCCTGACGACGGGGAATATTCATGAGCATGTGAATCCATGCCAGACCCCATGCTGGAGAAGGCTTTTCTCCCCATCTCTCCCTTGTTCAACGTATGTCAGGTATACTGTGCGTCGCTCGTTTGCTTCTTCCATCAGTACTGCCAAGGGCACCTCCATGCTGACAGCGTTAGTTGTGAGAGGTTTCTCCTCTCCCTCCGACTGGGTCCTCTTACGAGCAAATCCCTCCTGGGAAGCTCATCTGCCCTCAGGTGTTTCTCGGACACCTGTTCTTCTGTTCTGCTCGAAAGACTGGCGCCCAGCTTGTGCGTCTCCGCACAACCTGTTCGGAACGCCAGGGTCCCTCCCCATGTTAGCTTTGCTCCTACTGTCTTTATAAGGCAACAATGAGGCTTCCCCAAGCTCGTACCATAGTCCTCCCTTGATGTTTGGTCGAGATTTGGTTTTGGGCTTCCTCATCTCAGTGTTAGGCAGTTGCACCGTCTTTATTACTCTCTGGGGCTTACTTCTGTCAGTACCAAATGGACACCCCTCAGTAGAGATATGACAATAATAGTTGTAGAAGGATTTTGGTGAGGTATAGGTTTCCGTCTTCATCCTTTGAGTGAGATACAAAGGGAGGAGTTCCTGCTCAGAACGGGAGTCCCTATCGCCAAGAGGGGAATCTCGCCCTGTAAGATCCCGCTTTCTCCCACCCCTAGGAGGAATATTGCGTAGCGGGCTCACCTCCGTAGTCTCAAGAAGAGGTGCTCCTCTGGGGAGAAGTGACTGAATCTCCCGATTTGACACATACCCATCTCCTGAAGAGACTGGCTTCCACTTCTGCTTTCAATGGGAACGTACTGAGAAAATCTACGTTTCCCTGTTCCTTCCCCTTTCTGTGTTCTACCGAAAAGCAGTAGGACTGGAGGTCCAAGGACCAGTGCATTATTCTTGCATTAGAGTCTTTACTCAGACTTAAGACCTCATCATGAGTTCGGCAGTAGCCCTTAAATGTGCCAGTAACGGTGTCTGCCCATTCTCGAGTCTGGCGTGTTTACCACGAGCTCAGGGGATGGAGGTAAACATGCTGGAAAAAAATGCCAATTTTTGGCGCAATTACAGCCAGCGGTATTACCGCACGGTAATTGCACAGAAAAAAGTCCCCATTTGGTCCAATGGGAACTAACAGTTAGCGCCCAACCCGTGATCTGGCAGTAATACCGCCGGACTGGTGGGCGTTAACGCTAATAAAGTTGTGCGGTATCCCAGTAGGGCTACTGCACAACTCGTGATGAGGCCCTTAGCCATAGAAGGGGTGAGTGATTGGTCACCAAACTGAATTTCCAACTGGTAAGGTAATATTTAAGGTGTGCAATTGCCCACTTAATGGCCATGGCTTCAAATTTGATTTTGATTAATTTGTAAACGCGCACCTAACGAAATTAATAGTGTCTGGGCGCCGATGAAACAAATCAAAGTAAATCTGCTTTCATACTGGCAGTATCAGATCAAATGCTATTTGCACAGACCAGTAACTAACCGTCCATGTTCCCTAATGGAACAGATGAGTCTTCACAGCCTTACGAAATGCAGGGAGTGTTTTCAGATCTCGAATAGTTCCCGGGAGCCTATTCCAAAGTCTTGGCCCATAGACACCAATCTTCAATCCCCTTTGCCACGTATTTAGACCGAGGTACATACAGCAAATTCTTGTTGCATGAGCATAAATGGCGGCTTGGAATATAGCTCTTAATTTTCGCTATTTGATAACTTGGAGCTAATTTATTCATGCATTTGAATACAACACAGAGGATTTTAAAATCTATTTGCTCTTTCACAGCCAGCCAGTGTATAGATCGCAAAACAAATACAACTACTGTATTTATTGAAATGGCGCCTTTATATTTAGCATACATTTAACCCGTCACCGCAATATTTGTTCTGCAGTTTGTTTATGTATTAGTAATTTCCTGTTGTGAATTGTTCCTTCCACATTACATTCACTGTCTTCTACGTGTAGTCTCCAGTTGGTTCGTGGATTTAGTATAGCTCCTCTTGAAATTTGAGTGATCCTTTTTTTTCCCCTTTTTTTATATTTTAATTTAGTTCCTCTCCACAATACATTAATTGTCTTCTACGTGTAGTCTCCAGTTGGTTTGTGGATTTTGTATAGTTTCCTTTTATTAAGTTCCTCTCTTAAAGTTTGTGTGATTCCTCGACACGTGTTTCCCCTTCTATTAATCCAACGGTTCTTCAGGAGGATCCTTAAATTCAGATTTTCTATGCAAATTCCTTCCTTTTTAACGAAATTGTATTTTAATTTCACAATTGTTCACTTTTTTCACAATTCTTGACTTTACAAAGTTCTTTGTTATTGGTGTAATACTGTGCAATGTCACTTGAATTTCTTCCGTTTTAGATTAATATGCTGACTATATTCTGCTGTTGATCACAGAAATCACTTTTCCAATTTGAGCGTTTTTACACAATACCTGGAAAAGAAACCCACAGCTTGGTCTTTATTTTTAATTGTTGCTTTCTATTATTTTTACCATTTTTTGTTGTTAAACATGACTGAAATAATGCTTGCCTTCTTATGCACGCAGATTTAATTAACTTGCTTTTTAAATGCAAAGTGTCTATACGAAATAAGTTACATCGTGTTGAACGTTTTATATTTATAAGCTGTTTATAGCAGCTCTGCTTATTCATTTATAATAAAAGGTACATTTTTGTTTCTTACAATTCCTTGGATTGTGTTGTTCGTTTCAATCGACCTCCATTTGTAACCAGACTCGTGTGTTGAATGCCTACATGGGAAAGGCAAACAGTCAGATCTACAAGATAAAGGAATCACGGCACTTCAGCATCATTTTGATAGCTCCCTGGAGGCCGGCCAGACCGTGGTTCTCCGAGCTCCTCAGCCTTTCAGACAGACCACCCATTCACTTACTGCTGGGCCCAGCTCCTCTCCTGGCCCAGCAGGGGGGAGACAGGGTACTCCACCCTGCTCTTTATAAGCTAGCCCTCGCAGTGTGGCTCCTGAGCAGGGCACTGAAACACTTGACCCTAGAGATCATCCAGGGCAATGGAAGAAAGGCTACTAGGAGCCAATATAAGAGTAAATGGTCAAGCGACATCTGGCGGGCCTCTAAAGGTTTTACACACCTACAAAGCCGGCCCACCCAGTCTAGGACCTTAATTTTGTGTTTGTGTGCTGAGGCGCCCAACCTTTTGAGCCTATGGCATCCGCGGACATCAGGCTGGTCACCATAGAGACAGCTCTGCTCGTGGGCCTCACCTCAGTTTACAGAGTCAGCAAAATCCAGGCTCTGGTGGCATCGGAACCTTCCATCACTTTTGACAGGGACAAGGTCGTCCTGCAGACGCACCATGCTTTCCTACCCAAGGTAGCCTCCTCCTATCTCAATGAGGAAATAGCGGACGCCTTGTTTGTCACTTTCGATGGGTCAAAGCCTGGTTATCTAAGGCCTCCATAGCAAGGGGGTGATTTCGGCCATCAAGGAGGCCTACGAGGGGCAGCACAAACCAGTGCCAGCTAATTTACATGCCCATGTGGGCAGAACCAAGGCCACGGCCATCGCGTTCCAACGGCATGTGCTGTGGCAGGTCATCAGCAGGGTGGCTCCCTGGGCCACCCCTTCGGCTTTCTGTACACTACTGTTTGGATAGCGTCTCTAGGTAAAACGCGGCATTCGGGCAGGTGGTTCTAAGAAACCTGTGTTTTTAAGGAGGGGCTCCTCTCCACCTTGGGGCTACATTCAGTTGTAATCGCCCATACAGTATGGAGGAAAGGGGATGGGACGTAAGAGTAATTAACATTACTTACCGTAGTGACTAACATACTCTTAGACCATAGTCCCCTTTCCTCCATAAGTCCCACCATCCTCCCCCTATAATACTGGTGTCATTAGGCAATGCCTATCACTGTCGACGCGTCAATGGGGACTGAGCAGTGGCGCCGGTGGCAGAGTCAGGTGAGCACATGCTCCCAGTGGAGACCACAGCCGGTGGCTGCTGCGGAGGCTGGTGTGCAACTGCCTGTACTGTGGGAGGCAGGGAAGCTGGAATCGGAGGAGCCGGCTCGGGCAGCAGCGTCTGCGCTGGGACCTGTTGCACTGGAGCCATCGGCGGAGTAACTGTAGATGCCGGTGGGGTGACCTGAAGGAGCATGTCCCTGATGGCATTAGTTTGTAAGAGTGACGGGCCATCAGGCCTGGCTTTGTCTCAGTAGATCAACACATTGAACATTGATTGGCTGATAGTGTGACAACTGTCACAGAGCAGTGCAACATTCTGAGACAAGGCACATAGCCTTCTCTGCTTCCTTTGGGTCGGGGGCGACCCAGTGAAGACAGTATAAATGCCTGGTCACTGACGTGACTCGACAGAGGAATACGTTTTCTCTAGCGTGATATCACAGGAGGAGGAATAAGGCATCAACCACAGACAGCAGATACAAAGACTCCATGATCATATCGGCTTGGATGGGGCTTG
The DNA here is from genome assembly GCF_040938575.1 of Ambystoma mexicanum. Taxonomy (NCBI): domain Eukaryota; kingdom Metazoa; phylum Chordata; class Amphibia; order Caudata; family Ambystomatidae; genus Ambystoma; species Ambystoma mexicanum. The sequence continues at coordinate 580,788,917 of NC_090929.1, read as the reverse complement.
TCTTAACTTGATTACAGACCCCCTCTGAAATTGATACTCGAAGCTGAAAATGGGAGCCTTGTCCTTGGCATCTAACCCATGCCATAAGGGCCCATCCCATTCCACTGGCACTTGTTATTTTTATTGTCATGTCACAGAACATACAGTTGTTCGTCCACATCAGCACTAATTTTAGAAAAACCATTATTAGCATTGGAAGGACACTCAAGAGCAACTGCAGTACTTAATTTGATTTCTGATGCTGCACCAATGGTACTTGTACTAACAGGTGTCCCCTTTTGAATGAGAGAAACAGAGCCTTTACCATCATTGATTAACAAACCTAATACTAGTGGTATTGCATTTCTTTATTTATTTATATAGCACACCTTGCACATCGGCATCTGGGCACATTTCTTGAGGTTACAGAAAGTAAACATACACAGAGTATCAACATAGGATCATACAGGCATGTCAAAGGTACAAATAAGTAATTACATGACTGAGGCAGTTACAGTGCAAGTGTCAGACAATGCTTCAGTGGCAATACAGAGGTAAGTTGTGTGCGTCTTGATCAATTAGCCATGATTTAGCTTTGTTTTTGAAGTCTGAGAAGGACGGCTCTTGTCTGAGTGAGTGAAAGAGGCATGGAGTTCCAGAGTTTAGCGGCAAGAACCAGGAAACTAGCCCCTCCTGACTTTTGAAGTTTAAATCTGGGTATAGATAAGCAGTGGGTGTGGGCTTGTCTCTGTGGTCGGCTGGAAGTTTGCCTCGAAAATCGAGTGGTAATGTAAAGAAGTGCATTGTTAGTCAAGCATTTGTGAGTGAGGGCCAGGGATTTGAGGGCAACTCTTTGAGAAACAGAAAGCCAGTGCAGGTTTCGTCGAGTGTCCGATGTGTGTTGGTTCCTAGGGAAGTTCATCGCAGCCCTTATGACGTTGTTTTGGATGACCTGGAGCTTGCTAAGGTAGCGGTGACTTGTTCCAAGAAAGAGGGCATTACAGTAGTCTATCTTGGATAAGATTATGGCTCTCACAAGAATAATGCAATTGGCTGTGTTGATGAATGGTCGACAGGCGGTAATCAGTTTGCAGGTGTATGCAGAGGCTGAAACTACAGCATTAATTTGTCTAGAGAGTGATAAGGCAGAGTCAAGGTAGACGCCTAATGTTCTGGTATCATTCGAAACCTTGATGATGTTGCCGTCAATGACGAAGGATTTGAATGAGTGGTCAAGTCTGCCAATGCGGTAGGTAGAACCTAGGATGAGGAGCTCGGTCTTGTCATCGTTAAGACAAAGTTCATGTTGGGCCATCCAAGCCTGAAGGACCAGGTATACATCATTGAGCGCTTTGGTGTCAGCTGCATGGTCTCCCGATATAGGGAGGAGTATCTGGGTGTCATCTGCATAATTAGTGTAGATGACCCCCAGATAATCAAGGATATCGAAAAGAGGTTTAGTAAACACGTTGTAAAGCGTGGGGGAGACACATGACCCTTGTGGGGCTCTGCACAATACTGGTGAGGGAACAGCTGAGGCGGAGGGGGAAAAGACCCTCATGGAACGATTTGGCGAGGTATGATCTGATCCAAGTGGAAGCGTTGTCTGAGAAGTGGGCTGCCATTTTGAGATGTTGACTTGAATTTGGTGATTCACCAAGTCAAAGGCTGCCGAGAGGTCTAGAAGCAGGAGGCGTGCGATCTTGCCCTCATCTTTCAGGTCATCCATTTGTGTCTTTAGGCCAAGCAGGGCTGTTTCCATCTCGTGTTTGGGGCGAACGCCCGATTGTCTAAAGCCAAGGAGATTGTTGCGTTCCAGGTATGCCTGAATCTGTAGGTAGGCTGCACAGTCCAGGATTGTTAGCAGAAATGTCACTGTTGTGATGGGCCTGTAATTAGTTGGTATGCTAGGGTCAAGGGTCGGTATTTTCAAGAGTGGGATGACCCATGCGTCTTTCAAGTTGTCACGCACAATGCCCGATCTGAATGAGCCGTTTATCAGTGATGTGATAAAAGGAGCTAATTCATGGGAGGCCTCCTTTATGATGGGGGAGGGACAGGAGTCGTCCTGGCAATTAGAAGGTTTGAGGTTGTGAACCGTCTGATTGGTTTGGTTAAGGAGTGAGTTAAGATGAGAGTTGGATTTGGGACTGTCTTTTTTGCATTTATTTTGGCCTGGAGTGTTGTTATTTTGTCAAGGAGTGCTTTTTGAATGTTTAAGCACCATGTGCTATCTTTGCTACAGTTGTCTTGGGGAGGGCGGAGGGGGTAACAGGAGTTTCCAGTTCTTTGAGAATCTTGAAAAGCTCTTTTGTGTTGGATTTGGCTTGAAGGATGCGTTTGTTGTACGTCTCCTTCTTAGCTGAACAGATGGCCTCTTTGTAGTTAAGTGATGCTAAGAGGAGGTTGTCCTTATTAGAATCAGAGGGGTGACTTTTCCAGCGGGCTTCAGAGTTTTTTTTCTTTGCGTAGGATCCTCAGCTGTGGTGTGAACCATGAGTTGAGGTGGGCGAGTGGTTTGGCTCTCCTAATTTTAATAGGGGCGATGGCATTCAGTGCTTTGAGGATGGTATTGTTATTAGTATCAACAAGGGCTGTAGGGTCTGAGCAAGATTGAAGTATCTTGTTCAGAGGGGAGGATGTGAGGGAGAAGGTTGTTTCTTGTTATGTCTCTTTTGTTTCTAGTGCTGGTGGGTGGTGCCATATTGGGAGTATGGCGTTGGTAGGTGGATAGGATGTTGAAGGTGATGGTGTGGTGGTCAGACCAGGCACACGGTGAGTTTGTTACTGAGGATATGTTGTAGTTGAGATCAGCTAACCAATCCAGGGTTCTACCCTTGTTATGTGTAGGTTTGAAGGTGCGTTGGGTGAAGCCTGAAGATGTGAGTAAATCAGCCATTTCTAAGGCATTAGTATCATTGGTTAAATGGTTTAGCTTAAACAAACAGTATTTTTAGAGGTAAGATCAAGATGGCTACGACAGTTGCCTTGTTGGTTATTAGCCCCAAAATGGTGGAGTACTGCATGTTTGTTTGCCCATCCCACATTATTAAATAGGATACTGAGTCTTTGTCCTTAGAAGATTGAAGGCTGCATTGGATTTCTATAGAGCTGCTAATCTTTTACAGAAGAAATTGTGGGAAACCGGAGCACAATACATATTAAAGCATGAATAACTGCAAGCCTATTAGACTCCACAGTGCATCCTGGTGATGTCCGTCAGATAATAATTTTGTTTACTAGCACATTTGAAGCTTTAGCAACACTAGCTGATGGGTAAAAATGCATACCATATATCTTATCTTGGCCATTCAGAAGCAGAAGAAAATTCAGTTTATAGGCCTACAACTTTGACATGTATAAAAAAAAAACAATAACATGTAACTAGGTCTCCCTAGTAGCATAGGCAATGGTGCACACAGTAATTCAAATGATGTAATTGGAGGGAAGCCAACATTTTTGTTCTGAAAACCTCAAATAACATGGTGTCTTGCATTTCGTGGGGCATTGCAGGTCTCTTGAAATTTAGAGAACGAGACCCGTTTGGGGTGTATATCTTAATCAGAAATAATAGCATTCCAAACAAGACACATCAACCCTCTGGACTGATAAGGCTTCAAGATGTATGAAAAGTAAGCACATAAGATATGCTAAGGGGAAACTTTATGGAGGCTTAGTACTTTGTTCCACAAACTTGCAGTATTACAACTTTTAGGCCATTTATTTTGATTCAGAAAATATCCTGTGTGTTCAAAGTAGGATGGCTCCTTCGTGTAACCTAGCAATTATTAACTTCTACAGTGCTCTAACGTTTGGATAACCTGGGTGACCTAGGAACCTGGTTGCACAGTCTCAATGAGGCGCTGGTTACAGGCTGGGTGTGCCCACTTGTATAATCCTCTTTGGCGATTCCAATGTTAAAATTGGACTTCCCCTGATGATTTGACGACTACCTAATGAAGGAAGAGGCGAGGCAGAAGGCACAGCCCTGCCCACAGTCTGAGTACACAGCAAGGGACAAACAGGGAAGCAATTGCCTTACTGATATACTTAATAGCTGTAGATTGTGACCAAGAAATGGAAGGACCTCCTTCGATAGTCCAGCAACTTCAACATTTGACTCTGATTTGGCCAGTACAGTGGCGGATTATATCGTAGTTTAATGAGAGAAGCTTGTGAATTTCCAGATCGCCCAAAGAGTATCAAGAGATCATCATTCCATGATATTACTCCTGGAGTGTGGACGTCAGGAGTTTGGGGTGTTAGCAGGTGTCATAGCAGAAACCTGTAACCATTGGGGGTAAGCAACAATAAAAAACATACAATGGACTGTAGTATTATAAGAGACGCAAATGGACGAAATTAATGGAGGATGTCTTTCCTTTATAGTGAAAATTCTGTATCAAGCTTTCTACTCTGGATTTGTAGTGAAGACATATGTAGTGGAAAGAATCTAGACGCTGGCGTTAACCTACTGAGCTAACTGTGCTTTTTTTGGCCTAAGGCTTGTTGCGCATATAGTCATCTTATTCGAAGGGTGTAGAAAAATGCTGTTCAGCACATGGTCGGGGTGAGCCCGCCTGTGCTTGTGAGGGGTTAACTGCAAAAGCACCTCAGCACGTTAACATCTATTTCTGCAAGAGGCAGACATTTGCAACCTGGCACCGTCTTGCACCGCTTTCGCTAGGTGCACTGATAAGACTGGAATGTAGAGAAGCGAAGCTTCCCAAAACAAAGTAAAGAGAGCCTGAGAGCCAAAGAGCTTGAACATTTCCTATCAAAAACATGTTTTTGTGCACCAAGGGCTCTGTCGAGAAGATTCTCAAAAATCTAATGCGTCACATTGATAGACAAGCAGGCCATAATAAGAAGCATTCACCTGAGCAAGGGGGAAAGGGACTCTTCCTGGGCTGTTTGGACTGTGCACACACAAAGCAGCGCCTGGAATACCAGCCAAGCACTGAAAGGCAGAGGCTCTTGTTGTCACATCCTAGGCCAGTCCCGGAGCGGTGCCGGGCACAAAGGCGGCGTGGATCCTAGGTGTGACCAGATCACATCAAGATCAGCGATTTCTAGGAGTGCAAGATATTTGCATCTCACTTGTAACTAATAACCTGCATTGTTTAGCTTGAATTTTGATTCCCATTTTATAGAAAATTGCTGCTTGGATTTAGTTGATTTGTTAGTAAATAAATACAAAATCTTCTTGTGAGTGGGCTTCTTCCAGACTGTGTACATTGTGCTTCACATAGTTTCGAACTTGTGAGGAGAAGTAAAGGGTCATCAGGCTGGTCCTGGGGTGAGCAGATACCCTTTTTACTACAACATATGAGGCAATCATAAAAATTGCTGAGGTATGCAATAATAGGTAAATTCCAGAATCAAAAGTGAAAAGGCTGGTTTGACATGTCCTATATACAAACCGAATCAGAGCTTCTAGATGTTGTTAAAACAGAGCATAAAGATGGGAAAATAATTAGGAGCACAGAAATAAAATAGTGGACATCTTACTAACAAAAAAGAAAAGCCCACCAAGGATCCCTTTGAGACTTACCTAAAGTTGTTTCTAAAAAATGACCATGGAGCACTTGGGGTCCAAGTTGCAAGAGGCAATCTAGAGCAGTCTTTTTGACACTGCTCTCAATCCCTCAAGCTGGTACATTCATTTTGCTGTGCTTTATGAACCTATGACTAGTAGTGGGCTGAAACTCCAGAAAAGGAAGCTCATTCTACCCTGAGGCACAGAACGTCATTTAAAGTTAACTGCCCAAAAAGAAAAAAAAAACAGAGAAACCAAGCATCTGTCGAGGGACTCTGCCCTGCAAGAAGCGGGGGATGCAATTAGTTCAAGGAGACAAGGAAGTCGAACTTGCATAAAAATATGTGATAGTATTGTTTTTTATATTCATATTTATTGATTTCATTTATTTGTTTCTAATATGCTGAAAGGCCTCAGGCAAAACACGTACACATAAGAACGAACATGAAGATCCAGGACACGATCATGGTATTATAGGAGGAAAGGGATTACTTTAAGAGCAGGTTTTTTTTCCCTTCAACATTTTTCTTTTACTGGGATATCAAGTTGGGCAACATTGTGATAACACATGCGTCATGTATGGACATGACCTCAAAATTAAACCATATATGAAAATTACATCATTGCTCCAATACCCGTCTATAGTGTAGGTGAATCTCGGTCATATAACGCGAAAGTCAAATAATGCCTGCTTAACATCAGCAATCATAAAAGCAAGTGTACAAACATGAACAATTAACACGTACAAGGGTGGGAGCATGGTGGGTTGTAATGTCTAAAATACAATTACAATAGTGAAAAGGAAGTAATCTCATGGGGCTTATGTTATATTCCGGAACCGTCATGTTGGCTCACATAAACAATAAGAGGAGCTCATTCCTGAGTGTATCGTGCATATTCTCCCCTAGCTGCCGCATTTATTTTGTGCATTGTCGCTACATACCAAATCCTAGACCACCATTCTTTAATGTCTGTGGGGAGTGGGAATTTCCAATTCGTTGCTATGACCATTTTTGCTGCAACTAGAACATCGGTTATTAGTTTAGATTGTTTTGACCCCAGCTTGTAATACCCCTGTGGATCTTCATCGCCTAACAGAGCTAATACTTCCTTCCAAAACACCTGTGTGACTGTGCATGCCCACCATAAGTGATAGAAGAGATGGTGCCCACAGCAACGGAGCATCTGCAACAGGCGGGGGTAAGCAGGGTTCATTTTATTTAAGCGTTCTGGAGTCAAACACCATTGTCGCAACAGCTTAATGCCACTTTCCTTGAGGTGAACGGATTTAGAATATTTCCCTGTTCTAGTCAATATATTATACCAGGCCAATTCATCTATGGCCTGCTATAATATATCTTCCAATGTCTTCCTCCCATTTGACCATGTATGTGTGGGGCAAGCTGAACCTGTTAGGGTTAAGGATTTTAGAGATAGATGACACTAGGCCTTTTGGGGGGGGTCCCCAATAAACAGATCTTCAAACTGGGTAATGTCTTGTTTACTTGAGCCACCAGTTTTGAGTTAGAGAGCCAATGACGAAGTTGTATATACCCATATCTATCTGTATCTTTTTTTTTGTTGTATTTATAGCGCGCACATGACGAACTTAATCGTATTTAGGCGCAGATGACAAGAACAAAGGTAGAGTATGTAAGTCGAAACAAGTCCCCTAAAAAGCAGGGCTGTCTACCTAAAGAGAAAAGTTTTCAGTGCTTGATGAAATTGCAAAAGAGAGCTCATGGTCCTAAGATGCAGAGGTAGCGAGTTCCACAGCTCAGGTCCAAAGACAGAAAATCTTCTGTCACCTCTGGAAATATAGGTTGAGTGTGGGATGATCAGAAGATGACTGTCGCTAGAGCGTAGTTGTCTTGCTGGGTGGTATGGCTGAATTAGCTCTCTCAGATACAGAGGGGCGATGCCATTTATGCATTTGAAAATAATGCAGGCTATCTTAAATTTAATATGGTCAGCAATTGAGAGCCAATGTAGCTCTCTCCGATAAGATGATACATGGGTAAATTTGCCCAATTTAAATATCAATCTAATGGCCGCATTCTGGGCTCTCTGAAGTCGCTGAAGTTGTTTGGCAGGGATGCCCATCAATTGACTATTACAGTAGTCAAGGTGGGTGCTAGTTAGCGCCCCTAACACAGCGGCATGTGCCTCCTTGGGGATATAGGGAAGTGCTTGACGTAGCATTCTCAAGACAAAGTAGACTGCTTTGGTCTTTGCTCCTACCTGTGTTTCACTCCCCAGGTCTTCTTGCCACATACATCCCAGATTTTTAACTTTAGAGACAAATTGTAGATTTTTACCCAGCAGTGCTTGGACAGGCAGTTTTTTTGCAGCTGTCAGCAAATGCTTAGGGCCGAATAATATAAGTTCGGTCTTAGCAGTGTTAGGCTGTAAATAGTTCTTTGACATCCAGCTGCTTACCTCTGTCAAACATTGCTCCAGTTTACTAAACGCTTCCTGGAAGTTGGTTATTCGTAAGAATATCTGGGTATCATCGGCATATGAATGGAAGTCCAACCCATGGCGTCTAAGAATTTCCAAAAGGGGTCGAATATATAAATTAAACAGCAATGGTGACAGGGAAGATTCTTGTGGGACTCCACAGCTTAAACAGATGAGATTCGATAAGAACTCTCCCAGTCTCACACGCTGATGACGGTTGGTCAAAAAAGACTCAAACCATTTCAAAGCTGAGTCCGAGACTCTTCCTACCTCCTGTAGTCGGTCTAGGAGAATTTCATGATTCACTGTATCAAAGGCCGCAGACAGGTCTAACATCACCAAAAGTGTGAGTTCCCCCTGGTCTGCGGCTTTTAACAGTTCATCCTGAACTACTAGGAGGGCTGTCTCCGTTCCAAATTTAGGTTGGAATCCTGATTGAAGTTTATCTAACAATAATTCATTTTCAACAAACTCCTGGAGCTGGTTAGTAACCACCTATTAGTAATCCCAATCATGCCAGATTCCCCTGAGGGTGGGAGGGGAAGGTGATCATTACGTATCTGCGGGCTGCCTTATCCCAGTACCCAAAAGTTGACTTAGTGGTTGGAAGCCCATACCCATGGTTCTTCCTAGTTCTCTGGGAACGCCAGCACCATTCACGCATGGGATTACCTAAGGCAGATTGTTCTATAGATGCCCACTGCGTGGTATTATGCTGCAATGCTTGGCTCTCCAGTACTGGGGCTATTTGTGCTGCATATAGGTAACTCTCTACATCTGGGACTGCCAGTCCTCCCCTCTCGTTTGCTGCATTCTTCTAGCCACTCTTGGGGGTCTATGTCCCCAGACAAAGTTGAATATATGGGACTGGAGCTCCTTAAGAACCACTCTGGGGATCTAGATTGGCAATGCTTGAAAAATAGCCTTGACAACAGCGTCATCTTGACAGCTGTCATTCTGCCTAACCAAAAGATTACCATCTTCCCCCACTTTGCCAAGTCTTGTTTGGCTGATGTTAGGAGTGACAGGATTTTAGCTGCGTACAATTGGTTGTGCCGGGTAGTTAAAAAGACACCAAAATACTTCAGGGAATGTGTTGCCCATGCAAAATAAAAGGTTCTTTTTAGTTGCTGAATAGCATTATATATTTCCGAGATTTTAAGTATGCTGGATTTCGGATAGTTGATCTTAAATCAGGAAACCTCCTGAAATCTTCCTAAAAAAGAAACTACATTGGAAGTGTTAACTGTGTCCACCAGATAAAAAAGCAGGTTGTCTGCATATAATGCTATTTTGTGCTGATACCCTGCCACCTCTAGCCCTTGTATATTCTCTGTGGAGCGTACCACCCTCGCCAGGGCTTCCATGGATAAGGCAAAGAGAAGAGGGGATAATGGGCATCCATGCCGTGTGCATCTTCCCAGGTTTATTGCGTCAGATAATTCAGCATTTAATTTAATATGGGTAGATGGGAAGTTTAAAATTTGCAAGCACCCTCGCGAGAAACCTAGGCCCAAAGCCAAACCCTGTTAGCACTTTGGACAGATAGCACTAAGTCCACCCAAACAAACGCCTTCTCTGCGATCGACCGACAATACCGCCATCGCCTTCTTACACCGCCTGGCTAAGGGTGTTACATCTATTGTTCTCCGGATATTATCATGGGTATGATGACCTGGGATAAACCCTGTCTGATCTGCACCAATCACTACTGGGAGTGCAGAAGCCAGCCGGGTGTCTAGTATGTTAGAATAAATGTGCGCATCATAATTAGGGACTGCAATTGGCCGATAGAAGATCCTTGTGCAGGGTCTTTGTCCGGTTTGCCAATTAGTGTTAGGACCGACTCTCCCACAGTGGAGGTAATGGTGCCAGTATCTACAAATGAGTTGAAAAGGGGGGCCAGTTGGTGTGCAAGTATATTAACAAACATTTTATAGAAGATAGCAGGCTTTATAAGTGGAGAGGCCGCAAATTGGCTGGGCGATTTCTTCGATTGTAATGGGATTCTCTAGCCCCTTCATCTAAACCTCTGCAATCCTCTGGAGGTGAGCATTTCTGATAAAATTCTCCTGGGCTGCCCCATCTACTGTTTCAGCAGTAAACAATGATATGTAATACTTAATTTTTCAGGTTCCTTCACCGATAACTTGACCATTACATCTCTTAATCCTTTGATCGTATTTCTTCTCTCATGAGCCTTCAGCTTATATGACAGGACTCGGGAGGCCTCGTCTGAGGTATTAAAGTAAAAGTGTTTCATCTTAAGCAACTTGTGGGAGATATCACGACCCATGGAGCCTTTCCTCCTGCTCTAGCTACTTGTAGGTGTCTGCACACCTTTTCGTGTACCCTCCACTTTATATTTAGTTTCCCATTCCTGTAACTTCCTCTAGGCCTGCTGCCTTTGGGCCATGTGAGAAACCTGAGGGTATTCTCCGGAGTAGACCTCGAGGATCCCTTATTCAGGTGGCCAGGGAAGGGCTGGTGCTCTCAGATCCCAACCCTGGGGGTGGACAAACGAGGGAGGATCACCTGGGTAGAGGAACCCGGGTTTATGCTCAGGGAAATGCCCCAGGTGATACGCAGTATTATACCTGAGAAAGGAATGAGGAAGAGGAGCTTCTTGAAGCTTTTTATAGGTTGCACCAACTCAACCTCCCATCCACCTAAAGAATTTCCCTTATCCGAAACCAACGACCCCTCCATATCGGGTAAATCCCCTAGACCCAAATCCTGGTACATTCGAGAACCACAATTCCCAGAATCTCTGTTTTCGACCTGAATGCTCCCAATCATTCTTCTCCACGTCACTTTAATTATTCTCTTCTGAACACCCATTCTCCCTTGACTAAACACCATCGTTCTCTCAACTCTCAACCCTCCCTGTTCCCTCCACAATAATAATCCTGGCGATTTCCTTCTGTTTCACAAACCCTATCAATTTCACCCTTCCGAGTCTATTAAACCCCCTGGTACGAGGGCTATAATTCCTTAGAACATATTTTCCCCATCCTACTCTGCAGGATACTTGAACTCTACCATCACCCTTTTCCGACACAAACCCTTTCTCATACCATGAAAACCGACAGACTAAACATGGTGCCGTTTACTTGACATGTCTCAACACAAGGGTCAGGCAAAGTCAGGCAATTGATCAGAATCACACACACCTGACGGCCCTTTCCATTCCCCACAGGGATAAAAGATGGAGCACAATACGAGCAAGGCAGACTGCATAACGAGAGAGTTACCTCAGCACGGCAGTTCAAGAGGAGGAGAAAGACGGCACGAAGAGGGTGACAAGGAGAGAAGCGACCTTGCCCTTTCCAAGCCAGGCCCGTGAAACCACCATGGAAGGAATCTTAAGACCGCGACTAGCCAGCGTGTGTTGCAGTAGATGGGGCCCTCCTCAGCTGATAACCAAGCCGGGGAGAGACGCTTGACACCATGTTGCCGGCCTTGACTCCAGAGACAAGCAAAGCCAACCAGTTCATCACAGCCGGTGAGTCGAGGGGAGAGCCGACAAGAAACCAAACAGTGTTGAACAGAAGTAGAAAGCAGCTAATTGAAGAAAGTACAACAAACTCTTGATATGAAAGGGGAAAACCAGCTACAGAGGAGTCACGCACCACATGGTTGCTCACTCAGGAAACTCTGAGCGATTACCCTATTGTTGAAACTACCATTGCCAGAAGGCCTTGGAAAAGGTGAGAAAGAGGTCAGAGTGGTCGTACAGGCGTCTAGTAAAATCTTCTGTACAGTTGAAAGTCTTTGACCGGCAGATGATTGTGAAGGTAAGGGAAGTGAATCCTGCATCATAAGAACTGTTCAAGGAATTGTGTGATTGGCAAAGAATTGGCAAGAGTGAACCTGGTGGAGGAATGCCGATAGAACGGGGCAAAGCCTGAAGTCCCAATTAACAGATCCTACTCGTCTGTAAGTCACAGAACTCTAGCGTGAAGACGTCCAGTGTAAGCTCCCCAACCTTCCAGAGATGCGTCCGTGGTGACCGTCTCCTGGTATGGTGGGGTTTGAAAATCCGTTCCCTGGGCGATATGGGAACGTATCCCCCACCACTATATCGCCTGCCGGAACTCCCTTTTGAGGGGGATTTTGTCTGCAAAACTACTGGACACTTGTATCCAACATGCATTCAAAAATTCCTGTAGTGGTAGCGTTTGCAACCTGCTGAGAGGGACGAGGACGACTTTATGGACTGAACCGTGGCTTGGATGTCAGGCAAGCCACTATGTTGATTCTGGCACCGAGGAACAGCATGTTTTGCGATGGCGTTAAGTAGGACTTGGGATAGTTTACGGAGAATCCCAGCTCCGTCAGCAGCTGGACGGTCTCCCTCGTGTGCTCGTCGGCCCGGTCCCGGGAGCGTATCAGCCAACGTCCCAAGGAACGGGTATACGTGTATGTCCTGAAGACGCAGGTGGGCCACCACCGGGGCCAGTTATTTTGTGAACACCCTTGGGGCTGACTCGAAGCCGAAAGGTAGGGCCTTTAACTGGTAGTGTTGTCATTGTACCACAATCCCCGTGGCACAATGTGGATGTTTCCTGTGGATGGGGACATGGTAGGACGCATCCTCTAGGTCCAACGATGTCAAGAAACCCCCTTCCTCCAGCTGGCTGAGCACGTGCTGCAACGTGACCATCCCGAATTTATGGGACTTCAGGTACCTGTTCAGACGGCGTGGGCCTGGGCTGGAATAGACTCCGGAGTCCTTTCCATAACATGGCTCGCACTTCTTCTAGGAGCTGAGTGATGTGCTGCTCCAGACAGGGAGCCAGTGGAATAAGAGGACACCTGCGTTGGAACTCCAAGGTGTGTCCCTGGTAGAGAGCGTCCAAGACCCATCTGCCGGTAGTGATTTTCTCACCTCGTCAGCCGGCCTCCCAAGGGGGTACACAAGTGGGGGCCCAACGTCTTGGCCGGTTCAGGCTTGCTTGGGTGCCCTACTCCGTGGGTGACGGCGATGTTGACCTTAACTACCTGTTGAGGATCAGACCTGGGAACGAACCCTGTAGGCTTCCTGCATGGAGGGTCGGGGAAGTTGCCTGTACGATGGATTATCCCTTGGATGATCTGCTCGAATTTTCCCTGGAGGAGCGAAAAGACGACAAGCAATGCTGTTGCAGCATGCCAAGGGAACGTGCCGTCTCCATGTCAGTCTTTATGGCTTGAAGGGATTTGTGGACAGCCTTCCCTAACAGATTTGCGCTGTCGAAAGGCATGTCCAGCACCTTTGTATGGACATCCTGGCGAAAATGAGTGACCTTCAACCATTCCTGCTGATGAAGGCACACACCGTTCCCCATCTGTCGGAAGCGCATGTCGGCAATGTACACTGCCACTGTAATGGCATGGTCAGACGCCACCTCCCCTTCCTAGAAGTGGGCGAGGGCCTCGGTTTTCTGGTCGTCGTGAAGTTATCCCAGGATAGGGTCCAGCTTGTACCAAAGCTCCTGGTCGTATCGGGACAAGATAGCGAAAGCATTAACCACTTTGATCATGGATGCTGCCGTGTAGATGACTCTTCCCCATGGTGCCCATCTTCTCCTTGTTGTCCGGGGGGACGGGCGATGCAGATGCCGGGATGGCTGAACATTTTCTTGTGGCATCTGACACTATCGAGTCTAGTGAAGGTTGTGACCTCAACCACTTGGGTTCAGAGTCCGGTACCCTGTACTTCTCCAACCTGTCCAGTTTAGGTGCAGCCGTGCAAATGTTTTCCAAGAGAGCCAGGCCTTCCGTCCAAATGTCGTCCAAAAAGGCTATGGACATGATTGTCTTCCTCTTGGACTCCTGTCACGGGTATAGGAAACACTCCTTTTTGGTTTCCTCGGGCACCAGTTGGAATAGCTTGGAGCCCCTGGAGGTCATTGAGTGGAATGATCCCACCTCGTCTGGAAGAGCCTCTATGAGGGGCGTCCAGGTGCAGCGATTCATTGTCTGCCTGGACAAAGTCTGCATCTTTGTCGGTTCCTGTGGCTGTGTCCGTACCAGTACCTGTTTGTGTATCCAGGTCCGCTGGTGGAGTCGGATCTCGATATGGTGGAGGATGCTTATGTGCCGGCATCCGATGGTGTGTCCTATTTTAACATGGAGGCTGGACAAGGGCCTGTGGTACAACAGGTGCCAGTGTTGGAGGCAACCTTTGATGGAACTCCGTCACCAGGGTGTGGAGAGTTATGTTATGTTATGCATACTTGTTAAACGCATGTTCACCAAAGGACTCTTGGCGGTGAAAGGATGACAGGATATCCATGGCTATGTCCCTCGGATGTGGAAGGAACAATGGAGTGCTAGGCCTGCGCCGCCGTCCTCCTCATGGACTGTATGGACGGACGATTTGTCGTCGTCCGTGGCGCTGTCCATTGGGTGATCGTAAACCTTGGAGGGTTGCTTTGGAGGCTCCTCACGCCCCCATGTTTCCCTCCTGAGGGCCGTGTACCGGGACATGAACCGGTGCCTTTCCCCCCACCAGGGATGCCCGCAGCCTTTGCTACTGCCTCGGTGGCCATGTCACGGCAGGGAGGCAGAGATACTCTCTGTAGGGACCACCCTCATCGGTCGCCCGAGAGGATATCGACCTGCTTTGAGGCCTTCTTTTCCTCCGGGCTTTGTTTCTCCGATTTGTCCCGTAACTTGGCCGGGGTGGAGGACTTCCTCTTTGAGTGAGGAGGAACCCGAATGGCAGGCTGGCTGAGGCGGATGGCGATCTATCTGACCTGGGACCTGCATCAGCAGCAAACCCAGGGGAATCGGTCTTGCAGTTCTTATCCTTATCTTGGACCCCCACGGATGGGGCATCTTCAAAGGACTTCGACCTCCTCCGGAGGGAGACCGCTCCTCGGACCAACCGGTCCTGGGTGAGGCATGATCCTGCTTGACTTGAGCCATGCCGCCAAGCTGCTATACCTGTATTTCTTTGTATTCTTCGAGAAGTTCAGGCATATCTTGCACCAATCCCCTTTGTCGTTCGAGTGCAGGTAGCACAGACACTTTTGATGTTCGTCCTCCACAAAGACAAACTTAGCCGCATTGGATGCAGATCCTGAAAAAGGTCCTTCCCTCCTTTTTCTCCTCCGTCATGGTCAGAGAGTGCGAAGTAGTCCCAAGACAGCCTTCCAGAAACTTCAGCGAACAACCGGCCTTCAGGGGCACACAACTTCTCCGACAAGGGATCCCCGTTGCCGGCCGATGAAGATCCCGGGCAAGGGCCCCGATGGAACAAAAATAGAAAAGTTCTATGAAAAACTTGGGAAAAAGTACAAAATAGCTCAGAGTGCAACTTGAGGACTCCCAACACAGAAGTGTGCAGTAAAAACTGAAAGATGGCCAGAAACAGGGGTTAGGGGGAGGACTGTCATTGGATGCGGGCAGTATGAGCCAGGAGGATAGTGATTGGTTTATAGGAGAAGGAACCAGTTACTTACCTGTAACTGTTGTTCTCCAGCATGGGTCTGGAATGGATTCACATGCTCATGAATATTCCCCGTCGTCAGGCTGGGAATCCTCGGTAAAGAAAAAATCAGTATCAGTTTCGTTTCTGGTCTGTCTTTCCTAGTAGTAACCAATCACTGATCTCTGCGTCATACTGACCACAGCCAATGACTGCCCTCTACCTAAGCCCCGCCTCTGGCAGCCATCTTCAGATTTCGTAGCACGTGAAGTGGCAGTATGACCAAGTGAAGAGCCGCAGAGGGGTAGGCGGGAGGGTTCGCATGTGAATCCATGCCAGACCCATGCTGGAGAACAACAGTTACAGGTAAGTAACTTGTTCCTTCTCCAGCTTGGGGTCTGGCATGGATTCACATGCTCATGAATATAAGATTAAATAGCAGTACACACATGCACAACCACGGGGGGTGGTAAAAGGCTCAACATTAAGCAATACAAAAAACTCAACATTAAGCATCTCTTACCTCCTCACCAGGCTCACCTTAAGCGAACAGGTTGCGCAGCACTGCTTGGCCGACCCTGGACTCCACCCTGGAATCCCGATCGACGCAGTAGAATCTCGTGAAGGTGTGCGTCGACCTCCACGTAGCAGCCCTGCAGATGTCCAGCAGGGGCACACCAGATAAGAACGCCGTAGTAGCAGCGATCGCTCTGGTCGAATGGGCTCTCGGACGGCCTGGCAGCGGTCGGTTAGCCAATCGGTGACAGTGCATGATGCAGCCGGAGAGCCATCTGGAAATAGAAGACTTCGAGAGAGCCTTCCCTTGATTCACAGGTCCAAAGTTCACGAACAGCTGTGATGTCCTCCGGAAACTCTTCGTGCGGTCCACGTAGAACTTCAGCGCTCTAGCCACATCCAGCGAGTGCAAAGTCCTCTCGGCCGGCGACGAAGGAGACGGGAAGAAAACAGGTAACACCAAGGGCTCGTTAAGATGGAAGTCCGACGGCACCATGGGCATAAAGGAGGGGTGCGTCCTAAGCACCACCCTCGAGGCATGGAAAGTCAAGTACGGTGCTTTGCAGGATAGGGCCTGGATCTCTCCCACTCGTCGTGCGGAGGTAATGGCAACCAGGAACGCAGTCTTCCAAGACACAAACTTCATAGGTGCGTAGTGCATCGGCTCGAATGGGGGCCCCATGAGCCTGGTCAGCACCACGTCAAGTTCCCACGCCAGGGCCGGGGCCTTCACCAGCGGGAACGACCGGAACAGTCCTTTCATAAACACTTTTACCAGTCGATAGGACCACAGGGACGTCCGTCCTGTGGTTCTGGTATATCTGGAGATCGCCGCCAGATGAATCTTAATGGAGGCATGGGCTAGCCCAGCCTTTGCCAGCGATAGCAGGTAAGGCAGCACCTGAGGGGCCGTAATCCGTAGGGGGTTGATCTTCTGTGCTCGGCACCAGATAGAGAACCTCTTCCACTTATGACCGTAGCATTTGAGAGTCGAGGACGCCCTGGCCTTTGCAAGAACCTCTCTGCAATCGGCTGGTATATCGTAGCCTCCAAACTCTAGCGCTGCAGGAGCCAAGCCTGCAGGTTCAGCGACGCCGGGTCTTGGTGGAAGATGGCACCTCCTTCTCTGGAGAGAAGGTCCGCGTCCGCTGACAGCTTGATGGGATGGGACGTTGACAAGTCCAGAAGGTCCGGGAACCAGATCTGCCTCGGCCACGCCGGTGCGACGAGGATCATCCTGCACCGGGACCTCTTGAGCTGGCTGATGAGTTGAAGCAGCAACGGCAACGGAGGGAACGCATACAGGTACAGGCCGTCCCAGGGGAACGAGAACGCATCGCCCATGCTTCTCGGCTGGGTAAACCTGCTGGCGAACCTCTTGCACTTCGAGTTTGTCGTTGTTGCGAACAGGTCGATTTGGGGTTTGCCCCATCGTCGGAAGAGTTGATCCACCTGATCCTGGCGCAGTTCCCACTCGTGACACGCGTGCAGCTCCCTGCTGAGCGAGTCGGCGATGGTGTTGCTTTCTCCTGCCAGGTGGAAGGGAACCAGGAACATCCCCTGGGCGACCGCCCAGTGCCACAGATCCTATGCCTCCTTGGATAGGGCTGGGGATCTGGTGCCTCCCTGCTTCCGTATGTAAAACATTGTCATGGTGTTGTCCGTGAAGATCCGCACCACCTTGCCCTTGAGCGACGGGAGGAACGATTTGAGAGCCCAGAACACGGCTCGGAGTTCCATGACGTTGATGTGCAGGAGCCTCTCCTCCGGGAGCCAGAGGCCTCTTGCGTGGAGATCTCCGGTGTGGGCGCCCCAACCTTCCAGGGAGGCGTCTGTCGTCACCGTCTCCTGGTACGCCGGCGTCTGAAAGTCCTTGCCCGCCGTGAGGTGCGCTCGAACGCCCCACCACTGAATCGCTCGCCGGAACACCTCGTTGAGGGGGACCCTGTCTTCGAAGGTGCCCGTCGCCTGTATCCAACAGGCGTCGAGAAATTCTTGAAGATGGCGCATCCGTAGTCTGCAGAGGCGCACCAGGTAGATGCAAGAGGACATCATCCCCCAGAGGGACTTGATGGACCTCACCCTGGCCACGTCCGTGGCTAGCAGGCGCTGCACTTTGCCTACAATGGTCTTCGTCCGTTCTTCTGACGGGGCCGCCAGGCGCCTCACTGTATCGAGCTTCGCTCCCAGAAACAGGGCCACCTGCGACAGCACCAGGTGGGACTTCGGGTAGTTTATGGCGAATCCCAGGTTTGTGAGTAGCTGGACGGTCCTCGCAGTGTGTTCGACGGCGAGTTCCCTCGTCCTTGAGCGGATGAGCCAGTCGCTCAGGTAGGGGTAGACGTGAATCCCCTGTAGGCACAGCCGCGCCGCCACTGGTGCTAGGCACTTGGTAAAGACCCTGGGGGCCAACTTCAATCCGAACGGCAGTGCTCTGAATTGGTAGTGGCGTCCCTGGACGACGAACCTGAGGAACTTTCGGTGACTTTTGAGGATGGGAACGTGGAAGTATGCATTTTCCAGGTCCAACAACGATAGAAAGTCGCCTTCCTCCAGTCCAGTCCAAGTACGTGCTGGAGGGTGACCATCCTGAACTTTTGTGATCTGATGTATTTGTTCAAACGACAAAGGTCTAGGATGGGGCGCCAGCCGCCCGTCTTCTTCCTGACGAGGAAGTACCTTGAGTACACCCCGGAGCCCGGGAGTCTCTTCGGGACAAGCTGGATGGCGCCTTTCCTGAGCATCGCCCGTACTTCCAACAGCAGTTGCGGGACGTGATTTTCCTTCCTGGCCACAGGTGGAACGTGAGGGCACTTCTTTAGGAATTCGATAGAGTGTCCTCTTGCCAGGGTATCCAGCACCCAACGGTCGGTGGAGATGGACTTCCACACGCCGACGAAATTCGTCAGCCGGCCTCCCAACGGGATTTTTCGGTGGGGGCCCGAGACCACGGCCGGTTCAGTCCTACTTGGAGGTGGTGGCCTTGCCGCCCTGGCCACCTTGCCGACGGCGGCGAGGCGCTCCCTGCTTACCGCGACCCCTGTAGGCCTCCTGAGACGAGGAGCGTGCCGCCTGGCTGTAGGACGACGAGCCACCGCTGGATCCCTTGGAGGCACCCTGTCTGCCTCCGGAGCTCCGAAAGGGCCGTCGTTGCTGAAGGGCTCCTAGGGCGCGGGCCGTCTCCGTGTCCGTTTTTATGGCTTGGAGGGACTCGTCCACCGCCTTCCCGAACAAGTTGCTGCCGTCCACACCCTGGTCTGGACGTCCTGACGGACGTTGGTCGCCCGGAGCCAACCCCGTCGTCGTAGGCAAACACTGTTGCCCAGTTGGCGGAACCCAGTATCGGCAATATCGGTTGCCACCGTTATGGCGTGGTCCAAGGCCACCTCGCCCTCTTGCAGTATTTCCAGGGCCTTGGACCTCTTGTCATCCGGCAGGAAGTCCAATATGGGGGCCAGCTTAAACCAGAGCTCCCTGTCGTAACGGGCCACCATCGCCAGGGCGTTGGCCGCTTTGATCGTCGTCGCCGCCGACGAAATGACCCGCCGCCCCATGGCGTCCAACTTCTTTCCCTTGCCGTACGGCGGGGAATTCGACGTCGAGGCTCCTGACCCCGCCGCTTTCTTCTTCGCTGCTGCCGAGACGACCGAGTCTGGCGTAGGCTGGACCCTGAGGCACAGGGGAGCGGTTTCGGGGACCCGGTACTTCTTCTCGTACCGGTCCCGTTTGGCTGGTGCCGTGGAGGGGTTTTTGAGGACCAACAGGCCCTCCTCCCAGATGTCATCGATTAGGGGCACTGCGATGACCGTCTTCCTCTTGGCCTCCCGGCGCTGATAGAGGAAACCTTCCTTTTTCTGCTCCTCCGGGCAGAGCTGGAACAATTCAGACGTCCTGGCGATCATGGCGTGGAATGAGCCAATCTCGTCGGGCGGCGAGGCCCGTGCGACGGGAGACCCGTTCTGTCGTAGTCGCCGTCAGAACCCGTCGTCGAGCCCAACGCACCGTCATCTCCCGACTCGTGGGGGAAGTGTAGGCCTTACGGGGGCGAGCGGAGGAGAGGGTTGGGTCCTCCGTCGTTTGTTCTGAGGATTTCCCGACGGGCCAGGTTGCGGGTCCTCCGGCCTGGGCCGTGGGAATCTCGTCCTTATCTCAGAGCATAAGGACTGGATGGCAGACAAAATGGCTGCCGAGCCATCCTGAGGCCTAGCATCTGGCTGCGCCGGAAGGGAAGGCCGCTCTTCCTCACCATCGTCGTCTTCCTCGGTTATCTCCCGAGGATCTTCCTGACGGGATCGAACCTTTTCTAATTGGACTTCGAGGTTCCTCACGGCCTCGGTCAGTTCCTCCTCCGAGGCTGACTCCGAGCTCGAGGAGGGCACCGTGCCCCCCCTCGCTTCTTCCATCATGGCGGCCACGACGATGGGCTGAAAAGAGGATTCCCTCCTTGGCGGCAGGGAAACTCTAGTCCTGGAGGCAGTCTCCGCTGGCGGTGTCTCTGCCGGCTTGGCAAGAGTCACCGCGATAGCCTCGATAGAGGCCTTCGCCTGCTGGGTAGGGGCCTTCACCACCTTAGGTGCGTCCCGGGCCTTCTCCTTCGGGGGAGGGGCGACGCCTCGCTCCCCCTCTTCCGAGATCGGACGGGGCTTCTCC
Source organism: Ambystoma mexicanum (assembly GCF_040938575.1). Taxonomy (NCBI): domain Eukaryota; kingdom Metazoa; phylum Chordata; class Amphibia; order Caudata; family Ambystomatidae; genus Ambystoma; species Ambystoma mexicanum. Next base: position 580,768,356 of record NC_090929.1, on the reverse strand, counting down.
CGAAGCTTACCCGGGGTCTTGGACTTTCTCTTCCCCGAACCGGAGCGTTGGCTCGTGGTTGACGGTGCCGGGGAAGGTGGTCCTGCCTGGCGACCGAAGAGCCCGACCTTTCGGCGCTACCGGAGCCAGCGGACTTGCGGTGCTTCGCCTGGTGTTGGGCCCCCGTCACCGGGGTGCCCGCACAGGACTTAGAAGCCCGCTCGGACGCTTTCTTCTTCTTCTTCTTCTTCTCACCCGTCGAGCCCTTCTCCAACCAGCTTGCGAGACGGGATCGACGGTCCCTCATGGTCCGCTCCGACAAGTTCTTGCAGAACTGGCAGTCCTTCTCTACATGAGTCTTGTCCCCATGAAGACAGTAGAGGCATCACGAATGTTCGTCTTCCTTAAACACATTCTGCAGCCCGCATCCAGGGCAGCTGCGAAACAGCTTGGGTCCGGGCGACGAACTCGCATCCTGGACCATCTCGAAGTAGGCCGCGAATCTTCTGGAATCCTCCAAGAAGTTGATTCGACGAAATCTTCACCCTTGAGGGGCGTAGGAAAATCCTGCAACGGGTAGCCGTTAACGGGAGTAGAAACGGTGGAGCTTGAGGCTCAATTAACCGAAAAAATGTGAAAATTCACCTGAAAAAGCACGAAACACGCAGTAAAAGCTCGAGAGCTAAGCAGGAGGACTCCCAACACTTGAACGTGCGGTAATAATCTGAAGATGGCTGCCAGAGGTGGGGCTTAGGTAGAGGGCAGTCATTGGCTGTGGTCAGTATGACGCAGAGATCAGTGATTGGTTACTACTAGGAAAGAGATCAGAAACGAAACTGATACTGATTTTTTCTTTACCGAGGATTCCCAGCCTGATGACGGGGAATATTCATGAGCATGTGAATCCATGCCAGACCCCATGCTGGAGAAATACAGTTTTAAATTGAAAGTGAAAGTGTTTTTTTCTTCTACCGAGGATTCCCAGCCTGACAACAGGGAATATTCAAGAGCATGTGAATCCATGTCAGACTGTAACGCTTACCTCGACTCCACGGGAGCGTAACTGCTTCACAGCCTGTGGAACTGTTACTTGGGCACTTTTAGGATTCCTTTTCTGTATAAACAATAGAACTGCTATAATACTGGATTTCTGAGAAGTTACTGTATAACTGTGTGCTTTTGGTAATCCCTCCTTTCTCACCTGTGTTTATATTTTGTGGAGCTCTCCATCCTGTTATTCTACAGGGGCGCGTTGGGATGAAGAAACTTTAACTTGGAAGGCTGAGGTGTTCAATAGACTCTTTATAATGCCTTTGCTTTTACAGAATTTGTCTTGGGTAGGTATCTGGAGAAATTCCTATAGTCTTTTAGATTTCGAATAGTCCCTAAATTGGAGGGATGTCTCTTTCTAATATTTTCCCTTTTTCTTGTAGGTTCTCGGAATTCAGAGCGTCTAATGGCTGCGGAATGACTGCGACATTACTCGGGATGGAGAAACGTTCAACTAGCATACGTTCGTCTATGCGGAGTAACTGCAGCCCATAGGGAAGAGCGCAGTAATAACTGAAAACTTGAAGAAACTTCAGGTACATACACTTATTTAAACTTCTTTATTATTTTCTATTAAGTTTGTTCGTTATTTAAATACCTTATCTGTCTGCAGGTTTTCGGAAAGCGGAGAAAGAAATACATTTTGAAGATGCAGTGGCTGCTGAGGAAACTTCTGAATGAAGGTACTGCGACTGAACGATGAATGCTGCTTGAAGATGTTGCGGCTGTGAGAGAACTGACAGACGATGCTGCGGCAACGAACAAACACAGCTGACTGAAAAAGTACTTCGGATAGAACTTTGGTTCGGTAAGCATTTTCAATAACTATGGAATTCTGTTTTTTCGGTGAAAACGAATGTCTCTGATTTTTCCTTTGACAGGTTCTGTGAGGAGAGATGCCGGTAGTGTTACCCGCTGTCAGCGGAGAAGACGCCAAGCGAGCTCTCTGGCGGAGGCAGGGCTTAAGTAGCTCCCTCTGCAATAAGTATAGAGCGTGTAGTAAGTTATCACTGGATCTGGCGGCGGCCATGTTTAGTGTACGAGACCACTTTAAGCACTATGGGAGCATGTGTTATGAATGGTACAAATGCCATTTTTGCCAGACTTGTACCCACTTTTGACCTGCTGACTGATGTGATCTACCTTGCTTCTCCTGCATGCCTGAATGGGAACTGTGCTGACTTACTGGGATCATGACACAGACCCCATGCTGGAGAATAAAGAGTACTTCGGGAAAAGAGAAGGATCCTCTGCTGGGAAGGACCCAGTTCAGATGCATAAAAAGCAAAGAAGGACTTACGTTAGAGAGTCGTGTTCATCGAGCAGGTGAAGACAGGGGAGTTTGAATCTGGGAGAGAAAAGCCAGGGCATTCCCGGGAGGTCCTCGGTTGAAGACGAAGGAGGAAAGCGGTTCAGGAGCCAGCAAAGATCTGAACCATGTGCGTGGCATGCATTGCAAGGTTGTTGTGTGACCTTGAGGAGGTGGACCGTGTGGTCCGACAATGATGTTGAGATCATCCAGCAAGGTACTCCGCGTAGCCGTGGGGAGCAAAGCAGAGAAGGAAAAGAAGACACTGGAGCTGTTTAATGAGACAGCATGATCCCGACCCCACAGGAAAAACTGGTGACACCAACCCAACATATAACGAATACCAAATAATTCCTCATACTCATCCCAGTAACTGTAATGGTATCAGAGTATAACGAATACGGAGAAGCTCATCATACTCGTACCAATAATTGTGACAACAGCATAATGTATAACAAGTACGAAGGGACTCCTCATACTCATCCCAGTAACTGTGATAAAAGCAGCAGAGTTTATAATGAATGCCCAGGGACACATACTCTTCCAGGAACTGTAACAGCAGCTAAGAATATAACAACTACCAAGGGACTCTCCAGACTTGTCCCAGTAACAGTGAAAGCAGCAGAGTGTATAACGGATACGGAGGGACTCCTTACACTCACCCCAGTGATTACGAAAGCAGTGAAGAGGGTGGACAAAGTCAAAAGCCTGGTAATAGACGTCTCAACGGTTGGGAAGACCAAGACAGCATCAGTACATAGCAACAGAAGCACCTACATGTTGGGTCACATAAGTAGAAGTACCTGGAAGATAAAGTAGCAAAAGGGACCGGGGACACTGGTTTTCAAGGAAACAAACACAAATGAGATAGATATTGATGCAAAAGAAATCCAGAGTAGAGGCAGAGTCCCTGAAGTGGGGAAACAACGAACAATAAATAAGACATGGATACCTGAGAGAAGGTGGAAGTGTCCCCTCAGGGAATTAAATGAACTGATTACAGACGTCAAAAGGGAGTACCTCAAGATAGACTATCAAGGCTAAGAAGGCCTGTCCAGGAGAAGGGAGTCATTCTGCTGCAACCCCTTTTAGTTTTTGTTGGTTGATGCAACCCTTTTAGTGGTAGGGTCAGCGTAGGGTAGTTTTTGGACAGAGGACAGACTATTTTGATTTGCACTACCTCAACCAGTGACTAGCTTTCTCACCCAGCCATTGGGTATATAGATTCTCGCCCTGTCTCTGGCTCTCGGCACCTCAGCTACTCTTGCGCTCTTTGCTTTCTCACCCGTGGTTGGAGTGTAAATGGGTCTGTGAATCCGGTTCCGTGAACGCACCGTGTACCAGGAATTTTACGGTGGCATTTCTCAGGGGAGGCGGCAGTGCAGTTCCGGCTTTTCCTTGGTCTTCAGCATCGGTGTGCAGGTCTCAGAGCTTCCCTCTCCTTCGAGTCTTGGCTCCACAGGCTTGCGTCTCCTCATCCTGCATCCTCTCCTCATGTTGGACTCACAGGCCCTTTATGTGCCTCTTTGGAAGGAGACAACACTTCATTGGTCCTGTGCATTGTACAATGATGGCAACAGTACAAGGTCAGAAACCATAGCAGGTACATCTCTATTAACATTCACATAGCTGTCTGGTGCAATTCCCATATAGCTGATTAAGACATTGGCTTCCTGAGACAAGGGAGGTTAACACATATTCCTGTAAAGGGACGGCCTGTGCTCCAAGGATGGAGGTCACCGCCGGTGGGATCCCGCTTTCCCTGTCCCCCCCTACGGGGCGTTGGGCTTAGTGAGTTCACCTCCCTAGTCCCAAAGGGGGTGGCTCCCTGAGGGGAGAGGGAACAAATTCCCTGGATTCAAAGACAGATATAAAAGTCACAACATTCACTGGGAGGTAAGGAAAGCGACCGTAGAAAATCACAAAACTGGCAGTTCATGGTAGAGGACAAACAAGGTAAAGTGGAATGCCTTGTAATTATTAAAGACATAAAAACATGGAGCTCAATTCTACATGAAAAATTTGGGAAAGATACTTCTAGTACACAATCTATCTGAACAAACAGCTTAACTGTCGATTCAAATCCCAAATAACATGCAAGTCATTTGCAAACAGACAGGAAGGCGAGTCCCGCTTGCAGAAACACATGGGATATCGTGGAATATCCCACGAGTCAGAGTATCTGCGATTCCAAATTCGGACAGACAGCCCCACACCAGGATAAGGACTCAGAAACAATAATAGAAACTAATTGTGATCAATAACTTCCTGACAAATGTGTAAATCCTAATGATATAAAATAAGGCAATCAAACTTTCAAATGAAAACCTACTTATCAGAAAACCTACAACAGGCTCAGGGAGGTAGCCGATCCAAAGCTGGGTTGCATAATTACCCACCAGCTGCGTCCTATAAGAAGTAGTAGGAAACACCAAAAAAGGGTGAATCCTGGAACAAAGCAGACACGCGGGACCAGATTTTCTAGATACAGGGGGAAGCCACCATCTGGGAAACTACAGTTAGTTTGCAGAGGCTAATCCAGTGGAAACTGTCAAAGAAAGGACAGAGGCTTCACCAGTATGGCGGCTGTTAAGTAACTTTAACCTAGGACCAGGTTCCCATATGGACAAACCAAATAAGATCCAACCCTGGCAGGAGGGTGTGAATATCAACTGCCAGAAAGCGATCCTGAATGGGGAAGATAGAAATATCTGTCATACTTGTGAAAACCCAAGGCTGAGATGAAGCCTGGGGAAAAGAAACTTGAGAAGCCTGAAACCTGGGAGCGTTGGGAGAGCCGTGATGACAGATGCAAGGCAGGCAGGTCCAGACCGAGTAACCGTAAACTCTGGTCATACTGCTAGCAATCAGGCCATAGGGGACCACACATTTAAAGCATGATTGTTAGTTTCAACAACCGTTACATGTATGCAAAAAGTTCAGAATTCAAAGCAAAAGGAGCCTACAACAGTAATTTTTAAGTTTTACGAGCTGTTTGGCATTTTCTTTTTGGGAAAAATAATACTGCCATCTAAAGATTTTTTTAACACATTTGACCTCTCTGTGGGGGTTTGATCAATTTCTAACTATGTCACTAGCTTTGGGCTTGTGATGATTTGTTATGTATACTGAATACTGAGAGTAATTGACACTATTTTTTATGACACTCATTTCATAAATATACATGAAAATTGACAATTACAGAATCAATCTTAAAACTTTTAAATTGCAAAAGAAAAAAGGTGACACATTTAACATAGTTGGTAAAACCTCTGATTAACATCACAAGCAACAACACACCTTAAAGTGCTAAGTGTATTAAGCTAAAGGTTGAAAGTACTTTGTGACATGCTTGGAAAGGTATTTTTTTATGTTAGGCTCCAAAATGAACATGATGAACATGGTTGCCCCCCCTCCCTTTCTTATTTTATCTTGTCAAGTGCTATATACCCTTCCATCAATTTAAAGTTGATAATATACTTAACATGAGTATCCTTAACTTGAGGGAATATATCACAAAAAAGCCAATGTGCACAAGTCAAGTTGTTTTAATCACACAAAATAATCAAATGATGCAAGGCTTCTGTTTAGTTTTTTTCAAAATACCTTAAAGTAAAATAGGGAACTGCTCACACTTTCTCAAACCGGATTACCAGTGGCAAAAAAAGAAGGCTCCCTATACTCTTTCATATAACTCCCCAAAGGTCCAGGATGGTGATCTAGTTTTATTTACTTTCCAGTTAACTGTGTCCTTTAATAGATTCTGCAGGCCCAAGTGTAACCCAATTGTTATCATTGTGTTCTTTCAAGGGAACAAGTACAATGTACAATGCTTGCCTTTCCAAATCTATGGGCCTCATTACGAGGAAGGCGGTAGAGGGTTAACAGCGCCGGTAGAGCTGCCGGCTCGGTTAACCCTCTACCAACTCATTAGGAGATCAGCTCACCGGACCCGGTAAGGACGTCTGGTAAAACCAGGCGTCCTTAGCGGCACTCGCAAGCAGACCACGATGCTAACAACAGGCCCGTCATTAACGGGCCCGTTGTTAGCATCCTCCCCATTCCCATTGAGCCCTGTGGGGGCTCAATGGGAATGGGTATGTACCGGATCCGGGTTCCTTGAATGGGGAAATACCGGGCCCTCCAAGGTTGGAATCAAGGTTGGAATGGCCCGGTATTTCCCCATTCCAGGAAAGCAGACCCACTACCCGGTATCGGGGTAGCCATGCCAATAAAAGCGCCATTGGCTACCTCCATACTCGTAATGAGGCCCTATGTGTTGGTAGTATCTTGATATTGAGGGTTCTAAAGGCAGCTCAGTTACGTCTGTAACAGATGTAGCTTCTTGACACTGTTCAGCTGTACGTCAGAAGACCACACTTTTCTTGTTGCCTCACACAGTACTTCCTAAATTATCCCAAACCAAGCTGTTCTTCCTCTTTAATGTATGTTACAGCAATTCAGCAGTAAAGTTGTGACATATGAAACTCACACTCAATCACAATAGCTTTACCCAAACAAGTTGCCTTACACAGCATCCTGTCTTTAATATAGGATATTTCTAGTTCTTATTGAACCACTGAGTTCGCTACAGTGTTGCTCGTACCCAAAATATTTGTATAAACTCAATTTGAATTACATGTAAGAAGCCACTAATAGGGATGTCTCATGCTTCTAATTTGTGTGTTTCCTGTGCAAACACTTTAGCTTGAAGAGTTTTAAGGCTGCCTTAATAACAATTATCTTTATTGTCTTACCAAAACTGAATATGGCTCTGAGGTTTGTGTCATTTTATCTTGTGTCCTGGTTATTTGGGCTGTACAATGACATGTTGATGGAATTCTCAGGTCCAAATAATTATACACTTTGATCAGGACCAATTGTTTATTTAGATTCGAAATCTTAACTCCAGGTGATGGTGCTGCCTAAGCACCATCTCCTTTCATCTGCCACCGTTTACCTGCAACCCTTAGACATTGCAAAATGGACCATATGCCTGCAAAAGTGTTGTCAGAGCATTGTCGGTTTGAACACATCCTCTGCAAAAAAGTAACATACATGTCTACATGCCTATGACACTTGCAAAACTCTGAACAATCTGCTCCATTACATAAATCCTCTGGAGACGTCTAGTTCTTCCATGATTCATTCTATCCATCTAGAAGTTTAAAAAGCATTTGTAGGTCCAGGAAGGCCAGGACAATTCTTAACGCCTTATATACCTGCCTTTACTCATATGTGAATGTAAGATTCTGAACCTTTAATAACTTATATGACAGAGGTATATTTTGATGCGTTCTGTGTCAAATTCCTGGGGTGTCATGTATAATACATTACCAAATAGCTTTGCGTGAAAATCAAAAGTGGATATAGGTCAAGAACAGCCTGTAATATTTCCGGATTCCCCTTTTCAATATAGGCCTATTAACCCAAAACTCCAAGAAGTGGGGATCTTCAGATCACTTGTTTTTTTTTTAAATATAAGAATGATGTATGAATGACTATTGTTTACATGTATGTTCTTCTTCAATTTAGGTTTCATTATCTTCATATTTGTTTTAAGATACAAAATTCCAGTAGAAAGGGTGTTTTTTAATGTGTAACTTTTGTGTAGGTGTATTAAAGACACAGATGAATTTTCAAGAATGTATACACAGGAATGCCACGTCCTGACGAAGATGGACATCATCTGCAATTCAGCTAGATGTGCTTTCCATCGAAAATACTTGTTTGAAACTTACATGCTTACTATATTGTTTTCATGTATTTGTGTTCTAATTTGCATGTCACTGCAGTAGTTGACGTATTGCATCCCATGTTAGAATTTCTAGAGTATGGGTTTAAATTTGTGATGCTTTTCAGTTTCCGGTTTGTTCCATTATTGAACTGCCACATTTGGAAATAACGAATCCTCTTTCCTGCCATTTTTAGGATTTAACCAGCCTATGAATGTATTTCTAAATCATTCAGACTTGTTCAGTTGACCAGAATGTTTCACTCGAGAGATTCCCGTCTCCCGAGTGTGCCCAATTCACTGGCACTAATCCAGATATATTTGGGGATGATTGTGATCGCTCTCCAATTTGTGATTTGGCATTGGGTTCTTAGCAGTCTTTTTTGGAAATTAGTATTTGCTTTACATTATGCACTTTATTTGTGTTTATAATTGTATGTCATACATTTACTCTTATTCGTTTATGAGTTCTAACTTATTTAATAATCATGTTAATGCTTCTAATCTAATAAAGAAATGTATTTAAATAATACTGTTGTGATTCATGTGCAGTGATCTGAGGGGTTGATTGAGGGTCCGTTCCCGACTCCGCTGGTGGGAATGTGCTCCTTTCAGTGTACTTGCTTGTATACCCGCTGGCTTGATTCTTGTGCTTTGTTGCTAGCTGCTTCCCCTCTTGCCAGCGATGTAGGGGGTACCCATCTATTATATTGTTGGGATTAATAGGCTTGACATGACATGGCTAAAAGCCACACTAAACCGTTCTGCTCTTTCTTGCTCCGTGGATCACCATTCATGGAATGTCCCTGGACTCCTACTTATGGTCACTTGATCCTTGTTCCACTGCTGGCCACTCATTGCCCATTTGGATTGATTGGAGACTTGCTCTCCTCCTATGGACTGACATCTGGACGGTTTACAGTTTCTGGCCTTTGTGCCTCCTCTGGATGTTCACAGTCCTTGAATAGCCTGGACTGAAGTCTCACCTCCTGGATGAAACATGTGCTGCTATTAATAGACTCACTGCTCCGATTCCGTACGTACTTTGTGTATTTATTTCTAACCTCATCCTTTCCCTCCCTCCTTCACTTCTTTTCTCTTGTGCTTGCGTCCCCTTCTATCAGCTCATTCCTTCTGCTTCATTGATCCCTCATCATAGTATTCATCAGTTTTTACATTGTGAATTTACATCCATGCTTTCTTCCCTCTCCCCCTAAGCTATTTCTCATTCCTTACGGGTGAGATAGCCCAGTTGCAATCTTGTAGTGTGTGCTATATAGGCAACCAATGACTAATACCTGGGTAACCAGCTGGAGGCCTCTCTGAACTCTGATGTCTATGTCAATCAGTTGACAAAAAACTGCAACTACTCCCTCCACCCTCTTAAAAACATTAGCCCATACATCACCAAGACAACAGTGCAATCATCGCCCGAGCCACTGTCCTATTAAGGTTAGACTAATGTAACTCGTTACTGATTGGAGCCTCACCCATCAATTTAAGAAAGTGTCAAGTGCTACAAATCAATGCTGTATGCATTGTTAGCAGACTATCCAGACGGGAACATATTTCAATCCACAGACAAAACCTACACTGGCTGCCAATTCAGGAACACATTAACTTTAAAATAGAAACCATATTCCATAAAATGTGTGTACGGAGCCGCCCCGGTCTATCTCAAAGCACGAATCCCACAGTAATGTCCGACTAGAGCACTACGGTCTTCTAACAAAAACGCAGATCATATGCCGAAAGTACAAGCCTGAAAATGGACTGGGAAGACCCTTTCCAGGAAAAGCGGCAAAACTCTGGAACTCCCTTCCCACCACATTGCTAGGGGAACCTGATCCAAGAATTTTCAGGAAATCATTAAAATTCCTGCTATAAGTAATCCCTTTCCTCCTGTAACATCATGATAGCGTCCTGTATCTTCATGTTTGTTGCTAGGTGTATGTGTTTTGCGCCCCGATGCCCGAGGACTTTCGGTGTATTAGAAACAAATAAATAAAATAAAAATATAAAAAACAATACCACCTCATCGTTGTTGGCGAGTTCCACTACCTTGTCTCCTTATACTAATTGCAAGACCCGCTTCTTGCAGGGCAGAGTCCCTTGACAGATGCTTGGTTTCTCTGGGTTCTTTTTTGCAGATAACTTTAAATGATTTTCTGTGCCTCGGGGTAGAATGAGCTCCCTTTTCTGGAGTTTCAGCCCACTACTACTCGTAGGTGCATAGGGCACGGCAAAATGAATGTACCAGCAAGAGGATTGAGAGCAGGGTCAAAAAGACAAGTCTAGATTGCCTCTTGCAACGTGTACCCAAAATACTCCATGGTCATTGTTTTAGAAACATCTTTAGGTAAGTCTCAAAGGGATCCTTAGTGGGCTTTTCTTGTTTGTTAGTAAAATGTCCACCATTTTATTTCTGTGCTCCTAATTATTTTCCCATTTTTATGCTCTGTTGTGACAACATCTAGATTGTCTGATTCGGTTTGCCTATAGGACATGTCAAACCAGACTTTTCACTTTTGATTCTGGAATTTAACTATTATTGCATACCTCAGCAATGTTAATGATTGCTACATATGTCTTCACTAAACATCCCGAGTAGAAATCTTGATACAGAATGTTCACTATTAAGGAAAGGCCTCCTCCATTAATTTCGTCCATTTTCGTCTCTTATACTCCTGCAGTCCATTGTATGTTTCTTTTATTATTGGTTACCTCCAATGGATCCAGGTTTGTGCTATGACATCTGCTAACACCCCAAACCCCTTATGTCCACACTCCAGGAGTAATACCATGGAATGATGATCTCTTGATACTCTTTGGGTGATCTGGAAATTCACTAGCTTCTCTCATTGATCTATGATACTGACACAATCTACCACTGTACTGCCCAAATCAGAGTCAAATGTTGGTGTTGCTGGAGTATTTCTTGGTCACAATCTACAGCTATTAAGTATATCATTAAGGCAATTGCTTCCCCGCTTGTCCCTCACTGTGTACTCACACTATGGGCAGGGCTGTGACTTATGCCTCACCTCTTCCTTTATTAGGTAGTCACATCATCAGGCGTAGACCCTTTTTAACATTGGAATGCCCCAAGAGGATTATACAAGTGGGCACACCAACCCTGTATCCAGTGCCTCGTCTAGATTGTGCAACCAAGTTCCAAGGTCACCCAGGTTATAAAAACGTTAGAGCATTGTAGAAGTTAATAATTGCTAGGTTATATAAAGGAGCCATCCTACTATGAACACAAAGTATACTTGCTCAATAAAAAAAGTCCTAAAAGTTGTAGGACCGCAGATTTGTACAACAAAGTACTAAGCCTCCATACAGTTTCCCCATAACATGTTATGTGTTTACTTTTCATACATCGTGAATCCTTATCAGTCCAGAGGGTTGATGTGCCTTGTTTAGAATGCTATTATTTCTGATTAAGATATACACCCAAAACCAGTCTCTTCTTCTAAACTTCAAGAGACCTGCAATGCTCCACAAAACGTAAGACACCATGTTATTTGAGGTTTTCATAACAAAGATGTTTGACTTTCCTCCTATTAAACCATTTGAATTACTTTGTGCACCATTTACTATGCTACTAAGGAGACCTATTTACATATTATTGCTTTTTTGTACATGGCAATGTAGCAGGCCTATAAACTGAATTTTCTTCTGCTTCTGAATGGCCCACATAAGATATATGGTATGCATTTCTACCCATCAGCTAGTGTAGCTGAAGCTTAAAATGTGATAGTAAACAAAATGGTTATCCGACAGAAATCACCAGGATGCACTGTGATCTAATAGGCTTTCAGTTATTCATGTTTTTATATGTATTGTGCTCCGTATTCCCACAATTCCTGCTGTAAAAGAAGATTAGAGGCTCTATGGAAATCCAACTCGGCCTTCTTCAATACAAAGGTTCAATATGCTATTTAATAATGCGGGATAGGCAAACAAAACCATGCAATACATCACCATTTTGGGGCTATTACCCAACGAGGCAACTGTCGTAGCCATCTTGATCTTACCCCTAAAAACACGTTTTAAGAAACTATTAAACTAGTATTAGGTGTGTTAATCAATGATGGTAAAGGCTCTATGGTTCTCTCATGCAAAAGGAGACACCTATTAGTACAGGTACCAGTGGTACAGCATGAGGAGTCAAATTAAGTACTGCAGTTGCTGTTGAATGCCCTCCCAATGCCAATAATGTTTTTTCTATAATTATTGGCGATGGGGACGAACAAATGTATGTTCTGTGTCATGACAATAAAAATAACAAGTGCCACTGGAATGTGATGGACCCTTACGGCATGCCACAGGTCAACTGGTAAGATAGCGAGGATAAGGCTCCCATTTTCAGCTGCGAGTATCAATCTCGGAGGGGGTCTGTCATCAAGTTAGCACTAGCCCCATCCAAGCTGATATCATCATGGAGTCTTTGTATCTGATGCGTGTGGTCGATGCCTTATTCCGCCTACTGTGATATCACACTAGAGAACCTAATCCTCTGTCGAGTCATGTCAGTGACCAGGCATTTATTCTGCCTTCACTGGGTCTCCGCCGACCCAAAGAAAGCAGAGAATGGGCGGTGCCTTGCCTCAGAATTTTGTAGTGCCCTATTACAGATTTGTCACACTAAGCAGCCAATCAAGGCTCAATGCGTAGCTCTACTGAGACAAAAGAAAAAAGAGATAGACACGAGACCACCCCTCCCTTAAACGTACAGGTGGGGACCTATTCAAAAGCTAGTAATTTCTTAAACTAGCTATAGACGATCACACTCATATTTATACAGATAAAACAAAGTTTAATTGAGGCAACAACATGTTAAAAACGTACACGGAAACAAAAGATTACTAAATGTTAAAAAAATGAATGTGTAGTTACAAATTCCAAACACATTTTAACTGTCAGTGCGACAGTTAAAATGTGTTTGGAATTTGTAACTACACATTTAATTTTTTCCTGTTGTGTTTAATACCCACGTCAAGACACATGTCCATTTGTCTTCTCTCTGGTTAACATTAGTAATCTTTTGTTTCTGTGTATGTTTTTAACATGTTGTTGCCTCAATTAAACTTTGTTTTTTCCGTATAAATATGAGTGAGATCGTCTATAGCTAGTTTAAGAAATTACTAGCTTTGAATATGTCCCCACCTGTATGTTTAAGGGAGGGGTAGTCTGGTGTCTATCACTTTTTTCTCTTGATATTCACTTTGCCTCCAGAACCAGGCCCCTCTTAACAAAAAAGATGGCTACTGCCCTCTTACTTTTTTCTACCTACAAACCCATGGCTACTGCAAAGTCAGGGAGCATTATCGAACTCAGTAGGTGGCTGATCTCAGTGACTGGTCTGCTGCTGCACTGTGCCACTGCATGACATTCGAGTAGCCACGTGTCTATCATGGTGGTAGACCTACGGATGGAACCTGCTAATACAGTTGCGCTCTTATGAAGGGAAATTTAAGGTAGATGGGCGAGTGTGGCAGGTTGTCAGCCATTGTTTCTGTTTTCTTGGAGGAATGAGATGGGTGGTACACAAAGGGAGCTGTTGAGGGTGGCAGTTTTTTTGGTCCATTCTCAGGATGAGAGAAAAAGAGTGCTGCCAAGACACAGGTTATTGTTTGTGTATATGCAGTGACGATGCTTGCGTAAATAAGACATAAGCATAGTTGGATTCATCAGCAATCGAAGTTAAAGGAAAACATTTTTCCAGAAGTCTCACCAATTAAAAAGTTGAGCATAACATAATCCACTGAAGTGTAAAAATAAAACCGACTTCAAACACACAAGAGGCCCAATTACAAATTAAATCTGTTCAACTTTAAGGGCATCAAATGGCTAAAAGGTTCCTCCCATCCGCAACGCGTCATGCTACTTATGAAAATGCATGCCAAAACTTGAAAGAAGAATGGCCAATTTGCAAAGCAGCTGAAGAATATTTCATGTGTAATGACATACATTATTGAGAGAGGGGCTGATAACCGATTGGCTTTATTGTAGAGAAAGCTACCTGAATTTAGTATCAACCCTGCCTGGACTAAGACCAACAAATAATTCAAGTGTAAACTCAAACCCAGTTCCCCTAGTGCTTACATCAGAAATGATGTGCCCAGATTTCGGTTTTAGCGCAAACTGGTGGAGTGCATAGCCACGGGTAAGATAATAGTTTCTCGCCATGGAATAACATGTCATTTGCATCCAGACTTTGGTTATATCAGAGATAAACACAATATTTAAAAAACTATACACAGAAAAATGTACACGTCTGAGGACTTCTGTGTAACCCTACCTTGAACTTACACCTGCCTATTAATTATCCTTAAAAGTATGTGATTGAGGTAGATTATTCTATATGATAGCTTACCAATGTGACATTGGGTCATTTCCTTGTGATGAAAAAAACGGGTAACTTGAATTTAGGAAAATGTGCAGTATTAAAAAACAAAAGTATCTGAGAGAATCCACCTTCCCACTTTTCAGCAGTGTGGAATATGAGCATCAGGGGATTGCAGTCAATTCATGTCAGTGAGTACTTTCTGACATTGCCGCTAGTGGGCTAAATTACAACCAGTACATCTATAGTGCTAATGCATTACATGTATTTACAGACCCACAATTAAAATGGCTTGTTTCTCTTTTTAACCGATGTACTATTACAATCATTGATGTCTGAGCATGCAGTTCCCACCAGGAATCAAATTATCCTTCATAATAGTGATAGATACCACACTTATCCTGATGCATGAATCCTCACCTTATAACCATATGCTTCTCATTATATCTAATATATGTTGTAATCTTGATATAAATCAGATAATGAAATCACTAAGAAACAAATCCCCAATGCACAACCAATATTCAAGTAACAATACATTTTGTTATATTCAAATCATCTTCAGCGTTAGTTCTACAATGTATGGAGTCCCCGTGTAACCGAAGGACTCCGATGAGCTCTGCATGGTCAGGATCGCGAGTGCCATTTTTTCATGTTCATTTATATTATTGGGTCATGACGCGTAACGTACTGAAGACAGGTCATCACAAGTTGCCCAAAGGTTTATGGTCGTTAGTGTTAGGTGTTAACCATTTAGTGTGTAATAACCTGAGCAAAGAATGCCCCGTCATTTAGCTTAATATAAATTCATTTTTTAAATGTCTAAATACGGGGATGCTGTGATTATAAACAGTATCCCCTGTTACTGTTGTAAATATGTCCATATGGTACCTAGTAATTACCAATAAGTATAGCGTGGCAACAATTATTATATATGGCATCTTGCCAATTCTTTAACTACAATAAAAAATATACATTCCTGTTAGGTTCTCCGATTATCGAGTGCGTATTGCACTGAGGACGACCTCAAGATTCCAAAAGACTAGATTTAAAATGTATTGCTCTTTAAGCTGAAAATCAGTGCATATCTTCAATATTGCTGGATAATTAATCTACTACCATAATACCGCCTTACACTGATATATGTATGGATGAATTAGGGTATTGGGACAATCTTACAAGTCTTCTTAAGTATGCTGCTGATAACTGCAAGTATGCAGTAAGCCATTGCTACATAAATGTCTCACATTTTAACATTGTATGTGTAGTATATATGTAATTGTTTATTAGTCTTCGCTCAGTCTCACTCATACTTGTGTATATTATGCTATTTATGCTAAGTATATAACAAGCTATTCCATACGTATCAGAGACTCAATATATAAGGAGACGTCCATATATTGAAGATGTGTAATGGCCCCACAATGTTAAAATCTGAGTGAAGCCTTTCAAAAATAGCAGGCAAAGGCAAAAAGCCACTGTTGGTTAACTGTTATTCTAGACTGATCTAAGTCAGTAACCAAATATATAATGTCTTATGCCTGCCTCATATTTTGTACAAACACCACCTGTAAACTCGCAGTACTAAACTGAATAAGATAAATAGACAATCGTTATGATCCTAAGAAAACCCCCATCTCATGGTCACTATGAAGGCTTATTTCGGTTATCTGCATTTTACACATACGTGTTGCTTCCATCTTTCTCAAACAGAGCCCCTAATCACCTCCTCTTTTGCCCAAGCTTCTTGTCATCCATCTGATGTGGGTTCTGCCAGAGGTTCGCTAGTGGAAATCAGGGGTCTCCACTGCCAATGGTAGCCATGTGTTCACCTATCCTAGTTCTCAATTCGCTTATAGTACTGACTATATAAATCTTGGCACAAATCCATACAATGGCATAAACTCCAAATTTATTTCAGCAATTTAACACGTCCTTAATATTTATTTTAATCCCATGTGCATTGGAGAATTCCTGGTTATTCGGGATAGCAGTCCTGCGCATTGTGCAGCACCCACATTTAGAGAATTCCATTCTGGCTGATTGCAGCAAGCTGATGCCAGCATTTTCTTGTTTGTTCGGTAGGTACGAGGGGCTCAGTCTCTTTCGCAGTGTTGATGCTCTGGTAAAGATTATTTTTGGAGTCTTTGCCAAATGTTTAGTAAGATCCTTAACTAGATGCAAAATATGCCAGCGCCTGCGCAATATTTGAAATACCTGATGATTATCTTAACAGTATCTGATAAAACATTTAGTTGCATCTGTGTCTTGTTCTGCTTTTCTTTTTGGAAAACCAGTTCTGATCTATCCATGGCTTGTACTCTAGCCTGAGTCCTAATTTGCATTCATCCTCAAATTTGTCCTGGTCTTGGCAGTTACATTGTGCTCTAGTAAATTCCCCCACAGGGATGTTATCGATTACCGCCTTCTGGTGGCAAATGGTAGCATGTAAAGTCGAATTCAACTTGGTTGACTTATTCTAAGTGCGGGTCATAAAATTTGTGCCATCCACTTAAATATGTAAATCTAGGAAGTTAATTTGGCTATCACTGTTGTGTAAATTCGATACCGAACTCATTAATATCGAGTCTTGCAACAAAATGGTTCAAATCACTCTAGTTGCCTTGCCATATCCTGAAGACATCTATATAGCCCGTCCACAGAATATGTGTTCAGAATTCTAGCCCCTTTTAAACTACTGTCTCTTCAAACTGCCCCATGAATAAGTTTGCCAGTGCTGAGCATATTTGGCACCCATGGCGACTCCATTCGTCTGTTTATAGTATTTCTCATTGAACAAGCATATGTTATTTAAAGTAATGTCCAAGAATTAATGTGCGATGTATGAACACTATAGATGTATTAATGCTCAACATCAAATTAAGCATTGACACAAACTGCATGATAGTGTATGATACAGAGCCCAGCCTAGAGAAAGACCAAGCACTGGTCGAAACACAAGGCGCTGTCTAAGAGTAGCAGTCCACAACAAATTGCATAGACTTGACTAAGCACAGCCAATCCAAGCTTTCCCCTACATCTTAGTCTAAATTACAACTAGTCAGTTATGATGCCGCACCAGGTGGCTTGCAATATAAAACAGTTTTGAGGCCACAACTAGCAACATATTAAAATGAACTCAAAGAAACCAAAATGCCCTTATTTTTGTAATGGTATTATATAATTGATAAAAATGTCATATTTGCTGAGAAAATCCTGAGTAATGAAATTGAACCGGTATGTAAATTGTTAGTTTTAGGCCTAGCCAGAGTGAGCTTAGAACAACAGCATGCACAAACTCCTGCAAACACCTTAAATGTTCGCTGGCCTCAGCAAAAGGTGAAGCAGTGTCTTCTGATATGAGACATGCACTTTCAGCTTATTGTTTGCATTTGACTACAGTTTCCCATACAGTTAGAGATTCTGAATTAATTGTTCTATGTTAGTGTTCTAACTAAATTCCCAGATGCAGTACTATCATACTCATATGATACTTCTGGAACACAATGTAGAAAGAAGTTGACCCAAAAGTTGAAAAATCTCACAGGGATTTTTTGCTCCAACTAAGGAATAAACTGCTGGACAAACGTGCACCAAACATGTGCAAGAAGCTGACCTATAGTCCCAAAAATGTGTTTGCCATAGGGAGGATAAAAGTTATTTTGAAGTAGAGTTTGCCATCACGAAAGCTTAATCCTCCTACTTTCAGGGGAGCTGCGCAGACAGGTAGCAGCACTTTCAGCAACTATTCCTATGTCAGACACCGGGACGTTTCTAGGGGTCGGTGAAGAGGACGACGGTTTTGGGCACGGAATGTGAATAGGGCAAAGCAGGAGATAAACTAAGCCCTGCTAACAAAAATGGCAGAGAGCACACCTGATTCGTATTCCAATACCGTCTGTACTGTATCATCCCCATCTGCGGCGGTGAAAGTTTCATTATATTATTGTCTTGGGAGGGCAGTACTCAGCCCATAGAAATGTAGCACATATTCAAATTGGAAGCCTCCAAAGCCCCTAGGGCGAGCAAGGGTGACAACCCAGAGACGGACAGTCCAGTTGAGGATTGGGGGATGGCCGGGGAGCAGAAAAATAAGACAGTGAGAAAGAGAAAAGTTAAGAGAAGGCAAAATAAGGAGAGGGAGCGATAGAAAAAGAGAGAGCAAGAGCGAGACACAGAATAACGTGTTAGAAAAAGAAAGAGAAAGATGCAAGGGTAACAAAAGAAGGGAAAACTAAGCCAAAAGAAAGTGAAAGAGGGGTTCAGAAGAAGGTAAAAAGAAAGGCTTAAAGAAGGAACATATAAGTGAGCGAGTGAAAGAAAATGAAAGAGGGGTTGAAAAGAAGGCAGAAAGAAAGGCTGAAAGAAGGAAAACGTGAAGTGCTAAAGAATGAAAGTAAAGCATGACAAAGAAGGGTTGGTAAAAAGAAAAAGGAGAAAAAAGAAGACAATATAAATAACAAAAAAAGAAATCAATGGAGGGGAGACGGAAAGGAAAATATGATAAAAAAGGGCGAAAGACAGAAAGAAAACCATAAGAATGAAACTAAGAGAAGAAGACCATGAAAAAGGAGACATGCTAAGCTGTATAGAGATGGAAATAAGAAGACATTCACAGGTAGCCGAACAAGGACCTGAAAGAAGTGAAAAGGCAAGAGAGGCGTGAAAAACACAATTATGTGAGAAGTTGGGAGTAAAAGAGATGGCGAGAGTGGTGATAACATATGGGTAGAAAAATATATTGCGCAGCAGCAATAGATGCTTTTCCGTCAACAAAATATAGGATAGTGCACTTCATTTAGACAATGAACTTTAATATGTGATGATAAAAATGAATTACTGTTTTTAATATTGTCTGCTTATTACTTTTAAGAAAATGTCAATACAACTTTAAATTACAATGGTTTAATGAAGTTGGGGTTGATTGCACTGCAGGGTTTGTGGCAAGTGAGCAAAGCATTAGGCTGGGGACGCAGGCTAGTGTTCGCACAGGGCACCGTTTTGTCAAGCAACTGCCCTGCTCAAGTGTCAGGGTCAGTGCTGTCACTTACCCAGTCCTGTACATAGGCCAAATAATTGTAATGCGAGACAAGCCGGCAGGCTGATGGACACACTGGTGCAGTTAATCTCCTACAAAGAGGTGGCAGCAGAGGGACCTTCCTGGCAGTGTTAGTGAGCACACTGCAGGTAACTTCAAAAAGGTATGTACTCCACCCTAGGGCCCAAATTAATTTCTTATAAAAGGTCCCAGGAGGTCAAGTAGAGAATTGAAAACGTTAGTAAATAAATTTGGTCCTTTGTTTGAAACATTTTTGCAGCCTTGCTCATTGAAAATGATATTTTGCCAAACAGAAGCATAACTACACATTTGCACTTACATTAAAATCATCATGCCGCTGACCCATCACACAACGCCGTGGGATTGATGTTGCGTCAGACAAGGTCTTAAAGGCAGCAATTCATAGAGAGGAATGGGTTCCCCCACCGACCCTATTCTACCCATTACACAAATGCTAACCTCTCTATTACCGGCGGGGTGAAATATGAACCAGGCGTCCCAGAACTGCAGGACTCTGCACTCTGTGCCATTAATGCTTGCAATCAATAGCCCAAAGGGAATAAACTGCACTCTTCAGCTATCTGCAAAACGGAGTGCTCGAGCCACGAAACACGGTAACCACCTGGGGACAAAACTCCAGCAAGCCTTTGGAAGTCAAATCACAGAGGTCAGACTGCAACCTACTGACAGGCGGCAAAGTTTGCTTGACTGAAACATAAAAAGAAATTAGTGTTGCAAGAAGATAGTCAATGAGAACGTTTGCATGCCCCTTCCACCCATCTCTCCATAAATGCAAAATGTCCAAACGGTGCTTAGCATCTTACTTCAATATTTCAGTATATGCTTTTAACCCCTCCATGCCAGAGGCTTTAGCGTGCCAGACTACCATGCTTCCCCTCCACAAGCAATGACATCCTTGGATTCATTTATAATGTGTGCGCATGGGTATATACCAGTAGAGGTTCCCTCAGCCTGAAGGTCAATGTTGCGTCTGATGTCGATAGCTATGGCCAGTTGAATGGTTCCATCAGTATTACCAATTTGCGGCCCTTCCTGGCCTACTATGTCGGAGCTCACCTTTTTCCCTGGCGTGCAAACCGTGGTCCGGTGCTGCATAGCCGCGGCTCCACTGGCATGTTAACACAGACTCAGCTTCTTTACCAGGGACATTCCTCCTGACATCCACGGAAACCAGGTGGATGTCAGTCACGCACCTAAGGGTACTTTCTTCAAACCCTCCTCTACGCAAGGACGCTGACAGAACTCTGCTTCACTATATTAGGAGGACCCAAAGGACCCAATGGGGAATTACAGTTACCGCCCAACCCTTGATCTGGCGCTAATAGCGCCGGACCGATTGCCGTTAACGCCATTAGCGTGGGCGGTAACCTGGCAGTAATACCGCCCAACTCGTGATGAGACCCATTAACTTTTCAACTCAATATATGACAAGAGCATCCTTGTGGTTTACTAAGCAGGAGATTGTGAAAGCCTTAACAATTGTCTTAAGAGGCAGGACCTTATTTTGCCAAGTACAGGACCTCTCAAATGAAAGGAACTGTGTCCTATTTGGATTGGAACTTGGCTAGGGACAAGAACTTTTCTAAAGCTATACTTTGGTGTGAAACATCCCTAATTGGTTCAGTGGAAGGGTATCCAACCCTCGGTACAAGGACTCTTGTTTCTAAAGGTTTATGTTTGAAAGTTATTCTATGAAGTTTGAACTGACAGGTAATTTCCTGTATGATTGTGTTGTATGTATGAGTGTGAGGTTCAGCTATGTTTGGTTTCCTTTAGTATTAGTTTAATAGATAGGGAAATCTTTGTTAGGTTAGGGAAAGATAGGCTTTTATCTCACATTTATGATTAAAATTACTACTGCTACGGGTGGTATCAGTGGCAACGTGCTCATCTTGTAAGCGAGACGACGCAGAGCAACACAAGTTGGAATCCTGTGTCCACGCTTTTTACTACTTCAAACACTTGTTTGAAATACCTGAAATAGATTTAAAGAATCAGGTACTGTCCCTGCAATTAAGTATTCTATTTGTTTACTAACACACATGAAATTCAAAACATTTGACATTGCATATTTTTATTTAAAAGTTTATAAGTTGATAAGTCTTACAAATGAATGTGCCACACGTAATCATATCATACTTCTGTATCAGTGTATTGTTCCATGATGTGTTGTTTTTATTGTTAAGGGTAGTAAAATAGATATCAAAAGAGGTCAACAAAAATATTCTAACTTATTTAACCAGTAATGTCACATTTAATGCAATTATTGATCTCATCACGGATGTCATCTATGATGCAATTAGAGATGTCATCAGTGATGTAATTGTGGTCATATGCAGTGCAAGAGGGGGTGCATAGTTATGGTGGACTTCTTCAAAATGAGATTGCCGAATTTCAGGGTTTTGTTGCATTCAATCCTATCACCATAACTTTCTCTTAAAGGGTTTCTTACATTGAAACATATACGTATATTTACTGTGTTGAAGGAAGGAGCAAAACGTTCCCTTCTGTACAGTTAAAGTTGCAAATCATTTGGGAGGCTTTTTTTTACCTCCTGTGGGGTGGAGGTAAAAGTAGACAGACTTTACCTTTGGTGGCTTTTCTTTGGAATACCAACCAAAGGTAATTCCTCCAAACCCTGAATCTGCTGGACAGTAGAATTGTGCAAATACCGACAGAATTACTGTGACTATCAAACTTGCAATGAGCCCCAAAGTCTTTGATTTGTCTGAACTAACTCATCGGCAGTGGGACGTAGGTGGGCAACACAGTTTGAAGTCACGTAACAGGGAACATGTGAGCATACATTTAGAATGGCATTCACAGTGGAAACGAGGACACCACGGAAAATGTTCCCTGCAAAGCAGTTGCTAGCAGACACTAAAACTAAATAAAAACTAAGTTGATACGCATTTACAGGAATCAATGACAACTTCTAGTTGAAAGCTATTTTTAGTCTGTTCGCTATTGTATTGCGCTGATCTCCAAAGGCTGGAGAAAAAAAGCACTTTTTTTCCCTTAAGGGCATCAGCATTTACTATGGTGGGCAGTAGAATGATTAACTCATTGGATCATGCATATTGTATTGTCTATGTACCATGGATAGCCAACCATTCATCCTCCAGGTGATTTGGCCTACAACTCTTATTATACATCATCACAGACCATGCTGGATTGGGCTGACACAATGTGGAGGGTGATCAGTTGGCTATCCCACGTCTACAGTAGTGATATGTTACTTTCAGAGTGTGACCTTTCCTATAGATTTCTGATAGAAAATTAAACCCTCTCCCAGCAACAGTCAAGCCAATTGTGAGGAGCCAGGAATGAGACGTGGACACAGAGGACTCATGTTTTTGGTTATAGACTTTTATTAAATAATAAAGGGGTTTGGAATTTCTACGCTCTCCATAATCTTGGAGGTAGGTCCCTACCACAACCAAAACTAAGGATCTGTCCTGTGTCAAGATGTCCAAAGCAAGGTTTTCTGTACCCAAAATACTATCCCAGCCCAAACATTCTAAAAGTAACTCTAAGGTGTAAAGGATAGTGTCTTTGGCCTTGGAAGTG
Source organism: Ambystoma mexicanum (assembly GCF_040938575.1). Classification (NCBI taxonomy): domain Eukaryota; kingdom Metazoa; phylum Chordata; class Amphibia; order Caudata; family Ambystomatidae; genus Ambystoma; species Ambystoma mexicanum. The sequence continues at coordinate 580,745,282 of NC_090929.1, read as the reverse complement.
CACAACATTTTCAAATCCAACAAAAGGCTCAACTGGTTAGTATTCACTGTTCCAGGGAAGGACTCCCTTGCCCAGGTTTTGCTCCACCAAAACAAACGTTCAAAAATAAAAATCAAGTTCTTTGTCAACCAAGAGGATAGCTCCCTCCTTTTGTTGTCACAATCCACTCCCAGGGAAATGACTGCCTTCGCCAGGTTTCTTTCCACCTTCAATGTATCTCACAATCCCAAGGTCATTTGCCTTCGTTGGTATTCGCTCTTCACAATGCTACAACATGGGTGCATGTCCTACACTCGCAGAACACCTGGTATACTCCCCTGCCAGGTTCTCTTCCACATTCAATGTATTTCACAACCCCAAGGGCATAAGTCTTCCTTGGAATTTCCTTATGCAGTTCATTCCCAACAGTTGGGTTTGACTTGTATGCTCGCCTGCCAGGACTTTATTCATGTAGGTTCTTTACACAGCATATGCCCAGTTTGTTTAGATTGTTAAATCACTTTGATACACAAAATACCTGGCACACTCTCCTGCCAGGTCTTAATACACAATGTCCCTCTGGTTTTCCTTTCTTGGTCTTCTGCAAGTCCATACTGTGGGTCCCAGACCCCAGTCCCACTGTCTAGGGCTTCCGTTACTTTGACCAACAGTGCTTTCCATGTCCCAACCCTTTCCTTGGGCTCACCGGTTCTTTTTCTACTGTCTCTCTGAATTCCCGACTCCAAATCAGGTGCTTCTCTGGATCGCTCGCTGACCATGCAGGCACTTCCAGCGGGTGTTTGGTCCTCGGTCGACGTCACAGCTCCATCGGCTGCCAAGAAGCACTGCTTGCGTACTGCTTTGCCAGAGATTCCCTGAGCGCGTCATTCACCGGCCTGCCTTCTTGCTCCACCTTGCTGTCCCTTCTTAGACCCTGCCGCCAGTCGCTGCACCCCTGTTCTGGCGGCGTCCTCCAACTGCACCAGGATGAACAAGGCCAACTCCATACTTCTCTTCCCGGTATGGTTTTAAATCGTGTCTGGCCATTTGGATTCTTCCAGCTACTAGACTGCTGGTGTTGGTTCTCACTGGGAGTAATCATCATTGCTCCTTGCTTGTTCCTAGTCTTAGTTTTGTCACTTTGTTCATCATCTGATATTGTAGAGCAATATCAGTAGACTTGGCAAACTGGGGAAGGGGACTATGGCAATATGCCATCAAGACATAAGGAATGGAACGAATATCCATAAAAGGGAAAGGGGGATACCATGTCTCACCTGATGTCACATCAACCTCCCCGCCGTCAGGGTCGCCTACCTACATGTGGTCCTCCCTCAAATAGCCACCCCCAAGGTCAGGATCAGGTAGCGGCTGCCGTCCCAAGGCCACATGGGGAGAGGCTATCCCCAGGATAGCAGTGATGACATCATCAGATTCATCACACATTGAAGTGTTTGCTCCTTTGGTCTATGTTCAACCAGCAGTCCTCAGATCACATCTCAGCATGGGTCGAAACGGCACTTCTGCAAAGGTTGATAAATTGACTTCCTGTTAAATTGGGCAATGGGGATACCTGTTATTTGAAGCACCACAAAATTAATTAAAATATAGTATGCTTGCTAGTGCCAAATAAGACAAGCATCAGCCGTGCCAACAGTTTGGGCTTTTGTGTAGGCATGGGAAAGGCACTTGCCAGTGGCATTAACTGCCCATTGATGGTAGTAGGTGCAAAATGGTATGTATAGTTGGGCATCTAATAGCAGTACCGGGCAAATGCCTAATACTTATACACAAACCAAAACTGTAGACTTTGCCAATGCTTGTTTTTAACAGGACTTCAGTGAAGGACACGCCGAGTGCTTATAAATTGAGTGGCTAAAGGCAACCTGGTTAAGACATTTTTATTACACCAGTAGCGGGTTTACAACTCCAATTAAGTTATTAACTCTCTGAAGACCACTTTGAAAAAACACTGGCAGGCACTTCGAGTGCAAAGTTTAATGGCAGGTCTTGATTAAAGCAAGTTAAAGAGTTCCCATGAGGAGGTGTTTTGGGGGGGAAGGGGTAGGAACTGGGTGGGAAGAGTCATAGGGAATTAGCATGGCCATGGGCAGTCAATGGGTGTGCAAATAACCAAACAGCTACAAGCTGTGTGCCCCTCCCCATAGGCCATTTCTCCCCATCTGTACTCTAATGCAACAGTTTAGGCATATATGTGTTGCAAGCCCAAACTAAAAATTGGTATAAGAAAAATCCTTTCTAAATTCTAGGGCATTTGCTAAATCCGGAATTGTGATTTCACTGGCAAGGTTGATCTAGCACACTAGTGTAGGGCTAATCAAATGCTCTCAAAAGTTAAGGAAAATGCGTGTTTCCTTCAAATTCCCCGTATCTCTAGAGAGGGAACTGAAACCCATAATACCATTGGATGAACATTTTCTTATCAAGGAGATCCATCAGGTAAACACAGTGTACGTCACTTAAAGATGGAGCCTGTTTTGAACTACAATCCCCATCAGCTGTAGCCATCAGTCAGTGGTTACGGATCTTCAGAGTCATAGTACAAAACCTCTGGAGAGCAAAACGATGTCTTATCGCTTTCAAAGCAAAGAACACGGACACATTCCCTCCTCCAACAGCTTGTTAACAGTGCCTAGAATCGTATGGAAGGAGTGCTTTGACTATTAACTGCGTCAACAACATTTAGAAACACTTAGACAGTTGTAGCTTTGCAATATGTAACACTTTCAAACCCATCAAAAATTACACCTCAGAGAAAGGTGTTCCCTTATTTGTTCGTTGATGCTCCACTCTCGCCATGTTCACAGAACGTATGTATTTTGTTCTCCTATTATATATTTTTTCTTTTAGTAGAAGGACAACTTTCACAGGACTACTGTAAGGGGATCACAACAACCCGCGGACTCAACAACAGTATAGTACAAGTAAATAAACGAGAAAATAACTTATCATGCGGTGACTGCCTGACAGAAAGAAATAGCTAATTGGGCCTCAGGGATTCCTACCCAGGGATAAAAAAAACTCCCAGGAGATGAAAAGCCAAAAAGAAAACATTTAGAACAACGACCTTTCTGAAAAAGAAAGACAGAGAAACTAACCAGATCCAGAATGTACACCGTTATTAAAGTCCTAAGTGTTAATCTGTAAATTGGCGTCAAACGCTTAGCACGTGGCAGACCCTTGCAATAACTTGTGTTTACTGATGATCTAGTGCAAGGCGGAGGAGGTGGTTCCAAGCAGCCCAAGATATACAGGGATTGTCCATAAATGGAGGGTGCGCTCATCTCCTCACACCCTTCCTTGTTTCAGGCTTCACATTAGCATATTGGTGAGTGAGAGAATCCTGATGGCCTTCTGTTAGAGGGATATAGAGGGCCTGATTGGGCAAAAACAAACACTTGCCGGACTAAGATCAGATAGTCACTTACAAAACGGACCCACTTACAAGCCTTACAGTTCTGGAAGCTTACCATGCACGAGCCCATCGCCAGAAAAGGTGACAGGCTGCGAGAGGCACCACGAAACAATTAAAACACTGCTAAAAGACAAATGGAGCACAGAGTTCAGGCAATGCCGAAAATATAGCATTTACTCATCAATAACCGACAAAAATGCAAAGTCTTAGGATTTAATTAAAAGGGATTGCTAAAAATAAAGCATGAATGCAGGAGTAGATGTGGGGAATCGATGGGGGCAAACACTTGAATTGGAATTGGCTAAACTATAAACGTGTCAGCAAGGAGGGGAATTCCTTCATGGAACAAAATTCTCATCTTCGGACTTAGTAGCTCGACTGTAATGAAATGCCGCCCAGGGACAGTGGATCCGCCGGGCGTGGGCATTCTGACAAAAGTAATGGCATTTCTTCAGAATTACTGCAGTTTTCCTGTTAGTTCAGTCACGGGCACACGTTCCAGCATGAACACATAGCACAGCACCGTGAGCGTGAGGTTTGGGGCGGCTCTCTGTCTGCCATCCAACCTACTAAGGAAGATGACCATGAGAGCTTGGGGTCTTCTTTGGAGGCTGTCATTTCTCTGCACCAAACGTGTATATCTCTAGTAAACTTTATAACTGTTCTTATGGAAATGAGGCGTGTAGCCAGACTGCCCCTCCCCCCCTAGCTGCCATTTATCTGCGATTCCCAGTTCCTTATGTGACATTGTATGCAATAACTTAACATAAATAACGCATATAACCCTATAAAATGTAATTTGAGAAATCCTTAAAAAGTATATCCTTACCCTCAGCTAAGTATACGGAGGTGCAATGACACCTTAAAAGTGTGATTCGGTGAAGTTCAACATTCGTATTACAAGTCGAGTAACTCGGAACAATATATTCCAACTAGCACATTTTCGAGGGACAAAAGTAACCTTTCACTATAAGCCAAGTGTAACGATGAGGAATAATACCTTGCATAATAAACAGAGGCGGTGTCATTTAAAAAAATAAATATAAACCTTGTTTGAACGGGTAAAACTATATTTTTATATGTAATTTGACCCCAGAAATGCAAACCCTATTCATATCACATGTAAAAAGGGGGGGGGTGAATATAAATCACGTAAATGCGTGAAATTATGTTTGCTTATGATTTAATAAGTTCTTAAATGCATGCTCTCATGTGGTACTTGTTATCATTGCATAGTCTCATAGGTCCTAATACCCATCACTTTAGGGCACAACGTTGACTTAATTGGCACATGCCAGGTTTCGGAGGATTAAGCCAGCTCCCCTTTACATTGCCTAACCTCTTTATACTGTTCACGTGTTTCATGCCTTATTTGTGCTTCCGTGCATGTCTTTACCCTTGGATTCTTTAAGTGCAGCATTATTTGTATGTGGCATATTCGCTTACATCGGACAAGCCATGTATGGTAGGGGAGTTGTTCACAACACTAGTTAAAATATGCCAATTCATCAACACCACACCTCCCTCAGCCACATTAGTGAATTTGCCCTCACGGAGAGGTAATGCCCTTACGGTTCTTCCTTCTTCCCTATTGCCTTTCTCCTATTGTGGTTCCCTGCATTCACCTTTTTGCACAGCCTATTCTCGGCTCTGCCAGTTCTGACAGTTGGCCTGACTTTCTCAAATTATATACCTGGGATTTGCACCTAAAAATACTTTACCTCACAACTCGGGCCTCCACAAGCACTTCTTGGGTCCATCGCACAACCTGGCTCACACTAATTGTAGTGCTTCTTCTATTGTACCAGAAAACACCATAACTTTATCTTTCTAGATCAGCATTCCAACTGATCCACAAGCACCCCTACGTATGCAACCATAATCCCTCTACCACAAACCCCATTGTATCTTTCCAATGTGTTAACTATACGTCCTATCCTATTCCTGTTAGCTGTTCCCCTATCCAATTCCTGCTTCTTCCTGCACACCCTTTGCCCTGTTATCCTTTCTTCTCCCTCATCCACAGACACAGTCTGTTTGCCCAAGGCAGTGGTAAAATACACCATTTTCCCAGACAAGGCACTGGCGCCATTAGATCACTGTGGTGGTGACTGGCACAGTACAAAAGCTTCATAACACAGGTGATGTCTAAAAAATAATGTTCTCCTACTTCTGCCCGGGCATAAGGACAAACAATGAAGACATGTATTAATACAAATATTGTGGTAACCAATCAACATATAAAAATGTCTAAAAAGCCACATCGAGCTAAAGTAAACAGCACAACATAGTCATACCATTCATACTGACAAAAAGACCTGTGATCTAGACATTAAAGAGAATGTACATTATAAAACAAGGAATAAATCTACAGCAACTTATATCAGACATGTGAAATTCATAAGTATATCATTAATAAAATATTTTTAAAGAAATTAATAATGCACAAACATGGTTTTGATATGATACAAGGAAAACTCCTTACTGTAGAAAGTTCATAAATGTTGACTCTAGGACTTGAATTTCGGCTCAGTGAGCAACTATAATGTACCCCTGTGACAAATCAACTCCCGGGGCACAAGTGGTCCAGGGATGAATATTGGTTTCTAAACCATCAATCAGCCCCACACCTCTAGTGCCCCAGAAGGGATCCTTAGAGATTGGAAACACAAGCAAATTATAAACCTCCTTATCTAATATTGATAACGTGGATGGAACAGCAGGCCTATCTCTGCGAGGTCGTGGATTGTTGGTTAGTTGCAACACAGCGAACATACAATTATTACCCAATGATAAAAGGGACTGTGCAGTCAAGGTTGTATACAAATATCTACTTAATTTTTATCACAACAGATAGTTCTAGCGCACTACAAAATCCAACCCACCCTTTAAAGGAATGCAGCAGACAGGCAGTTTCAAGAAGGAAAAGGGATGCATTCTGGATACTGACAGGAGAGTAGTCGGTAAAGTAATGAACCTCAGTAGTTCAGGGATACACGGTTTCAACACAAGGGAAGCAATGGGTCGTAAAATATCACTAGGGAACTTAGGAGAAGGACCTGGGGGACATCCTCCTCAGCTATCCTCCCTTCGCCATAAGGCGAAAGGAGGATAGCTCAGGGCCAACGTGCTCGCCTTGGAAGCAAGACGACAGCACAGAGCAACAGTTTGATTCCCAGGTCTGTGCTTAGAAACCTCTGGGTATTAAGCACGTTATAAATAACCAATCATACCAATCATAACACAGGTTCGAATCCCGGATCCGTGCTTGAAACCAATATCGGGATTAAGCATATTATAAATAACCTGCACTTGCACGATCCGAATGTACAAGGACTAGTAGGATTCCCTCCCCCTTTCCTTCTTGCGCCTTGAGACACGACATGTACAGGTGCATAATAAATAACCAATAAAATAAAATTAAAAAAACAATGCACCTTGTGCTTGTAGAAGCTCTTGGTGCTCGACAGTGTCGAGTCGGTTTCAGTGCGCTTTGCAGCTCCTGCGACAGAGTTCAAGACGGTAGACTGCTGGGGCTATCAGGCAGCAGGCAGTTCAGCGAGCGAGGCTGGCCTACACGAATTCTCGAGGTCTGGAATCGTCGTCTCAGTGCTGGTTGGCGGGTTTGAAGCACTGGTCGAGGAATCTCTTACGACGTTAGCAACTGTGGCGTGACAACAGTCAGCAATGCAGTCGGTTGCAGCTCAAGGGGCTTGTAAATTTCCTTTAAGGCGGACGCTGGTTGATGCTTGTCGATGCACTCCTCTTAGCTACTTCGCTGGGCTCATGTAGTCCTTTAAGTTTTGTCAGCCCAAAGCTGAGGAGAGTGTTGCAGGCACTGGCATTGTACTGGGTTTGGTTCAGAGATTCTCTGACACGTCCCACCTAAGAAGCTTGCTTGCAGAGCCTAGCAGGGCACGCTGTGTGCTGGCTGGGTACCGGTTCTGGAGCTGCAGGAGAGTCCTCTGGATTCAGTATCTCCCTCTATTCCCTGGGAGATGTGTCTGGGAGGGATCTTAATCCAGGCCTTCCTTCACTGGCAGAAGCTGTAAGGCAGACTGTACCTTCAGCCAGGGTCCAAATTAGTTCTTTGTGTTACTCCCTGGAAAGTCTTCACATGATCTGCCCAAAAGTGGGGCTCAACCCTCTTTTAAAGCCAAATGGGCCACAGGGATTGGCGTAGGCGAAGCTTACCCTAAACAAACAATCCAGGGTCCCCACCAACAATCTCATGTATGAATGAGGTTGTAACCAGAGTGCTTTGCAAGAGAAAAGGTAAAGGGGTGAAAACATGTAATACTAAATCCTACCCATCTTCCTATCTGTTGTGGATCAAAGGGTCCCTATTTTTAATTGAGCTATCTGTGGTTCCTGATTAAAGCGTCAGGTCAATGCCGAGACTATTGCAAGGGACATAGTGGGCTCCAAAATTGATTATTGTTGCAGTCTGTTTCATGGCATCACAAAGTTAGACTGCAACAGCTTGCAGGCGATACAAAATAGTGCAGTTCGAGTGGTCATCGGTCTCGCTTGGAGGGACCATGTCTCAGAGGCCAGATGGAGTCTGCACTGGCTTCCAGTAGAATCAATACTATTGTTTCGCCTTTTGCTAATAGCACACAAATGCTGTATGGGTAAAATGCCTTCTTACCTACAGGATCTGATTAAGGCGAAAACACACACAAGACTTCTTAGATCTAATCATTCTGATCAGTTAGTTGCTCCAAGATGCAACACCAGCAAAGCTATGAAAGGAGTTTTTTCAGAATGCGGCCCCAAGAGCTTGGAATGACCTCCCGCTACATCTCAGAGAATTGAAGTATACTGAGACTTTCAGAATTTTTTTTAAAACTCTGTTATTTGCTTAAACTTTCTCTTTGTTGTTTTTTTCTTACTAAGCCCTTTGTTTATATTTTGGTTTTGTTTGTTAGTCTTTGATGACTCACGTGTGCCCTTATGCCTACAGGTCCCTGGTTGCACGGTATAAATTAATTTAAGTAAAGTAAAAGGTCTCCCTTGAAGATGCAGCAACCAGATTTTTGGTAGCCGCCAAACCACATGCTCGTACCTTATGAATAGGGTCCCCCTGCGGGGATGACTACTGTAAACAGCAGTCCAAGACATGACAGGTCCCTGCCTTTAAAACTGACAGGTGGGAGCTGGCTTCAGTTCGACTGTGCATTTGAAAGGTTGTTGGGGTTTTCCTGTCATTTGTTAGTCCTGGGACCAGGCCCCCGTGGGCCTGTTTGAATTAACTCTGATTAGTATGCAAAGCTGCCATGAGCAGTTAACAAATGGCAGGGTGTTTCCATGGAGCTTGTGTTAGTTAATTAGGCTGGCCATGGCAGGAGGAAGGTTTTGCCTTCCCCCTTCTGAGATGCCTTGATGTACTCTTGGCTGTCATATTCCAACTAAAATGACAGGCTGTGTCTACTCAGAGTAAACGGGTCTTTGTGTATGTCGTGCAGTGAGCATAGGAAAATGTGTGCCGATTAGCCCAACACATTTTCTGGAGGTTCATTTACCATGATTTTATTTTTTGCAGATGGTCGAATTGCTCACAACCCCAGCCTTCCACAGGACAAAACGATGGTTTTGCCTGGTTTGTTTCAATCAGAAGTGGAAAAACATTCCTGAACAGTACCAAAATAGTACTGAATTTCTAATAAGTAGAGTAATTTACCATTAGAAAAAGAAGCAGAGCTTCAACAGTAGCTACCTTAAGTTCATGGCTAGTTCCAAAAGAAGACTGAAAAAGTTTAAATATCCAAATGTGTCATCACGTTGATCAGTCTGCTAACAGAAGCGAGCAGAAACAAGTATAAATGGACGTCAGATGGTAGGATACCTTAGAAACTCTGGCTCAGAGTAAATGTTAACAAAGAGAGGCTTACCAGAGGCCGGGAATTAACAGTGTGTAAATGAAGGCAACTTGTTGCACACTGCACAATGTAAATCTGCAAATATGAGCACTGAAGTCAGCGCTGTATCATAAAGGAGCACTGAAGTCCGCGCTATATACATGGTGCAAACAATAAAATAAAAGTAGTGAATTTGTAGAAGGGAACAATGAAGAAAAAAAAAAGTTAAAATAGCTTGGCCACTGGTTTGTTAGAGCGAAAGCATACAGTGCTTGCCGGAACCAAAGACGGGCCCAGTGTGAAATGCAATGGAAATGGTGTATGTGCACTTAAATCCACAGGCTCTGGCTGCTGATTCCAAAGGGGACATAGCATGGCTCAAACTTGGTAAAACTGTTGAAACAAATGTGGCACTTTGCATGAGCCATCTTGAGAGAAGAAATGGAGACTGGTCAAAGCATAGCTGACTCAATCCACCAAAAAGGTCATAAGGAAACAGATTTTGTGATGAGAACCGATTATGGAAACGGTCAAGAGTTATAAAATCGACCATTAAATATAATTGTTCTGGCGTTGCATGTTTGAGAAAGACCTTCACTGGGTCTTCTCCTACCGAGAAGACTGCAAATCAGTTTGTCCAGATGAGAACCTCCAGATCACCACCTCCGAGTCACACAGATATGCATCCTATAGCCTATGAATTTCAAACTTTGCAAGTAGCCCTTAGAAGCTTCCACATTCACCAATACATAGACAATAAACAACTCTCCATGAAAATATCACCCAACAAAGACATTCACCTTATCAACGCATGCCTCACCATGATCCAGACTAGATGTCTAGAGCCTACATTAAACTGAGTCCCACCAGGATGGAATTCCTGCTCCGCAGCAATAGCAACCTCGCCCCGACATTCAGACCAGCTAGTCTGCCTTGTACCTTGAGGGCTTCACCCTGCAACTGTCACTCTCTGCCAAGACTCAGGGATTACACATAGTCATGTCTCTTTCAAAACACCCACAGTGAAGAACATGCAAATAGCAAGTAACAAAATAGTCCTCCTCTTGAAAATCAAGTCCCTCCTACCAGGCACCAGCTTCGGATAACATGTCCTGTCCCAGACCTCACCTGGACTGAGGAAATGCCATGCTCACTGGCCTACATACAAGCATAGCACCTATGAAAAGCATCCTTCGCTGCCCGCCTGAAAGGTGTCTAGAAATATCACCACATAATGTCCACGCTAATACAACTTCACTGGCAACAAACAGCATGCATCACATTCAAAGCCAGCTGTATCAAATACCACGCTGGGGGGAGAGCCTACTGTAAGTATGCACATTGTCCTAAACCCTTTATCATCGCCACACTCTGTTATACATACTGGTTATTGAACTATCAAACTGTATGCTATCTGAGATGTGTATACACTGCACATAACTCATGTTGTCAGTCTGAGCTGTCCCCAGTCCGTGTCCCATGTAGAATCTTCTAGCTTCAACACCACCTGCTCCATTATTACTTTATATTTTTGTGACGCACTCTGCAGAGATATTACTCCACTCTCGGTTTCCATCCTCATATGCAGCAATTCTGACTCTTGCTAAGGTTCTTGCTCAATGAAACGCTATGAAAATACCAGTCATCAGTGTACACACTCTATACCAATACGTTTGTCTCTCACCAAGGGGTGAGCCAAACATAGAAGTGGAAACGTTGGTGTTCTGCTATTTGTCACAGACCAAATGAGCAGGAAGCCCAGGAAGCACTCTGAAACAAATAATTTGAGACTCTGCCGAGCATTTCGAACACGAAAGAAATAAGAATTTAAGTAGTAAGGAAGGTGTAAAGAATAACCGCTGGTGTGCAGTGCATATTGAAATACATGAAAAATACCTTTTACAAAGTAGAACAACTCGGCTCTGCAACACACAAGACTAACTGATTAATCTTTCATATTTCATGCAGCTTATTCAATGGTGCTTAAAGCCATGAGACCCCCAAAGCATTCAATGAACGCAGTTGACTGCTGAGGTAGACTGCTGGAACACTGCATGACCGCTTCAAAGTATTACACGAAAATGGAAAAAATGACCACCAACAAGGTTACTGACAGATTCGTTGGCCGATTACCAGATGGTCCGCAGCGCCATAAGGTGGGAGTCCAGGGTGAAATGTTAGCCTATGTATTGAATTCTCTAAATGAAAATCAATGGCTACGCTAGTGGCAAATGCTTACTGCCGCAATTTTATAGGATGGGCGGCCCCTGGTCGTTCCTAACAGACTGGCTGTAACTGACATCTTAGTACCCTCAATGGAGGCTGATCTACAGAAGAATTTAACTGCCTCATTTCTTAGCCTATAAAGACATACACTGTTTCAACTACGAAAAGCATGCTTCCTTCTTTGCTATTTCACATTAAACTACTCTTGTGCTATCTGTGACAAAGTCTCCTTTTCGAGGCTAGAGATGGGATGGCGGGTGACCCAGTAGGGCCGGGACAACCACCCACTCCATGAGGTAGCACTAGTATGTGGGTAAGGAGGGATGGTCTAAACTCCCTGGTCCGTCACCTAGCCTGCCATCCATTGCCTGGCATGCGGTCCTCAAAACCACAGGCAGCAAACTTCTAGACCGCAGTATGAGCAAAACTATCAAAAAACAAACCAAGATTGGACAATATGCAGAGCCACCAGCATTGACATCTGTGTCTTCCTAAACGTGAGGCCTGGTTTACTGAGAGACAACTGCAGCTCATCTCATCGTTCGAAGACCATGGATTTACACGCTCGCACAGACCCTAAATCTTTGGAGACACTATGGGGGAGAGCGTATCGGCCAGAGCCTCAGAACCGACAGGTCAAGCATAGAAAGCAAAACAAACATATCAGCTAGATGGACCACTGGGCAGAACGCTACCCGTGTATTTTACCTGTTGACTCTAGTTCAAACTAGTGTCAGCCAATCATATAACATCATGCATGCACACAATCATAACTGAACACACTTGTCCATCGACAAATCCATGCCTTAACCCCTGCAGTGATAAAAAGGGACCAGGCCAAACGGATATTGTGGGAGTTATAGAGTACAGAGAGCATGGAGGTATTTAGAGCAGGGCAGTGTGATGAGGGAATGTAGAGCGAGAGCAAGATGAAGGTAGGAGTGAGAAAGTTGCTAAAGTGGGAGAAACAAGAGCATGGTTGAAGATAAGAGTGGATGTGGGTCAGAGAAAGGAGCAAATGTGGTAGAAAGGGGAATGGAGGCGGGGAGAAGAGCTGGGGTGGGAGAGAGGGGTAAGGGCTTGGAGAAGAGTAAAAGAGGGTGGGAGAAAATTGGCATAGGTGGGACAGTTTAAAAGATAGAGGAGCATAGAAAGAGAACCAACGAAGGTGAAATCGAAGTTCATAAAAGTGTAGAGGAGACCTGATATGGGGCAGGAAGGAACTACCAGAGAAAGTCAGAGATGGGAGAACAAGGAAGAAGAGAGGAAAGCCCCAAGAATCACACAGTCATTCAGTAGTGGATAAGAATTATACAGCAGCTTGAAAGCCTTGGAGAATATGAAGCTAGGAAAGAAAAGCTTGCTAATTCAGTGGTCCAATTACTGAGAAAGAGTCGAAGGCCTGTGTACATGCCCCCAGGCAGCAGGGGTTCAGGGGTGGAGCAATGCCACAAAACGGAAAAGACCATCCCAAGCCAAGAAAAGTCTGGGCATTCAAAACCTCAGAGAGTGACTGTTTCCCACCAGGAGGGTAGATTTGGTCAGGTGAGGGAGGGAAGGACAGAGGGGTACAGTCCTATGAAGGCTGTTTTTTTAATGACTGGTCTTCTGTTGTATTCAATAAAGTAACTGAATGGAAATACTGGCTTCAAATTGCCCGTGGATTTCCTATTCCTTAATATAGGATTATCTGAGTTTTTTTCTGACTGGCAAAGTAATGACATGGAATTGTCATGACAGCTTATATTTTCCAGAACTTGTAGATCTAATACTATATGCAACCCTACAGATGTGTGTACCAGCCACTTTAACACTCTAAAAAAGGCAAATGCTCCCAACCTCAAAAAATATAGAGTAAAAATACTACCAACAAAAAAAGGAAACTACTTGCAGTTAGGAGCCACAAGGATCCTACCCACACAGATCCACAGATATATTGGATCTGCGGCCCAGATGAAGAGTAGCACAGGAAGGAACTCCTAATATTATTGCGGCCTGCGGAGGAACTGTAAAGCAATAATGCACCTGTTCATTTTCATGAACTACTATGTGTATAGACGAGAAAATAATACCCGTTTTAGAGTTCATATATTTTAAGTTGCCTTTAAAATACCTTCAATGGGAACTTCAAAATACTTCTACTTCAAAACCCTATCTGGAGCCCTAGCTATGTAAATGTGTTACTGCACCTGCTCACGCTGATGCCCAGAACTGGACCAGATTATGCTAGGGGAGTAAACACAGTAGTGTTGTATGGAAAATTGCTGCTCCTATGTCCAACATGTTCTAGGATACAGTAGGTCACAGCATGGCATAAGAGGCTGAGGGCCCAATCTTGATTGGACCCATGCACTTCCAACCGGCAGACTTGTCAAAGTGTCAATGAAATGTAAAGCAAATCAGTTGGCAAGTTTCCACTTTCTTTTGCTTTTGTGGTACTCTTCAGGTGCCACGTTATGGTATCACAGACGCCAGCAGCTTGTACTGCTCGAGAAGTGAATAACTGTGCACACAAGTGAAGTTCATGTAAGGACTCTATAGATGACCCATAATGGAGTATTACTGTGAAACTATTGGCTTTCGGTTGACCTATGTGCTGTTAGCACACACCCGTAAATGTACATCAGATATAGATGTACCAGATCTCACTTGTCCGACATCTACATGACACATTACAGAATTGGTGAAAGCGACTTATTAGTTCTGGTTAAATTGGACTTCTTAATTCTCAGATGCTTGCGCCTAATGGGCTTTTTGACAAATCTGCAAACAACTTTCCAAATAGAATCTACATCTTACTCTGATAACTTTGCAAACGTTTTGTGAAGTTCTGTCTAGGGAGGCAAAGCTGTAAGGTGGTCCGAAAATATGTGTTTTGCATTCAAACCTCCATAGGCAACTTTTGCTCTCACCTGTAGCAAAAACAGTTGGATGTATTCACACAAAACCTGTGTGACTAATCTCGTTCGTAATCTTCACTTGTCTGAGGCAACTCAATGTATAATTTCCTATATAAATCCCCTAAAAGGGGCCACATTCGATTATGTATGATTCAAGCTTCAAGGCTCATTCACGAACTCGCAGAACTATTTTTGATACCCTAATTTGCCATCTTGCATCCGCAGATCACACATTAGAAAAGGGCAACTGGTTTGGCCAGTTGGAAACAGCCAATCTGATTGGTTTGCGGCCCGGAAAAACATTCTAGCTGCCTGCCCTTGTAGCCTATAGTATTTTTCAGTGTTGCACAGAACCTGAACTGCAATAATATTTAAAAGGGACATATTGCAGAAATCTGTGGGTCACCCCAAATGTTTGCAAGGTCACAGTGTGTCAGAGTTCATATATGCTGCCAAAAAGCAAATAAAGAACAGATGTTTTTTCACAGGCCTACAAACTAAGTCGGCAGGTCTCAAGCTGAGCACGAATCAAAGAACCAGGTTTGTGGGGCTAGCGGTGGGCAAAGATCACCATGGCTACTGGGGTTAGTCACAAGCCATGCCCAAGGCCCACAGCAGGTAGCTTGAGGTTAGGGCATGGTCATAGGCAGAAAATCATACAACTGGCAAAGTGGCCGCTGGGCATGGTTGCAGACCATGCCCCCTGGCATCAGGTAGCATGGTTGCACCTGTGGCATGGACAACTACCATGCAGCGGTAAAAGAGACCACCTGCAACTACCAGTGGACACAGTGGGTTGTCTTGGAGGTATTAGGGGCGTGGCTGATGTGGATGCCACACATGCCATCAAAATTAACATGCTGAATGTGGTCTATGCATATTGGGCACTTCCCTACAAATTCGGATTACAATCCGCCGTCCACATTCAAGCAGCAGTATGTAGGATATAAATTACATATATGTTCAATACATAGGACATATTCCTCGTATCTATTTCTCTATTATATGTGATCTTTGTATGAATGTGAGCTATGGAGAAATGACTAGTGCTGTGGCCTAAAACAGACACAGCACACTTATTTCTAATTCTCTGCTGCTGCATTGCCTTTAGATGGTAAGTATATATGGAGCAGCGATTATACTCCGTTTCTGTTGCTTAGCAGCAACGTAATGAAGAAATCAGGGCAAGATTAAGCAATGGAAGACCAAATAATGTGACTTAATCCACAAACAGGGCAGATGATCACTGACATTAGGAGATTGAATTAATCAATAGGTTGAACAGGGAATAGTAGAGAATGAAAGTTCAGAAAATGGTCTCACCATCCACCTTCTATGTGAATGTCACGTGGTCGTGGGTCGCGTAAACGCAAGGGTTTTGTTTAATGGCCTAGCAGCAAAAAGTCCATGCGCCCGTTCAGCAGGACAGAAGGAGTTGATTTGTGTACAACTTCTCATCTTTACTTAAAAGGACGAGGTTGCACAATATTTCAAATTAACTGAACACAAACAATTACAGCAGGTCAGGGAAAGGAGAGATTGCCGACTGCAATGTGCAGAATTAATATCCTCAGCATGGTTACCCTACCGCATCCGTTTCCTGTCTAGGGATACAATTATCGGACAAACAGATTGAGAACACTGGATTTCAGATACTTTAAAACTCCCAGCTGTCAAACCACCAGCATTCGAGGATCTTTGTTTTTCAAAGGATAAAGATAACTTTCAAAATTGCCTGCTGCTCCTCAAATAATTTAATTGCAAAATTAGATATTTAGCAATCTAAATCACAAGGATCAGCTTTGTAAACGGCCCAGTACTACAAAAAAAACACACTCCAGATGGCAATGCCAAGAGTATGTAAGCAACACTACAATACACACAAAGAGAGCGCACATAGTTCTAATAAGGGACATGTAGGGAATTTTTAAGCCAACTCCGGGATAGTGGATCTTGCAAATGTGGGACATATTACGTCAAAATATGAACATGTAGGTATATGAACATGGGTAACATTGGGCAAAATCTGTGATTTTAGGGTGATAATTAGATTATCAAAATATGCATTATAATGTCGATGAGCTTTTTCTGTTATTATTTTCTTATTAATCAAAGATGATTCCCACCATCCACAAGACCATCTATAAGGCTTGCTTAATTTGGGGCGAGTAGCACCAGCATGTCCTGTGTTTTGTGTATTTTTCTTCGTGTATTTCTTGTGTATTTTTCTTAAGCGGTTAGGTTATGAAATTCCATTGGTTAGTTGGCTGGCACTGCAGTGGCAGTTTCTCGCAGACGGTGGTAGGGCGTTGCTAGGTCCTGGTGTAACCTTGGGGACCCTTTGCGAGTGACAGTTAAGGAAACCAGGGACGGTGGGGGAACTGGCAAATAGTGACAGTTGGGACTGTGGTCCGAGTCCATCAAGGAATTGGTTCACAGGAACTTACAGGATAAGTTGGTTCTTGTGAGGGGTACTCTACAATGTCTCAGGAATAAGGGGTTTCCTTTGAAAAAACCTCCTTGGGCTCTCTCCTCCAAGGTGGGGAAGGAGCCCACAGGCTTACATTCACTGTACAGCTTTCTGCGGCCAGGAATGCCCTTAAAGGGGGGAATGCACAGGACATACCTCATGCAAAGCCCATGGCAAGGTTTGGGCATCTGTCTGATTTGAAGACTCAGCTGATTGACTGCATAGATCACTTTAGAAGAGAAAGTGTCGGGAAAAGGTGTTCATGGTCTAGAAGCTCTTTAGACGCCCAGCTACAATTTCACAGAGGAATAAGAAAGACCATAGTGTGGGTATTTACAAGCCCCGGAAGCATCATCTCATTTCTGTAATGAGAGGGTGAGAATTTACAATCTCTCCATGTATTCCCTTTCAGTCATTTACTGATTGTCAAGCTAACAGTATAGCTGCTCTTTAACCCCCCCCCCCCCCCCCCGGCCGCTACCCCCTGTCCCCTGAAAGCTCAAAATCTAGCATTCTTTATTCTGGACCCCAGGGCAAGCCTGTATTATTTAAAAGGATGCATTCACCTGTTCGTTGTTCAGATGTTGGATTGCTCTGCCCCCAGGGTACTGCAAATATACATTCAACATTCCTTGGTTCTTAAGATGAATACTGGGTGGTGTGGTAAGTCAGAAGAAGAACGCAGACTCTGGTTTTCCATCTCACTGTTACATTTATTAAAGAAAAGGTGAAAACTCATACCTCTCCCTAGATTGAGGATGTTCCCTACCTAACAACTAACAAGGGTACTCGTCAGTCAGTGAGAGTCCAAAAACGAATTCCGTCTGCTGGCACCTATTCTGACCCTGCCACGATTAAGAACTAAAGCACACAAGAATGACTCCCTTCTCCTGTGAGATGGTTCTTTGCCCAAGTTCAGTTCAATAGTGTATCTACAGATTGTTCTTAGTGACTGCTTTTATCAAATCATAAGTTCAGATACTGGGTTCTTCAACGTCTCAATGGTCTTTTTCACTCGCTTCCCCGTCCTTTCCTTTCTTCTTCTTCTTCTTTAAGTGGAACTATCCCTTTCCTTCCAGGGAATAAATATTGGTTTCTCTTGTCTTTCAGTTAGTCTCAAAAGTATATCTCTACTGAGATCAGTATAAGTGTTCCAGTAATGATTTTCACTCTTCTTATAAACTCTTGTTACTTTGTCCTGAATGGGACTGGTATGATATGATATGATTGTTTATTTATATAGCGCCTATACACAATGTGTTTCAAAGCGCTTCAAGGCAAGGGAGGGAACAAGGGAAAATACAACCACATTCTTACAGGCCATGAACAGTAAGGATGTGAAATTAGCTATCGTACTCGGCCTGACGACATTTCAGAAAGTGCAAGAGCTAAGACGTAGATAAGGAAGGGAGGGGGAGGGTGGGAAGGAAATGGAAACAGACAGGCGACTACCGTACTAGGCCTGAAGACATTTCTGGTAGAGCCGGAGAAAAACAAAAAGGTGAGGGAGAGGGGTGCAGAAAGGGAGGGGAGGAACAAAACAAGCGACTATCAGACTAGGCCTGACGACATTTCAGATAGTGATGGTGGGGAGGAAAAAAACAGTAATGGGAGGGTGGAGGAAACAGACGAGGTTGCTATCATATTAGGTCCAGGGACAATTCTGATAGAGTAAGTGCATAGAAGAAAGTAAGGGGAGGAGATAGGAAAAGGGAGAAGGGAAAGGAGGAGAGAAAAGAGAGTAAGCAGTCAAAAAGAGTGGAGAAGCAAGAGTGGAGAGCGAATACAATTGCAGAAGTTAGTAGTAACACATAATGTTGCAAGCCAGGATACAAGATGAAGATGGGAACAGCATGATTCAGGGCCACCATGAGTACAAGATGCAAAGGAAGTCCAGCATGAGAGTTGAGAAAGAGTGACACACCGTGAATGAATGAAGTCCATAAAAGTCAAATCCAGCATTGGCCACAAGACAATGATGGTGAAGGAAGGCACCAGGTGGGCGGGTCTTGCTAAGTGGTGAAAAAGAGCAATAGGCAGGAAGGTACCAGGTGGGCTGGGTTTAGGCCAGGTGACCTAGATCCACTTGCACCTGCTCCCCATCTGCAAAGGAAAAGAAGCTGGAGGGCTCCTTAAGTAGGGAAACAGAGCGGCAAGCAGGAAGGCACCAATTGGGCGGGGCTTGCCAAGTGGTGAAAAAGAGTGGCAGGGAGGAAGGCACCAGGTGGGCGGGGCTTAGGCCAGGTGACCTAGATCCACTTGCACCTGCTCCCCATCTGCAAAGGAAAAGAAGCTGGAGGGCTCGTTAAGCAGGGAAACAGAGCGGCAAGCAGGAAGGCACCAGGTGGGCGTGGCTTGCTAAGTGGTGAAAAAGAACGGGAAGCAGGAAGGCACCAGGTGGGCGGGGCTTGCTAAGTGGTGAAAAAGAGCATGAAGCAGGAAGGCACCAGGTGTGCGGGGCTTGCTAAGTGGTGCAAAAGAGCGGTAAGCAAGAAGGCACCAGGTGTGCGGGGCTTGCTAAGTGGTGAAAAAGAGTGGCAAGCAAGAAGGCACCAGGTGGGCGGGGCTTGCTAAGTGGTGAAAAAGAGCAGCAGGCAGGAAGGCACCAGGTGGGCGGGGCTTGCTAAGTGGTGAAAAAGAGCGGCAGGCAGGAAGGCACCAGGTGGGCGGGGCTTGCTAAGTGGTGAAAAAGAGCGGCAGGTAGGAAGGCACCAGGTGGGCGGGCTTAGGCCAGGTGACCTAGATCCACTTGCACCTGCTCCCCCTCTGCAAAGGAAAAGAAGCTGGAGGGCTCCTTAAGTAGGGAAACAGAGCAGTAAGCAGGAAGGCACCAGGTTGGCGTGGCTTGCTAAGTGGTGAAAAAGAGCGGGAAGCAGGAAGGCACCAGGTGGGCGGGGTTTGCTAAGTGGTGAAAAAGAGCAGCAAGCAGGAAGGCACCAGTTGGGCGGGGCTTGCTAGGTGGTGAAAAAGAGCAGCAGGCAGGAAGGCACCAGGTGGGCGAGGCTTAGGCCAGGTGACCTAGATCCACTTGCACCTGCTCCCCATCTGTATGAGCGTTCCAGTAATGATTCTCACTATTCTCGTTTATATTTGACACTTTGGCTTGACTACGACGATCACAGGAGTGTTCCAATAATTATGTTCGGCCCCCATCCCGGGTCTCCCACTTTACCAGTTACTTGGATTACTCAGGGAGAACGTCAACTAGCTTTTTGTCAGGCTGGGACCATCTCCTTCGGATGTCAGGTCGGCTTCTTGCTCCTTAGTTACTCTTTTGGTTATCTCACTCTGCAACCTTCGAGGAGCAGTGATATCGGCGTTGTTCATGGACCCCCAGGTCCACCGTGACACGGTCACACCACCACTTGTCAGCTGCTCAGGCTTAGGATGCCTTGCCTTCAGCTTCTCACATCTCCTCTGCCCTGCAATACCACGTGTCTGAGAATGTACTCAGACTTCACTTTCATCGAACATCTCACATCCAGGTTTCGTTCAGCGTTCCCCTCCCAGATGATTTGAAACTTGCGGGTTCTCTCTCCTCCACAGTCTCCAGCTTTAGGATGCTGCCATCGGACTTTCCCCAGCGTAGCATCAACGTTGTTTTTCTCCGTTTCCATTACTGTCTGTATTATTCCAATGATTTTCTTCATCTCAATACCATCCAAGTCTTTCCTCAAAGGTATAAACAGAGAGCTTGCTTAGCAACAACAAATTCTAGTGTGTTCTTCATGTTTTCTCTTATTAGATGTTCTTGAAGATGAGTTGATGTTAGGTGGTTTAGGGAGTTCATATCAGAACAGGAGTCCTTGTCCCCACTGGGGAATCTCTCCCATTTACTATTAAGGAGGTAGAAGCACAAATACTGAATTTGAGGATGGAAACTATATTTCAACCCCATTACTTTTGAGGCTTTACTTGCTACCGAGCTCAGTAAACATTGACTATTTTAGCTGTTTGCAACACCAGTTCCCTGTACATTGTGTCGAAATAGGCAATACATTAACTTTGCATGAATGCCAACATGTGTGCACAAACAAAGCCTTAAATGACAGTGACCCACACTAGAATAGTAGGCACACAAATTGATTGAAACAGCACCTCAGTGATCCCGCGCCACACCAACGCATTACTTATAGGAATTTCACACATATGACATATCTTGCTTCACACAAAATCACCTAATGAATATGCAGTGACCCCACATGATTATAAGCAGAGGGGAGAACTGTGATCCCCTGCTAATGTGTCAGATAGTTAGTCCACACAGCACTGTCCCTACACCCACTGGTGAAGATACAGGGCGCAAGTACTAAAACAATATGTAGGAGGGGGGCACATTAGCATACAGAATATGGAGTGCAAGGTTACCAAGAAATACCAGGCTATTTTAGTAATTGTTTGGTGTACCTGTCCCCTTGTGACCAAGTAATTTGATTGGCATAGCAGTCTTACATGTTTTTTGTTATGCCAAACAGTAAACTGCATGCAAGTAGCCACTTAGGAGGACATTCTGAAGCCAAATAAACATAGGAATGTTGATAAGCTACTGCCGAATTTTCTAATCGAACTTCAGAGAAAGAAATGGCAAAAGAGGTTCCAATGGCCATGGCTCTTGTATTGTTAATGTAGCAATCACAACCGTGTCTGGGGCCGTAGATAGCCGATAATGGCCTGCCGGCGCGCGTCTAGGCAGGTCTGAACGAAGCGGGGGCCACGTGAAGGGCTTAGGGCCGTTACTGGCCATGTACACACCCCCAACAAGGGGGCGATTGCTATTTGTACTGCAAGGCTCCATTCCGGGTGCACATTGTTAAAAGAAAAAAACAACATGGCCCTGCCCTATGAAACTGGAAAAGGGACTTAGTCGCGTTTCCATTTCTTTGGCGGGTGCCGTGACTGGAGCAGAAAGCTGCGGTCCATAGTGGTATGTGGGAAGTGAGGGGGCAGGGGAAGCAAAGTCTTGGGGTTGGGTGGGGAGGCAACACAAAGGGACTCTCGGTTTTCTCCCCACAATCAAAATGGTGGCACCCATGGAATGGCCTTTGGTGGCTGAGAAAAAGCAGCCAACTGCTTGACTGAGCACCCTTCACCTGTTGCGAATATCTCATTTAAGAATATAGGACTACACGGACCATAATTAAAAGTTGTGTGAACTTAACTGATGTTGCTTTAAAGCTACGACTGCCTTAACAATTTAAACATGACAAGGGATAATGCGAGCGCTATAAACTCACCTAATGCTTTACAGACAAAGACACAATCCACAAGAGCCTCTGGCAAGGAACCTGCTTAAATCATTCTTTCAGAAAGGCAGGCAACTGGCTCTGGAATACGAGATCAAATCTGCAGTTCAACAAAATGTTTTTTGACATATAAAACAAATGACCTTATAAAAATAATACAGACTCCACTTTTTCTGGTTGCGGTTCTTGTTTCAGAAGATGAGAATCTTTGAACACTCCTGCAACCCAAGAAATAGCAGGAGCACTAGCAGACTGGACTGCCCGAGGAATGTGTTTCTAACACAAACATTTAACATTAAACATTTCTGCCCCAGGGCTAGTTGATTTTACTATAAATACGCCCCTGGCCCTCCGATACCTAAAGGCACTGTACATCAAAGCTGGTATAATCTAAAACTAAATCAAAGGGACTGCACGAAAAAACAAGTATACAACAAAATGAACATAAATATATGTTTTTTTTCGAGGCCAAGATAATATTTCACAGTCAGAAGCAAGCAGAAATAAAATAATCTAAAAAGAACAGAACAACAATCTAAAGGGGGAATCTTTCACTCAGTTCGGGACAACCCAAATATAGCTTATAATCAACAGCATTTATACTTTTCAATGCCAGAAATCCGCATGAGCATCGCACAGCTGAAATAGGTTTTCAATTTAAATGTGATTGTCCTGGATGTCAATGTGTACACATTATTGCCTCCAACTAGCTCTGTCTCCTGCTGCGATCAATCAGGTTTTCCTAATGGCACGCAGGGACATGAAAATAATTGATCAGCTCATTTACTGGAAAGGTAGTTTGACGAATTGCAGGAAGCAGAAATTCAGACTGGGGGTTGAGGGTTCCCTTTCATAAATACTTCGTGGTCAAGAAAAACAAGCTAGCAGATATTTGCTAAATGTGTTATTGCGATGTGTGTCCATGTGAGCCTAAGAGGAAGTTCAAAGTACTGCAGGTCCTCTTATGCATGTTTGAAGCACTCTAACCATCTCCACCTACGTTTACCCTATACATCTTCAGGCATGCGGCACACACACCTGCGTCAACACGTATTTTCCCCTTACACTAAGCCAACTACTGAAGTTTCACTCTACTCCACAATGTACCCTCTTCTTCTATTATATGATTCTATTTCTGCCTATAGGGCGTTTTAAATCAATCTCATGCTCATACTCAATTTAAGATAAGATTCTAGTGCTGGCCTCAGAGAGTATACTGGAACATGTCCTCAAATATTCACAAGACAAACATTTTGAAAAAATAATTTATAAAGAAACACATCTGCATTGTAGAATTAGAGTGCTTATGGATGGGATGACCAAGACAACACATCTACCTCCAACATGGCAACTACTGTGATGCGGTCACAAAGGAAAAGCTTGTGATATATGGAGGATCGCTGATGGCTTCTGCTCCATCCCCGGTACCGTTTGTTGTGTCTCTCAAACTGCACCAAGACCCTCATTATGGTCCAGAGATGAAATCGCCACTGCCCCAAGAACGCAAGTGTGGCCTTATAAATATGATCCCTTTTAGAAAGAAGAAACTTGAGAACTTTAAACGCTGCCACTTGTGAGTCTGCAATTGCAGGTCTCCAAATCACCTGAGGTTGGTCACTGGCAGATGTTACCAGGCAGCAAGGAACGGATGTGTGAGTGCAGTTTGAAGGGTTCAATGCGAACCCAACCCACAATGAACAAGAAACCATAACACAGGAGAATGTGTAGGCGACAGACCATCAATGAGCCAGGTGGCAGAAAGAGAAGTGCTACCTGATTCCAAGATGGCAGTCAGCAATGATATAATCCAGGTGCACTGGGCGATGCATTGCACAATCCAACTCCCATGGGAAATGTAATGTATAGTCTGCACAGATTCAGGCCAATCACAAAGCCTGGCCATGCCCCATGTATAGCTGTAAAACCTATCACAGTGACTGGGCCAATAACTTGCACCACTTGAATTTACAAGGGGATCTAGCCAGGGACGAGGTGTGGGATGGAGTTCGGAGACAGGTTGTGAACATGAAGATTTGTGAGCTGGGCAAAAGACTGAGGGTCAAAAAACAGGAGCGATAGGTCATGGCAGCAGGAGCAGATAAAGAGAAAGAAGAGGAGAGGAGGAGGTGGGGAATTAGAGAGAAAGAAAAGGAGGTGAAAAAGGAACATCTCACAAGAGATAAAAGGCAATCAGATTGAGAATAACTATCAGAATATGGAAATTGGGCAGAGCAAAGCGCTAAAGGGGAGAGGGAGCGACCGAGAGAAGACAGTGGAGAAAGAGGACGGGCTAGAGACGGAATATCAAAAGCAAGAGATTAATGTATAAAAGCTAAGTAGAGTGGGAGGTGAGGAGGTGGGAGACCACCAAAGGGAGAGGCAGGAGAGGGGTCAAAGACAAACAATTGGTGATAGAGGATGACGAGGAGGATATCTAGAGAGAGCGCGTAGAGGAAGAGAAAACTCAGTCTAATGTGGAAGTATAGGAGCATGCGAGAAAATAGGGAAAGTATTGAGTGGGGAGAGGGGTTAATAATGAACAAGAGACCCATCAAGAGTTAGAGAAGAGGCGAGGTGAACTAAAGGAGGTGAAAAAGGGAACACATTTTGGAGGGAAGGGCAGATTATTTTTCCTCTTTAAGGCCAGTGCCAGGAAGGTACTCACAAGCTGGACAAGAGGGGATCAAGTTGACAGGGGGGACTTTAAGACAACAAGGGAGGGAGGGATTTCTTTAACCTGGGTTGTAAATGCTTATACACCTTGTCTGATGCTCGACCCCCATCAGATAACCTAAGAGTGCCAGATGCTTATGCTTGGCTTGATAGCAGAGTCTAGGAGAACCAACGTGAGAGCCTGACAACCCCTACAACAGTAGTACGATTGTGCAAAGATCAAAGGGTTCATGACACTATAAAATCCCAAAAACTGGGACAGTTTGAACCGCCTGGGTGGTGGTCTTGAACTCAGGCAAAGTGACAACCATGGACCTAAAAAAGGCCTGGAATCTGGCTAAGTGTAATACTATGGTATACCATTTGCACTCCCATCACTACTGCATCAGTCAAACCTAAATTCTACCATAATTCAAACCTGAATTCTAATGCCCTCTCCCAACCGGTTTATGTTTGCTCTGTCCGACTTTATGTGCGCTCTAAGGGCTTTGGGCCTGTGGCACGTTACAAAAGCTAAACTAAATAAATAAATAATGCCTTGACAAGAATTAAACAACTAATAAACTTGAAGTTGGTCTCAAGGTTTCTGAAGCTCGCTTTGACACTAAGGTAGCCATGCCTATAAAAACAGGTTGCAGCACTATAATAGGGCGTCTGGGACCCTGTAATACTCAGAGGGATACAGCAAGCCAGTCATAGAGGTGGAGGCAGGAGTTAGCAGGGGATGAGGGGGGAGCGGGGGAGAGAGGAGGAGGACAAGAAAAGGAGGTTCTTGAGGAGCTTCCGGAACTTAAGGAGATCCGGCTCAAGTCAGAGGGGCAGGGAGATCTCATTCCAGAGGGAGGCATCTACACCCCACTCTTTGCTTAGGGAAACAACGGATTCGCAGAGAGTTGGCGTTAGCAGACCGAAGGGCTCTAGTAGGGAGGCATTTAGGGAGAGAGAGATAGATGTAGCAGGATCCTACGCCCCAGATACCCTTGTTAATGATGTAGATGGTCTTGAATTTGATCCTAGCAGCAACCGGAGCCAGTCAAGAGTAATTAGGGCTGGAGTCTTGCAGTCCTATTCTGGATAAGTTGAAGGGGATGAAGGGAAGAAGAAGGAAGATTCGGGAAGAGGCTGTTATGGTAGTCAAGCGTAGAAAGGACCAGAGCTGGAAACATTGAGTTTCTGGGGGGGAAAGGTAAGAAAAGGAAAAGATAAGAAAAGGAAGAATACCTCTGAGGAGGAGTAGTTGATAGTGGGCCTTCATGGCAAGGTCTGCGATGTGAGGAGAGAAGGAGAGAGAGGAATCAAAGATGACACCAAGGTTTTTTGCCTCACCGGAGCATGAGCGGAGGGGCCTGTAGAGGACGGCCAGAGCGAGGGAGGGAAGGTGGGAGCAGGGGTTCCAATGAAAAGGATCTCAGTCTTACTGGCATTAAGGCAGAGATCATTGGCAGCACACCAGGACTGAATGGAAGTCAGACAATCATGATTAGAGAGGAGGAAGAGGAAAGGTTGAAGGGGAGCTGTGGGTCGTCTGGAAGTGAGGGGAGAAAGAAGAGATCAGATGGGCCAAGGTAGATATTGAAAAGCCACGACGAGAGGATACAGCCTTGAGGGACACCTCACGTGGAGAGTGTGATAGGGGAGAGAAAAAGGCCTGGTTGAACCTGGGAGGGTCTTTTGGAGAGGAAGGAGGTCAACCAGCCCAGAGCCAGACCCGTGATGCCAAGGGTGTCACAGACCCGATTTATCAGGGTGGCATGATTGACCGTGTCAAAGGTGGAGGAAAGATCAAGGAAGATACGAACGGAAGGAGCGTTAGAGTGTAGAGCAAATACTCCTCTCCACAAACCCTGCACCCTGGCCCAGCCCAGCCCAGTTTAAGGATTAATCCTCCCAAAACCGTTCAGGAGTGTAAATGAAGCATAGGAGGTAAACACTGGCTAATGGAAGGCAAAGCCTATCAATGGGCTTTCCACATTAAATCCATAGAGATGCTTCAATGACATTTTTCTCAATCATTTGCCCTGTAATTTGACATTTGTTTTGTTCTAATTTGTCCTTGTCACCTTTGGTCGATCTCCCATCTTGCTGAACCTCATTACGGGCCATCTCCTTTGTATAGCTCTCCTCTTGTTGTCTCATAACTTTCTCATTGCTCTCTCTTTCACCATTCCATCCTCGACTCTCAAGCCCACCCTGCTTTCATAAGTCACTTTTTAGCTCTTGTTGCTGTACAAACTTCTCTTTCAACTACTCACTGCCTCCTTTTCTTGTCTTGTAAACATTTATAAAAATTAAATTTGGAACCAAAATATTTCCAAACGTAAGCAAATTAAGCTAAAAGTTGTCCCTTTTATAGGTGTACTATTCTTTTTATCATTCACATTTGCTCTTTGTTTTTAGTGGCATGCGACGAGTTTGCGGAACACTTCCTGATTTCCTTTTCAATCATTCAGCTTTTATTTTCAGCAGCTCGTTGTTTGCACTTTGGCGACGGGACATCTGAACGCAGAGGGAATCCGGGAGGCACTTTTGAATCTGAGGATCGCTATTGTAGTCTAGAGCATGTGCCGAGGCTATGCAGGTCTGGTTTATGCAAGCCTCCCAATTGTGTCATTGCTTGGAGAGTTGTTTAGAATGTTCGGATTTGTCCAACATGAAAAAAACACAATGTGCCCATTGCAACTGAATGGGGACTAAGCAAAGTCAGCATGCCCTTCACGATGGTCTTCACCAAGTCTCTTTTAGGTTGCCATCAAAATGAATCTAGCTTGTGGACCGGCAGACTTTCATTTGCAAATCAATACCCTCCCCCGGCCAGAAAGGAGGCTGGTTTAACAGAATACCGTTTGGCCTTTCCTTGTTTGAATTGGTGTCGTACACCCGGGGGCAGCACATTCAGGGGATGAGACTAAGTTAACAACCCCATCAGGAGCACTTTTATCCAGCTGCAATTATTTCAGCCAATAGTTCTTGCACGCTGGAACTGGTAGACTAATACTTGGTACGGAAATATCAAGTCTACAAGTCCCCACAATGGCGTCATAGGCTTTATGTCCCCAATGCGGCATGTTGCCTAAAATAGTAACTACTAGAATGACTGTATATAGATCATACTATTTAAGGATGCAGAATACTACTATGTTAGACGATTTCATATTTGTTTTTATTAACGTTGATTTAAAGTGCTGTATCAATGATGATACTGAATAATGTGGTACTGAAGATTTCATGAACCAGCGACACTAAATATAAATACAATGAATAAGATTAAGGTATTCAGATGACTCCATGTCTTTGGGAACACTATACCTCAGTCCCTGTGTTAATTGGATCATCAAATGCATTCTGGGAGCTGTAGTTTTGGGGCCACTTCCGTTGAATAAAGTGGACTAAAGTAATAAAGACAAGGACTGAAGAATACTGTCCCCCGGTGTCTTAGAGTCATCTGGTAACATTATTTTGTATAAGAGGTGCTTATGATGACACAGGAAACGTTGGCAATTCATGAGTACGCTTGAAAGATAGGCAAATACAGTCCTAACCATTCAAAGTGTACCGAGGCTCTACCAACACATTATCTAATGTTGCAAAGGGCAAACAAAGGGAAGCTGAAGCAGGGAGTGAAGCAAAAATGGCCTTTCCCCACCTTGAATATATTTCTCCATTTCATTGGAGGGGGCATGAAATAGGCACCCTTCTTTCTATTCTTGAGGTAGAGATAAGGGGGTTGGGAGGTTACAGAGCAAAAGGTGGCATTGCGAGTTTGAATACTCGAAACACTTACACATTTAATACAAACATTTCTTCTGTTTCTATGACATAATATACCTTCCCGCGCGTTTCCTTAATCCTGTAGCTAGCATGCCACCCCAAGCAAAGAGCAAATGATGTACACATTAAAAATTTAAGAAAATAGATGTAGCATGTGGAAAAATCAAGACCTCTCTTATTCTGGGATGTAAAGTCATTAGTAATTAAAATTATACAGGGCCATTATCAGTAAGCTGAGGAATTGGTACAGAAGGAATGAAGACGAAGCAGAAACCTGAGCCACACCTAAGAAACCTAATCCTTCAAATGCAAAGTACCACAGACACTGCAACATGCAAGTAATTCCGCGCGCCTCCCCCGGGTTGCCTCCCTCCACCCCTCCCACACACACACACACACATACACCAGGATGAAATATAAAACACAGCCTACTTTCCCGCTGCGTAGACTTCTGCTGTGTCAAATAGGTTGATGCCGTTATCGTACGCCAAGGTCATCAGCTGTTCAGCCATCTGCAAAGACACGTTTTCATATAATTAGCCAAATGCAGCCAATAAGCACAGAAGATAAACATGACGAATGCAAATTAACGCTGCAGTGTTAATCGCCACCACTAACATGACAAAGGAGACCAGATGATAACACCCACTGAGGTACGGCAAAGTTAGACTGTTGCTGAATGACTGTCACTGTGCGCTCTGTTACAGGTTCCAAATTTACCATCCTCTTGCATTGAACATGTGTACATCTTCTACAGATAATTCGTGACCCCGAGTCACATTTGCAGCAGTACAGCCCACTGTAACCCTAGAATGGTACTGACAAGGGAATACAATGTTTGCAAATGACAGCACTGACGGACCGCCCCTCTTCATCATGGCCATAACCGTACAAGGACGAGTCATGTTCAGGAAACTGGCAACACACATGCCCTTGATCTTGAAAAAAGATATGCTCTCTCTCTCTCTCTGGTTTGGATGCAAAGCACAGGACCAGCCATGATATGATATGGCATTTGTAACGCGCCTATACACAAGTGTTTCAAGGCGCGACGAGGCAAGGAGGGGGGAACAAGGGGAGACACAACGATCCTACTAGGCCAGGTGTCATTCAGATCGCATGGGTAGAGGGGAAGGGAAAAGTGCAAGGGGGAAAGGGAGAGGGGAAGTGCAGTACAGGGTTAGTAGAATACAAGATAAAATAATAAGGGCCAGCTGGTGGCAAGTGCAAGGTAAGTACAGACAAGTGCTGGGAAGGGGGGCTGTAGGGATACAGAGACTATCTCGCAGTGCAGGGGTTGCCAGGGAGGCAGTGCAGGGGAGAGTGGCTGGGCCAAGGACCAAGATAGGTGAGTAGCCCAGTTGCGGATTCAGTGCAGTTTCAGTAAATTAGCAGGGGAGAGGGGGAGAGAAAGCCGAAGCGAAGAGGAAGGTTTTGAGGGGCTTCCGGAACCGGAGATGGTTCTCCTCAAGTTTCAGGGAGGCAGGAAGGCTGTTCCAGAGGGAGGCCCCTGCTGCGGACAGAGATCTACCCCCAACTCGTTGCTTGGAGAAGCGGCTGACCCTGAGGGAGTTGGTGGCGGATGAGTGAAGAGCTAGAGAAGGAAGATATTTAGGAAGAGAGAGTTGAAGGTATTTTGGCCCTAGGCCCCAGAAGGCCTTGTGGACAATGCAGAGGGTTTTGAACTTAATCCTCGCAGCCACTGGGAGCCAGTGTAGCGATTTCAGTCCTAGAGAGATACGGTCCCTGGGCTTGAGGCCAAGGACAAGTCTAGCAGTCCTGTTCTGGATGAGTTGCAGAGGGCAGAGAGTTGAGGCAGGCAGGTTTAGATAGAGGCTGTTACAGTAGTCCAGCTTCGAGAGAACCAGGGCTCTGGAGACAGTGAGCTTCTGGGGGAAGGAGAGGAAAGGAAGGATACCTCTGAGGAAGTGCAGCTGGTAGTGTGACTTCTTAGAGACGTCAGATATGTGAGGAGAGAAGGAGAGAGTGGAGTCGAAGATGACCCTGAGGCTTTTTGCCTTGCAGGTAGGAGCAGGAAGAGGGCCAAGAGAGGCTGGCCAGAGAGCTACAGGGAAGGAGGGAGTGAGTGTGCCGATGAGTAGAATCTCAGTCTTACTGGCATTAAGGCAAAGGTCAATGGCGGCGCACCATTCCTGGATAGCAGAAAGACAGTCTGAGATGAGGGAAGGAGAAGAGGAGGCCGAGGGTAACCTGAAAATCAGCTAGGTATCATCCGCATAGCACTGAAAGTTAGGGCAGAGAGCGGCGATGCTGTGGGCAAGGAGTGCCAGATACTGGTTGAACAGCCAGGGAGAGAGGTTAGATCCCTGGGGGACACCACAGGTAGAGAAAAAGATGTCAGAGAGGAAGGACCCCAGTTGAACCTGGGAGGGTCGATTGGAGAGGAAAGAGGTCAGCCACGCCAGAGCCTGACCAGTGATACCCAGGTTATCCATGCTAGGCACAAGACCAACCCGCCGTCTCCATACCCGTTTTGTTCGATTTCGAGTTTGATTCAGGTTCCATGCTGGACCCCTCCTCAGAAGGGAGTGGGATGAAACATGGTCATCCTGCAGATATATGTGTAAAGGGGGCACCTGCTCAAAAAAATTAGTTGGATACACAAAGAAATTGCGTCTGTGCTGGTTTACCATAGCAGGCTATTGAGCAGCACCAAACTCTCTCTGCTTGTTGTCACATTCGAGGAATCAAAGTACACAAGTACTTCTCTTTATTGGCTATATATTAGGTTTGACTTTGGCCACAGGGTGGGGTTTTGAAATAGTTGCCACCGATTCAGGGGTGTTACAAAATAAATCCTTCTTCCCTCCCTCAAGGTCCTTGAAGAAGCAGATGCGCGCCACCATCTCTTGGGTCGGGCTCGGCCACCACATATGCCCAATGAGCTTGATCATCATGCTTCTGGAGTGCCGCACCATGCACTGCACTAAGTGAAAGATATGATAGGTTATTCATAACGTGCCTAATACCCAGAGGTTTCTAAGTGTGGACTCGGGGATCGAACCTGTGGTGCTCTGTGTCATCTTGCTTCCAAGGCGAGCCTGTTACCCCCGAGCTATCCTCCCAAGACAATGCAAGTATGCTTTTAATCAAACCTTACATCTTTCACCTAGCATCTAAACAAGGAGGAGGGTGTTAGGGAGAATTCTCATTAATGGCTAATTTCCCTCACCCAGTGAGTACCCCAGCAGCTTTGCTGGACTTCTGGAGTTTATTTTTTTCCACTTGGTAAGAGTGTGAGCTTTTCCCCCACTCTTACCTGTGTTTTGCCAGGTATATTTCACTGTTTTTGTGATTGTGGACTCTGAAGTACACCACTTCAGTAGCCCCCTTCTTTTGTGCGTCGCACAGCACCTTCAGTGCCGTGGCACAGGGTTGTCTTTGAGACTTCCCCCCCGACTCCATTTCTGAGGCTCACTACAGTCCCCCAGAAAAGGGTAAAGTTACCAATAACTTTACCTAGTCAATCTACCACAGATCCAGTACACCCCATCTTCCATGGAGTACTGGAAAGGGTTACTTCATATCCCTTTTTATCTGTACCTCCTGGAGCATTGTTTCGCTCTTTTAACATTTAGACTTGGCTGGTGGCAGTGGTATCTACCCTAACTTTTCTACCACGATTATATTAGATAAACGTGGTATTGCTTTAGGCTATTATATTAGCCTCAAACATAAACCCGCTTGACCAAATTGTCTTTCTTTTAGCTCCGGTTGGGTTTATTCGCCGTTTCTTTTTGTTAAAGTCCTTCTTGTGTTTTACTTTGCGCGACAAACTAGGTTCGCCTTCTTTGTTCACTATCTTTTGGCGGGCTTCTGCCCAGAAGACCTCCACCAGGCGCCAGGTTTCTAGGTGGGCTGAATGTGAGGGAGAAGTGTAGTCACCCCCTGCACAGGGTATCCTAGGAAATCCAAGTCGCACTTTGCCATGATTGGCGGAGGCGGTTGTCCCGGCTGGACAACCCCCCTGCTGGGAGATTGACAGCCAGGCTGTGTGAATGGGGGTTTTGCGCATAAAAGGCAGGTGCCTTGGACTAGAAGTCTGAGTCGCCACTGGAACTACAAGGAACCGAAGAGAAGCTGAGAGAACGACGATTGCTGCAACTACCCTGTCCCGGCAAAGCCCTGCTGCAGTCCTGAGCTATCTACCCTTCAACGACTAGAGAAGATCCAGTCCGGAGTCTTCTTCCCTTGAGCCTGGTGGGGATAACCAGCTCATCTTCTTCAGCCAGAGGTCACCTTCGTGGTCGAAATCTCTGCACACTGCTGTAGTGGTCCGGATAGCCACTTGAAGAACCTCTCCTGTTTTTAAGGAGCGCACCTTTTATTCATTGTCGCTGCTGCCGGCTTCATCCCTGTGTGGTGCAGACCCCCTTCAGACGTCCTCCTTCACCTCGAAGCTTCAGGAACCGTGGGTCTGCGGGACACCAACAGGAACAACTGCCAGGGCACCAGCTGCATCATTGGAATAAGGTACTGTGGTCTGCTTGAGGAAATACGGTGAACCCCTTTTCTTCATCTTCAAGGCATCCCCTCGTCTTCCCTCCTTCTTATAACTTTTGCTTCTGAACATTGACAATATCGAAGTACTCTTGGCTACGTTGAATCGTGAAGTGTCTGTGTAATCTTCAGCAACAGATCTCCGGTGTCACTTAATCCTGACTCCGGCCCTTTGACTCTTGAACTCCTGTCTGAGTGTTTCTCGATTCTGTCTGCCTAACCAAAGTATTGCCTGTGATTTTTGCCTCCAACTCCCTCTGGGTATCTCAGGTGCTAAGTGTGTTTTTGCCCCGGTAGCATTTCATGTCACGGATATGCGTTTGGTTATTTGACAGAACTGTCAAAAAGTGATCGCAATTGTATTCGCGTTAACATGTTTTGTTTGTAACACCGGTCCATTCAAACACAGGGTACTTACCTTGAGATTTACTGTACAAAGTGAATTGGTTAGTTGTAGTATATTTTTCGTGTGGTTTTAATCTAATAGAAGTGTCGTGTTTACAACAAATGGTTTAAAAATAAATGTACTTATATTTTTCTACCTGAAACCTTGAGTCAGTGTTTGCTTGAGTCACAGTAATTGTGGTCCCTTTCTGTAATCTCTGTTACTGCTCATATACTCTTGAGATAACCCTGGCTGCTCCGCCACTGCTACCACTCTGACATAGTAGTACAGGCTTGTAGCAAAGGTAAAACTTGTATTGCCACCTGTGGTCTTAATTGTGTGTAGTGCCCCCTAAGGGCACTGCACAGGATTCTGCCTAACAGAGGGCACCAAAGTCTACCAGCCACTAATATGTATGGCCCATAATATCATAAGAGCATGCCAGTGTTGGTGGCAGCTGTTGGTTCCAGGGGGCAGGGAGCTCCTCGGAGGGCACTGGCATGAAGGATTAAATGTCAGTGGTGGCAAGTGAATATTGTTAATGAAAGGGCATTACTATCTCCAACAAATTAACACAAGCGAAGGGAGGGAGCTCTAAGTAACGTAGGAGGGTTCAGAGGGGTTCTCCTGTGAGACATTTTTTGAAAAAATACATTGAAGTGGTGCATTTTAGAGCACAATTACGAAACAAATGGGGGGGGCACACATAATTAATCATTCTTTATCCAGGCTATCACATGAAATATATCCAGCAGATACCATGCCATACTAGAATTCCCAATATGGCACTCTGGATAACATTGAACAAACAGAAGAAAGCCGCTATTGTCACTATAGACAACTTTCAAGATGCAGCCCGCCGGCATGAACGCAGAGCAACACACAGGCGAAAACAATCATGTGCACAAACACACATTTAAAACCTTGCACATGAAATGTCAATGCATTTAAACATGCACATATACAAGTTTTTGTTTGAAGTGAACTTCTTGTTCACACGCTACTGCTTTGGTGGTCTTCTCTAGTAAAAGTGGGGAAATGACAGCACTCCACAATAATCAGGTGTCCAGGCAGGCAGGCAGGCGCCAGCTTGCTTACCTAATAACCTGCAAGCGCACAGCATGTGGCACTTCAATGCCCTAGCCGTAGGGCCAGCGCGGCGCACACGCCTTACCTGCGTGCCTCTTTTTGTTTAATCGCAGTGTTTTGCTGCCAAGCCAGCCCCGAGGGAGGCAGGTGGTGGGGGTGCACCAGATGTGTAGCAGGTGTCCACGGGAGCAACAATTCCCCCTTAGGGCTGGGCACTTGTTATGGTCAGTGCTTTATATGAGATGTGAAATCGAAGGTGGATTCTAACAAGAGGCCGTGGGATAAACAGTTATGGTTGTTGCCTAAAAAGGGGCGGGTGCACGCACCAACACACCAAATAATACACCATGAGAACCTGCAAACGTGTTTTGGGTCACTCAGCATGGTCTCAGGTGTTCTTGTTTGCCTCTAATCAACAGATCACCAACAAGAAAGAGGAGGGGTTAAAGAACAGCAATGTGGGTTCTTAGAGCATTTTGGGAACATAAAAATGACCACTGATTTTAATATTTGACAAATATGTCTGTGATAGTCAATTAAGAATGAAACTTCCGTGCATTTAATGCACACTGGGCTTGGTACTCATTTTATTTGCTGCACCCCACCTCTAAAATGTTTTCAAACCACAGACCATATATACTCGTTAGACAACCTTACCCTGGGGAGACCTGCGTTGTCTTTCTAAAGCAGGATGACATATTTCGCTCAAAGCATTCCTTTCACAGCTTGTAAGTGGAATTCATTACAGTGGTCCTCATAAGGCCCCAACATTGCCCTGGGGCCCATGCTGCTAGAGGATAAGTCCAGCTTTCCTTAGGACAGAGGTCCTCAGTCCTTCAGTTTTTTTTCTCCGCCACCACATCTGTTCATTTTCTCTTCACGTCTGCTTTCATCTCTTTTTTTCTTCGATTCCCTTCTCTCTCGTGCAGGTCTCTGGTTTCTTGCTCTGCGATTCCTCCTCGCCACACTCTGAACTGTACCTTGCTCTCCATGCTCCTATCTCCCGCAACTCTCGACATTCCCCTCCACCCCCCTCCACTCCCTTCCATTCTTATATTGTGTGGACCTAAGCTGCCTAATTACTCAAGTGGGCAAATGTGCAAGGATTGTGTGAGTGTG
Organism: Ambystoma mexicanum; assembly: GCF_040938575.1. NCBI lineage: Eukaryota > Metazoa > Chordata > Amphibia > Caudata > Ambystomatidae > Ambystoma > Ambystoma mexicanum. The sequence goes on along the minus strand of NC_090929.1, from coordinate 580,709,612 downwards.
CATGGTGATTGGCCACGATTCATAAGAACTATGAATTTTCTAGGTGCTAATATTCTGCTGCCAATGCGCACTGCAGCTCTGCAGGCCTACATGCGCCATATTAGACTTTCAACATACTTCTCTTTTGGATTATCCCCTTGTGTCACGGTAGCAAGGCCACATGCATCTGCTTCCCCTGGGACACTCAATCTTACTGATTCAACCCAGCCTGGTCTATGGTGTAGAGGCTGGAGCCCACTGATTTGGTTATTCACATTTTCAGTTTGAAACCTCCCTACTGGTTGGTCTCTCTTAGGAAGAGCCATAATCTCATTCATTAAATGATCAGAGTGGCCTTGGTATTGTTTACTGATCTGCTGCTGCTCCTCTGTGCTAATGAGGGCAGACTAGTCTCTAAAAGCCTCCCTAGTATATAACACCAACTTGATTTTCATTTCCTCACTAAGCTCTTCTCTACAGCCTTCTGCAGTCTTTGATATCTGCCCAGGATCGTGCCGCACATGGCACACAGAAGCGACAACCAAATGTTTCTCCTACTCTATCCTCTTTGCGGTATCCACTTTATCTGCCTCCTTCTGGTTTCCTGAACACCACGGGTTCCTGGTGAAATTATCTGTTCTATGAGTAAACGTCTTGCTCTGGTCCTAGGTATGTTCCAGACAGCCTTCTGGAACATTTAGTCTTTTCCATTGGAATATTCAAATGTGGCATTTAAACCAGTGATACCACATCCCTGGGGGAATAAGGGCTATGGTATCTTGCCTCATCTACCCACAGGGAGGTACTTTGGATAGCAGTTGGACTAACCCGGTAAAAAAGAATGAGTACTCAAAAAAGTTTTGCCACAATAAAGTCAAGAGTTGATCAATTGCTTCAAGAGTTGCATTGTGTTATGTAGATTATCTAGAATTCCATAAATAACCAATAACCCCAATACATATATCCCTACACAAATGTTTAAACAATGGCATGGCTATACGTCTTGACAATAACATGCTAAATATATTGATCACAGACATTATTCTGATGAGAGATAGCTATTTCTTACAAAGGTAGACTTTCCCCTAACTCCACTATAAATATGCACCCACAAAACGGATCATCCCGACTTCTGTAAACAAATCTATCAAACTCTAATTATATGTACGGTTTGTGTCATAATTCTACAGAGGTGATCATTTGACATGTTAATGTTAAAAGTATTTGTATAGCGCACCGTCCCCAACAGAGTTGGTCTCCAAACATGTGAACCTACATTTCACAGGCAATGGATTCTCAGGATTTGGGACAGGATTTCTGTCACAAGGTCCCTGAACCCACAGACTATTTTAGTTTCAAGGTTCTTTAACAAACAGGTCAGTGATGAGTTCTCCAGGAGTGATGCTAGATGAGATGGCGAGAAAGTGCATACCCGCCCCTGAACAACCCACCCTCTATAGCGATTATCCCCCCCCCCACCCCTTGACCTACTCTCATTCTCCTCCCTTCTTGCCGGTCCTGCCTAAGGTTGACCTGACCTGCTAGGACCTACCTGATCTGTCCGACTAGGGAACTACTCTGGACCTCTGCATTCTCTGCTTGTGTTATCACATTTTCCTCAATTTTCAATGTTACCACTTCTCGCTGTTCTCTATTAGCACCAGTTGTTGATACCAACAAGGTCTTCTTCCTACTACCACCACCACCACCACCACCACTTCCCATGGCTATCCCCTCCTTCTTAGGGCTACTACCTCTGGATGAGATTAAAACCATATCATGGGTACCACCTTGGGCTAGTGTCACCACCTCCTACGTACCACTACCTATTTCAGGTGTTGCCACTCCTCCACACTGCCACCTTGGTCTGACATTACCACTGCTGATATTACTACCACCTCTCCTCCCCCTTTGTTCACTACCTCTTTCCCCTCCATTTCCAGTTCTTCCATTTTACTGTTACTACCTCCATGTCTCCCCTGCTGTCACATCTACAGCTTTCTCAGTCTCTCCAACTACTGCCTTTAAAAATGCCCTCCAATCTCCAACCTTCTCCAAGTGTACGCCTCCTACAACAGACACTAACCAAACGGGCTTATTACCGAAGGCACCTGGGCTGCTTTAGGATTAGTGGGCTGGACCAAACTATAACTGGCCTGTCTACCATTGTTGGAATTGAAATGATATTATGCCTCCTATCGCAGTATTTGAATGTGTATTGGCCTACGCCAAGTTGTCTAAAATATCATGTAAATAGACTCCGCGGCAAGGTCTTGACCTTAACGAAAAACTATGTAAGTCGCCATCTTGGATTTAGCTGCCATTTTAGGTTCTCTTGTAATGTGGAAGTCACCCTGAACATCAAAATGGAGGCCGATTGACATTCTGAGTGAGATTCTGGCCGTTGTGACCTCCACACATGAATAATTGATATGCCTGCAGGCCACTTGTCGGGGTCGCGAGCTGAGACCTTGTCCTATCCCTGACCTATGTGTAAATGAACAACTGTATCAGCGGAACTGATCAAAATGCATACATTATGGGATTGACCTGGCAAGGAACCCTAGGCCTGGTCCCAAGAATGGTTAACCCGCGAGGGGGTTGGCCAAGGGCTGGATAAAGGATATAAAAGCCCAAGTATTCCAATGTACTTGTCTCTCTACTAATGCATCGAACCCTCGTTGAAGTTCGTTACGTTACTCTGAGAGCCAAATAGCTATCCGTTTGTCAATTGACTTTGGTAACTGTTGTAGCTTTTAAATAAAGCACTTTGTATGTCCTTTGTAACCTGTGTTGGTGTGTTTCCTTTGGGCTTCCCAGCCTCATATCAATTTTTATGTTTTCACAGTTGGCGCCCGAATAGGGACCCTCAAGATTGATGCCGGATCATTGAAGGTTGACACAGACTATCGAACCGGGATCGGACGGTGTGATTCTGCGGGCCCGACCGAACGAGACGCGATACCTCGGCAGCTCTGCACGATCCGATCCTTGGACGATAGTCGTGTGGTCTGACACGGCATCTTGACGAGGGTCCATTTTTTGAGGCGGGCAGATTTGTCGAAACCACGAAACACAAGGTAAAATTCGTTAGGTAAGTTCTTTGATAAACCGTACGGTCCTCCTTAGGTTTGGTCAGGTGCAGTCGTGACCCGGCTCTTAATTTAACCCCGACAATTTGAATTTGGCGTATTGTATCTGCAGACACAATTATTGACCAGGTAACACCAATTTTCTGTGAAATGCCTGGGAAATTGTCTAGCTGATTTAGGGCTCTGTTCCGCAGCGATCGACAATCTTTGGAATTTAGCCGCCCGGCACCACAGGAGGGGTCGCCGGCATGTACTATGTACTGTAAGTATGGCATTAGTAGTATAGTATTTAATGATATTTGGCACAGACAGACCAGACATGCCTCCGAATTTCAGTGGCCAATCAACAGCAGTTTTGAGATCCCCCGTTTTGAATACCTAGAATCAGTCTTGCTAAAAAAGAAGGCTAGACCTGCAGTCTTTGATGTTTTACAGAATTGGAAAAAAGAAGCGTTACAGCAGCTTAAAAGTAGGGATAAACATGCACGGCGTCATAAAACAAATGCCGAAAAAGCGTTGTTATATGATAAAGAAAAACATTCAGAATCAGTTAAAAATATGGATAGGGCTTTTTCACTTGGAATCCAGAAAATTTACCTCTCTAAAGATTTCCATGTTTCCGAAGAATTTATTGAAAAATCGTTAAACGAACGCAGGCCTGGTGCCTCTGCGCCACCTCCGTATGATTCTACTTTGGGCGCTCTGCCCATTCCTGCTGTTGTTCCTGCTGTTATTCCTGCTCCCCCTGTATAACCTATTGTTCCTATTCCTCTAGTTGTTGTTCCTCCACCTATCGTACCGCCCCTTCCTCCTGCGCCGATAGTTGTACCTTTATTAAATCTACCTGCACCTCTGCTCCCGAGTGGCCCCGTATTGACTACAGTTGATCAAGGTGCAGGATCAAAGATCGTCACTTGTAATACTGTTTCTGCAGATAAGAAACAGGAATTGTTTGCATGGGCTAAGCACTGTATGGAGAAAGGTGATCAAGTTAATGTTTTTTCCACATTATCTAATTTGAACAGTTTTCCCCGAGAAAAATGTTTTTATCGAAGGTTTGGGGACTCATTTATGTGTGATGTGGGGTAGATTACAAAATTTCGGATCTTCCACAAGGGGTGAGAGATCTAAATGCTTTGGCACTTTCGAGGGACACAGAGCAGAAAGTACATGGTCATGTTGAAAGATTGTTTGAGTATAGGAGGGACTTTGAAAAGTCACGAGATGAGGATGACGAAGACGATAGTATGTATGTACAGAAACGGTTCCTTCCGTGTCGTAGATCGGCACCTGAGGAAGTACGAATTTGTACCAAAGATGCGATCCGGTGGATCTCAGATTCATCGATTCCGCCAGATGAAGTATACCACACGTATAGTCAGTATACAGTAGAAATGCAAAGAAAGGTAATTCAGGTAATGGTACAGTACCTGCAAGAAGAATGTGTAAGAAAGAAGGTTAGTTGCCCCATAGAATTATTGGGGATTTGTAAAAGGGCTTTTTCGCCCGACACTTCTTCGGCTGCCTTAGCGCTCGACCTGGCTCTGTTGCTTAGTAAGCGGCCGGAGGTACCTATATCTCAGTTGCCTATGAGAGAGGTTCCTCCGACCTTTGTCCCAAAAGTTGAGATTCCCGCCAACGCTGGGACTGGTGCCCCCGCTGTGGATATCCCTGCACATTATGTATCACAATTCGTTCACGTCCCGTTTTCACGACAGGAAGTGAACACTATTAGACAATCAGTTCCCGATATCAGGAAAAACCCGACAGGGTTTTACAAAGAAATAGAGTCCGTCTTGCAGTCCTCCGTGTTCAACTTAAGTGATATTGATTTGCTATTTCCTGTACTTCTACCCGTAGATGTATGGAAGCAGGTTCGGACAATAGACGATGTGCCAGGGTTGGGAGATACGTGGGCTAATATGATTAGGATTGATGGGGAAAGACCAGCAGGTGAGAAACCACCACAGGTAATACTTACTTTGCCTGATAGAATTGTCGCAAAATTAAAAACTATAATTCCAGAAAAAAGAATTATTTGGGACAAGCTTACGGCCTGTGTTCAAGGGAAAACTGAAGGCGCCACCGAATTCTTTAACAGATTCGAGCAGGTATTTTCTGACTTCAGTGGACAGGATTTGGGTAAAGAGTCTGGGAAAAGGTTGTTTGTGGACAAATTTGTACGTGGATTGTTGCCTGACATCCAGTCACAGATTATGTCCTCTGAGAGCGCTTGGCAGGCAAAATCTCAATCTGAGGTTTTGCACATGGCTCAGTATTATGAGAACCGTGTTAATAATGAGAAGGACAAAATTGAAAAGAGGAAAGGAGATTTGAAAACCAAAGTATTATTACAACAAATTGTTAGAAACCCCAGAGGAGGCACGACACAGACCAGAGGTCAGTATGTCCCACAAAGAAATGCTCCTTTGGGTCCTGCGAATATTAATCAATGTGCTTATTGCCGCCAGGAAGGTCATTGGCGAGCACAGTGCCCCGTCCTTCGACAACGGTCAAATAGTGCGTTTGGGGGTATGGGTAGACGACCTAGAGGCCGCCCTGGAGCAGGGGGCCCTGATAGAGGTCAGTTTTTACAAGATCCACAGAAACCTTTTTCGCAGGAAAATCAGACCTCGAGTGTGGACTCGAGGAACATATTTGATCACCCTTCTGCTGCCTATCTTTCTGAAGTGCTTCCTTCTGACGAGGCTCTATTTTATTAGGACTGCCCGAAGCAGGGTTTGGAACCTTCACCTATTCCCGTTAATCAGAATGGCCCCTACGTTGAATTATTAGTAGGGAATAGAAAACACCAGTTTTTGATAGACACTGGAGCACAGAAGTGCTCCATTGATCATTCCCGGGTTCCAAACATTCCACTGTCAGGGCAAACAAACGTTTCCGTAGGTTTTTCTGGTATAACAATTGTCTGTCCGGTTTCTTCACCGGTGTCGGTTTCTTTGGGTCCCTTTACGGACCATTGCCCTTTTCTTTTGACTTCGAACTGTGGAGAGAATTTGCTGGGGTTGAATTTGTTAAAGAAATTGAATGCAGTAATTCATTGTTCCTCTGATGGAGTACGGCTGACGGTTTCACCACAGCAACTTTCTAATTCTCAGTTCCTGATTCGACCTTTACCTCCTGAGTTTAGCATTGTCCCGGAATGTTTATGGGCGGTTGACGACAATGATGTCGGGGTATTACAGATTGAGCCCGTTAAAATAGTTTTGAAACATGGAGTGAAACTACCACGCATTCCGCAGTATAAAATATCAGTTGAGGGCGAGCGTGCTTTGAAATGCATCGTCTCCGATTTTGTGCATCGTGGGGTGATCGAGGAGATTACAGGTAGTTTGTGTAACAGTCCGATCTTGCCTGTATATAAGAAAGGCGACAATGCGATCCCATACCGGTTCATAATTGATCTTCGTGCTATTAACAGAGTTGTCGCCCCACAATTTCCAATCGTGCCTGATGTGACGACGATATTGACAATGATCCCTGCTACGGGTACGCACTTCAGCGTTGTGGATCTAAAAAACGCTTTCTTTTGCATCCCTATACATAAGGAAAGTAGATATTTGTTTGCGTTCACCTTGGGGGGACGCTCATTTACATTCACAAGGGCACCTCAAGGGTATACTGAAAGTCCAAGCATTTATAGTAGAGCTTTGAAAGAGCAGCTCGATACCCTTGAATTGCCACCTACCTGTACACTGCTTCAATATGTTGATGATTTGCTTTTGGCTGCAGACTCTGAAAGTGCTTGTAAAGAAGGCACTGTACTGTTGCTTGTTCATCTAGCTAAAAATGGTCATAAAGCTTCGCTCAAAAAATTTCAATATTGTTGTCAGGAGGTCGCCTATTTAGACTACCTCCTGTCAAAGGAGGGGAGAAGATTGACACCTGAAAGAATAAAACACATTTCTGGCATATCTGTTCCAAATACACAGAAGGAAGTCAGAGCCTTAATAGGTATGGCTTCTTACTGTAGGTTGTGGATCCCGAACTTTTCACTAGTGATAAAACCGATGTTGGCTTTGACGAAGAAGGGCTTTTCTCTGCCACTGCCATGGAAATCGGAACATCAACGATCATTTGAGCTTCTCAAAACCGCGTTATGCTCTGCACCGGTTCTGGGTACTCCAAATTATGACAAGGCCTTTGTATTGTTTGTGCATGAATGTGATGGATGTGCTTTGGCTGTGTTAACACAGGAACACGGAGGGAAGAATAGGCTGTGCGGCTACTACTCCTCCGCCCTTGATCCTGTCGCATGCGCTTTGCCAAGATGTTTGCGAGCTGTCGCTGCTGCTGCCGCGTCTGTAAAACAGAGTGAGGGAATGGTCCTAGGCCATGATTTGATTTTGATGGTACCTCACTCTGTAGATATCCTATTGAACAAAACCCAAACGCAACACCTCACCTCTGCGCGGTTAACAAGGTATGAATTAATTCTGTTTGCCGCTCACATTCAAATTAAGAGGTGTTGTGTTCTTAATCCGGCTGAACTCTTACCTTTCCCGCAAAACACTGTTTGCGGTGACGAAGAATTACATGATTGCCTGTATACCACTGAACAAGAAACGAAGGGCAGGATAGATCTTATAGATACTCCTTTGGACAATGCAGAAGGGGAGCTGTTTTGTGATGGCTCCTGCTTCAAACTTTCAGATGGTACATCTACAGCTGCTTATGCAGTTACTACAGTTGTTGAAACTAAGAGAATTTCGCATAACTCCGCGCAGGCCGCAGAGATTATAGCATTGACCCGAGCTTGTGAACTCTCCCAAGGGCGTATAGTAAATATATATACTGATAGCCAGTACGCCTTTGGGGTGGCTCTGGTCGGAAAGAGGGTTCCTGACCTCACATGGGACCAAGATCCAGCATGGCCCCTTGATAGTACAATTACTCTCGGCACTCTCACTCCCTAGGCAGTTAGCGATCATGAAATGTGCAGCACATCGTAAGGTCATAGATGATGTGGGAAAAGGCAACGCTTTTGCGGACCTGATAGCCAGGCAAACGGCCACAGACCTTAGCACGGACATGTATGCTTTGAGGGTAATGAAAGATGCTTATATAATGGATGAAGGTATTGGGTCGGTGCGAGATATTCAAACCGATGCCACAGTAGAAGACTCTAAAAGGTGGGCCGAAGGAATGGGGAAACTAGATGATGATGGGTGTTGGGTAGATACATCTGAAGGAAAATGGTTGCTCCCTGATTCATACGTACTGGCAATGGTTACGATGGCACACGGTCCTACACATGTGTGTGCTCAGCAGATCACGAAAATATTAGAACAAGTTTGGGTGAATAACAAGATTCCGGAGACTGCCAAACATCATGTCCGAAATTGTATGATCTGCTTACAGCACAATGTGGGTAAGGGGACAGTAACTCCAAGGGGAAGCTTTGGGCCCCCTTCTGTTCCCTTCGAGGTCATTCACTTTGATTTTATTGAGATGGAACGGTGTAACAATTTGAAATATGTTCTTGTAATTATTTGTGCCTTCAGTAAATGGGTCGAGGCTTTCCCTGTTAAAGATGCTACCGCCATGACCACTGCAAAGATTATGGTAAAAGAGTTCTTTCCTCGATTTGGGCTCCCGAGGGTAATTTGGTCGGACAATGGTCCTCATTTTGTTGCAGCAGTAATTTTCCAGATATGCACAGCCTTACGTATTGAGAAACAATTTCACTCAGCTAGACATCCTCAAAGTGCTGGGTTGGTGGAAAGACACAATGGTATCTTAAAGAATAAGCTTGCAAAAACATGTGCCGATACCAAACTGAAATGGCCAGATGCCTTAACTATTGTATTATTGGCTATGCGTACCACACCTCAAACTAAGACTGGGCTTTCTCCATTTGAGGTAGTGATGGGGAGACCTGCTAATATTTGGGGGTCTCCCAAAACCTAAAGCCCTGAGAGAGGTGGAAAATGTATTGCTTGTAGACTACTGTAACCAGTTAACTAAAAACCTGTATTTCATTTATCACCAGGTGCACTCAGCTTTACCTGTACGGTTCACGGGCCCAGGACACGATATACAGCCTGGAAGTTGGGTCCTAGTGAAGGCCTACGAAAGGTCTTCCTGTCTCGCTCCTCGTTGGAAGGGACCCTACCAGGTGCTGTTGGTCACCCGGACAGCAGTGCGGGTGGCTGGGAAGAAACACTGGATCCACGCGACGCATGTCAAGAAACTTCCTCACCCGACGCCACACGTTACAGAAGAAGCAGAACCCCTCGCTGATGCTACAGTCTCTGATCTTGGAGTAGCAAACAGCGCTGTGAGTGCGTCAGAGAATTTCTCTGAGCCCGAGGAGCTTGGGGAACAGTCCATTTCGTCTCTGCACTCTCTTGAAAAATCACTTCCGGAAAACACTGTTTCAAGCTCTGCGACTTCCGTCGCCTTTGACACGTCGCTTCCCTCAGGAAGTGACGACACCTTATTTTCGGACCAAACAATCTTGGGTACCACCAGGTACAACCTTCGACGAAGAAAATAGAACTACGGCACAGGTTTTCCGTGCATTTGGAAAAGGGAAGTGATTGGAAGTTTTCTTTTGTATAAGAAAGTTTCTGTTGAACAAAAGGGATTCTGCTGGCTAGGGTTGGGAAGGACTAAGAAATCGCGCGACCGTGGCGTCGCCAGCAACGAACATTGGGGTCATCGATTGAAGAACTACAATGCCTGCCACCTCCACTGCTGCTCCCCGCACTGGACTTGTGAATAAGGGGGTGACCAACTTGGACAATGAACAATGTGCCTGGGCCCCAAAAACGTACTGCTGTGTTTTGATAATGATAATTGTTATTTTTGCGATTATTGCTATAGGACTTTGGTACTTCGAAGAAATCTATCCTCTAAAACCTTTGCTACCAACCGAGATTGTACCAACTGCTTGGACTCCCTCTGTACACCTTCACACTCTGTCCCCTAGAGACTCCCAACATAGACAAAAATATCATAATAACACCCTAATGATAGTAATGAATGCAACGCATGCCATTTTTAATAAGAGTAATTGTTGGATTTGTACTCATTTACCGCAACATGGGAACAAGGGACTGGGATGGTATATTCACCCTTTACCTTTAACAACTGCTTGCTATGCCTCTCTTAGAGCACTATTCTTTGGCCGTTGGAATGATAGCATCTCAGGGAACTTTGATGGAACTAATCTGAATGATTTTGAGAAACGTGAATTAACTCCCCTGGGATGCTCGCTTTTTGCAAATAGAAGTAAACCTAATGTCGCTTCTATTAGGCCGTCTGATAAACTGTCTCTTCCCTTTCAAACTTTAATTTCCTTTAAAATGGCTCCGATAGGCAATAAGGACGCCGTGCCTCCTTCTTACTCTATAAATCATAGCCCTGACTCGGTCCCCTTTTGTGTACAAAGAAATGGCACTCGGCCAATGGGAGATTTTGAAGGTTGTAAGAACATTGTGAATTTGACTGGAGAAAACAGGCCTCTGTATGTAGGGGTGCCTGTTTATTTTGTTTGTGGTAGTTTAGCATTTACCTGGTTGCCCAAGGATTGGCAGGGAACCTGTTATTTAGGAATCCTGTTACCCGGGATATTTGTAGCTAGTACATTGGAGGTTTCTAAGGCTCGCCCACGGCGGGACAAGAACGGAGATACCCCTGGGCAAGTATTGGGAGATATAGCAAAATCAGTTGTGCCCTTTTGGGGACAAATAACAAACTCTGAGAACATTAGGGGATTAGCAAGGGTACTGGAGAGAACGATCAACCGGACCACGGACATACTCTACAATATGACACTAGAACAAAAAGCAATAAGATTGGTAGCACTCCAAAATCGGATGGCATTAGATGCCATTCTGGCAGAACGAGGTGGAGTATGCAAATTAGTAGGGTCCGCTTGCTGTGTTTTCGTACCAGATTCCTCGTCGACAATTTTTAAAGCAATACAGAACTTGCATACTCTTAGTTCTGAAGTACATATCCCTGTAGGAGATTGGAATCTTAGCACCTGGTTCTGGGATTCTTTACGATCTTGGGGTTGGAAGGTGCTTTCTGTCATTCTGGTTATTTTGGGGATCCTGCTATTCCTTTGTTGCTGTTTTCAATGTCTTCCGAGTATATGTGGAATGCTAGGGGGATGTTGTGCCCAAGCAGTGAGCACAATAGGGCATAGAATATATGCCCCAGATACAGCATCTAAAGAGTTTGTGTTACAAGAGGTTCTGATGAACGACCTAATGGCTATAGATATTACAGACAATGATTCGGGATGTATGGATGACAACACATGGAGTTATTTGCAAAAGTATTAGAAATGATATTAGCACTTGGCATAGGCCAAAAGGAGGGTCTGTTGGAATTGAAATGATATTATGCCTCCTATCGCAGTATTTGAATGTGTATTGGCCTATGCCAAGTTGTCTAAAATATCATGTAAATAGACTCCGCGGCAAGGTCTTGACCTTAACGAAAAACTATGTAAGTCGCCATCTTGGATTTAGCCGCCATTTTAGGTTCTCTTGTAATGTGGAAGTCACCCTGAACATCAAAATGGAGGCCGATTGACATTCTGAGTGAGATTCTGGCCGTTGTGACCTCCACACACATGAATAATTGATATGCCTGCAGGCCACTTGTCGGGGTCGCGAGCTGAGACCTTGTCCTATCCCTGACCTGTGTGTAAATGAACAACTGTATCAGCGGAGCTGATCAAAATGCATACATTATGGGACTGACCTGGCAAGGAACCCTAGGCCTGGTCCCAAGAATGGTTAACCCGCGAGGGGGTTGGCCAAGGGCTGGATAAAGGATATAAAAGCCCAAGTATTCCAATGTACGGTCTCTCTACTAATGCATCGAACCCTCGTTGAAGTTCGTTACGTTACTCTGAGAGCCGAATAGCTATCCGTTTGTCAATTGACTTTGGTAACTGTTGTAGCTTTTAAATAAAGCACTTTGTATGTCCTTTGTAACCTGTGTTGGTGTGTTTCCTTTGGGCTTCCCAGCCTCATATCAATTTTTATGTTTTCACACCCTTTTGGCGTTCAGTTTTCACTCGCTTACATTGCAACATCTAAGCTGCAGTCTCTTCTGTCTCCAGCTTTTGAATTAGATGCTGGAAACACACTTAGTAAGCTGTATAAACTCTTTCTTCCTATTCGGTAATGCACATAGTGGAATTGCAACATTGTATTCCAAAGTGACACTCTTGCCAGGGAAGGAGTAAGTAGCTTACCTGTAACTCCTGTTCTCCATCATTGGTAACTTTCATAGATTCACATGCTGTGAATATTCCCTGGCGTTAAGCTGGGAATCCTCGGTTACCTTTGGATATTACTTTTTAAAAGAAAGGTTAGGTGTATTTTGTATGCTGTCAACCTCGTTATGGGTGCTTTAGGCCCATCTGATGGGACATCAAGTTGTAAGCTCCTTCTCTCCAGCCCTTCCTCAGATTCTGACCTGTCATGCTGGGCTGTGTTTTGGCAACTGAGAGCCTGTACCTGGGCGGGGCAGATGGAGGGCACATGTGAATCTATGAAAGATACCAATGCTGGAGAACAGGAGTTACAGGTAAGCAACTTACTCCTTCTCCAGCATTGGATCTTTCATAGATTCACATGCTGTGAATACATTAAATAGCTGTATTGCTTTAGGCGGGTGTAGGCAGGTGAAGGGGACTCCTACCTTATTGGAAAAGACGCTGCAGAACTGCTCTCCCCGTATGAGCATCCGCTGTGTGCTGTTTATCCAAGCAGTAGTGCCTGGTACACGTGTGGGGCACGCTCCAGGTTGCCATCTCCTGCCGACAGGGCCGCTGATGCTGCCATGGCTCTTATGAAATGAACTCGGGCGTGCCTTTGAAGGCTCTGCCTGCTTTCGTGTGGCAGAACGAAATAGCCAAAGTGACCCATCTGGACAAGCTTTGTTTGGATATAGCTTTACCCTTATTGGTAGGGCCGAAAACTACGAAGAGTTGTGTGGACGCCCTGAATGACTTAGATCCTTCTAAGTAGTACTTGATGGATCTTTTTATGTCCAAAGAGTGTAACACCACTTCCGTTGACATAGAGGATTCTGGAAAAAATACAGGTAGCGCTATGTTTGCATTTTTTGTGGAATTCCGTGGGAACCTTTGGAATCAATTTTGGATTGGTCATAAGAAGCACCCATCTTTGCGGAAGCGAAGGTAGGTTTCGCTGACCGCCAATGCCTGCAATTCTGACACCCTTTGGGATGATGTGATTGCCACTAGGAAGGCTACCTTCCAGGAAGCGTGCTTTATGCTGGCTGTGGCCATTGGCTCGAAGCTTTTTCATTAGTTCTGAGAGGACTGTATTGAGGTTCCAATCGGTTTAGTTGGAGGGAAAACTCTAAAAAGCCCTTTTAGGAAATGCTTCACCTGCCTGTCGCTGACTAAAGATGTGGAGCTTCTTTTCCTTGTATACCTGGAGATGGCCAAGTGTACTTCCATGGACGAGTGACAGACCTTGTTTCGCTAGCAGGAGTAGGTAAAGGAGAAGATGCTCCAGAGTGACTTTGAGCGGGTCCAGCGTTTGCTGCCATCGACCAGAGCCATCTTAAGCATTTTTGGGGCCCTGGGCACGGATATATTGGGCCCCCCCCACCAAACCAAAGAAATTAAGTGATTCAAAATAAGCATGTTTACTCCCTTTAAGTCCCCTTACCCGCTTCATACTTGCTCTAATAAGAATGATAAACAAGTAGCATTTGAAGGCCAACAGAAGTCTAAGGAGTGGTTACTTGTGTTCCAGTATAGATGCAGGATACTTTTTATCAATAACATCCAGGAAAATATGCAGCCTGTAGTATTAATTCAGGACCGTATGTAAAAGGTAAATGTAACCCAGAACAGAGAACTCGCATTATCTGCCTTACACAATGCAAAAGTGCTCAAGCATTAATACAGGAGACCCATTGGTCGGGAAGGAGAATGCTGCACATACCAGAGCAAGGATAGTGGATGCAGATTAGAAGCTATTAGGAAGTGGTCTGTATCCAGACAGACTCAGATTAGAAGTGGGACATAGTCTTCAAATAGTGTTGTCATTAGAGATCCCTTCCACTCAAATGGCCTCCATTAGAAAAAAGATCAACTAATGGCCAGTGGTCAATGTGAGCAGGAGCGGTTGGGAGCGCTGTTCCTCTACTTTCTTTTTAATTAATATTTACTGTTCCTATACTTTTCTTTTAAAAAGAAACCATTCCGGAATGTAAGTGTAGGAAGAAGTTGGAGCTTGCACTGCAGTGCACTGAATGTTCCCTTAAAAAGCAGGTGCATTTGTTTGGGGGGTTACATTGCGCGTGGGACGGAGCTTGGCGATGGGGTTTGTGGGGTGTGGGGGCAGGCCAGCAGGGAACATAGTTCCACTATTTCTTTTCATACACTTGTACCACTGGTAATGGGCTAAACAATGCCACCAGCATGCAATAAGGCAAACATCACAGAAGACAGCACAGTAATGTAAGACACATTACATGATTTGACCAGGATCACTGTATCGTCTGCTGGAAAAGCCAGGATACAAGCAGGAACACTTTGGTTGCACAGTCCTGAATTTGGATACTTATTCACCACTTGGTCTAAACGTTTATGCTCATCATTGGAGGTGATTGCCTAGGGTTTACAACACCTCATCTGAACAAACCAGTTTCTAGACCTTCATCATACAGATGACATGTTAGTTTGTAAAGCAACTCCTATCTGGTGCAGGTACATTGCTGATAATAGCACCTGTTGTGTTGCAAAACAAAGTACATATGCAGGCAGGTTTATAAACTTCAAACATAGGACAGGCTCAGCCAGCCTTGCTGGGATCTGCTATTCCATTCTTGCATATGAACACACATCTCTGCAATGAGTGCTTAACACACTGAGCTAACTTCTGAACCATTGCGGTACTCAATATATCAATATGCATTTCAAATTTGGCTACTGCACATGTTCAGCATAATTCCCCCAGGAAGGAAAGAATGCTACAGAAGTTTTGCCATAAGGAACACACTTAGTATTTATACCAGAGTGAACACAGAAAGCATTACATAATGAATTGATCAAGGCAGAATGTACTTGTCAAAACAGAAAGGCAAAAGGTTTAGAGCCTCAGCAGCATGCCATAAAATATCCTGACGTGTGCTATTTAAGTCTGGTGAACAATGGATCTTAATTCTTTAGATCAGGCAGCCTTGTGGGCCCCCTCCAAGGTGGGGGCCCTGGGCAAGTGCCCCCTTTGCCCTCTGTTAGGCAGAATTTAGTGCAGTGCCCTTAGGGAACAGTACACACAATTAGGACCACAGGTGGCAATACAAGTTTTACCTTTGGTACAAGCCTGTACTACTATGTCAGAGTGGTAGCAGTGGTGGAGCAGCCAGGCTTATCTCAAGAGTATATGAGCAGTAGCAGATATTACACAAAGGGACCACAATTACTGTGACTCAAGCAAACATTAACTCAAGGTTTCAGGTAGAAAAATATAAGTACATTTATTTTTAAACCATTTGTTGTAAACACAACACTTCTATTAGATTAAAAAACCACACAAAAAATATACTACAACTAACCAATTCACTTTGTACAGTAAGTCTCAAGGTAAGTACGCTGTGTTTGACTGGACCGGTGTTACGAACAAAACATGTTACCGCGAATACGATTGCGATCACTTTTTGACAGTTCGGTCTACTAATTAAACGCGTATCCGTGACATGATATGCTACTGGGGCAAAAACACACTTAGCACCTGAGATACCCAGAGGGAGTTGGAGGCAAAAATCACAGGCAATATTTTGGTTAGGCAGACAGAATCGAGAAACACCCAGAGACAGGAGTTCAAGAGTCAAAGGGCCGGAGCCAGGGTCAAGTGACACCGGGGACCTGTTGTCAAAGATCACACAGTCAGACAGTTCACGAATCAATATAGCCAAGGGTACTTCGATATTGTCAATGTTCGGAAGCAAAAGTTATAAGAAGGAGGGAAGACAAGGGCAACCCTTGAAGATGAAGAAAAGGGGTTCACCCTGTTTCCTCAAGCAGAACACAGTATTTTATTCCAATGGTGCAGCTGGTAGTTGTTCCTGTTGGTTTCCCGCAGACCCACGGTTCCTGGAGCTTCAAGGTGAAGGAGGACGCCTGAAGGGGGTCTGCACCACACAGGGATGAAGCCGGCAGCAGCAACGTGAATAAAAGACGTTCTCCTTAAAAACAGGAGAGGCTCTTCAGATGGCTATCCGGACCACTACAACAGTGTGCAGCGATTTCGACCAAGGAAGAGGATCCTCTGGCTGTGGAAGATGAGCTGGTTATCCCCACCAGGCTCAAGGGAAGAAGACTCCGGATTGGATCTTCTCTAGTCGTTGAAGGGTAGATAGCTCAGTACTGCAGCAGGGCTTCACCGGGACGGGGTAGTTGCAGCAGTAGTCGATCTCTCCGCTTCTCTTCAGTTCCTTGTAGTTCCAGTAGCGACTGACTTCTAGCCCAAGAGACCTGCCTTTTATGCTCAAAACCCCCATTCATACAGCCTGGCTGTCAATCAGCCAGCAGGGGGGCTGTCCAGCCTGGACAACCACCTCAGCCAATGATGGAAAAGTGTGACTTGGGTTTCCTAGGATACCCTGTGCAGGGCGTGACTACACCTCTCCCTCACATTCAGCCCACCTAGACACCCAGGTGCCTGGTGGAGGTCTTCTGGGCAGAAGCCTGCCAAATGACGGTGAACAAAGAAGGTGAACCTAGTTTGCCACGCAAAGTAAAACACAAGAAGGACTTTAACAAAAAGAAATGGCGAATAAACCCAAACTGAGCCAAAAGAAAGACAATTTGGTCAAGCGGGTTTATGTTCGAGGCTACTATAATAGCCTAAAACAATACCATGTTTATCTAATATAATTGCGGTTGAAAGGTTAGGGTAGATACCACTGCCACCAGCCAAGTCTAAATGTTAAAAGAGCAAAACAGTGCTCTAGGAGGTACAGATAAAAAGGGATACAAAGTAACCCTTTCAAGGACTCCATGGAAGATGATGTGTACTGGATCTGGGGTAGATTGACTAAGTAAAATTAATGGCAACTTTACCCTTTTCTGGGGGACTGTAGTCAGCCTCAGAAATGGAGTCGGTGGGAAGTCTCAAAGACAACCCTGTGCCACTGTACTGAAGGTGCTGTGTGACACACAAAAGAAGGGGGCTACGGAAGTGGTGTACTCCAGAGTCCACAATCACAAAAACAGAGAAATACACAAGGCAAAACACAGGTAAGAGTGGGGGAAAAGCTCACACTCTTACCAAGTGGAAACAAAATAAACTCCAGAAGTCCAGCAAAGCTGCTGGGGGACTCACTAGGTGAGGGAAATTAGCCATCAATGAGAATTCTCCCTAACACCCTCCCATAAAAACGTCTCTGCCCTCGACACCAGTTACAGAACCTTTTCCACTTAAAGCGAAACAATCGCTTTGTGGCTGACGCCCTAGCTGCATTTAGGATGATTTTACAGTCTTGTGGGATTGTTAGCTGGCCAAATTTGACAAAAATCAGGAGCCATGCTGTTAACTGCAGGCATTGCGGGTCGTGATGTAGGACCATTCCCTGGTCTTGCAAAATAATGTCTGGTTGTCTTGGTAGCCATATCGGCCGATCCGCTGACAGCTGGAGTAGGTCTGAGTACCAAGTCTGTCTCGGCCAGTTTGGTATAATGAGAATGATTTTGCAACAGTGTTTCATGACCATTTGAAACGTCTGATGTATTACCGGTGTGGGGGGAAAGGCGTAGGCAAACAGGCTTGTCCATGGGAATGCCTCCCATTCTGACCCCCGGTGCAGGCTTCTGCTTGCAAAGCTAGGGCATTTCTTGTTAATGGCTGAGGCAAACAGGTCGATGGGGGGTGACTCCACCACCTGAACACTGTTTAATTGCTGTTGGTTGATTTCCCACTCAGCGATTGTGCGGATTGCCTGCTGAGGCTGTACGCTATGTTGTTTTAGCATCTGGTTGGACAGGGCCCATTTGCTGAGCTTCCGGACACAATTTTGATTACTTTGCCAGACTTTACGGGTAAGTAACCTGTACCTTCTTCAGCATGGGTTTCTGGCATGGATTCACATGTTCATGAATATGATTTTACAGCAGTAACAAATATACAACCACGGGAGGTGGCAAGGCTCAACAGAAGTACAACACTTACCCCTGGAACCGACTCACCTCAAGCAAACAGGTTGCGCAGCACTGCTTGGCCAACTCTGGACTGCTCCCTGGAATCCCTGTCGACACAGTAAAATCTTGTGAAGGTGTGCGTGACCTCCATGTAGCAGCCCTGCAAATGTCCAGCAGGGGGACCCCAGAGAGAACGTTTTCGTAGCATCAATGGCTCTGGTGGAGTGGGCTCTCTTGGATCTGTCGGCCAAACGATGACAGTGCATGATGCAGCCGTAGAGCCACCGGGATAGGGAGTCCTTGGACAGGGTTTTCCCCTGATCCACAGGACCAAAGTTAACAAAGAGCTGAGAAGTCTCCCGGAAATCTTTCAAGCAGGCCAAATTGA
The DNA here is from genome assembly GCF_040938575.1 of Ambystoma mexicanum. NCBI lineage: Eukaryota > Metazoa > Chordata > Amphibia > Caudata > Ambystomatidae > Ambystoma > Ambystoma mexicanum. The sequence goes on along the minus strand of NC_090929.1, from coordinate 580,690,987 downwards.
ACTTCAAGGCCTGAGCAAAGTCCAGCGTATGCAGTGATCGTTCAGCAGCTGAAACAGGATTCGGGAAGGAGACTGGAAGTACTAAAGGTTTGTTGAGGTGGAACTCAGATGGAACCTAGTAGGTTGCAATGATAAGTAGGGGGCTTTGCAGGAAAGCCTGAATTTCCCAGATCCACCTGGTCGAAGTGATCGGCACTAGGAATGTAGCCTTCCATGAAAGGAACTTGAGAGGAGCACGATGTAAAGTCTCAAATGGTCGTCCCATGAGCTTCGTGAGGACAACATTGAGCGCCCACGCTCGAGCTTTCACTGGAGGGAACGACCTAAAGAGACCTTTCATGATTTCTTTGACCAGTCGGTGAGACCATAACTATGGCTCTGTAGGTGAACAGGTGTACCCTGAAATGGCCGCCAGATGCACCTTTATGGAGGCGTGGGCCAAACCAGACTGCAAGTGAGAGCATGTACGGCAAGAGCTGAAGAGCAGAGACACGCAGTGGCGTGATGCCCTGCATCCTGCACCACACTGTTAAGCGTTTCCATTTGTGACTGTAGCACGATAGAGTAGAAGGCGCGCAGACCTTGCAAAGAACCGCTTTACATTCCACCCGAAGGTCGTAGTGGCCAAAATGAAGGCGCAGGAGCCAGGCCATGAGGTTCATTTATGCCAGATCGTGATGCAGGTTGGTTCCACTTTTCCTGGAGAGCAGGTCGGGAAGAGGAGGCAGCATGATGGCCGGCGCCAGTGACAGGCGGAGCAGGTCTGGGTACCATATATGGCGGGACGATGAGCATCATCTTGCAGTGGCATCGCTTCAATATGTTGACGACTCGTAGCAGGAGGGGCATTGAAGGAAATGGATACAGGAATTGACCCTCCCAACTGAGTGAGAACGCGTTCCCCAAAATCCCCGGATAAGGGAACCTGCTGGCGAACTGCTTGCACTTGGAGTTCGCTGCCGTAGCTAATAGGTCAATCTCCGGACAACCCCATTGGCGGGACAGGCAAGTTACTTGGTCCTGCTGCACATCCCATTCGTGATCGTACCAAAGCTCCCTGATGAGGACATCCGCTATGGTGTTCTTTATACCTGCTAGGTGAAAGGGTATGAGGAACATGTTCTTAATTCTCACCCAGTGCCATAGGGTTTCCGACTCCAAAGACAGAGCAGGGGGATCGGTCCGGCCCGGCTTCCTGATGTAGAACATTGTGGTGGTGTTGTCTGAAAATCCTCACCACACAACCCTTCAGCAGCGGCAAGAGCGACTTGAGGGCCCAGCACCGTCTGAAAGCTCCAGCACATTGATGTGTAGATCCTTTTCCTCCGGCAGCCAAATGCATCTAGAGTGGGACTTCCCGGTGTGGGGCCCCCACCCCCCCCCCCCCATCTGTTCAGCAAAGCATCCATGGTAATTGTTGCCTGAAAAGGAGGGGTTTGGCATGGGGAACCCCACGTAAGGTGAGAGCGCACACCCCACCATTGGATAGCTTGCCTGAATTCCAGGTTGAGCTTCAACTTGTCTGATCAATTGCCTGTGGTCTGGTGCCACCTGCAGTCCAGAAACTCTTGGAGTGGCCTCCTGTACAGCCCGCAGAACAATATCAGATGCATGCAGGAGGTCATCAAGGCCAGCAGCGACTTTATTACTAGGAGGGTTGCTGATTTGATGGTGGACAGACGATGCACCTTCCCAAGGATGGACAGCACCCGCTCTTCCGAGGGGGAAAGCTACGGACGCCACTGTGTTGAGACGTGTCCCCAGAAACAGAACATCCTCTGATGGCGTTATCCAGGAATTAGGTCAATTGATCGAGAATCGGAGCTCTGTAAGCAGGTGTCTTGTGTGTGTTGCACTGTCGGGCTCTGAGCAGGCGACCGGATGAGCCAGTTGTCTAGGTACGGGTAGGCATGCATGCCCTTGAGACGTAGATGTGCTGCCACCGGGGCCAAGCACTTGGTGAACACCCTTGGTGCTGACTTCACTCCGATGTGCAGCACCTTGAACTGGTTGCGAATACCCAGAACTACAAAGCGAAGGAATTTCCGATGTTTTGGATGAATGGGAATGTGAAAGTAGGCATCTTCCAGATCGAGAGTTGTCATGAAGTCCCCTGCTTCCAGTTGGCCGAGCACTTGCAACGTGACCATCCTGAACTTTTGGGACCTTAGGTATTTGTTGAGGAGTCGTAAGTCCAGGATTGGGCGCCACCCCTTCCCCCCACGACTTCTTTCGGACTAGAAAGTGTATATGGATTATGCTCCGGAGCCCCCGAGTCGCAGCGGGACAGGTTCGATTGTGCCCTTTGCTAGCCTGGCATGCACTTTCCGGAGCAGCTGGGCAGTGTGTTGTTCCTTCCTTGTTACAGGTGGAATACGAGGGCACTGACAGACAGCCTCCCACTGGGGTGAAAAGTGGGGGACCGTGCCCTGGGCCAAGTCAGGCCTGCTTTGTTGTTTGCGGCTTTCCTTGCAGGCACCAAAGGTGCTTCCAGCCTCCACCGAAGTACCGGGACCGGCCTCTGTATGATTCCTGTGCAGTGGAATAGGAAGGCTGATGGTAGGAAGTGGAGGCATATCCCTTTGAAGATCTTCCAAATGTACTCCTGGAGGACCAGAAGGAAGAAGAGCGGCGCTGCTGCAGGGTTCCTAGGGACCTTGCCATCTGTGTCTATCTTGATGGCCTGCAGTGTTTCATCCACCGCCTTTCCAAAGGGATTATCGCTGTCGAAAGGCAAATCCAGCACCTTGGCCTGAACGTCAGGCCTAAAATTGGTAGCCTTCAGCCAACCTTGACACCTGAGTGCTACGTCATTCCACATTTGGCAGAAGCCAGAATCCACGACATCCATAGCTACAATGATGGCATGATCCTAAAATAGCGCCAGAGCCTCCGTCCTCTTGTCGTCCGGCAAGAATTGCAGGAGTGGGCCTAGTTTAAACCACAACTCCCTATCATACCGGGCCAGGATGGCTAAAGCATTGGCAGCCTTGATGGTCGACGCTGCAGTATATATAATGCACTTCCCTGATGCATCTAACTTTTTCCCTTCTTCGTCCAGTGGGACCATAGACTTGGAGGATGGATTTGCCGACCATTTACTCGCTGCAGCCAAAACCACTGACTCCGCGGATGGCTGCGAGCGGAGGCATTTGGGGGTTGACTCCGGCGCCCTGCATTTTTTCTCCAGCCAGCCCTGCTTCGCTGGCGCAGAGCCTGAGGAATTCATTAAGGCTAGGCCCTCTTCCCCAGACCTTATCCAGCAACGGGACAGATAACATTGTCTTCGTGGTTGAAGCCCAACTCTGGTAGTGGATACCTTCCTTCCTCTTCTCCTCTGGTACCAGATTAAATAGGGCAGATGCCCTCGCCATCATGGAATGGAATGACCCTACTTCATCTGGAGGTGTAACTCTGCGGTTGTCATCTGCGCATACTGGCTCCCCATCGGCTGGGACAAAGTCATCGAAGTAATCCGTGTCCATCGTGCCAGTGTCTGTGTTTGTTGCCGTATCAGTGTGCGGTGCTTCTCCTGGCGGTATTGGGACATCCGGTGGTGGCAGTCGCCTCGGGGTTGCTGAGCGATGCCTGTGTGGAGGACTTGGAGGGCTGTACCTAGGGTCGCTCCTTGACGTGCCTGCTATGGGTGGTAACCACTGCTGTATCTCAGACTAGAGAACCGAGGACTGTGAAGATGTCCTGGGGCATATCTCTTGGAAATTGCGGAGGGTTCCTGGGCCTGCCGAAGGAATGCTGGTGGTACCTCAAATGGCTTGTGTGCTCTGGCAAATCCACTCCTATATGGTTTGTAAGTGATTTCAATCCAGCACTCCAATTATGTCAATGCCTAGTATGGGATGCCCAATGGAAACCCTTATTTATATATTTTTATGTCAAAAGTTCTGGATGAAGTACCCTTATATAACGCCCCTCTCTTTGTATCCCCCCGGTCTCACTGAACCAAGAAATAGGTTTGTTTTGCAAATTAAAATATTTGACGAATTGAACAATATATAGATTATACTTTTATGAATAATATCTGAATATCACACTTATGAATATGAACAATGATCAGCAATGGGTAATATTACAATATCAACAATCGCTTTAATCAATTAGGAGTAGGAATAGGAGGATTAATGTAGCAGAGAATACTTTGTATGGTTCAAGAAAATGCAATGATAGGAAAGTATGCAACACAGAAATAAACTTGATATGAATTTAACCAAAGACAATGTAATCACTCTTTCCCCCTGTTGTTACTCACTCCCCCCAATATGCAATATGAAGATATGGAATGAGGGCACACAGGTATCCGGAATAACAATCAACAATGCAGTTCAATCCCAATTCCCCCCAGCAAGCTTAGAGAGAAAAGGAATGCTTTTAAAAACAGGTCAAAATGCTTTTGAATGTGAGTTGCAATGAATGGAAAATGCTAAATGAAATTCAGAACTAGTGAGGGTGGCTTTGGATTGGTTCAGGTCAACACTAGCAATGATTATAGAATGATTAGCAGATGGAAAACGAAATTCAGAAGCTGAAAGCAAGAAATAGCTATTTTTTACATGGGGTGAAATGAGCCAAATGCGAAATCGCAGAAACTTTTCTTGGCGGCGGGCAATGCGATTACGGGAAAACTATAAGTAACCACCAGAACAGGGCACCTTCCGCTCTGATTGCTGTGCGCCAGGACACTTGACTTTCTCAGAAAATATCAGCGCACAGATGATTATCGCTACAATTATCACATACTATATAATGAGAAGAATTCAGGATGGACACAAGATTCTATAATGCAGTTCTGGATAGGTTAAAATGGATTGAATAGGATTACTTTAAACTAAGAGATGACTATGGACAGTTCTAGACTAAATACTCACTCCTATGGTCAAGGGTTTGCTGGGATTCTCTCACCACCGGACAGGTCTCAGGCACTTGGACTCTGCTCTCAGCAAGGCCCTCTGGTCTGCGCGGCCTCTTGGAGTGGATCTGACGGGTTGGTTCTGGGTCCAGCTCTGCCTATGGGTCTGGATCTTGGTTCTAGCACAAGGTTCTTAGCTAGAACAGCAAAACAGCTCAGCCAGGCTGTTGGATTTTGTGGTGCCCCTTAGAAGTTTAGGGGTTAAAATCAGGTTTGCAAGGTTTTTAAAGGCCTGCTGAAAAGGGTTCAGCTTTTTGGATTAGGCCTCTGGATCTGGAGTCTGGTTCTTCCTGCAGGGTGCTTCGCCAGGGGATCAGTTGATGAGTGAGAAAGTGTGTGTGTGTGGGTCCTCAACAGTCCCTATTTATCCATTTCCCAAAGTGGGTGGGGAGGCTGATTGTCTATGCCCAACCCTCTAAAGATCTGATAGGTCAGACAATTCCCTGGCCCCTGATTTGAGAAAGGAACAGTGTGTCATCATGTGTCAGAGTGATGCTACCATTTACAACCTAGGGAAGAACCTCCCCTTTATTTTTACTTAGAAAATCAATTTTTCACCAAAAACATATTTCCCATATGCACAACTTGTTCATGTTACATATACACATCGCAGATTAATTAAGGCACATCTCTGTTCAAGTCCCATGTTCCTACGAGTTTCGGTTCACAAATGACAGTTTTTTTTCTGCTTTTGGTGGGTTACACATTTTCAGATCTGTACTCTTTTTTACATATACATGCACATACCATCTGGTCATACTTCTGTAATTTTTCATGTTCCTAGCACAACCACAATAGCCGCAATATTAAAAACTTTCGTGGTTCAGTCTCAGCACATCGCACAGATTCCAGATTAGTTTTAAACTGTGAGCGAACTTTTCATTTTAATAATCTCTAAGTTTCATATTTTTGTCAGTTCGGTACAATATTTTAGAAGTATTTTCCTTAAATGTATATTTAATTCAATGTCAAATCCACATTTTCAGTCTTGCCCGCCTCCAAAGCTTGGCTGAGTCAGAGAGTCACATGGCTTGTCTTCCTGCCAGGGCAGTTTCTATTGACGCCCCAAATTAGCATTTCTATTCAGCTCAAGGGAGCCCTTAGTCTGCACTCAGAGCAACAGGCTAGGGTGCCCCTCCCAGTTCCTTTTCACACCAGCCTACCAGTTTCTTAGCAGAGGGGAGGGGGGATATTCCCTTGTTGGGTAAAAGGGTGTGGAATGTCTTTGAAGCTCAGTGTGGGAAACTAACTTTTAAACACAATGTTTGAAATTGTCTTATCCTAAAACATAACTTACATTTTTAACAAATACATCAACCAATTTCTTATTTCAAGCCTTTTTAAAATATAGTTTTGAATTGTATCCACCTCTTAGGCTTCTGATACCAAGTCTTTCTTTGGCATAGTTTGAGTTCAATGTACAACTTTAACATGACAAGTTTTAAATCGCCAGCTTCTGACAGAGGTGAGTAACGGTATTACACCCATTTTTGACAGATTTCTTCCCAGCAACCATCTTAAAAAGTGGACTTTGTTCTGATAACATATACTCCTGCTGACATTATATTTATGTGGATTCTTGAAGTAGAATGATGTTCACCACCCAACAAGGAGGTTGGATCTTTTTGGGTGGTTTGTGAGCCATGATTTTTGCAAATTTGACAACCAGGGAAAAACAGATTTTTAAAACAGCTCTGTGTTTCTTTTGCAATGATTTTGCTCTGTGGGCAGCCAAGTGATGGGTTTTGGCAGTGGTCTCCTGTGTTACCACTGACATAGGCAAAAGTGGATGGCGGCCTATTTTTCAGATTTTTACTGCGCACTTTCTGGTGATTTTTAGCGAGCAGCATGCTTTACGGCGGCCCTTCTGATGTTTCTGCTGCAAGTAATGCACAGTAATGTTGCAGGGCCCGGACTAGTGGGTTGAAACATCCCACAGGTTGTAGCCACCTGCATCCAAGCAAACACGCTTTGTGTCATCGTTGTAGTGGTGGTTGATGAAGCAGTAGTCGTGGGTCTTGGAGGCAGAGAAACCCTTGCTGCAGGTTTTGACAGAGGCTTTTCCTTGCTCGCTGACGAGGTGGCCATTGACAGAGCAGCCGTTGACGAAGATGATCTCACTGCACTGATGGCGAAGCAACCGTTGACAATGGTCTGGTCGACTTACTCGTGGCCGTAGACAACAGTCTTGTCATTGACGATGTCGAAGGAGTGGGCGTCGCCAAGGGTTTTGAAGAGGGTTTCTTTTGGGAGTGCTTCTTTGGTTTCTACCGTGATGAAACACCATGCTTCGAGGACTTTACGCCAGTCACCGGCAAGCTCACCGCAGACAGAGCAAGAGCAAGGCGACGGTGAGCGTGTGTGCCCAGTACTAGGATCAGCAACAGCGGCGTATCTAGCCGGACCAACTCGCACTTGGCTCTACCGGAGCCCTCCAGGGATACAACCTATGGCGATCTGGACCTCTTACCAGGTGGAGAGCGCTCTGGACTGTGGCCCGATCAGGGCTTCGCGTAAGCATGCCCGAAGGCCACACCAGGAGCCCTGTCCTCCTTAAACCATGCCACCAACTGTCTGTAGCGGTCACTCTTGATTTTGGCTAGACAATTTCAGCAGATGTCGCATCAGTCCTCTTCATGATCGGGATGCAGACAGACACATTTCGTGTGTTTGTACTCCATGTAGATGTTTCGCAAGCCATACCAGGAGCATGGACTGAAGAGACTTCTCCTGCCTTCCTCTGACATGGCGAGGTGCGAAGTAGGCCTTGGTAGGACTTTCCATGTTAACACGTAGTGTAGAAGTTGAAACTTAACCGGCAACGAAGCCCCGTTACTGGAGCTGACTAGTCATCAGCAGTCATTGAAATGTTCACAAAAATAAATGTAACAACTGAGATTTATCAAAAAAAAAGCTTGGAAAGCAAAACCGGAGGACTCCCTGCACCGAAACATGCTATAAAAATCTGAATATGGCCGCCCGGGAGCGGGACTCCGGGAAATAACCGACATTGGATGGGTGCAGTATGAACCGGTCTTCAGTGATTGAATATCAGGCAAAAGGCAGTATTCAAGCTTTTCCCGGTCTTCCCCTTTGAGGGTTTGTTGCTTGCTTGCACCTTTGCGCTTTGTGAATATCTTTTGATTTGTTGTGGCCTTGGAACGACTTTTTGTATCCTTGAGAGTAGTACGTACCGTTTGAGTAAGCTCGACTACCCATTTATGAGGAAGTGGAGTTATTCCTTCTGGAGGGTCCTTTAAAAGGGACAATGTGTTTTTTCTACTTTGCAAGTTGGCGAGTTGATTGGGCTCTATCAGCGTCAGTTTTTATCGCCGTCAGTGTGTCATCTATCTTTGGGCCAAACAGATCATTCCCTTCAAAGGGCATGTCTATTACCTTGTGCTGCATGTCGGGCCTAAAATCTGTGCACCGCAACCAGCCCTGCCTTCTCATCACTACTCCATTTCCGATGATTTGTTTTAAAGCTGGTTTTGGCCAGATCTACGACTATATCAATGTTGTGGTTCGCCGCTTCGTCCCCCTCGCGTAATATTATCGTTGCCTCTTGTCATTACCGGAGCCCTGCGGGAGTACAACCTCGGCCGATCTGGATCTCTTACCAGGTGGAGAGCGGTCTGGACTGTGGCTCGATCAGGGCTTTTCCTGAGCATGCCCGGAGGCCACACCAGGCGTCCTGTCCTCCTTAAACCAACGGACAATTTCGGCAGATGTCGCATCAGTCCTCTTCATGCTCGGGATACGGACAAAGACATCCTGTGTGCTTGTCCTCCACGTAGATGCTTCGCAAGCCATAACGGGAGCAGAGACTGAAGAGACTTCTCCTGCCTTCTTCCGACATGGCGAGGAACGAAGTAGGCCTTGCCTTTCAACGTTGACACATAGTGTAGACGTCAAAACTTCACTGGCAACAAAGCCCCGTTACTGGAGCGGACTAGTCGTCAGCAGTCTTTGAAATGTTCACAAAAATCAGATATATATTTTTTAAAAAGCTTGGAGATCAAAACCTGAGGACTCCCTGCACCGAAACATGCAATACCAATCTGAATATGGCCATCCGGGAGCGGGCCGCAGGGCAATTACGGTCATTGGATGGGTGCAGTATGAACCGGTCTTCAGTGATTGGATATCAGGCTAAAGGCAGTATTCAAGCTTTTAAAGCAATACTGCTTTTCTTTGCTTACCAAGGAATCCCGGCCTAACTGGGACTATTCGGGAGCATGTGAACCCATGCCAGACTCCATGCTGGAGAATTACAGTGCGTCCCTTTAGCACTGGTAGGAATTATTTGAGGGCCCACTGTACTGCTCTGAACTCTAGCACTTTGATGTGTAGTTTGGCCTCTTGAGCCGTCCACAGCCCCCTTACGTGCAAGTGATCGACGTGCGCCCCCCAGCATGACATTGAGGCATCTGTGACTAACGTTTTGTGGTGACCTGGTTCCTGGAACGGGTTTCTCCTTGTAAGGTTGTTCCTGTTCATCCACCATTGTAGTTTGGGTGCAAAATTTGGGGTGATGTGGATCTTGTCCTCCAAAGTTCCTGCCACTTGAGACCAGTTTGTGGCTATGAACTCGTGCAGGGGCCGCATGTGACGCCTACAGTTCAGTATGAGTGGAATGCACAAAGACATAGTTCCTAGCAGGCACATGCATTGGCGCACTGAGACAGTGTTTGGGTACATCAAGGTTAACGTGTTTATCTGCTGAATTGAGGGACACAATCTCTGCTCCTCCCTGGCAATGTGTTCTCTCAGAAACACCAAGCCCTTGGATGGCTGCAAAGAAGATGTTTTTTAGTTTATTGAGAATCCTAAGTTTGGAGTGTCTATACTGTTTCCGACAAATTGTGTTGGCGCTCTCACAAATCAGTCGTCTAAGTATGGATAGACATAGTGACCTTTTGTACGAAGGCTTGCCGCAATGGGAGCTAGGCATTTGGTAAAGGTTTGCAGGGCTGACTTCAGTCCGAACGGTAGATCCGGAACTGGTAGTGGGTGTTGCAGTCTAAGAATCTTAGATACTTCCTGTATTTGGGGTGGATAGGGATGTGGAAGTACGCATCTTGTAGATCTAGGGATGCCAGGAAGTCGTGTTGTTGAATGGCTTTGATTGATTGTTGAAGTGGTTCGATCTTAAACTTTCGTCTTTTAATGAATTTGTTGAGACTGCATAGGTCCAGTATTGGATGCCATTTGCCGTCTGGCTTTTTTACTACAAAGTACCATGAGTACACTCCTCACCCTTTGCTAGGTTTGGCACTTTTCTATCGCCTTATTGTGTAGCATTTGTTTGACTTCTCGGAGGAGGACCTTTAGATGACCTTGTGTGCGTGGAATGGGTGGTATGCTGTGGGGTTGTTTTGTGAATTCCAGCAGGTGGCCATAGGTAATTGCTTGCAGGACCCACTTGGCGGTAGTTATGTGGTGCCACCGACAAACGTAATTGGACACATTTCCCCTCACTTGCCCTGCATCACGGGCATAGTTACGGCAACTCTTTTCCCTGTCTTCCCCTTTCAGGGTTTGTTGCTTGCTTGCGCTTTTCTGCTTTGCGAAAGTCTTTTGACTTGTAGCCTTGGAACAACTTTTTGTATCCTTGAGAATAGTATGTACCCTTTAGGTAAGATCGACTACCCCTATATAAGGAAGTGCAGTTGGTCCTTCCGGAGTCCCCTTTAAAGGGACAAAATGTTTTTCTACTTTGCAGGCTGGTGAGTGATCGGGCTGTATCTGCGTCAGTTTCTATCGCCTTCAGTGCGTCATCTATCTTTGGGCCAAACAGAACATTCCCTTCAAAAGGCATGTCTATTACCTTGTGCTGCACGTCGGGCCCAAAATATGTACACCGCAACCAGTCCTGCCTTCTCATCACTACTCCATTTCCGATTTGTTTAATGCCGGTTTTGGCCAGATCTGCCGCTATATCAATGTTGTGGTTCGCCGCTTCTTCCCCCTCATGTAATGCTGCTGTTGCCTCTTTCATTTTATCTTCTGGTAGGTGTCCCAGCAATGGTGAAATTCTGTGCCACATTTCACGGTCATAGTGTGAGATTATAGCCCGCGAGTTAGCTGCTTTTACTGTTGTTGCCCCGACTGTTACTACTTTTTTCCCCGAAGGCATCTAATTTTCGACCTTCGTTCTCTGGCGGCATGGTGCATTTTTGCGAATATGCCTTCCTACTTGCTGCTGCTGACAACACTGATTCAGGCGTGGTTTGGGGTACATTTACCCGCCCAACAGAAATCCCTGCCTCACAAAACTGCATTTTAGCAGTTACAAAAATAATGGCTGCGCTGTGTTTGCTGAGCACATATGGGGCGAGATGGAAGATAGACACCCCGAGAATGGCTGCAAATTTTTCTTCACGTGATTCCAAAGAGAGGACATTCAAAGGCAGAATGGCTCAGCGCTGCAGTGTTGGATTTACAAAAACTTAAAGCTGCACAAGAAAATGTTGTGTTTAAAAACGACCTCGCACTGGTGTTATTTTCATCTTTAAACACCACCCAGCCTTGGTTTTAGTAAAACACAGTCAGGTCCATCTATATTCAGGTTGAATACCTTCAAATGAGGGCCTTCCCTCCCTGACTAGCATTGTTGTTTCAAATAAAGTTTATGAAAAGCAGGAAGTAATTTCAGTCCACACAGCTAACATTCACTTTGGAAACAAATTAACACGCACAAAGCACTTCAAAAGAAGCTCTCTCTCTCTCCTTTGCCTCGTGTCAGTTTCAAAGAACCCATTTCTCACATATCCCTGTGTGTAGAAATTGCTATGAAAGCCTTAAGAATGAAAATGCGAGGAAAACCGCATTTGTTAAATTAAAAAGAAAAAAGAAAATGAACCCATGTTACACTGCTTTGAAAGGCAGTGAAATGACATTGTGAAAGCTAAAGAAGAAATAACACTGTAAAATGCCCAGAAACAAAACTGTATATTTTGGGAAGAAAAGCTGCAAAAATATAGGTATATTTAACTCTGTGTATTTTATTTTTCTCCACACAAAGAACTTCAACAGCCTAGCTGAGGCAGGCATTCCTGTTAGACCAGTTTGGCTTAAAGGCCAAATGTCGCACCTCCCAGTGATTTGATACTGCCAAGGCAGGGACCATGTTCTTTGTGCTAAGTGTGATAATTACAGGGTGCCTCAGACTGCATGGCAGAGATGCTCCCAAGAACAAAGGGGAATTCCAACCCATGTGTTTGCCTCATAAGTGTAAAATCCTCTGCATTAAAACAGAAGGACTTCAAAAGGAGGAGTCATGACAATACCTGGGCAAGCTGACCAGGGAAAGACATTTGGCTGGGGGTTGGAAATACCGCCCACATTTGGTAACAAAGCCAGCCCATTTGATTTAAAAGACTTTTTACATTAAGACATTTATTTCAGTAATCTGAATAAACAGTAATGTGAATTTATGATGGGTTTTAATGTAATTTTTGTATCAACAAGATGAGACTATTTGTGGTCTTTCTAGCGTGTGGGGGACACAAATGGCATTGGCATTTCTGGGGAACGCGTACATGACACAGATGTAAAAGTTGATGGAAATATGCCCAACATTGATCAGCTTGTGTATCCATTTGTAGAAATGTAAGTGAAATGTTTTCCATAGAAATTGCGAAAGAGTGTCAAGGGCAAAGTAATATCGCACAGACTTGGGGTTTGAAAAGGCATATTCCTTGTGAAATATGGGATTTGCCTATCTGATTTGTATAAGGGGTGACTATTGAAAATATGAAGTTGTATTCCATAACTCTGTTTGTGAAAAATGTGGCTTGTGGAACAAAAGGGGTCATAAAATGCATACACTTAAGGGGAGGCCACTTCCTTCAATCCAATCAGCTCGGAGGTAGGTGGTGACATTCACAGCCTGAGCTATCCCATCTTAGAGGTAGGTCCAGGTTATTTCTGCCCACATGGTAAAAAAAACCCTGATGTCATCCTGCTTATAAAAGGAGGGAGCATAGAGAGAGTCAGGACATTCAAAATCCAGAGATCCAGGCATTCAACATTCCACATTCACCGTGCAAGACTCCAGACCCCAGAGCCAGGCCAAAGGTAGCTGATCCATATCCAGGCAGAACCTCCTATCCAGACAGAAATACTTATCCAGAATTAAACCCTACAAAAATCCCAATCATTCAGGGAGAAAAGGAAGAAAGGCTGCTGACCCCTTTGGGAGAATCCAGTGACCAGACCTGTCCTTGCCCAGCTGATGCATCCCGCTGTCCACTGTGACCAGACCCCGGTTGCCCCGGCTGTTTCCTTAAAGGAGAGCCCAGCTGCTGGGCAGTGACCAGATCCTTGTCCTGATGTCCAAAGACCTGGCTAGCTGTCCAAACTACCCACTTCAAGTGCATTTTGTAAGTATTACCCTCCCCAGTAACCAAAAAGCTGCATACACCGTTCTGTTACCTTGCATTCTGTCCAATCCTATACAAGTCCTATAAGTACCTTAATAAAATTCTTATATTGTCAGAACCCTCTGTGTATTCTGTCCTCATAAAAATCTGTGTTAGTCTCCATGTGTTAAAATAATTATTTCCAAATAATTTCAGTCCTTTGTGTAAGTCCTTAGTACTATTTAGAATTAATTAATTTCCTATAGAGATGAACGTGGTGTGAATAGGTTAACCTTGCAAATTAACCTCCTTGCGTACCGTGTCTTCCTTTAATAATCTAGCCATTAAAATATGGCTGCAGTAGAACAAAATCATTTTGCTAACGAAATCAAGTTTGCCCGTGAAATTGTTTCCCCTTTTAAAATCTAAGTTTACTTTCCTATAAAGAATCCCATACTGTCATCCATAAAGAGTCACCCTTTCACTTCAGTCCCATGCATGTTATGTGCCTTTGTACCTCATCAGTAATACCGATTTCCCATTTTGACTGTTTAACTCATTTCTTAAGTTGTTTGCTTGCTTTAAACCAGTGAAAACTAAGAAATTGCAATTTTGCCACATGTGATTTTTGCTGCACTGTTTCCTTCCCAAAGTCGATTTTCCCACTTGTATGCATGTTGTTTAGTACCTTGCCTTGTAGCTTGTAAGCTTTCTTGCTTCTTTGGTACAGCCACACAAATTCCTGTTTTCAATCTGATTCTTGCCTATTATACCTGACTCCTTGCTACTCCTCTCCCATCCACACAAAGCTTGGTTATCAGGGGTTTGAGGGAGTGTTGCAGGGGAATGCATAACCGTTTTGCCATTTAAAAGTATTACCCAACAGTGATCTCATTTGCATTCATTTTTGCATTTATGTGTCTTGATGTCAGAAAGTTAAATGAGGTGTATCCTATCATTTTGCTGTGTAATTATCACCACATTGATGATTGCTGCCCTATCTTGAATCGCTTTGATTTCATTTGAATTCAAAAATAAATAAATATTGTATTATTACACACGAGAGTGAGCACAAGGTTACAGACTGACTACCCCTCTCTCTAAGGTCTGACGGCACGGCAGGTGCAGGTGCTAAAGGGCTGATGTATGAGTCAACAGCAAAGTCTCAGAAGAGAGACAATATGTAAACAGAACCGTAGTAATTGTATCAATTAATCTCTTTAATAGAATTTGTTAAAAGTATTATATAAAAAATATATCTCTATACAGCTTTATCATATCTCACTCATACCATTCATATCGGTGCAATCATTCTGTGAAAAACAGGTGCGAAACTTGAACAATTTCTTCAAGCATATTGGTTGTTATTAATATGGAGAGACAGTAAGAAAAAACACATTTGAATTTTCTATAGGTCGACATATGTTTCGGCCCCTTTCAGTAGTCCCATCGTTGTCTGCGGTGGGCTAAATAGTTAGTACTGGGCCATCTTCAGGACAGTTGTGATTTTAGTGAAAGCTTAGCGTCTTCACCCTAATTCTGTATGACAAGCCAAATCAGTGGCCGAAAAAAATAGTAGTAGACCACGGAGACGAAATTTCGGGGTGTCTTCGGTATTCCCCTGCTGTATACCCAGGTTTCCCTTGGACAGTGGGTGGAGCCTCAGAATTTTGTAGCTCCCGCTCGTATCTTGAGACAGTTGGAAAAGCGAGTGGCTTGCTGCAAGACTCGTGGTGTCTATTTTGAAGTCTTTTAGCAGTATACCGTTGTGGCTCCGGCGGCGTCTGGTCACTCCTGAATGAGCCACTCGCTTTTCCAACTGTCTCAAGATACGAGCGGGAGCTACAAAATTCTGAGGCTCCACCCACTGTCCAAGGGAAACCTGGGTATACAGCAGGG
Organism: Ambystoma mexicanum; assembly: GCF_040938575.1. Lineage (NCBI taxonomy): Eukaryota > Metazoa > Chordata > Amphibia > Caudata > Ambystomatidae > Ambystoma > Ambystoma mexicanum. Next base: position 580,675,798 of record NC_090929.1, on the reverse strand, counting down.
GAATACCGAAGACACCCCGAAATTTCGTCTCCGTGGTCTACTACTATTTTTTTCGGCCACTGATTTGGCTTGTCATACAGAATTAGGGTGAAGACGCTAAGCTTTCACTAAAATCACAACTGTCCTGAAGATGGCCCAGTACTAACTATTTAGCCCACCGCAGACAACGATGGGACTACTGAAAGGGGCCGAAACATATGTCGACCTATAGAAAATTCAAATGTGTTTTTTCTTACTGTCTCTCCATATTAATAACAACCAATATGCTTGAAGAAATTGTTCAAGTTTCGCACCTGTTTTTCACAGAATGATTGCACCGATATGAATGGTATGAGTGAGATATGATAAAGCTGTATAGAGATATATTTTTTATATAATACTTTTAACAAATTCTATTAAAGAGATTAATTGATACAATTACTACGGTTCTGTTTACATATTGTCTCTCTTCTGAGACTTTGCTGTTGACTCATACATCAGCCCTTTAGCACCTGCACCTGCCGTGCCGTCAGACCTTAGAGAGAGGGGTAGTCAGTCTGTAACCTTGTGCTCACTCTCCCTACCCTCCCTGTCTACAGACCTGTCCCCCCGAGAACAAAAAATATTTGGGAGTACCCATCATTATATCCTCCTTATTACACACGAGCCTGGTTCATGGTCCATTGCGACACAGGGTGGACGTCAAGGGGGGTGAGACTGGTTGACTGCCTTCTCAAAGCAGAATCTGAATATAATAAACTTGAAAGCATTTTTATTGTGCGCCACATCCCTGGCCATTGGAAAGAGTCCTGGTCTGGAGTCTGCCATGTCTTTAAATATTTGACAGTGGGTTGGAAAGTGAGGCGTTTAGGTCTGGAGTCTGGTGCTTTAAACTTATTTTCCCATCTGTCTTTAACCACAGGTTCCGTGAACGGGTGCTTTAGGGTGCTCAACCCGATTTCCCACATGTGGTCCAATATTGGGATGGATATCACCAACTTCCGTTTCTTACCCCTGTGGTCAAATAGGAAGCATTCTTTTTTATGTTCTGTCGGGATTGGGCTACATTCCTGATAGGCCTTAGAGATTGTGGCGTGAAATGCTCCTATGTCGTCCGGCATTGAAGGGTTGGGTGGTTTCTTCCTGTGGATCGTCCATTGGGGTGTCTGTATCCTAATCAGTGTTAGTGGGGGACGCCGTCGTGGTAGAGTCAGCGTCTTGTGGGTTGGCAGTTTCTGTATCGGGGAGTTCGCCCTGCTCTTGTTCTGTATCTCTGGCTGTGGGCAAGGGTGGAGGTGCAATTGTTGGCCTTGGCAGTAGTATGGGCATTGGGAGGTCTATGTTGTGCGGTGTCTCCCCGCTTATACTTTGCTTTCTGATGTTGGTGGGGCCACCCCCAACCTGTGTGATGACATTGACCCTGTAGGTGAGGTTGCATGCATGCGGGATTTGGATCTGGTTGGCGACGCCTGTCTGGCCCCTGGCGGTGACGTACGCATAGACTTTGGTCTTGATCCCGAAGATGACCAGATTAGCGACCTGATGTGAAACTGGGCTACGTTCTTCAGTTGGTTGCCGTCTTACTGTTGTTCTTGCTGGGCAGGCAGCAGCCTAGTCTGCGATGGGATGAAATCAGCTGGAGCGACAATAAGGCCTGTGGGTTTATGAGCAACTTGCTTGGTTGTGCCGTTAGTGTACAAGTAGGCCTATGGCCTGACAATTGTTCAAGACCCAAGGGCGGCTGGGTGTCGCTGATGTGGTCGGGTTTAGAGGTGGTATAACTAATTGACCCCGTACTGGTGTGCGGAGGGGGGAGGGAGTCGAGGAGAGCGTGGGTGGCCCCACACTGACTGCTCTGAATTGTGAGGGGCCCGGCTGCTGGGCCTCGAAATCTGAACCATTTTCGTGCTGCAGGATGTCTTCTGGCATTATGTCAGAGTACAGTATTGGCGAAACTGGTGAGGTCATTATTTGCACTTGTGCATCCTGTACCCATTAGCCCCCTGGTGTTTGGGACAGCCTTCTGCCTGCTTAGCTGCACTTTGTGCATTGGTAGGGACGTCCCGGGCCTCTTTGGTCCGGGTTGGCAATTCTTCTCCTCGCTGTTGCAGGGATTTGCCCTTCTACTGTCTGGTTGAAGATGTGTCCGTCGATGACGGCGGTCCCGCCAAGGTCTCCTCCGTTGCAGTGGACGACGATGTGAGTGAGGTTTTTACTCCCGTCGGCAAGGTTGTTTGCTTGGATCTTGCTTTAGTTGGCAGCTGATTCTTGGATGCAGTGGTTGGTTTGATGTTCTCCCTTGGCGTGGTCAAGGTTGCGGTTGAGAAATATGCTGTGGGCGAGGGGTTCCTGGCTGACAAGTGTACAGTTGACGAAGGGATTTTGGTCGTCGTCAAGCGTGTCGTTGACGGGCTTGTGGACGAGGCGGTCCTGTTCGACGAGTGTGCGGTCGACGGGGATTGTGCTGTTGTTGTTGATCGTGGAAGGGTGTACCTCCCCGGCATCCATGCAGGCCTTGACGGGCTCTTTGCAGGACCCTCTTGTCCCCTGCCTGTCGGCAACGAGGTCTTTGCATCTTCTGCACGTGTTGTCGATGGGTCATGGCCTTGACAACGTTTATGTATTTTGGGCAGCCTTTCCTCATATTTGGCCCTTTTTTTGGAAGGGGACCTCTTTCCCCCTAGGCACAGCCATACTTTTAGTGGACTCCGACTCTGAAGGTGCGTAATGACTGAGAAACCAGAAGGTGTCTCACCCATTAGTCCCGGAGATCTGTCATCCAGGTGGCAAGGACATGGCCATCGCTTTTAGATCCAGTTCCTGGGGGTGGACCAATGCGTGAGGATCCCCTGGGTGAGGTGTCTACAGGGAGTGGGACGCCGGATGGCGAGACGCGGTATCCCCTTCTTTGTAACACCTTTACCCCATCCTATCAGATCATAGGAACTCTACCCCTCCTCCCCCCTTTTCTACGCAAACACTTTCACATGGACAGCCCGCTCTCGGAGAAAACAGATAACACCCGGGCAGTATACCTGACGTGTCCCAATATAATGGTCAAGCGAGGTCAGGCAATTACTGACCATCACTCACACCTGACTTCCATTCAGCTTCCCCACATGGATAAAAGGCAGAGCACGAAAGCGCACTCTGAGTGAGGCAAATGTGAGAAATGGAAACGTAAGACCTGGAATCAAAGCTGAAGAATCCTGCATTGTGTGTCGGAGGTACCCGGGGATCTGCCGCGTTGAGGGTCAAGGCAGAGAGAATTGTTTTCTGCCGTGGTACTGTCCTTGGCTCCTACAACAAAGCAGCACCAGTGAAGTCAGCACAGTTGGTGAGTTGGGGAGACTCGTACCAAACCGGCCTATGTGGAACCCAAGGTGTATGAAATGTATGTGGCAAGCGACGCAGAGATAATTAAAACAGCAGATGATTTAATGCACTTTGAAGCTACGATACGATACCATAGACAGAGTGGTCCGGTGCTGCGTGGGTGCTCATTCAAAGGTCCCTGTTAGGTATCCAGCGAGCGTTAAAAGAAAGAGAAATTGTTAAATCGAAGTGGTCCTGCAACTGGCCAAGCTAATCCCTGTGCTTATTCAAAAGTCTTCAATACCTGATGTAAAATTGACATTGGTCCGAGCCCGGCTGAGGGAGACTAATTGTATTAAAGGGATCTGAGCCCAGCTGAGGGGGATCCGGGGTGAACCATGAGTCACCCAAAAAGGAATATTCTACCAACATTGTATTAAATGGATCTGAGCACAGATGAGGGGGATCCAAAGTTACGAACATTGTACTATAGGAATCTGAGCCTGGCTGGGAGGGATACGGGGTGAACAGTGAATTACATAAAGTGAATACTTGTAAAAATCTAAAGAGGAAAAGGACTTGTTTATTTGGTCGCATCAGGCCCTCTTAGGGAAGAGACGTTGAGAAGCAGAGAGACTTGAGCACAGAAGGTCTAGATGCTAATGAATAAACTTTATCATTGTGCTCAAGAAGCCAGAGACTGTGCTACGCTTGAGTGTACCGCCTTGTTTCGTGCTGAAAACATGGGGAAGGCAGGTCAAAGGCCTGAATATCCTGCTATATCATTTTTTGAACACCCCTTTCTTTTACAGATCATTGTTTCCCACACTATTTGTATTTAGAGGCAAGGTTTGGCAATAGGTTTATTAGTATAGGCCCTTTTATTTTGACAAGACACCACTAGGACTGCATTATTATTTATTTGATGGTCGTAGCTTGTTTCCATCTGTAGATTTAGGATTAGATAGGCGTTTTTCAAACCCTTTTTGAAGCCCAATAAACACCCTTGAACTGTGGTCACTTGTGTCTGTCTTACTGTTGATACCATGCCTTCCTTACACAAAGTACACGAGGAAACCGCAGTTTCAAAATGGTGGCTTAACGAGAGCAAACCATAAGGGGATCGCAAGGAGAGAAGTTCCTTTGACCTTTCCGACAGAAAACCGCTACTTTCAAGAATCCTCGAGATTAGAAAGCGCAAGACCAGGAATCCAGGCTGACGAATCCTGTATTTTGTGTCGGAAATACCCGGGGCCCACCAACGTCACTAATCAAGGCGGGGCAAAGCAGCAGCTGTTGTGGTACTGTCCATGGCTCCAGGAACAAAGCAGTGTCAGTGAAATCAACACAGCCGGTGAGTTGGGGAGACCGATACAAGTCCGGTCTGTATTGAAGCCAAAATTGCAAGCAGAAATATTGTATGGCAAGTGCTGGACCGAACATTGTTAAGAAGCGTATGATAAAAGACACAAGTAAAGTTGAACTGCTGAGTGTTTGAACTTTGAAGAGACTGTGATACAGTACCTTAGACAGAGTGGTCTGACATCGCTTGGGTGATCAATTGAAGGTCTCTGTAAGGTATCCAGCTGAGAAGTGGTAAAAGTGAAAGGGTTGTGTTAAGAAGAGAACAAATAATTGTGAACCAAGGTGGTCCTGCGACGGGTCAAGCAAAATTCTGCACACAGTCAAAAGTCTTCGATTTTGGTATAGTAAAGAAGATTTGGAAAATGAGTTCAATTTGGTTTGAACCCGGCAGAGGGAAACCAGTTGAAGGTTTTGTGTTAAAGTGGGTCTGAGCCCGGCAGAGGGTGACCTCCGGTGAGCAGTGAATCATCAAAGAAGTTGTGCATATGAAAATTCTGAAGAGAAAGGAACTTTGAATGTTTGCCGTATTAGGCTCTCTGCCATTCAAAGTCTCTGATTTCAAAGAGACTTTGGCACATAAGGTCCTGATACTGAGATTTTGAACTGCATCCTTGTGCTAGAAAAGCCAGAGTATGTGCTAAGCTCGAGTGTGCCGCCTTGTCCTGTGCTGAAAACATGGGGAAGGGACACGAACGGCTCAATTATTCCGACATATCATTTCTTGAACACTTTTATTTGGTATAATATTGTTTCCCCCACGATTTGAATTTAGAAGAAAGGCTTGGCAATAGGGTTTATTAGTATAGGCCCTTTTATTTTGACGAGACTTTACTAGGACTGCATTATTATTATTTGATGGTCATAGCATGCTCTCATTTTTAGATTTAGGATTAGATAGGCATTTTTCAAACCCAAATGAAGTCCTATAAACACCCTTGAACTGTGATCACTTGTGTCTGTCTTCACTGTTTGATACCATGCCTTCCAACACACTAGGTGCCAGTGCCTGTCCATGAGGGTTTTTGTGCTAAATCCTTGCAGGCCTTGAACAACATCTTATTTGCCTTATCCTTAACCATTTCCTGAGAGGACGTCTTCACTTGAGATTACTTTATTTTTTTCCTTTTGATGATTCCTTTTCCTGTCATAGAAGTAGGTTTTTCCTGAATTAAAACGGATTTCTATTGAGGAGCAAGAACTTGAGGACTCCTTCAAGCGCGACACGTGGTTAGAATCTGAGGAAGGCTGGAGAGGAGGAGCTTACTACTCCATTTACCATTGGATGCGCCTAAAGCACCCATAACTAGGGTGACAGCATACAAAATACACCTAACTTTTCTTTTAAAAAGTAATTTCCAAAGGTAACCAAGAATTCCCAGCTTGACACTAGGGAATACTCACAGCATGTGAATCCATGAAAGATCAAAAGCTGGAGAACAGTACTTCAGTAACTTTGCTTCCTGAATGGTCTCTTCAAGATTGGAAAAGCCCTAGACCTGCATCAGTGAACCCGCAGAACTTCAAAGTTCACTGGGAGTCCCCAAACCTCTGCAAAATGGCTTCTTTGATGTGACGTGTGAAGTGGTAACTTTCAAAATACAACAAGTGTCGAGTGCAGGGAAATTGTTACCCTTAAAGGGAAATGCCTTGTTTCCTATGCTGGAACTGTGTGCCTGCCAAGAAAGCTGCAGGGATTCTTTGGGCAAGGGGAGTCATTCTGCCTATGCTTCCTGTGTATTTCTTAAACCTGAGAAGGTCAAGGGTGGTTCAGGCCTTTGCCCTAATTGGGAATTGTTGCAGGTCCATGTTTGCGTGGACTGGTGCGGGCCTGGGTAGAGTCTGCATTATACCAGCTGTCGGGTGGTTGTATCCTGCCATGTGCCACTCAAGTGTAGGTGACCAGAGAATCCTCCACACTCTACTATATGTGTTACTCTAACACATCTTGAAAAAGTCAATGCATTTTCTGATCTATAAATCAATACATGCTGTGATGGGACACGTCATGCTCTAGTGGCAGGAGGCTTAGATCTGTTTGATCGGCACTTGCAGACCGTTGCTTGCTTAGCACACACACAGAACAGCACTAAGCAGGAAAAAGAACCCACAGGAAGTGGCAAACGTCTGCCAGGACAACAATGTCTGTATTGATACTTTTTTTCACCAAGCAAATTATAATAATTTGTTACTTATATAGCGCTTACAGCCAAGTGCTGACATGGAACATATTTATATACATGAACCATCCCAACAGAAGTTGGTACTCAAATCTAACCTTCACTAAATTAGGCGGGTTACGCACAAGCTTAGACAGCACAATTAGCCTTTTAACTGGACTGGGTTGGGCCTCTAGATTTGGAAAAATCCAATGTCCTCTCACCCTTTCAACTGGTAGAGAGAGTTTGCTGCATGGTTGTCTCATCCAAAGTTCTGTGTGTAGTAGGGCTTAAGAAGGGTTTTTGAATCTCACAGTGTAGCCTGCTTGGGGGTGCCTGTTCTCTCTCGATAACCTTTGAGAAAGGATTGGAGGAATGAGACCGGGGATGCAAAGTCAGAAACATTCCTGGCTATTAATGAACGGTTTCCTCAAGTTTGAAGTATGGCCATGTTAAGCAAGTGAACTGACCCTAGTCCAGACAGTGAGGATTTATAATGTATGCTAAGTGTCCATATGGTAAGCCCATATTCATGATGAGCAAGAGTTATATGTTGTGATATATGTTAACTTACACTACTTCAATAATTAGGTTTTATTTGTTCTGTTAACCATATGAGAATCTAGCTACCTGGACAGAATTTGCATTGCATGTACATGTGCGATGGACAACAAGGGACATAGAGCATTACCCATCTTTGGCTGTACAGAACTCGGAGCACATACCCCCCAAAAGAACTTAAACCATCTACTATTAAGTGACATTAACAGTAACCAGCTTCTAGTACAGTTAGAAATACCAAAAGGCTATTCAGTGGCCCAGATGACGTAGTAGTCTAAGCATTATGAGGAGTTAAGAAAAGCAGTTACACGGGCGCAAGCTTTTGGGCACCTTTTGTGAACCTCCTTCAATGATCTCTCAGATCATGAGCATAACTGTCTCTGTGGAACTCCACTCACAATGTAAGCGATATTCAATCAACACTACAGCTAAGTCAATGCCTAGTCTGGGATGCTGAGGAAAACCCTTTTTGATGTATTTTTATGTCTAGTTCAGTACTCTGGATGACAACCCTTGTATAACACCCCCCTCTTAGAATCCCCCTGACCCCACTGAGCCAAGGAGTAGGTTTGTTTTGCAAATTAAAAAGGTTTATTTGAGAATTTAAACAATATATATATATCACACTTTATAATAAATTAATATCTGATAGTACACTTAGACATATGATGTTGATCAACATTGGGTAATCTGGCACTAGCACACTTCTTTACAATCAATGAGGAGTTAGTATAGGATGGATAAAGTAGCAAAAATACTTTTATGATTTCAAGGGAAAAGCAATGAGGAATAAAATGCAGTACAGAAATACTTGATATGATTTTAGCAAAAGATAAGATAATCACTTTTTCTCTGGCAATTCACCCCCTCCCCTATGCAATGTAAGAAATGGAAGGAGATGGAAAGAGGAGCACACAGTTCTCAGGAATGCAATCAAATACAATACGAAATTCAGTTCCCCCCCAGCAAGCTTAGAGGAAACAGGTAGGAGTTTGAAACACAGGCCCAAAATGCTTTTAAATGTGATAGTAATGGATGGGAAAATGTGCCAACTGATTTTAATTCCCTTTAGAGATTCAGGGTGAGTGGGAGATGCGTGTTGGTATTAGTTCAGGCTCACTTTAGCAATGCTCTATGAGTTATTACCAAGTTGCAACGGATTTTAACAAAAGAAAGAATGGAGCTGCTATTTTGACAAGTGGAGAAATTGAGCCAAAATCGCAAATCGCGGTAAATTTCACGAGTGCGTAAATCGTGATTGCGGAAAAAGTATAAGGAAGTTGGTTCTAGGCCTGTTGGAAAGCTTAGATTCTAAGCTTTCAGAGGAAAGTTAAATCTCGTTCCTAGCCCAAACGGTTCCAGAGACATGGACGATTAAATAAAGATAGTTTTTCGGATTTAAAGTAAACTCAAAATGACAGGTGACAGTTTGCAGCTGCAGAATTGACAGATGACAATTTCTAGGAGGCAGTTCTACTTAGGTTAAAGTAGTTTGGATTAGATTATTTTAACTAAGAGATTGGTTCGGCACAGTTCTGCTAGGTACTCACAAAATAAATTTGAACTAGGCCTCGTCACGGATCTGGTCAACACGTCCGGCTGCGGTTCTGTCTGCTCGGCGGGTCAATCAGGCACCGGTTCTGCTCACAGCGACCTGGGTCAGCTCTGCTCTGCTGGTCTAGCCTCTCTGGATTCTGGATGTAACACTGCTTTCTGGGTACTGCTACAGGTTCTTGCAAAAATTATCTGCAAAACTTCAAACAGCTCGCCCAACAGCTCGGCTGTTGAATAGTTTGGTTAGTTTTGAGGCCTGCTGAAGAGGATTCAGCTGGTGGATTCAGGCCTCTCTGCTACAAATTCTGGAGTTAATTTCTGCTACAGGTTCTGGAGATTGATGGATTTGAAGTCTGGATCTCTGGATGTGAAGTCGTCGGTCAGCATGCTCCGCAGCAAATGGAATTGAATCTCTCTACCTGTCCCAGCAGTCTCTTTTTATGTGTTTTGGAAAGTGGGTGTGTGCGTTGGTCATAACTAAACCTGCCCCTCTCACTTATCATTGGCCAATTTCTCCTCTCTCCCTTGATTGGGGGAAGGAAATGTGAGTCAGAGTGATGCTGTAGGTTTTATGGTCAGAGGAACCTCCCCTTGTCAGATTGCACACAAATCTATTTCTGACCCAAATACATATTTATCTATGCACCATTTTTCTAATATTATGGGTCCAGTTAACATATTTTCTGTAGCACCAAACCATCCGATCCCTGTCTTTGTACGATGTCGTGTCCACTGATGACAGAATTCTCCCCTTTTCATCCAGATAACGACCTCTAAACCGTTCCAGATTTTACACAAATGTGCACCAGGGATATTGGTTACAGATGATAAAGTGTCAGATTTTTAACATGCATACATTTGGAGTGAGACACTATTTTCCGCTAGCAACCCCCCAGAATACACCACATGGTCCTAACGCCTCTCAAAATGTTCACAGAAAAATCACAAAAATAATGATATTACTTATATAATTCTGACGAGTCCGCACTATGAGTTATCTATCTTTTTAAAATTATGCCCTGGTCAAAAAGGGGTGTGGCTTCCCCCATCACAGGGTGGAATAACTGGTTTATCCACTTCCCCCAAGCTCAGCTGGCTTGCAGAGGCACTGCCCCTCCCAGTTTCCCCTAAGAGGAAGCCACTTTATGACGCCCCCAATATAACATTTGCCTGAGTCCAGGACAGGCCTTTGTTCAACTCCCTGTAGTCCCCAGCTGCTCCCCCCCTAATCTAATCAGAGAGGTGACAACTCCTTTTGGCAAGGGGAAGAGTGGCTGAGCAGGTTTCAACTCCTGTCGGGGGTAGTTGTCAGGCAGAATCCAGTTTCATTAAGCCAGGTTTCAGCTAAATGTCACTTTTTGTTCCCAGTTTAAATCACTTACAATTTTTACATATACATTAAGTAATTACTTCCTTCAAGTCATTTCAGAATATAGTTTTACATTGTATCCACCTCTTAGCAAGTCTTTCCTTGGTCTGGTTTTGTTTCATTTGTTCAGTTTTACACAAAAGTCTGGTGGTTTTAAAACGCCGGCTTTCTGATAGTGGTGAGTACTGGTAATGCAACCATTTTTGGGATTAAGAAAATGAATTCCCCACAGTTCTGAGTTGCTTTTTTGGCAATCAGCATTGCCATTCCCAATCCCAATGGTTTCAGGCTACTGTGTGTGTAGCCCAATGGTCGTTTTAGGCAGTGCCCTCCTGTGCTCACAACATAGGCAAAAATGGGTGGCAGCCTATTCTTCATGTTTTCCCTGTGCACTCTCTGGGGAGTTCTGGCCATCATGATGTTTTCCATGCCAGTACTGCACAGTTTTATGGTAGGGCTTGTATGCATGGGTAAAAACATCCCACAACAAACACTATTCTGATCGAAACCTTCCATGTCCCAGCCCTGTTAGCATTCTACTGCACATTGTGACAAATCGAGGGATTCCGTCACTTCTCCCCAGGTGGGGGACTTTCCCTGTGAGGCTAGGGAGGTGAGTCTGCTACACAATACCCTCCCTAGGGGTAGAGGCAAGCAGGACCTCCCGGGAGAGAGACTCCAAACTCCCCCCTTTCCCCTGTGATAAGGACTCCCATTCCGAGGAGGAACTCTCTACCCAATCCACCTACACCCCTGTGGATAGAAACTATAAAGAAGCAGTGGTTATTTGTTTTTGGCTTATTGCACCATTGAGAAAATCAGAAAAGAATTACATGTGGTAGCGAGACAAAGAAAACCACAGGAGTATTAGCGGGTGCAAGTGCAACACAGAAGAAGGACTTTAACGCTATGCAGTGGAAGTCCTAGCGCAGCGTCATAAATCTGGGAGGAGGAGACACAAGGAGAGAGAAGCCCGGGAGATCCAAAGTAGCTGGGCAAGTGAAACTGAAGGAACTGGAGAACCGCAGCTTCCCATGCCAAAAGGAAGTTGGTGTGTGCAAGTATCCGAGTTGCAGTACAGGACACCCAGGCTGCAGGAAGCCAAAGGAGTTGAACAAGTTCTCAGGAGGGACCCGGAAAGCAGTGGTAGTGTGACGGAAGGTACACGAGAGTACAGCCAGGACTCTGAGACCACTGATGGAGGGGCACTGCTAAGTGTGCTGAAAGAAGAGGGAACTGTGAGTGAAGACGCTGTCCTGATCAGAAGTGAAGAGAGCCCGATTCAAAACTACGGACCCTGTGATGCGATCCTACATGAAAAAAGCTAACAGGGAGAGGGGGGAACCCAGTAGGGCTAAGAGGGCGAGGGGTGCCGAAAGTAACAACTGGAAAAGCCCTACTCATCCCAAGTGGGGCACTAGTTTGTAAGAAGAGTGAGCATCATCACTGGGCTACTCCTAGTCCCAGTGCAGTGAGGCACACATTTGTAAGAAGAGTGAGAGCTACTTTTGGAGTACTCCTACTTGTGTCAATAACGAGCAACGGTTGGAAATACTTAAGAGTGAGAACATGTTGGTTGTCCTAACCAATATAAAGATTGAACATTGAGTCGAGAGACTTTCTAGTTTATATAACAAGAAAGGAGAAAAAGAGCAACAATGGAAAAGAGAAAGCCAAAGAAATAAGAGTATAAGAGAAAAACACACGAGACAAACAAAAGTGGAAAAGAGATAACCAAGAACTACCTACAAATATTGCATTAACAGACCCTGCTGAGAAAACAGTCCACAAGAGAAGGGAGTCATTCTGTGCTTCAATTGTTTTGATAAGTGGCAGGGTAAGGTTATATTCGTTTTATGGGTAGACAGACTTATCTTGGACTTACCGATGATCGACGAACACCCTAGTTAGTTTGGTTAGGTAGGGAAATCCCATAGCTTAGGGATAGTTGATTTTATTAGTTTACTTGAATAAAGATTCCATTCATTATAGAAGCTCAGCATCTATCGCCGCCTTCTGACCCGCCACAAAGTTCATTAGACACATGTTAGCCTATCAAACATAAAATCAAGTCAAATTGGCAATCTAGTGAAATCACATGCATTTGGACTGAGCGCACAGCCTTGGCTTGTTCATCAGAATTCCATCAACACATTCACACTACCCAGGATAAGTTCCCACCCAACTAAAATAGGCCTCTTTCAACAGGCATACAACCAGCTTTCTCTCATACTGTGTTCTTTCACCCACCAGAGGAACACTACGGTCCTTGTCTAAATAGTCCTCTGGACAAAATGGAACTGGTTACTGAAGGAATGCTGCCAAACATTATACAAGCAGAACAAAATAGGACACAGGGGCATGGGAGCTACCAAAGAACGGTCATTATATCTGGCATAAAGCGATATTAACTTGACCCCAAAAATGTGAAGAGTTTGTACAAAGAAGGTTTCACTATACTAATTATGTACGAAATTAAATGGATTTTCCTCCTATCTGCAAGGTGCAGCCATATTTGAGGAAGATATGGCATTACCCCGGCTTATAAACTAGCTTGTTGCGCAGCAGGATAAGAGACTGTTGATATACTTCTAGATGTTCCCATCCGATTAATTTTGGTAATGTGACAAGTTAATTTCAAACATCCGCAGGATTAAATGGATTATTCAAATGAAGGATAATCAGCTGCAAAAGATGTAATGTAATGGGCATTTGTATAGCACCTTTCACCATTAGTATGGGCTCAACACGCTGTAGGTTGAACGCCCTCGGGGAACACAGTCAAGTTCTAGAATGTGTGTGTACATTTGAACCAATGCGAAGGTAGGTAGGCGTGGCCAGTTCCTGCTAGTCATCCACAATGAGCAGGCATGTGGGTGGGTGCTGATAGGTTGTTTGGAGTATGGGAGAGAGATATTATGTGTGCAGCCATACCGAGTTTTATCACAGGGGATATCTGCATTCTAATGGCAGATGTGTTGTGCAAAGTATATGAAGCAGGAGAGACATTATGTGTGTGCAACTCTGCCTATATAACTTTGGTTTATTGGCAATGCTTTGGAAAATTGTCCAATTAAAGGGTCATCATTTAGGACTCTCACACTCATCGTTTTGGAATGTGCTCTCTTTTTGGGTCAATGTGTCCCTTAGTTTGCCCAATTCTTCATGCTATTATCTGAAGTACTTTTCTACTAACTTAAATAATTGCCATCTAAAGTTATCACATTTTTTTTTTAAATTGTGTTACCTTTCTCTTCTGTCCCAGTTGCCTTGTTACTGGTTCCCCTCAACAACGCGCCAACTCCTCACTTCTTCCTACACATACATACCCCTTACCTTTGAATAAAACCGGAATCCCCACTTTACTTTGCCCAGAAAACAGTCTACTCTTACCTCGCTTACAGTCAAGTCTCTAGACACTTATTTTGTCATTCATTTACGTCTTCCTTCTTGATTTTACTTTGTATCTTCACATTGTCAAGATGGCAATGGATGTGGTTTAGGTTAGCTGTAAGGTTAGGTTTGGGGTCAAAGGAGGTAGGAGGAAGCATACAGGGTAGAACATACATGTTTATAGGGATTTCCACCTGCAATGGCAAAGTGAATGCTACGAGAAGCAAAACACAGGAGAATTAAAGGTATGCAGAAGTAAAAGTGTCAAAGTGAATGTATGGTGAAGTGAACGCAGGCGAATTAAAGGCATACAAGCAGTTATAACTTTAACATCGTTAATCCAATGTTTATGACATTTCTAAATATATAAAGACTGAGCATGGTTTATAATGTAAATTGGAAAACCTTTGACAAAAGCAACAGCTCAAGAAAACTTGGAATAAATAGGAAAGACAAGTGTTACCCTTAACCACATAATGGCTAGCAGACAGCCACTTCACATTAAACACAAATAAAACTATATTGATAATCCTCTTCTACATTTGAGACAATAGCTTCCAGAGTTAACGAGACCACTGATGTATCAGCCTTTTGGCAGGCAGCAATTTTATTTTAGAAATCGTATTATTGTTTACCAGTAAGCAAATATCGATGGAGACTTTCACTCTTCTCGTTATATATTGAGAAAAGGATATTTTTAGGAGGGCTTAAGAGAACATGTAGGGTTTCTATATCGACTTTAATTGGCCAAGCCAGATTAAAACACTTTTTAAGGTATCAGTATTCAAAAGAGAAAAACATGCTCCTCTGGGTGCATGCATGATGATAAAGAACTTAAAACTAAGGTAAGCCATGAGGCAGCAACACATTTTTAATTTCCTTTTGTTCATAAAGTAACGTGTTCACGCAAGGCGTGAAATCAGACACCAGCATCACCAACACTATCTCTCACAAAGATATTGCATGGCACAAGCAGGCTGAATAATCTCTGCCCAAGCCGAGCTTCTCACGCTGTCACCATAGAAAACCATGTTTACATGTTTTACCAAGAAGAATAAAGCACTGGGCCATTATGTTGATGAACTGAGAAGATTGCTGTGTCACCCTCCTCCCCCTCCCAAATAACCAATGTGGATACAGCATATACTTGGAACAATGGTCATGTTTAGGGCAAAGCAACATTAGGCTATTGCCAGCAACCAAAGTGGCCTTATTTCCAGGGGTTCGGGAGGTAGCAAATTCCTTACACCAGCCATCTTTGCAACAGCTTAACCGTGCCTTAAATGAGCGTGGTAGTGCATCTTCCCAATGACCCGTGTCAATTACATATCACAATAAGAGAATAGGCTGAAACTCTAGACCACTTTCAAGTGATGGTCTGAATATAATATTTATTAGTGACTATTCAGGATTATGCCATTCCCTGGGTGTGTTTAAGGACACTAAAATGTTAATGATTACCTGATCAATCGGATATCTATTCTGTGCCTGAGCATGGGTGTTTGTGAGAGTGAAAGAGGGAAGAGAAAGTGTAGAGAGAAAGAGTAGAGAGAGAGAGCACGAGAGAGAGGAAGAGGGAGAGGGGGAGATGGAGGGGGAGAGAGAGACAGGGAGAGAGAGACAGAGAGGGAGGAGAGGGAGAGAGGGAGAGAGAGGGAGAGAGAGGTTAAGAACTATGATCACAATAAATGCTGCTCAATTTGCTGACCATGTAAGAATGAAGGTCTACAATGGCCATGGCAGGATTCAAACCTGCGTCCAGTAGACTGAACATGGATGACTGGGGTGAGAATGTGGCGTGCTAAGCTTTCTTATAGGCCTTGCACACAAGGGCCGTCGGAGGAAAGAGGGCTGTTGGGTAAGATTATGTGTGTTGTCAGAGTGGGGAGAGGAAGGGACCTTGAGGTATGGCAGCATGGAAGACCTGCGGGGTGGGGGGGTGCTGAGAAAGCATCACACAGTCCCATAGAAAAAGACTGTTGAGCTAGAGCCACAGGAGGCTTCATTGCTTAAGGGAGTGTTGAAACAAATGGGGGCCAAATGGCTGTTCGCATAGGGAGATGAAGAAGCTGTTGAATTAGGGCCTTTCGGGCTGCTAGTTGTAAGGCGAGGATGGGGCATTGAGATGGGGCAACAGGAGAGGTCAATGCAAGAAGCAAGTGTAGAAGCAAGGGTAGAGCTAAGGCCATATAAGCAATGATTGTGAACTGTTAAGCACTGAAAGGGAATTTCGAGCCAGGGCCATATGGGATTTCAGTGTTTGTGTAGCGCACCCTGACAGCGTGTTACATTAGAGGACCTGCATGCTCTGGTAGCAAAAGGGAGTGTAGGGAATCCACCAGCAACATTCACTACAAGAGGAAAATCTGACCTTGCCATGGGGGAAGGGATCCCTCTGAGCCTGGTGTGGAAGGCTTACCAGGGTGGAAGCCTAAGTCAGATCAGCGCGGAATGCTGGCAGTTGAGAGGGCCCAATATCCTGATTCCATCCCCAAGTGCCTGCCTTCACATGTGTTGGACCAACTTTCTTCACCATACTTTCATAAGATAGTCATGGCCAAGTCTTCTTTTTCTTTTCCGGGGTCACAAGAAATGCTGCAGCAAGAGAAAGAGTCCACCCACAAGACAGCAACCCACCAGTGCCCCATAATTCGCTTCAGCCAGGGGCGTTGCTAGGGGGGGGGTAAGGGGGCTATAGCCCCTGGTCTTTTGGTTGTAGCCC
Source organism: Ambystoma mexicanum (assembly GCF_040938575.1). Classification (NCBI taxonomy): domain Eukaryota; kingdom Metazoa; phylum Chordata; class Amphibia; order Caudata; family Ambystomatidae; genus Ambystoma; species Ambystoma mexicanum. The sequence goes on along the minus strand of NC_090929.1, from coordinate 580,659,384 downwards.
CGGATAGAATCTCAGGAGCTACAGCCAAAAGGCTGGCTAGCCCCGAGTCCCGACATTAGCTTAGCCCCAGATCTCTTCCAGACCTAGCAACACCCCTGGCTTCAGCAGCAACAGATTAAATGGGAGAACAGTGCTGCAGAAAAAGGAAGAAAAGGAGGGCCCATGTGGCTTCCCTGGCTGCAGCATAACGCTCCCCAACCTTGACGAGCAGATTCAACAGAGAGGAAGACCCAGCACAGGAGGACCCAAGAGAGCACATGTGGCTTTTCCAGGAGTCGGGCCGCACTCACCACACTGAGGCGGCTGAACCAGTGCCTGGACGAGGGCAGGCTGCATCACCAGACTACACATACCTTGGGGAGGCCCGCATCGTGGCCCTTAACACAAATATGGACACTTTGCAATGTGGGCATCCCTCATTGGAAAATAGCGCCCCCTCAATGTAAAAGGGGGGGGGGGGAGTGGCTTGACACGCTTTTTGTAAATTGCCGTGCTTGTAACCCCTCGAAGGGTGGAAGCCTACGCCGGATTGGCCAGCATCAGCAAACCAATCGGAGAATGTGAAAGAGGATAGACGAGTCTACTGTTTGGCTGAGGTCAGAGGAGGAGGAGGTAGCAGACCAAGAGACTAGTAGGAGGAAGAATAGTGGATTGGAGCATGGAGGTGATATTTGGGAAAAGGTGAGGTGTGGTTGGTGCTGGCAGGAGGTAATGATTAATGATTGTGCATACCTGAGTAGCGAGTGAGATTATCAGAATAAGTATAAGAGGTGAGTGGGAAGTGGTTGTGAGAGCTAAAGGAGTGTGACTTGGAGAATGTGGGGTGAAGTGATAGTAGTGTGGAGGAGGGAGTAGTAACATCAACGAGTGGAGGCAAGTAGTAGGAGTGAGGGACAGGAGGAACAGGAGGTGGAGTTGGGAGCAGGACAGTAGAGACAGGAGAATAGTATACAGAGACAGGGAGTGAAACATCAGGCGTGAGAGGAAGAGGACAGTCAGGTACAGTGTATGAAAGGCACATCCTCAGAACCTCTACTAACAAAAGTGGTAGTGTAAACTAGTTTAGAAAATCTGAAAGGAGTATAGATGGAGACATCCATTGCAGTTTATCCCACTCAACCACCCTAGAAAATAAACTGTAGTGGTCAATAGTCTCTACATAATAAACCTGGGGTCTGGGGAAGCCCTAGTTAGGGTGGAAAATGCTACTTCTTGACGATAGTGGGTGGGATGACTATAGCGTCCTGCTTAAGAAAAACAATAAAGGCAGTTGGAGTATTCTTGGAGCCGTCTGTGACCCAAAGCAGGTACCTCAATGGAGGGGCTGGAGAGGTGGACATGCTGTGCCTCAAGTATCCAGCCTGAGCTGGTCAGCTTCAGTGGGCTTGGAGGACACACTGTAGAAGGACCGAAAGGGAGAGAGTGTACTTTTGTAAAACAATTATTGGAAAAGGGGGGAAACTAAGAAATTGAGAATGAATGTGCTGTTGGCAACACTGTATATATACTACGGAGTATTACAGTTATTACAGTTGTTGTTTTCGAAAGTCGAAAAGAGACGTCAGCAGGGCGTGCCAGTAACACTAACCCTAGTGTGACGTCCACTGTACCCATGATCCCTCGTGCGTCGAGGTCCCTCAGATTGTTTTGTTCTGGCATGAGGTTGCATGAAGTGTCGTGTGAGTACAGTTTTAACCAAGCAGATATATACAGAAAGCTCATAAAACATCAATGCACCTTCTCCCAGGGGACGAAGGGTGGGCACATGTGAATCTAGCAGATACAAGCATCAGAAATATGATTACGGTGAGTAATGTATCCCTTCTGAGGCTTGAGGAATCTGCCTAGATCACATGCTATGCATAGATTAGCGAGCAGTGTTATGAGAAGATGGTGGCTGGAGAAAAGGAGCAGCGGCAAATCGATGTTTTAGAACGGCTTGTCCCACCTGTGTATCTGTCTTGGAATGTGTTTAAATGCAGTAGCGCCGAGTGAAGGTATGTACTGAGCTCCATGTAGCTGCCTTGCAAATGCTGTCTAGTGGGACATTTGCAATAAAAGCTAAAGCAGCCCCAGTGCTCCGCGTGGAGTGGGCCATTGGTGTAAAAGGCAGTGTCTTGTCTGATAATGTATAGCATAATTGTATACATCTGACTATCCATCTGGAGATCGCGTTCTTTGAAATGCGTTCTCCTTCTCTGCCTGTAGCTATGGAGACAAACAGTTGATCAGTTTTCCTAAGCAGTCTGGTTTTATCTACGTAGTAGAGAACCGCTCTCCTCAGAACTAGTGTGTGGAGTTTAACCTCAGCTGAGCTAGTTGGCTTCTGAAAGAAGGATGGAAGCTCAATGGATTGGTTTACATGGAATTTGGAAATTAATTTAGGTGAGAAACTAGGATGAGTATGTGAAACCAATTTATCTTTATGGATAATAAACAAAGGGTCCTGCATTGACAATGCTTGGAGTTCACTGACTCTTCTTATGGATGTTATAGCCACCAAGAAGGCCGTTTTGTAGTTAATGTGTTTAAGACTAGCTTGGTTCAAAGGCTCAAAGGGGCGTCCCATGAGCTTCGCTAGCACTACATTGAGATCCCAGGCTGGCGGAGGATTAGAAATTGGAGGGTGGAGTCTCTTTACTCCCTCCATGAATGCCTTAATGACTGGCACTTTCCGCCACAAGACTTTACTTTGAGAGGTGGTGTAAGCTGATAAAGCTGCTAGGTTGACCTTAATAGAGTTAAAGACTAACCCTGAATCCAACAAGTGGAGCATATAATTTAGAATGTGAGATGGGGTATACTCTATGGGGTTTATTTGTTTTGACTGGCACCAAATGACAAATGTTCTCCACCTGTCGAAATAACAGTGTCTAGTGTTTGGTTTCCGTGCCTCCTTGAGGATATCCATACACCGGTGTGGAAGATTAAGGTGTCCGAACTCTATATCCTCAGGAGCCATGCTGCCAAGTTCATGGAGTGTGGTTGTGGGTGTACGGTTGTCCCCCCGTGTTGGGTTAACAGGTTGATCTCGCACGGGAGCTTGATGGGATCACACATCACCAGCTTGTGTATATGTGGGTACCACAGTTGTCTCGCCCACATAGGAGCAACTAGGATGTGTGTCATCTGTTCTCTGTGTATTTTGTTCACTATTCTGCCGATTAATGGTGTTGCAGGAAAAGCGTAAGCAAATTTCCCTGACCAGCTCATCCATAGGGCGCTCCCCTTGGAGTCTGGTTGGGGGAATCTGGACGCAAAGTCTGGGCATTGCTTGTTTTCTCTTGTCGCAAACAAGTTTAGTGAAGAGTAACCCCATTGAAAGAAGATGTGGTCTACAATGTGTGGGAGTAGTCACTCGTGTTCTTCTGGCAGTGGATCTCTGCTGAGAGAGTCCACTAGAGTGTCGAGTACCCTTGGAACGTGCTGGGAAGACAGGTACATCCCTCGTCTGAGTGTCCACCTCCATATTTTCGGAACCAACCTGGACAGATTTGGAGAGTGTGTGCCCCCGTTTGTTGTTATGAAACATTTCAGTGGTGCTGTCTGTTAGGACTTGGACTGACTGGTAGAGCTTGGAGGACTGCTAATAATTCCAGTAGGTTGATATGCTTCTGTGCAGTCACTTGTGTCCGCAGACTGTGTGGTGAAGGTAATGGGCCCCCCACCCGGAAAGTGACGTGTCTGTTGTGACGATCGCTAGTGCCTCTAGTTCGTGGAAGGGTTTCCCCTTCAGCAGATTTTCTCTTGACCACCATCATAGGTTTTGAAGTAGTGTAGGCGAAACGACCACTAGATCATCCCACTGACCACTTGCCTGAGAGCATTGTTTCGCCAACCATTCCTGCATTGGTCGCATTCAAAGGCATGCGTGTGGGATCAGATAAATGCACAATGCCATCATGCCTAGTAAACACATCGCTTTGCGTACGCTTATCTGGAGACCGGCTTGATACTGGGATATTTGTCAAAGCATGTTTTGTAACCTTTCCATGGCTGGGAAGGCTAAGCCTGCCTTTGTATCTAGAACAGCTCATAGGAACTGTTTTGATGTTTTTGGTACCACACTTGACTTTTCCTCGTTTATCGAGAAGCCCAATTGGAAGAGAAGGTTTATGGTTCTTTGCGTGTTTATCTTTCAAAGCTGGTAGGTTTCTCCCATGATTAGCCAGTCGTCCAGGTAGGGGTACACTGGGATAGTTTTCATGCGTAGATGCGCTGCCACCACCCCCAGTACTTTGGTGAATACCCTTGTAGCTGAGCCTATCTCAAAGGGCAGCACCTTGAATTGATAGTGCTGGTCTGCTACTTTGAAGCACAAGAACCTTCTGTGTGCTGGGAACATTGAAATATGAAATTAAGCATCTTTCATGTCCAATGTTGCCATGTAATCCCCCCCCCCCCCCGATTTAACAGTGGAATTACCTCTTGTAGCGTTGTCATACAGCATGTTGTGGCTTGACATATTTGTTTGCATGGCGTAAGTCTAATACTGGGCGCATGGTTCAATCTTTTTTTGGAACAAGGAAGTAAGTTGAATAGAGACCCTTGTTTACCTCGTGGTCAGCACGATCTTGATGGCGTCCTTGAGGAATAGCACTGCGATTTCTTCCATAAAGATGAGCTGTTGTTCTCCTGTTGAATTTTCTGCCGCGGGGGCATTTGATGGAAACCCCAGGAGTTTGATGCAATAACCTCCCGCTACCGTAGATAACACCCACTTGTCTGTGGTTATCCCCTCTCACGCGTGCGTGAAGTTTGCAATCCGTGCCACGACTGGGGAGGCATGGGAGGAGACCTGTAGCGGGGTGTCATTGTTTGGGAGTGGTTTCTCCACCCCTGAAGGGGCCTCTCCCCAACCTCGGCCTCTGCGCTGGCCTCTAGGATAACCTTGGGACGCTTGTTGGTTGTTATTCCATGAAGACCTCTGGGTCTGACCATACCTGGAGCCTCTGAGAATTTTGCCCGCGAAAACTGAGAAAATTGTTATACCCTCTTTGTCCCGTCTGCTTATTGGTAAGCTGGCCAAGGGACTTGAGTGTAGTAGTCTTCTTTGGCTGACTTCAGCGCATCTTCTACTGCTTTGCCAAAAAAAACATCGGGTTCTATTGGCATGTTGAGCAGGGTAGCCTGTGTTTACAATTTAAAACCAGACTGACGAGTCCAGGCAAGGCGCTTGAGGATAGTGCCTTCCGCAATAATGCGTCCGGCGTTATCTGCAGCGTCTAAGTTGTTCTTAAGCAGATTGCTGGCCGTAGCTGTGCCTTCGGCCGCTACAAGGGCGAGTCTTGATTTAAGAGGTTCCGGAGCTGAATACACCAGGGCCATAACCTCGTCCCATCTAGTGCAATCGGAACTTGCCAACAGCGTGGAATTGTTAGCGGTTATGGCTTGATAAGCTGCATAAGATGCTATCTTCCTCCCCATTGTGTAGAGCTTTTTGCACTCTTTGTCTGGGGGGAGCTACGGAAGAGTGCCCGCTCTCTTTCGGGTGGTATTGACTACCAGTGAATCCGGTTTGAGCTGCCACCTTATGTATATGGGGTCAGAGGTTGCCGGGCGGAATAGTTTTTCTATTCTCAGATTCATTGCCCTAGCTTGGTTGGGCATCTCTAGGGAAGGTTGAATCCTTCTCTGCACAGATTTTAGCAGGGGTATAAACTGTGTGGTAGCCTTCTTGTCCCACAGGATGTTCGACAAAATCCTTGTCCTGCTGAGTTTCTTGGGTGTCAATGCCAAAATGTTCAGCAGCCTTGAGTAGGATATCATTAAACAAGGGCTGGTCATCCACTGGGGAATCGGGTAAGGGAGGGTCTTGTGGGACTGGAGAGTCCATTGCAAAGACCACTAGTTCGTTATCATCATTATCGTCATTATTATCCTCATCACTGACGTCATCCCCATCATAATATGTATCATGGTCTAGATACTCCTCTGCCTCTGCAAGTAGGTCATAAAGACTAGTGGAGATGTGTGCATTTTTAGTGGATGGCGCATCATAAATCTTGGCTGGGGGGGGGGGGGGAGAGATCTCTTCCCTGACGAGTGGGAAGACGTGCAGGGCTGAGAGGCTACAGGTATAGTCTTGGAACTGGATGCCTAAGTGGTAGGGGGTGTATTTAGTAAGCTTTCAAGGGCCTGGGGGTGCTCTTCAAAGAAGTTTGCAAAGAAAGACATTCTGCCTATAATTCTGTCTATATCCTGGGCTGACCAGTTGGCAGAGCTTGGGATGATCATAGGGGAAGTAGTGGCAGGAGTGGAGGGTGTAGGCAAGTCACTGCCTCTCTCTTCTACCTCTGTCCGGATTTCATCAGGTTCTTGAGAAATCTCCTCTGCTGGGATCTCATCAGGCTTCTGTGGGGTGTCCTTGGTAGGGGTAGGCTCTTTACTAAGAGGCTTGTTCCTATTTTTGACCTGAAGGCTCTTATTCCTATCCTTCTGGGAAGAATCTCTGTCCTTATGCTCATACTTGTGATTAGGGTTCTTTGAGGATGACTTTTTAGAACTAGAACCCTTAGTTAGACCCTTGGGGACATGTTTCTTTATTAACTGTCTTGACTCTTTAGGCTTTCTCCCAGGTGCGGGCTGAGTTTCAGCACTGGGAAGGGCTTTACTGGTGTCTTTCGACATCTTGCGGTCAGTAGAAAGGGTCTTATGCTCAGCGTCCTTGGTCTTATGGGGCCTGTCCTGAGGCAGTCGAGAAGCGGATTGCCCAGAGGACAGCAAATCTGTAGATTTGCCTCTAGACGCTGACTCTCGGTATATGTGAGACACATCGCCGTGGGGTATGTCTTTGGTGTGGAAAAGTGTAGTGCCTTTGCCGCCGGGTGTCGTCCCCACAACAGAGCCGCCGGTCTGTCTACTAGGGTCGGGGGCTAGAACTGAGGAACGAGGAGGTTCCCCGTCACCCTCGCCATCCTAAAAGATGGCGTTGCTGCCGGCGTTGGAGTCTCCCTCTACGGCCATGGTGTCCTCAGCCTGCATGGCGTGGTGAGCCCAATGTTTTGTCCTACGGTCTTTAAGGGTCTTTGGTCGAAGCAATTTACAGGCTTGACAGTGAATCTCGTCATGGTCTCGATTAAGATAAGAGGTTGCACACTCTGTGCTTATCAATCCACGTATATTTTTTGTTACAGGACGGGCAAAACTTAAACGGTGTCCTTTCCATGTTTGCCGTAGGCAGCAGGGCGACCACGGAAAGGGGTGGAAATATACATTTTGTAATGATCGCTCCCTACTGTAAGGGCTTAGGCCGGTGGGCCTTCCAAGGCCAACAGAAATCCGTTGAAGTCCTTCGTCTGATGGTTCATCTTGTCCTTGTCGAGTTCTTCACCGAGTCGAGACACGGCGGTCGAAAAAGGACAGGAGAATAACTATTATTAACACTTTTATAAAGTCAATGGGGTAAGCCTAAATTGCACTCGCAATAAGCGACCGATTACGATGGCGGAAAAAAACAATCTGAGGGACCTCGACGCGTGAGGGATCATGGGTACAGTGGACCGCAGGACGTATTTTCACCAAATTTGTGGCAGAAGCGGCGGCTTGGTCCAGAAAGCCTGCTTTTGTAAATTTGGCCTAAATCTGTCCAGTAGTTTACTTTAAAACGGGCTAAAAGCAGGTAAAAACAAATTAGTGTAATCTGGGTTCGGTCTGCGGACATACTTCCCTGTTCGGTCTGCGGACGGGCATTCGATTGGCCTAGAGGACGGTGGACATCGGACGTGGCCACTGATTGCATGGTGAAAAGCGTGAAGTGCATCAGGTTTTTGGAAACGCGCACCATGTTGGATTAGCGGACAGTCTACGGTGTCCGCGGACATCGCAGTAAAAGCATATTCAAAAACGGTATTACCCAAATTGTTCGTTTACAATTGTTCGAATTTAAAGGGTCACAATTGACCGAATATATATATATATATATATATATGGGTTTTGGGGGGTTTGACGTTGGGTGGGGGGGTTTTCCCCCACATATATGGTACAATTGACCTTCACAATTCGGTCAATTGTGAAAAGGTCAATTGTTATTCGAGCAGTTGTAAAATGAACAATTCGTATACAACCTCAAAAACACAACATTGCACTTGTCAAACAATCTCTGGGGAGGTATGGGGTGATCAGGATGGGATATGGCAGTAAGAAGCAAAAAAAACTGGTGTTTTTCACCCCCTGACTCTGCGAACAGTCTGGATGTTCGGATACAGTCCTGACATGTAATGTCCACAGCTGTCATAGATGAGGAATACGTTGGAGGACACAATCCATTCGAAGCAGTTTTTGGATGGCTTATAACTTTAGCGCCACTCAGTGATATTTTGGAATTCTATTCTCCACTTGATTCTGAATGGTTTTTCCATAGTATCTTGGGATTCTGTCAAGAGGGGGAAAAATAAGGGGGGGGTCCCAAAATATTGTAAAGGCTTATAAATGTAGTGCCATTTGACGCATCTACGTAAAAGTTTGCAAAAACATTTTAGATCTAGATATAAATGTTTTTATAAAGTTTGGTGGGATTTTGTCAAGAGGGGGTGAAATTACAGCGGGGTCTCAACATTTTTAAATGGCTTATAACTTTGTTTCCATTTGACAAATGTAAAGTCTGAATGGGTTTTGTCAAGTGGGGGCTAAGTTATATGACTATTGTATGTGCATATATTTTGACACTTTTGAAAAAATAAAACATGGGTGGATTTCCAGCAAACTTATTTAAGAAGCATTGGCAAGGACCTTAAAGCATGGTTTTGCAAATGTGCCTGTGTTTTATTTTTTGACAAGTGTCATAATGAACAAGTTGCTTACCTGTAAATGTTGTTCTCCAGCATGGGTCTGGCATGGATTCACATGCTTATGAATATTCGCCGTCGTCAGGCCGGGAATCCTCAGTAAAGAAAAAATCAGTATCAGTCTCGTTTCTGATCTGTCTATCTCAGTAGTAACCAATCACTGGTCTCTGGGTCATACTGCCGCCAGCCAATGACTGCCCTCTCCCTAAGCCCGGCCTCTGGCAGCCATCCTCAGATTTGGTAGCACGCAAAGTGGCAGTATGACCAAGTGAAGAGCCGCAGAGGGGTAGGAGGGAGGGCTCGCATGTGAATCCATGCCAGACCCATGCTGGAGAACAACAGTTACAGGTAAGTAACTTGTTCCTTCACCAGCATGGGGTCGGGCATGGATTCACATGCTCATGAATATAAGAATACATAGCAGTACACACATGCACAACCACGGGAGGTGGCAAAGGCTCAATATTAAGCATTATATCAAAACGCAACATTAAGCAATTCTTACCTCCTCACCAGGCTCACCTTAGGCGAACAGGTTGCGCAGCACTGCTTGGCCGACCCTGGACTCCTCCCTGGAATCCCTGTCGATTAAGTAGAATCTCGTGAAGGTGTGCGTCGACCTCCACGTAGCAGCCCTGCAGATGTCCAGCATGGGCACACCAGACAAGAACGCCGTGGTAGGTAGCAGCGATAGCTCTGGTCGAATGGGCTCTCGGACGGCCAGGCAACGGTCAGTTTGCCAACCGATGACAGTGCATGATGCAGCCGGAGAGCCATCTAGAAAAGGAAGCCTTCGAGAGAGCCTTCCCTTGCTGCACAGGTCTAAAGTTCACAAATAGCTGTGATGTCTTCCGAAAATTCTTCGTGCGGTCCTCGTAGAACTTCAGCGCTCTAGCCACATCCAGCGAGTGCAAAGTCCTCTCGGCCGGTGACGAAGGCGACGGAAAGAAAACAGGTAACACCAAGGGCTCGTTGAGGTGGAAGTCCGACGGCACCTTGAGCATAAAGGAGGGGTGCGTCCTCAGCACCACCCTCGTGTCGTGAAAAGTCAAGTATGGAGGAGTGCAGGATAGGGCCTGGATCTCTCCCACTCATCGCACGGAGGTGATGGCCACAAGAAACGCAGGCTTCCACGACAGGAACTTCAACAGTGCCGAATGCAGGGGCTCGAATGGCACCCCCATGAGCCTGGTCAGCACCATGTTGAGCTTCCACGCCGGGGCAGGGGCCTTCACCGGCGGGAACGATCGGAACAGTCCCTTCAGAAATTCCTTCACCAGGCGATGGGACCACAAGGACGCCCGTCCTGTGGGTCTGGTGTATCGGGAGATCACAGCCAGATGTATCTTGATGGAGGCGTGAGCCAGTCCAGCCTTGGCCAGCGACAGTAGGTACAGCAGCACTTGAAGGGCCGTAATCCGTAGAGGGTTAATCTTCTGTGCACAGTACCAGACAGAGAAACGCTTCCACTTATGTCCGTAGCACTTAAGAGTTGAGGACGCCCTGGCCTTTGCAAGAACCTCTCTGCAGTCAGCCGGGATATCGTACCCTCCAAACTCTAGTGCTGCAGGAGCCAGGCCTGCAAGTTCAGCGACTCCGGGTCGTGATGAAGTATGGCGCCTCCTTTTCTGGAGAGAAGATCCGCATCCGTCGGCAGCTTGACTGGTGGGGACGCTGACAAGTCCAGAAGGTCTGGGAACCAGATCTGCCTCGGCCACGCCGGTGCGACGAGGATCATCCTGCACCAGGACCTCTTGAGCTGGCTGACGAGTCGGAGCAGCAACGGCAACGGATGAAACGCATATAGGAACAGGCCGTCCTAGGGAAACGAGAAAGCATCACCCATGCTCCTCAGCTGGAGAAACCTGCTGGCGAACCTCTGGCACTTGGAGTTCGTTGCCGTCGCCAACAGGTCGATCTGCGGTTTTCCCCATCGTCGGAAGAGTCGATCCACTTGATCCTGGCGTAGTTCCCACTCGTGGCTCGAGTGCAGCTCCCTGCTGAGCGAGTCGGCAATGGTGTTTTTTATCCCTGCCAGATGAAAGGGCACCAGAAACATCCCTTGGGCGAAGGCCCAATGCCACAGATCCTGGGCTTGGAGAGGGCCGGGGATCTGGTTCCTCCCTGCTTCCGGATATAGAACATTGTGGGTGTTGTCAGTGAAGATTCTCACCACCTTGCCCTAAAGAGACGGGAGAAAGGACCTGAGGGCCCAGAACACTGCACGGACCTCCAGGATGTTGATGTGGAGCGGCTTCTCCTCCGGGAGCTAAAGGCCGCGTGAAGTTCTCCGGTGTGCGCTCCCCACCCTTCCAGGGAGGCATCCGTCGTCACCGTTATCTGGTGAGATGGAGTCTGAAAGTGTGTGCCCGCTGTCAGATAAGCACAGGTGCCCCACCACCTGATCGCTCGTCGGAAGGACTCGTTGAGCGGGATCCTGTCCTCGAAGCTGCCCGTCGCTTGGATCCAGCGGCCGTCGAGGAACTCTTGCAGAGGGCGCATCCGAAGCCTGCACAGGTGCACGAGATATATGCAGGAGGACATCATCCCGAGGAGGGACTTGATGGACCTCACCCTGGCCACGTCGCTGCACCTTGCCCAGGATGTCCTTCGCCCTTTACTCCGACGGCGAGGCCAGATGCGCCACTGTGTCGAGCTTGGCTCCCAGAAACAGTGCGACTTGTGACGGGACCAGGTGGGATTTGGGAAAGTTGATGGAGAATCCCAGGTCCGTGAGCAGCTGGACGGTCTTCGCTGTTTGTTCTACGGTGAGCTCCCTTGTCCTTGCTCGGATGAGGCAGTCATCCAGGTAGGGGTAGACGTGGATCCCCTGCAGGCGCAGCCACGCCGGTGTGAGGCACTTGGTGAACACCCTGGGTGCGGACTTCAATCCGAACGGGAGGGCCTTGAACTGGTAGTGCCGTCCTTGGACCACAAACCTGAGGCACTTTCGGTGTCCTTTTAGAATGGGGATGTGGAAGTATGCATCCTCCAAATCCAGCGACGACAGGAAATCGTCCTCCTCCAGCTGTCCCAGCACGTGCTGGAGGGTGACCATCCAGAACTTCTGTGCCTTGATGTACTTGTTCAGTCGTCGCAGGTCCAGGATGGGGCGCCATCCTCCTGTCTTCTTTTTCACGAGGAAGTACCTTAAGTATACTCCGGAGCCCCAGAGCCTCTTCGGGACGAGCTCGATGGCACCTTTTTTGAGCATCGCCCTTACCTCCAATAGCAGTTGAGGGACGCGATTTTCCTTTCTGGCCACGGGTGGAATGCGGGGGCACTTTTTTAGAAATTTGAGGACATGCCCCTGGGCCAGGTCGTCCAGCACCCAACGGTCGGTGGAGATGGACTCCCACATGCTGACTAACTTCGCCAGCCGGCCTCCCACTGGGGTGCTTCGGTGGGGGCCCGACACCACGGTCGGTTCAATCTTGCTTGGAGGACGCCTTGGCCTCCCTGACGACGATGGAGAGGTCCACATGACTTGCCTCATCCTTTATAGGCTTCCTGCGACGAGAAGCGGGCCGCTTGGCAGTACGTAGAGGAGCCACCACCGAATCCCTTGGAGGCACCCTGCTTGCCTCCGGTACTCCGAAAGGACAGCCTTCGTTGCCGGAGAACGCCTAGGGCATTAGCTGTCTCCGTGTCCGCCTTGATGGCTTGGAGGGACTCATCCACTGTTTTCCCAAAGAGATTGTTCCCGTCGAACGGCATGTCCAAAACCTTGGCTTGTACGTCCTGGCGGACATCCGTCGCCTTGAGCCACCCTCGTCGTCTAAGGCAAACGCTGTTGCCTAGCTGGCAGAAACCGGTGTTGGCAATGTCCGTTGCCACCGTAATGGCGTGGTCCGACACCACTTCGCCTTTTTGCAAGATCTCCAGAGCCTCAGCCCTCTTGTCGTCTGGTAGGAAGTCCAACAGGGGGGCGATCTTGTACCATAACTCCCTGTCATAGCGGGCCACGATCGCGAGGGCGTTGGCCGCCTTAATCGTTGTTGCTGCTGACGAGATAACTCGTCCCATTGCGTCCAGCTTCTTTCCTTCGCCGTCCGGCGGGGAAGTTGACGTTGATGTCGATGCCCCCACCCCCCCCCACTTTCTTCTTGGCCGTCACTGAGTTGACCGAGTCAGGGGTCGGTTGTGCCCTAAGGCACAAAGGGGCCGCGTCAGGGACCCGGTACTTCTTCTCGTACCGATCCCTCTTGGCAGGCGTCGTAGACGGGTTCTTGAGAAGGGTGAGGCCCTCGTCCCAGATGTCATCCAGCAGAGGCACAGCGAGGACTGTTTTCCTCTTGGCTTCGTGCCGTTGGTAGAGGAAACATTCCTTCTTCTCTTCGGGGCAGAGCTGAAAAAGCTTGGATGCCCTGGCGATCATTGCATGGAAAGATCCAATCTCATGGAGCGGGGAGGCCCGGGCAGGGGGCGATGGGAGCTCCGTCCCGTCGTCACCGCCGTCGTCGTCATCGTCGGTACCCGTCGTGTCCGTTCCCGTGTCATCCCCAGGGACGGGGGACGTGGGCAAAGGTTGAGTAGGCCGCGAGGGCTGAAAAGGTGGGGCCGGATGGATCCGTCTTCTCTTGTGCGGGGGGGCTTCCTGCCGGGCCTGGCTCTGTCTCCTCTGTCGAGCCTGGTTCCGGTTCCTCTGTCGGTGGTAAGGGCAATCTGGTCCTTATCTCCGAACATAACGATTGTATTGCCAACAAAATGGCCGCCGAGTTGTCCTGCGGCTCCGGAAGGGACGGGAGCGATGGGTGACTAGGAACCTCGCCAGTGCCGCCGTCGCTCTCGTCGTCACCTTCGTCGGGATCCCTCCTGTGGGAACGGGCCTCTTCGACACCCTCACCGAGGCCCTCCAAGGCTTCTACCAGCTCCTCCTCGGATGCTGTGTCCATGTCCACAATGGCCACCGCCCCCCCCCCTCTTTTTCCGCCAGGGTCTTCACGGGGTCTTTTCGATGGGTCTGAAAGAGGCTTCCCTCCGCGGAGGTAGGGAGACTCTGGGCCCCGAGGTCGCCTCCACTGGTGTAACCTCCACAGGCTGCGCCAGGGCCGCCGCGACTTCCTCGATAGAGGCCTTGGCCGGGTGAATCAAGGCCTTTGCCACCTTATGGGGGCCTGTGGCCTTCACCTTGGGGGGAGCGTCACTGCCTCGCTCCCCCTCGGCCGGATCCTTCGAGCTCGACCGGGGCCTCTCCAGAAGCTTCGCCGGGTTCTCGGCCTTCCTCTTCCCTGCGCCAGAGCGTTGGCTTGTGGTTGATGGCGCTGGGGAGGATGCGCCCTGCCTGGCAGCCGAGGAATCCGACCGTTCGGCGCTCCCGGTGCCCGCAGACTCGCGGTGCTTTGCCTTCTGTTGGGCCCCCGTCACCAGGGCGCCCTCAGAGGACTTAGAAGACCGCTCGGACTTCTTCTTCTCACCCGACGGACTCTTTCCTTCCAGCCAGTTGGAGAGACGAAGTTGTTGATCCCTGATGGTCCGTTCCGACATGTTCCCGCAAAACGCACAGTCCTTCTCCACGTGCATTTTGTCCTCATGAAGGCAGTAGAGACATTTTGAGTGCTCGTCCTCCTTGAACACATTCTGCAGCTGGCATCCAGGGCAAACCCTGAACAGCTTTCCGGGTGTCAAGCTTCCTTTCTCCTGGGCCATGTTCGGGTAGGCCGCAGAAACTCCTGGACTCCTCCAAGAAGCGTAACTCGACGAAATCTTCACCCTTGAGGGGTGTAGAAAATTCCGACACGGATACCCGTTAATCGGGTGTAGAGACGGTGGAGCTTGAGGCTCTATTTGACCGGAAAATGAGAAATTCTCCTTGAAAAAAGCGCAAAAACGCAGCAAAAGCTTGAGAGCTAAACACAAGGACTGCCAACACTTGAGCGTGCGGTTAAAATCTGAGGATGGCTGCCAGAGGCGGGGCTTAGGGAGAGGGCAGTCATTGGCTGGGGGCAGTGTGACCCAGAGACCAGTGATTGGTTACTACTGAGAAAGACAGATCAGAAACGAAACTGATAATGATTTTTTCTTTACCGAGGATTCCCGGCCTGACGACGGGGAATATTCATGAGCATGTTACTCCATGCCAGACCCCATGCTGGAGAATGTAGGTACAAAAAATTGTGATATACTGATATACTTTTGCTGACTGAGGTATAGCCTGTGGCCATGGGCAGTGTCCAGATTATCCGGGTCATGGCATAAGGTCATGACCCGGACAATCTGGCTACTGGCAATGACCACGAGGGACGACAAACGGGGTTAAAGTGGTCATGTCCACCTGGGATCGGCAATGTGGTAAAGTTATACGAAAGTGGGATATGTTTGAAAGGGACACAAATGTGTGCTCGTGGAAATATGGTCATGGGGTTTCTCGTTCGCCTTCTGCAGGCTGCCATGGAAAGGGAAGAGGGGCTTTGTATGGAGCACCGCCTTCCATCTCCATGGTGCCCATCTTGGAAAAGGATGTTCCTTCCTAGAGCAGGACGCCGCAGACGTCCCGGAATAGGAATAAAAATCCTTTATTTCTTTTAGCACCCCGGGTTACTACTTTGGGAATCTGGGGTGCTAATGGTCTTCATCCCCCACTGCAGGGGCTAGAATGGGGGACAATGGTCCGTAGCACTCATCCGCCCATGCTTCGCTTGGACTGATAACTTGGTCTGCCGGGCCGTTATCCCCCGTTCTAGTCTCTGGAACGGGGGATGAATGCCACATTATTTCCATTAGCATAACACAAAATGCTAATGGAAATGTTGGAAAATCTTATTAAGTCTATGTATTTTACTGAGAAATGTAAAGTAGATGGAGTCTATAAGATTTCTTTTTAGTTCTATTTTTTACTGTGAAAGGTGGTTCCTAAAAGGAACCTTCCTTTTGTTGTTGTTTGATATTTTGTTTTTTTTGCAGGAGAGGTTAGAACGCAAGGTGGGGAGGGAAATGAGGAAAGAGGCACCAAGCACTAATATGGAGGGGCCGGAGGACAGGCGAAGATGTTGCGCATGTGTTATTTCTATGATAGGGGCATTGTTTCTCATGCTCTTTGATTACAGCTTCCAAAGCACTTTGAAATTGCTTTCCCCTGCAGAGTGGTGTGTTGCAGTATATACAGAGGACTGTTGTCTTCAAAAGATATGGATCAACAGCCTCTTGTATTGCCTGCAAGGTAGCTGCTGGGATTTTGTGTCCCACAGAAGTAGGCTGTGTGGTTACAGTATTGGTTGAGGAAGATGAGGTTGAAAAAGAAAGCACACTACTTGCTAAGAAAGGAACAACCTTTCTGAGAGCATTGCAGTGGTTGGATTTGGTGTGGCAGTGCATGGAGGTGGTCCCGAAGTTGTACTGTCCTGGTGATCCGCGACTGAGTGCATTTCACTTTGGTAGCTTTAGCCCTTGGTACATTCCCAACAGTGGTAAAGAACTGCCACACCCATGTTTCTCTCTGGGTGCTAGCGGTAGGCACTTCCTCTACCTCATGTTCTTTGGTCGTCTTCATTGTCTTTGGAAGTACTGCACTTTTTTTGATGTGTAGGTCCTCCAGCGGGTGGTGGCTCCTGGGGAGGAGGGATGGCAAGATAAAAAGCAGTTTTACTAACATTCTTCCAAGTATGTGCTTTGTACTATATTGTTAATGGATAATGAGCAAGTTTAGGTGTAGGAGTTGTGCAAGGGTCGATTTTGAGCTTGAAAGTTTCTAGACCAGTAGAAAATGCAGTTCCGAACTGTCCCCGAAGTACGGACCGGATTGCTAAGTGCGAATGCATTCGTGGCACGTTAACATGCCGCACGCAAGTGCATGGTCACGTGGAACTGTCCAGAAGGTCTGTGATAATGTCAGATGTTCACGGACGTCAACGGACGCAAAAACAGTGGAAAAAGTTGCAAAAAGTGTATACAAGGGTTAAAAATGATGCTAGAAGGTGAGAAATGGCATATTTTTTAGGTGAAACTTTGTAAACTGGATAACAATGTTGCTATATTGGGGTAAGTATGATATTAGTTACTTGTATGAAAATAGCATTCACTGGTAAAAACCTATTAAATTCACTGAAAAATCGTTGTTAAAGGGACGTAATGGTTACACGTAAAACCCAATAACCTCAGAAATTCGCCAGTTATGGTAAGCTGAGCAACCATAACTCGCGACACCACCATGCAATATTAAGACTAACACCCAGGACATCAAAGATGACATCACATGTGATATTAATTTTGATGAAGTCCCTACAAGGGGTTGCGTTTATGTTGGTAATTTGTGGGAGTGAGGGGCCGTTTGGACTCCCCGCCATGCATTCAGTACAGTTTGGAACATGTGCCTCCCAATGGTGGAGGACGCCTCCATCGCCCTTATGTTAATATCAGCCTTATGCTGGCATTGGTGTAGATGGGGCTGTTGCGCAGGACACGTGGCATCCATTTTGTGCACCCTCAACTCCATCTTTTTGAACTAGGCCTCACTGCGATGATACAAAAAGGCTTCTCTCCCCTTTCTCACTGTGTCTGAAAGTTTTGCAGCTCCATTCTCACTCTTGAGCCGGAGGTAATTGCAACAAAAACAAATGTAACATCTCGCTCTTCCTCTGAGATCATTGTCCCGTGTGTGAACCGGCCTGAGCCAGGCCTTGTAGCTCATCCATCTCCACAAACCTGCCCGTGCCCCCTCACCCTCGCTGTTGGAAAATTACTGCCAGTATAACCCTGTGTCCCTGCAAGGTATTCTCTTGATGTACCAGATATGTGACCCTCCCATGAAGCCCTCCCCCAGCATGCCCTTAGCTAAAATCAGACCTCTGTCACAGTATATTGTCTCCCACAACTAACAAACATCAACCTCCCCCCCCAGCCTCTTTGATAAATCCAGACCCACCCCGCAATCAATGTGATCATACTGGTCAAGACCCTTAACCTGGTACCCCATATAAGTCCCAATAAGTAATTGTGCGATTACACGAATACAATTTATAGGTTTATGATGATTTACTCAAAGGAGTTGTAATGACCGTTAATTAGTGCATGTTTTATTGTAGTGTATTATGTTAGCTTAGTTAGCGGCCAACTTTGCATCGCAGCGACCTGACCCTCATCCCCCCCGGACACAGGCAGATGGACCTCGTGATGCTCACTCTCCCGCCAACCGAACAATCAATCCGGAAGGAGCAGCACCTACAGCAACATATGTTATCCAATCCTGTGTCCATGTAGTTCCTTATAGGATGATGTCATTGGTGACGATTTCTGCCTTCATAAACTGATGTAATTGTAATGTTTGCCAGAGCGCTCTCAGGCAGCAGCGTTCTCTGGATGCCAATGCTTGATAAAGCAAAGACCAACTCTCTCAACCTGTTCTCTTGGTCTCATTCCCCATTGGGGTGTGTCTATTTATTCGTATTGCACGTGCTAAGACGGGGATGGGCCTTTACAGTAACAAGATGTCAGGGGTGATTGGGAGACCTATCATGAACTACCTAATCTATGAAAGAAAATACTCATCTAAACGATTACAGTGTTGTTAATACAGGAATCTAATCATACATAAACATAGGCAATGGCTGCAGCATGCACCATAGAAGTACAACATTTATAATCTTGCATTTTTGGATAGTACTATAATGAATGCTACCTTATCAGAGTTTTGAGTAATGTTACACATGTAATAACTAGCTAACAATTCAAGACACTTGTGCTAGTACAAAAAATACATATGAAGACACACAAGGCATACAAATCAGAGGCACATACAGGCAAACTAAAGTAAGGAAGAAAGAAACGGCATCATCAGAAAATGTTGATAACATTAAAGTTTATCTTCATGTATACAAATGAATTGTGTGCTTGAGGCCTGCTTATTGCCTCATGTATGTGCACCATGAGCCGAGACCAAACCCTTGGGAAAGTACTTTAAGACAATATGACAAGGTTATCGTCCAGCTATATACCACCTTTTAAAATGTAATATTCTATTAGTGAACAAAACCACCTGGCCTAGATATGTCAGTGAACAAAAACAAGTGGCCCAGATATGTGATGTCACCAGTGATGTCATCAATGACATTTGTAATGTCATCTTTGATGTCCTGGGAGTTAGTCTTAGCAGTGCACGGCGGTGGTGTAAATTATGATTGCTTAGCTTACCATAACTGGCGAATTTCTGAGGTTTTTCGGTTTTACTTGTACCATAACGTCCCTTTAACAAAGGTTTGTTCAATATATATATATATATATATATATATATATATATATATATATAAATAATGGATCATTCATTTATATTGCAGGTTATCCCAGCAAGTAGTGTGCAATTGGCAATGCGCAATCCGCAAGACATGCACTTTATTGACTCGATCCAATGATCTCAAGGTTGTGACATGGTGTTACACTTCTTGAGGTAGAGACAGAGGAACATTGGGTGTATGTAATAACAAACAGGCAGCATGAAATAAGATACCTTCCAATTTCTGTGGCCAGGAATACAGTATAGATTATCACGGACTGGAAACCAAAACTCTAGAAGAATCAGAGGCTAGAAGCTTGAGACGGTACTACTAAAAAGTGGTCTGACTTTCATCCTAAGTATTACAAGGTGATTGAAAGACCTACTGTAAATACACAGGTCACTGTGTATTTACACATTGGGAACAAACCTGCTACAAGAGGCAGTAAGGAACAAGTTACTTACCTGTAACTTTTGTTCTCAAACGTGGGTCTGGCATGGATTCACATGCTCAAATATTCTCCGTAGTCGGGCTGGAAACCCTCAGCAAAAAAAAGCAGTCTTGCTTTAAAAACTTGAAAACTGCTTTCTCCCACTAACCAATCACTGGAGACTGGGTCATACTGCACCCATACAATGACAACCGTCTTCCCAAACCCCACTGCCTGTGGCCATCTTCAGATTTGAAAGCATGTGAAGCAACAGTATGAACCCAGAAGAGCCACAACAGGGAAGAAGGGAGGGTTCGCATGTGAATCCATGCCAGACCCCTGCTGGAGAACAACAGTTACAGGTAAGTAACTTGTTCCTCCTCCAGCATGGCGTCTGGCATGGAGTCACATACTCATGAATGCGATTACACAGCAGTACAACCACTCACCCCGGAACAGACTCGCCTCAAACAAACAGGTTGCGTAGCACCACCTGGCAGACTCTGGACTCATCCCTGTTGACGCAGTAGAATTTCGGGAGGGTGTGCGTAGATCTCCATGTAGCAGCCCTGCAAATGTCTAGCGGGGAAACCCCAGAGAGAAACACTGTGGTTGCTGCAATGGCTCTGTTGGAATGGGCTCTTGGCCGGCCTAAAAGAGGTCTGTTGGCCAGATGGTGACAGTGTATGATGCAGCCGGAGAGCCTCCTGGATATGGAAGCCTTTGACAGGGCCTTCTCGTGATTCACATGTCCAAAGTTAATAAAGAGTTGTGATGTCTTCCGACAATCCCTCGTGCGGGCCACATAGAACTTCAAGGCAAGGGCAACGTCCAGCGTATGCAGCGACCGAAGTAGGATTCGGGAAGAAGACTGGAATTACCAAGGGCTCATTGAAGTGGAATTCAGAAGGAACCTTCGGCATAAAGGTGGTGCGGGTCCGAAGCACCACCCTTCCACCATGAAAAGACAAGTAGGTGCATTTGCGGGAGAGAGCCTGAATCTCCTTGACCCGCCTGGCTGAGGTGATGGCCACCAGGAAAGCCATCTTCCAGGAGAGAAACTTCAGAGGAGCAAGATGCAACAGTTCGAACAGAGGCCCAATGACTTTAGTAAGAACAACATTGAGTTCCCGAGCCGGGGCAGGAGCTTTCACTGGCAGAAAAGTCCTGAAGAGGCCTTTCAGATACTCATTGACAAGCCTGTGAGACCACAGCGATGGCCTGCCTGGTGACTGTGTGTACCGGAAAATGGCTGCCAGATGCACCTTGGCTAAGGATAACAAGTACGGCAGTAGCTGAGGGGCTGTGACATGCAGAGGTGTAATCTTTTGCACCCTGCACCACACAGTGAAGTGTTTCCATTTGTGGCCGTAACACGAAAGTCTTGAGGATGCTCTAGCCTTTGCCAGGACCTACCTAATGTCCGATATAAGGAATGCATGGTGGCAAGAGTAAGACAGACACAAGTGACCACAGTTCAAGGGTGTTTATTGAACTTTTGCATGGGTCTGATAAACGCCCATCTAAACCTAAATCTAAAGATGGGAGCAAGCTACGACCATCAAATAATAAAGAAGGCAGTCCTACTGGAGTCGTGTCAACATAAAAAGGGCCTATACTAAAAAAAAACAATTGCCAA
This sequence comes from Ambystoma mexicanum, assembly GCF_040938575.1. NCBI lineage: Eukaryota > Metazoa > Chordata > Amphibia > Caudata > Ambystomatidae > Ambystoma > Ambystoma mexicanum. The sequence goes on along the minus strand of NC_090929.1, from coordinate 580,638,324 downwards.
TCGTTACTACTGGTTACAAATAGTGTGGGGTGCGGTTAATGAAAAAGAAAGCAGTGTTCACAAAATGATAAGTCAGGATACTTAGGCTGTTGGCCTCCCTTCTCTACGTTTTAAGCACGGGGCAAGACGGTTCACTCGAGCAAAGCGCACATTCTGGCTTCTGAAGCACGAGGATACCGTTCCAGTTTCACAGTTCACAAAATTCAAGACCTTCTGCATTCAAGTCTCTTTACTTCTCACTAGTCTCTTGACCCCGAGGGCCTGCTGTAACAGAAATGACACGTTAATGTTCTCTTTAACGTTCAAAGTATTCACTCTGGATCCCCTTCAGCCTGGCTCAGATCCTTTTCACAAACAAAAAGTACAACGTTGGATCCCCTCTTCCGGGCTCAAAACCATTCAACTTTGGATCCCCCTCTTCCTGGCTCCCATTCCTTTACAAAAACAAGGTTCAATTAGTCTCCCATAGCCGGGCCTGACCAATTGGATTTACTTTATACTGTCAAAGACTTTGGAATGTGCACGGGGGTTAGCAAGACCCGATGCATGACCACTTTGATCTCAATTATTCTTTCACACTCAGCAACAGTTGGATACCTAACAGAGACTCGAATGAGCACCACGTGGTGCTGGTCTATTCCGTTTATGGTATCTTTTCTTGATTTCCCCAGAGTTCAATCATGAAGTTAGAGTAATTCTTTCTGGCTTTCAATTACAGTCCCGTTGCTCATTCCAAAAGCTTCATACAATGTTCCCTTTATGCAATGTTGCTGCTTGTAAACTTGGCTCAAAACATAAGCTGGTTTGGTATGAGTCTCTCCGACTCAACTGCTGTGTTGCTTTTTCGGATGGCGCGCTGTTGTAGGAGCCAAGGACAGTACTACAGCAGCAATTGCTCCTCTCAACCTTGGTTATCGACACGGGAGAGCCCCGGGTACATCTGATACACTCTAAGTTTGATCAGACTTAGTTGCTGGTCTTTGGTTTCTTACTTTCCAAGGCTCGTGAAAGTAACGGTCTTTATAGGTCAAGGGTGATTCCTTCTTACAATCTTTTCTGGTATCGCTGTCTTCCTTGTATTAATGCCATCTTGGAACTGCTGTTTCCTTGTGTGTTTTGCCTCACTCAGAGTGTTCTTTCGTGCTCCGCCTTTCATCCGTGTGGGGAAGTGTGATGGAAGTCAGGTGTGTGTGTGTGTGTGTAATGATCCGTAATTGACTGACCTTGCTGACCGTGGTGTTGGGACATGTCAGATATATGGCTCTGGTGTTAATACGTTGTCGCTAACGGTGAACTGTCTTTGAGAAAGTGTTTGTGTCAGGAAAGGGGGAGGGGCGGAGTTGAGTTACTAGGTATCCTACCAGGTAGGATAGGAAAAAGGTGTTACAGGGAAGGGGATACAGTGTCTCACCGCCTGGTGTCCCACTTCCACAAGACCCCTGATCCAGAAGTCCTCCCGCACTGGTCTATGGGGTCCCGTTTCAGCATCCCCCATTCCAGACTACAGTCACCACGCACACCTCTTTGGATGCATGGGGGTCCCATACCGGACAGTACCACGACAGAGGCCTCTGGCTTCTGGAGGAGAAGGATCTGCACATCAATGTTCTGTAACTGCGGGCCGTGTTTTGGGCCCTCAAGTCTTTCCTACCTCTTCTGCAAGGACAGATGGTGAGAATTTTCATGGACAACACCACCAACACTATGTTCAACATTCGGAAGCAGGGCGGGACCAGCTCCCCTGCTCTCTCCATGAAGCGGCAGGCTCTGTGGCAATTGCCCATTTTTCAGGACATGATCTTGTCCGATTTCATCTGGCTGGCATCAAGAACACCATCGAAGACTCCCTACGCAGGGAGTTGCGGTCCAGCCACAAGTGGGATCTACAGCAGGCACAGACGTCACATCTGTTGAACATGTGGGGCCTCTTTTAGATCAACCTCTTTGCGAAAGCAGCAAACTCGAAGTGCCAGGTGTTCACCAGCAGATTCCCCCAGCCAGGGAGCCTGGGAGATGCCTCTTCCTGTACGCGTTTCATCAAATACCTCTGCTGCTTCGTGTGATCAGCACACTAAAACGCTGTCGCTGCAAGATGATACTGATTGCCCCGGCATGGCCGCGCCAGATCTGGTACCGGGAACTGCTCCGCATGGCGGTGGTGCCAGCCATCCAGCTGCCTCCTCTTTCCGACCTCCTCTCCAGAGAAGGAAGGAAGGAAGGATACTACACCACAACACAGCGTCACTGAACCTCGTGGCTTGGCTCCTGCAGCCATAGAGTTCAGTGTGAGAAACCTGAAGGTGTTTCACCCGCTAGTCCCCGGGGATCTGTCATGCATGTAGCCAGGACATGGCCATTGCTTTTGGATCCATTTCCTGGGAGTGGACCAGTGCGGGTCTGCAGCATGGCGCTTAGCATTTCTGGGAGGAACATCCTCAGTGGATCTCAACCTCTTTCCCAAGAACGCTCCAAAAGTCGGCCGAACATGGAGGGGACCAGTGCACACCCAGAGGCCACACCTGGAGCTCTATCTTCCTCCAGTCACACAACCAACCTGTGGTAACGGTCTCGCTTCATCTTGGTGGGGAAACCGCAGCAGATGTTTCATTGGTACTAGTCATGGTCAGGATGCAGATCATAGAGGCACCTTGTGTGCCTGTTTTCCACATAGATCTTCCCCAAGCCACATCTGGTGCAGAGCCTGAACAGACTCCTCTTGCCTTCTTCTGACATGCTGAGGTGTGAAGTAGGCCTCAACTAGGCTTTCCGAACTGGAAAAACAAATATCCGACGATGTAGTGGCCGATCTTCACCAGCAACGGATCACCGCTGCCGGCACTGACCAACCGTCAGTTAATGAGAGAGGTTTGGACAAAAATAACAGATTTAAGGGCTCTGCCCTGCTGAAGGAGTCTTGACTCCAAAATGCATTGGCTTTAGAGCTCTCCCCTAGATGAGGCAACAGCTGTCCTCCCTCACTCTTGGACATAAAATTTCAATTTTCTGCACTAATGAATTCTCAAGATTGTTTGTTTGAAACGTTAACTATCAATTTAAGTACTGGCTCTTGAGAACCACATAGCAAAGATATCAACTTGATTCACTTCTCTACTATCATAACTCTGCAAGGAGTACATTTTCAGAGCGACTTGCTAGCTGTGTGGTTGCCACACAGTTTTCTCGTTTACAATTGTTTGGATCCAGGTGCCTTTGGATCTCTTCAACCAGTTAGCTCCTTGGAATTGCTGTTAACTTAACTATTCGAGTTATAAACAAACCTATTATTTAGCTAATTACTAGTGCCCACCTCCTTTTTCATTATTGGACAAAAATAAAACCATTGATCCATAGCAAAAATTCACAAATAGGAAAAAATGGCTTGAAGAGCAAATCGAGAGAACTCCCTGCACTAAAGTGTGCAGTACAAATCTGAAGATGGCAACTGGGGCTGAGGCTTAGGGAGACGGTGATCATTGGATGGGTGCAGTATGACCCATCCAGGGACAAAGGCAGTTTTCAAACTTTAAAGCGAGACCGCTTTCTTTTTTACAAAGGATTCCCAGCCGGACGACGGGAAATAACCATGAGCATGCAAATCCATGCTAGATCCCATGCTGGAGCAGAGTAGCTCCTTAAACTAGTGGTCTTCACATGTTCAAGGCAGGCAGCGTCACCTTCAAGGTAGTCACAACCAAAATACTTCATGTGGCCAAGAAACCATATGTGGAGGTCAACCACCACCAGCAGCCATAACATGGCCTGACTGGAAACAAAGAACTTCATGAAGGGCACAAAATAGGAAAAGAGATAATTTCCTGCTACGCACTCGGTCCATGGAATAAATTACCAATGCCGAGAAGTCTGACCCCTCTGTCCCACCATTCAGGATGGACTTAAAAGACCATTGTCTTCAAAATACATCTTGCTAATGGCAGACCGCTCCACTCAACCCAACTTCTCTACCTATGGGGCTTCCTGCTCTGTCCCTACGCATTCCAGCTATATTCCAGCTATATTGCTACCCCCAAACCCTACCTGAAACACCTTGCATTGCATTCTCTATGTACAGCACTCCATTGCTTTATAGGTAAATTTACGCTTTATAAATCCCATACAAACATATATATCGGAGTATCCCCATACAAACATATGTATCAGAGTACATCAGTGATGCTCAGAAGCAGGTTTCTAGGAGGAAATACTTGAAAGTCCTTATCTTGACTCAATTGTAGTAGTGAAATGAGAAATACAATGGAAAATGTGAATACATTTGTTTGGGACACCCCTTATCTAGGTGCACTGTGTGAGGGATCCTCCTGTTATGGAATGTACAAGTGGAGCACTCCAACTTTAGAGGATTGAATAAATGCCTTTATGTTTTATTGTAACTACTGTTTTTAAACCGCACAACCAATTAACATTTTTACAAGCATACGGTGTGGCTGAATATTCACCTAGCAGCAACAATTAAAACAAGGCTAAATGATGTAAGGGGTTTGTTTTTTTTTAATTATTGAAGCCTGCCTTGGCCAGGTCTTGTCCGGGCTCAACACTTGAAGTAGAAGACTCTGTGGAATCTGCAGATTTATTTATTTTATCATGTCAAATTCCCAATTTAGGCTTTCCCCATCAGCCACCTCCCTCATTTCCTTTAGGAGGGCAATGAAGAGGCATCAATTCAAACTTGTATTCTCTTTACAATGTTAAGGGGTGACACACACACACACACACACTTCCTGCCCCAAATAGATAAAAGATGGATCAAGAGAGCAGAGCACAGTACGAGCAAGGCAGACCACACGACGAGACAGCTATCCAAATCTGGCAGTTCAAGAGGAGAAAGGTGGCAAAAATTAGGAGGCTAACGAGGAGAGACACAACCTTGCCCTTTTTGGACACACCCATGAAACCTCAGCAGAAGGAATCGTAAGACTGAGGACTATAGCGCAAGTGTGTTGCAGCAGATGTCAATGGTATACACAGCGTGTCGTCGCTGATAAGCTGGAGTGAGGGAGACTCCTGCTACTGTGGTACTGCTCTTGACCGCAGCTACAAGAAAAGCTCAGCGGTTCATCACAGCCAGTGAGTCAAAGGGAGAACCGATACGAACCGGCTGTGGTGAAGGAAAGTCGCAAAGTGAAAGAAGTTCAAAGAACTAAGATTGTAAATGGGAGACCAGCTGCAGAAGGAGATCGGCACCACGTGGGTGCTGCTCCAAGAAACTCTGGTCGAGCCCCATCTGAGTAAAACTACAGATACCCGCCAAGATAGGTCAAAGTGGTCATACAGGAGGTCAAGCAAAATCCCTGTACAGTCGAAAGCCTTTGACCTAAGAACTATAAAGAAAGCAAGGGAAGCAAATCCCGCCACATGAGAAAGCAAGGGAAGTGAATCCCGTAAACATTAAAAGTAAATGTAAAGGTGAAGTTGGCAAGAGTGAACCTGGGAGAGGGATGCTGACGTGAAGGGGGCAAAGTCTTAAATCACGAGAAACAGTGTGGTGACAAAGGTGAACTCGACCGAGGGATGTCCACTGGAACTAGATATAAAGATTTGTAAGTGAAAGGACAAGCCATAGTGAACCCGGAGGAGGGAGGCAGAAAGTAAAGAGGGGTCAGCACCCGGAAGAGGGGGACCCAGGGGTGAAAAATCCTTACCCTAGGTAAAACCAGGAAACAAACTTTCATTTTTGTTGAAGGAACTTTTGTCTTTGTTATTAAATACGTCAGGCCATCAAAGGCAAGAGATTTTAAAGAGAAACGAGACTTGGCCATCGACAGCTCTGATAACTGCAAGTCGAACTGTCGACTCGGGCTGGGAAAGCAAGACCCAAGCTAGCACATCCTGACATATTATTTGTGAACACTTCTTTCTTTTCTTGAAAACCATCCCACAATCTTTTTGTATTAGTTGTAAGGTTTGGCAATAGTTTTCTTAGTATAGGCCCTTTTTATTTGACACAACGCCACTAGGACTGCCTTATTTTCATTTGATGGTTGACGCTGGCTCCCATCTTAAGATTTAGGTTTAGATTAGGTGTTTTTCCAACCTGCATACAGTTTAATAAACACCCTTGAACTGTGATCACTTGTATCCGTCTTTGTTGTTGCCACCACGAGTTCTTTACACCTAAGGGGCATTGGCTACATAAAGCCCCACTCCATCGCAAACCTGTCCGGAACTGCAGAGGTGAGGTAAGTGTCTGAAAATATTTAGACTACAAATCTATGTGCGACAGCACACTATGCATACAACATATGAGAAAAGTCTGCTCTAGCTTAACAAATATTTCAGTTCTATAAGAAAACCGTAAAGGGGCCTGAAATTACCCAACTCTGTGGATTCGATTGTACAAAAAGAACCCTTCGAGCCAATGTCCTCCTGAAACAAAAATGTTCACAAGTTTGCATATTGTTATTAGCACCCAGAAGGTGACATAGAGCCTCCCTGCCAATCAGGAAGCTCGAAAGACGGGCTTTACCTCATGGTATTTACGTGTTTTGAGGCTTTGTGACATCTTTCCTCCCAGGGTGTAAACCTCTGAGCCCCCTCCACCTACTCCCTCACCACTTTCACCTCTCCCACCAACTGCCTGCACCACCCCAACTCAGGCCCCACTTACCTGCAGCCACCTCATACTCCAGGTACCGAAACTCCCGGTGCCCCACCTTCCACTCGCAGCAATGGCCACCATGGAAGTTACATTTAGTCCCTACGTCCATAGCAGCCCTATTTTGTTTTTAAAGTTAAGAAACAGCAATCGGGCCATTTCTCAAAATAAAAATATGACATCACTGTAATAGCATTTCTGATGATTGTATCTGCTTAGATTCACATGCTGTGCATATAGTCAGACATCTATTGGAAATCGCAGAGTATTGCATCTTTCTTTCGAAGATTGAAAGGGGGCGTCGACGTGGTCGTGACTAAAACACTATCCCTAACGTGACGTTAAGTGTACCCAAAATCTCTCACGCATCAAGGTCCCTCTGGTAGTGGTTTTTTTGGCCGTGAGGGAGCCTTATAGTCAGCATGAGCGAGTACAGAAGAGAGAAGGTGTAAGAGGTCTATGTTCCTTCTACTCCACGAGGGGAGAAAGGGTGGGCGCATGTGAGGCACAGTTGCTCTGCATCAACGGTAAAGCAAAGATGCTAAGTGTTAATACCCGACTAGACTGACCTACATTGAATGTGGGCCAGTGACAACACTTATGTTTGCTTTACCCTTGATGCACAGTAACTGTGTGTCAAGGGCAAAGCAAACAAATATTGTTAACTGGCTAGACTAGCCTACATTCAATGCACTGTACTGTGCATCAAGGGTAAAGCACAAAGAAAGCAATGCCATGTGCCTAGCAGTCCCCACCCATACATTTAGGGGCCCTGTTGAGTGGGGCTGCTAATTTTAGGAGTGGGGACAGAAACACACACATACACAAACACTTCCATCCACAGACACTCACACATCCTTCACACAACTCCTTGCATACACGCTTTCATTAGAATTAACACACCAACATACATACATATAAAAAAAACACACTTACATGCATACACCCACAACACGAGCCTGCACAGTCACAGAGAGAACCGGATGGCCTTTCCCCTCCCTCTCCGGGATGCAGACACACTGTCTAAAAGGAGAGGAGCCCACTCCTGTCAGTGTTTTCACATTGCAGAACTCTTTTCCGGTCAGGCAACGCGTCTATGCTGCTAACGTAAAATTGAGAGCTGGCAGGGCCAGACTTCCTCTATGCCGCCAGATCTCATTGGTATGCACTATGTTTGTGGGCTCCACATTCAAACGAGAAAAAAAATGTGTGCTGCAGCAATTGCACCCCTGCTAAGAGGCAGCTACCACAGTCTGCTGCAAATAAAGCACATAAATGGACTGTGCTACCTGCCACCCAGGTAAAGTGGCAGCCTGCCGACCAGGTGGGGGGCTCATGCCTATATTGGCGTGCCGTCACTGGTAACAGTATTTATTAAAGGAAAATGTATGGCCGCTTTAGAATGTATACATGCAGAGTGATAATCTATAACTTACCTCATCTGTGATCTGACCGCCGAACGTCACCCATGTTCCTGAAGAGACAAAATAAAATACACATTTTGAAATTGTTCTTTTAAACAACATATATTACTCCAGACATCAAAGCATTTGCTAGGCCATATTCAATCACACGCATTTTGGGGTATTTGAAAAAAGAGAATTCTGCTACCAACCAGAAAATGTGTTTTAGCTACTGTCATTGTAGTCTCAGTAGAACATTGCAATAAATAACATGACCATAGTCTAATCATAAAATCAGCTTTTACCGATTTCCATTGCATTCGGTCAAGTTTAGTGCATGGATTATAAGACATACATTACGATTTTGTTATCAGTTAACATAGGCCAAATTGATTGTGCCTTGTGAAAAATATTTAGTAGGGACTTAATGATTTGTATATCATGTTTTACCTAGACACTTTTCATTCACTGACAATGCAATTTTGCTTTTTGGGACATGTGGTGGCACTTTAGCACCACCTTGAGACAAAATCAATGGTACATAGAGGGATATAGGTGCTGAGATGCAGAACATATTGTTGGCATGAAAACTGGTAATGCTAATATTGGCATGGATTGTGTTCTTCGCAGATTATTTTTGTGCCCTGTCGTTCACCCTGCTTTCTTCTGATGGAATGATTGAACCTAGGCACAAGCAAACATAAGACAACTACAGAGCCATGTAATTCAGGGAGCATGAGTCACAATACAAGTCCTTCTTTCTCGACCTAATCCCTTTTTCGTCATCCCTCTGTCATTCTTTCCCCCGATTCCACTTTGTCCTCTTTAGTCCTTTGTCGTCTTCCTATTCCTTTTCCTCTTTCTCGTCGTAGTCATTCGTCCCTCTTCATCCTCGTCCTTAGTTGTCGTTCGAGACATTTCCTATTCCTCCTCGTTATCCCTCTTCCTCGTCCATCTTAAACCTCCCCATCCCAGTACCTCTTCCTCATATTTCTTCTTCCTTGTCTTTTCTTTGCGTTCCTGTTCCCTTGCCCTGAGGTCTGTTCTTCACTCCCAAGCCCTTCTTTCTTCATCTTGTCCTAGACTCTTCCTTTTTTTTGTCCCAGCTCCGCCTCTTCCATGTCTCTGCATATAGTCCCTTGTCTCCATCCTAGCCTGTCTCTCACGAACAGACAATCAGTCAGTTACATGCTCCATTATCCCGCTATATCACTTAAACTACATGTTCTTCACACCAACCCTTTATCTCCCCATTTGTTCCTCTCTCTGTCTCTCTTTCTCCATTTCATGCTCACCTCTCCTTTTCCCTCCTCTCTGGAGAGTGTGAAGTAAGAATTAAAGGTTGCATGGAGAGGTTTGTGAGAGGGCTGTGTGAGACAGGCATGGTATCAAGAGAGACACAGATGCAAAAGGGTGGTTTGAAAACCTTTATTTACTAAGGTTCCTGGGTTGGTGTAATGCCTGACTGGCCTTATCTCTAAAGAGGTAATTCCCTTAACTGATGTTTCTAATGGCTGTCGTTGTCTAATAGTACAAAACAAAAGTCTGTGTGTCTAGACCTATGCAGGCCCCCAAGCTATACAAAAATGTGATAGGAAGTATTTTTAAAAAGGAAAATAGTGGTTCAACAAAAAAAGTGTGAAAACAACGTTGGTTTCAGGTGGTCTTCTCACCAGATGTGGTTTGGTCACAGTCCCACAAATTAGTTCAATTAATAGGGCTATTCGCAAGGCCTTCTCCACAGGCCCCTTTGTAGTTAATCCAACTACCTTCAGTGTCTGAGTTCCTTGAGGTTCCTTTCCCCAAGCTTCAGCTTATTCAAGTTTCAGAAAAATACCATGAAATAAATGTAACAGTTCCTTTTGTAAGATTCTCGGGGTTCCCTTCCCCACGCTTCAATCCTTTCAATACCATTAAGGACATGACCAAGTCTCCAACTGGGTTGAGCCTCTTAAGGTTCCCTTCCCCAAGCATAGGCCCCTTTTAACTTTCAAACACCAAAGTTACTGTTATCAGGATACAGTGAGTCAATTTTATCTGAATACATTTTGTTTACTTTGATTTCCTTAGTAGGCCTCTTAGGGTTCCCTTCCCCCAAGCGCAGGCCTCTTCCAGCTTTCATACACAAATCACAAGATATCACAGTTCCATCTTGACTCCAGCTTTCAAACACAAAACATAATATATCGGAGTTCCGTTTTGATTTCACAGGGTGCCTTCCCCACATTTAGTCCCCACTAATTCAAAACCCTAATTTACCTGGTCAGAATGTACCTTTTTCTTATTGACAATTCTTTCCGTATATCATCCTTTCAGGTGGCAGAATCCGAGGCTTTTGAAAACGCCAGGCCCTTTGCTTTTCCTGAGTGCAACCACTCTGAACCTCTGCCCCCCCCTCTTTCTTTTCTTACTCTTACTTCTCATGCTACCTTTTTCGCCTTCAGATGCTTCCTGCACCCCTTTTCTTCTTTCATTTCTGTGCACACTTGCACTGTTTATTCTTGCTTTTCTTATCGTGCCCCTGGTACTTGCCCTTTATTCTTCTCGTGCTACCTTGCACCCTCACTTCTGGTTTCCTTTTATCATGCCCCGGGCACATTTCCTTGACTCTTCTCATGCCCCTCCCTTACGGGCCACTCGCACCCATGTGCTTTTCTTTACTTTCCAACACTTTCTGTCCCGATCAGTCTTTTGCTCGCTTTCCGCCCCGATCTGCTTTTTGCTTTAATTTCTGCTCCATTCTGTCGCTTTCATACTGTCTGCTTACTTTTGCTTTCAGCTCTGCTTTTAGCCTTTTCACTTTTTGCTTCACTCTTGCTTTCAGATTTTACACTTTCTGCTTTGCTTTTGCAATTCTTTGCCACTTTTACTGCCAGTGCCTTTCTCCCTCTACACTCTCATCCAACCGCGTCCTCCAGAGTTTCTCACATTCTCCATTAAACTCAACGGGCAGTGTTGCGTTGAGAGGCGGTTCCTCTGGTAAATGCGGGGTTGAGGTCAGAGTCTCAGCACCTGCCCCTCAGGCACTCATGGGGTCAGCACAGACCCCAAGGGAACACACATTCTCCTGAACCTGGCTGGCAGAAAGAAGGCTGCGCTTCTCCGGCTCCCTCGCCAAGCTGCAACTCTTAATCCACACTGGGCCAGCGTCTTCGCGTGCCCTCCTCCTCCAGCCTGCAGCTCCTGCTTCTCTCTGCTCCTGGGCTCCTCCGGTCCGTACTGCATCCCCAGCTCGCTAATTTCTGTGTGCATGACAACACCTTGCATAATCAGGTGTGAGTAGTTAACTATTGAATGCCTGACTATTAGTGGGACAACCTGAGTTCTTTACAAGGTAGGGGTTTCCCTTACTTCCCCCCCCGTTATTCCTATGGGTAATGTTTACTGATCTTAGTTGCCTCTTCCTCGTCTCAGTATTTGTTGGAAATGGGGAGGGAGGGCCGGGATGAGATTGTAAACATCCTCTTGAGGTTAAGGGAAAGAGATTAGAAGAGTAACACAATTAAGATTGAGTTCTAATCATTTTATCAGGATATTGACGGAGTATGAGAAAATCTCCTGATTTGTACTTCCCCTATGGAGGAAGTTGCCCCCTCTTTTATGTCTGCCAATGTCTTATGTGAATAGGGTTCTAGGTAGTATTACCTATGGTTGGGAGAGGATGAATAGATATTGTTCTTAGTACTCTGATCTTGTGTTACTTGCACCTTCCTCCCTCTCCCTCCTGGGAGATCAGCTCTTTTCCTTCTTGCCCTGGGGTAATGACGGATAGAATGAGATCTAAGGATTTTGCTACTTGGCATCTGGGACTTCCCCCCTCCACCGCTGACCCATTGGAATACTGCGTCTCTCCTAGGGTATTCGCCCGAGGGCAACAACGGACTCCCTACACAGGTGATCCTCGGGCGTCCACCCCCCAGGGTTGGGATCCAAAAGCAAAGGCCCTCCCTGGTCACCTGAATAGAGGACTCTCTGGGTCTTGCTGGGAGAATACCCCTAGGTTTCTCACAGTTGCATAACATGTGATGTAATTTACAAACATTTTGCTGTGTTATGCTGAAATAATTACCTCTTAAACCTGCATGTGGATCTGTGAGTGGTATTTCTACATTTCACAACTATGAAAGTATGCATGACACTTAAGGTGTTAAGCGTGAAACCTTCGGTTAAGAACTGAGTTAAGCAGCTGCTTTAGTTGTCCTGGAGTTGAGTGGTAAGGCATGAATTCTGCACAAAGGTTTCTCTGCAAGAAATTGACATATGACCTTCCTGCTATCAGATTTTCCTCATACCAAATATAAGATATTTAAATTAATGTTGGCACCTTATTTGCATATGCATGGCTGGTAAATTAGGTTTGGCCATGGTACAGACCTATAACCTCATCTCACTGCAAATGACAGCTATCAAGCAGAACATGACCCCTTACACAGGTTGTCATATCATATTTTTCTGGATTCAATTTCATAGTAGTACGGTCCTGCTCTTTGGAACTGTATTAAACAGACTGTTATGGGTTGCACCTTTCCAGTAAATATTCTTTACCCTACTGTGTAGTTTGAGCTTAAAGCTGTGTTTGAACAGTATGATTCTCTACAGGATGGTACAGAGATCAGAAGCATTTTATGGCCCACCATACCACGCTGCGTAAGGTGCAGAAATCAGGAAGTCAGAAAAGAGCTCAAAACGAAATTTGGAGGGAAAAATTGTGGTTACAAATCAAGGCAAAGGTGGGAAGGTCAAAGAGGAACGTGCAGTTGGAGAGTGTGGGGTGAGGTGGAGATCCTGATTTGTGGCAGAACGTTATCATACAGTGGAAATCCCATGGAATTCCTGCAGAAAGGACACAAGGCACAAGCAGGAAACTGCCAGAACTTGCAAGTGACACGGTATGAGAGGAGAGAGCCAGAGTAAGGCTGATGGTTGGACCTAGAAAGGAGGAAGGGTGCACAGTGGGGTTGGGAAAAACAATTCAATTGTCAAGCATTTCCCCATTGGTATTAGCATAATTCTTCGTTTTTTTTTTTTTTAATCAAATGATACATTTGACTGAATTTGGTCAGTACCATTCGATCAAGAAAAAAAAAACAATTAGGCTAACACATACCGAATATGTGGAGCGGGGGAGTCCCCCACGTCCCATGTTCGGTAGGGATGCCTCAATATTGGAGGCGGGGGAACAAAAAAAAAAAAAAAAAAGGGGGACTTGCGTTAGAGGGACGGATCCGACACCGCAGGGCTGAAGTGGACCAGGCAATGGGAATCAGCTAAGTGGGATGTGGGATTGGGGGGGGTATTTTCTAGATTGGTGCGAGTGTGTTTCATCCTCTGAGAACTGATCGCATTCTAGGGATGTAACGGTATAACGGTATACCGTTAAAGATACCGTGAACCACTCAATTGAACAATAATAACCGTCACATTGTTTATACCGTGTATACCATTAAGTGTGCTTTTCAATCTTATTTGGAAAGCTGCAGTAAGCAAGTGCTGCGCAGTCTTGGTCTTGCACTGTTGGATGTGCCATCTGCCAAGTAGTTTCAGTTGGAGCAGTTTTTAATGCCATTCCATAAACTACATGTGCCTGACACAAAATCAATATGTTAGCAATAGGAAGAATAAATACAGTGCAATGAAGGAAAAGGGTTTACTTTGGGTTGGCGGCTTTGGGGTTTATATATTTATAATGTATGTTTGCTAAACATATGACAATGGGGGATGTCCCTGGTTCTATCATTGAATTAGCATATAATAAGTCACACTGCAAAATTCACTCATCTCTGTGGGTATTCCCTGCTGCCATTCCAAAGGGTGACATGTCCTTGATTACTGAACACCTTTTGGCCCACAAGTAAACTTAAGGCTGTAACGTAAAGAGAGCGTGCGTGCGTGTGTGAGTATGCGCACAAGCTTATACTACCATCAGCCTCCATTGATCTGGGGCATGCATGTTATAAATATGGCAACACGTTCATCTTCACCAGTAGCCAGTTTGCTTTGCCAGTCGCAGCAGGGCTCTCCCCCCTCCTCCTTTCCACACATGTGTTTGTGTTTGGTGGAAGCAAGGGGTGGCATTTCAGTGAAAAGTAAGTTGAAAAGCCCAATTCTGGCTCTGGGTGCCTGGTTTTGTTTGTGATGATAAATCTGACAATTTATGACCTTTTAGAAAATATTTGTTAAGATTGGTTAACTCTACCTGCTATACCGCGATAACCATGATATACCGTCATTTTGCAAGAAGGTTATCGTACTGTCATAAAACTAATACCGTGACACCCCTATCGCATTCAGGCTGTTTTTTTTTGGAACAGTTTACCGCGATCAGTTCTCAGACGGTCAAACACACCCAAACCTTTCCCATTACCACGGTAATCAGCAAACAATGTATTACCGCTGGAAGGATTATCGGGAATGATTATTGTGGTAATATAAGACTGCATCCATGTGACTGTTATGTTATCGCCGCAATTTCCCAGGGGAAACTAGTGCATAACTGAAATGAGCTGGAATAAAGGGCCCATGGCCCAATGGTCTCTAGCAGTGTTGGTGTAACACAGCCAGACCCGATGGTCAGAGGGATCTGATAATTTAATAGTGATGGGGACAAGGGCCTCAGCTGTAAGCTTGTCCCACTGGCAACCACCATGGTCTTTTAGCTTACTTGGTGCAACAGCGACAGTGCCTATGGCCAGTTGATCACAGTCTCTTTGCCTAGTTTTTGCAATGTGGACAGTGGACGCAATTGAAGGCCATGGCCATTGGAATCTAGTCGTTTTCAAGGCAGGGCAATATGGGCCATGACAGGAAGCCAGTTGGCCTCCATCTTTTTAGTGTTTGGTGCCACATGGACAGTAACCATGTGATCAGTGGGCCCTGGGGAGATCTACCATAACAAAACTATTGACATTTAGAAGAAAAAAAACTTAGTTACGGCAACAAAACCCAGGAAATTTGGTCTGTGTGTGGGAAGTGACGACCATCTTAACTCTGAGTCCCCTTACTGCCAGCCCAAGCATGAAATCACAGCAGGAACAATGAGATAAACAAAATGACATAAGGCGAGATCGGACTCCAGAGTTAAGATGGTGGTCACTTTCCACACCCACGAATTGCCTGGGTTTTGTTGCGACAAATCGGGTCCTCTTAACACTGTCATAACTAAAGTTTCTTTCACTGAATCTTTATATACGCACACTGAGCCAGAACATCCTATAATAGCAAAAAATGCTAGGAAGTTACCCACAGGGCCAGTGCAGCGTGCCTTAAATCATACGATTATGATCATTATTATAACAAGAAAATGAAGAGTGCAACATTCACCACTAAAGTGATATCCTGTTGCTGTGTGCCCAAGGTGGGGTAAAACAAGGCAACTGAACATTTCTGCTGCTAAAACCGCCACATGGTCAAGGCTATGAGGAAAGCAAGGTGGTCAGGACGGGCCCAATAGAAGATGTAGGCGAGTATGTATTTCAAGGGTCAGCAACCGTTTACAACCCCCCCCATTAGCCCTACCCAGCATAGTCAAAGGTGAGGGATCTCCCATGAGCCCAAGTCTAAGCCGACGGTTGCACACTTCTGGTGTTCTGAGTCCCCCCTGAACAGGACCATCAAAAGATGGATGTGGGGGATAAACTGTGGCTGTGTTGTCACCCCCTTGATGGCTTTGTGCATTTATTAAAACCTACTGTTGAACGTATCCGCACTTTCACTCGGATACATTCAAAGGTAGGCACTAACCTGCTGATGCCATCAGGCTAATGTCCGCTCTCTCGACCACAGAGATCACCTCCCTACAGGTTGCTTGAATTACCCAACAGTCTGCTTCCTGTAGGATCTCCGGACTTATTCTTGTCTGTGGCCCTCCACCATCCCAACTGCCTTTTCCAGTTTTCAGGCAGAAGCCAGCCCAGGAGTTATTTTTGTAGGTATTTATCATAAATTTCATGGCTGCCAGATGGGTTTGGGGTTAGAATGGTGTGTCAAGGAGTAATATTTGGGGGGGGATGGGACAGAGTTACGTATATAACAATGTATAGATTGGTATCATGCTGTTTTTTGTTCCCAGCAAGCTGTGCAAAGGGGTCACCATTTTGCTGCCAATGCATTCACAACCCCGACGTCTTCAGCTTCAGACATGCGAGTTTAAAATAATATTCATACACCTCTCAAGGAATCAAAGAAACACTTGGATGGAATTTTCATAAATACATGCATGAAGTTGAATAAGAGTCACAGAAATCACACATACTTTGACACTAATTTAAGACCATGACATTATTCAGAGCCTGTGAATGGATTTATTGATGCTAACGTTTAGGCATTGTAAGGGTGCAGGAGTAAGGCTTTTTTTGGGTATAAACGTTTATTGGGAAAGGGTTGGAAAAATGCCTCAATATCCCTAAAGCTACGAGGGGTGTCCCTGCCTCAAAGGAAAATGGTGAAATTGTCAAGATGCCCAGAACTAAAAAGTCTGTCACTATTGTGTCTCAAAAGCCTACCTTCTAGCCTAAACACTCATAACTTAAATCAACTGTGCAACTCTTCACAAAGAGAAGTGTTCATGATAGTTCCAACCAACAGAAAAGTTCCCAGTCTGGCAGGTTATCAAAAGTGATGAAATAAACAATGTTCACAAATATAGCACTCCAAGGCTAGGGTTGTGCTCCTTTCCCCTAGACAACTTCTTATTTTATTTTCCTTCCATTTGGGCTCCTCACCCCCCCATATCATTTTAGGTAAATGTCACGCAGACAATTCACAAGGATATGCTTCTTGGATTCACAGTTCTTTATCCCACCAACCTGGCACACTTTCCTACCAAGTGTAGGATTCCCTGTAGTCCTTTTTCAGTTTCAGGGTTCAGGGACAATCTAATTCTTAACCTCTCATGTGGGTGAGGGTCCCAGACTTGCAATACTCTGAACGGCTTTGGTTACTCTGCACCCAAGCAACTGCCCTCTCATGGACTGTCTCTTTCTCTCACAGGGTCCCAGGCCCTCTTATTCTTTTTTATTTTAGACTCCTGCATCTCATATGGGAGTGGGCCCCAGACTCACAATTCAACATCGTATCCGCTTGGTTTACTCTCATGCCAAGCATAAAACTCTTCCGTGTTTGCTTCTTTCACAATCAGGTCCCAGATCCTCTTATTCTCTGCTTCTCATATGGTTGTGGGTCTCAGACTCACAATTCCTTATCATATCTGTTTGGTTCACTTTCCTGCAAAACAAATGTTCTTTCTCTTGGTTATTCACCGGGTCCCAGACCCTCCTATTCTATGACTTCCATTTGGGTGCGGGTCCCAGACTTGCAATCTCTTGTAAGGCTCCCAGACCCTCTTATTCCAGCTTCTGATTTTGCCCCCTTGCTTCCCTGGACATCTAGCACCTCTCGGGTAACCCCCGTACCGGTTTGTCTCTTCTGTGCAGGTGCCGGTGTTGCCCAAACTGCTGCGTCCCTTTTCGAGGCTCTGGTAGCGTTTGGGTAAACGGCAGGGTCTAAAGTGGCTCTGCAGACAGCTGACTCTTCTCGGCTGCACGTCCTCTCTCTCTGGCAATTTGCTGGGGTCTGGAGTGCCCAGAGGTTTGACTCGGCAGCAGGGCAAGTGGTCCTTCTGTCCTGGAGCACGCTCTCCTCCTGCATCCCAGCTGAGCTGTCTTTAAAATGCTACGCCAGACTGTTGCATGGTCTTGGGCCAATCACAACTCGTGAGAAGCTAGACCGCTCACTATGGTTCTCTGGAGTGATACTCCGACTCATGGTCATTATCTTCTTCTTCACAGTACTTGTATTAAAGCCACCAGTAAGATACTTTGTATTGTCAGATATTACAGTCCTGTCAAGCATATTAGGTGGCTTGATTTGACAACAGAGGATATTGACTCTGCCCAGAGAGGGGCGTGGGAGGAGGGTTCGGTATTGGAGAAGGGGTTCAGCATATTGAAGCTGGGGCATACCGCATTCTCAGAGAATGGTCGTCCCCAATCCCATAAGGGGTTTCTTCTCCCATGTGATCCTCCCTTGGTGCACCACCCCCGGGGGACTATTGTACTGTGGACACACCACCCTGGCACAATGGGAAAAGTCTCCCTCTAGGGAAGAAGGGACAACATCCTCAAATTCGTCACAACATTTATAATAATCCATTACTTACAGAGTGCTTTTGACAAAAGGCTTTACATAAAACATTCATATAAAATTATTATTACACAGCAACCGAAATTAATACTTATTTGTCAATCCCAGAAGAATAATAGGTTGAGTAGACCTTGTTAATAATATATGTGTTGTTAATAATGTAAGAATTCAAAACAGTGACCTGCACATCATACATAGATCCCAACAGCGAGCACTGAACTCGCAGACCTATCAAACCAACTAGGTTTCCTTAAATGTACATATCATAGCATTCGGTAATTCGTTGACTCTGGGGGCTATTTCTTATTGATATAACATTTATAAATTCAGTACTTAAAAGCAGGATGACTGTGTCATGGTCCACTAGTAAATGTGTTAACAGCAATGTTATTTTTGTTTTCAAAAGGACTAGGGATAGTAGTGGCTAGGTATCCTAGTTTATTTTTAACTGCACAGTTGATTAAACCGAATACTGTGTCACAATTGGATAGCTCAGTGAGTCAAAAGCTCAACTCTGACATATACTGGCCGGTCCTTTTCAAGATCATATTTCAGCAGGCTTAATCAGCCCTTCATTCTTTTGAGGTTGATAAATTAAGTAGCATTACATTTGGTATAAATGGCACCTATTTTTACAGCACTCAGAATTACGAAGGGTCAGACATGAATAGCTATGCATAATAATATAGTACAATATCAGCTATTACAGATGCATACAGGAAAGTCTAGGCCACAGTGACATCAAAATGTTGAGTATTTTTCTAAAAATGATAGGCCTCAGGAACATAAAACAATCCAGCAGAATCTAAATAAGAAGCTCTGGGTCTAAGACATCCTCTCTTGCTGGTTTATAAAAAGAAACACTACTCTCCAGCTGTACCTTTGCGAACATAGCACATTAGAGAAAGCCAAAACACATGTGAAATAAGGAAGGCTTCTGGCAGGGGGTATTGTGATGGAAATGTAATACATCATCTTACATTAGAAGCAATGTGCAGAGATTACTAGATTGTACAAGATATGCTCATGGTTCTTGATACCGGTGGAAAAAAGATATATGCAAGGCGACCATGACATGATCTTTGAACACACTGAAAATCTTACCGTCTCCATATTTAGTCTGAAAATCTTTTTGATGGAAGTGCAATAGACCATAAACATGAATTTAGCTTAGCACAGCTGCATCCAGAATGCCTCATCAACATATCTTTGCTTTCCACACAAACTGAAAGGGAGAGTGTTTTCCTCTCC
The DNA here is from genome assembly GCF_040938575.1 of Ambystoma mexicanum. NCBI lineage: Eukaryota > Metazoa > Chordata > Amphibia > Caudata > Ambystomatidae > Ambystoma > Ambystoma mexicanum. Next base: position 580,618,920 of record NC_090929.1, on the reverse strand, counting down.
CATTTGCTGTGCCGCTGGAGCAGTGCAAAACATATCTAGGGGGCTTCGCCAAACCCTCTGACAGCCCTGACTCTGAACATGACAAATCGGTGAATACAGTCACTGAAAACTCCAAACCTGAAGAGGTTTTAACCAGCCAATAATGTGCCAGACATAGGTGGAATTCAAGAAAGACAAATTACACTATGCATAGAAAGATGCATGTTTTTGCGCTTGCAGTTTTCCGCTGCTCTTTCGCAAAGTACATTATTTTTTAATCAGACACTTAAAATTGTTGCGCAGTATGTTTTCAAGTGCTCAGGAAATATGGAAAAACCGAAGCTCGGAGATAAAGAGATTCGCCCAAGATATTATTACTATTAATAGGGTATTTATTGACCGCCGACCTAGCTTCGATAAGTAATGGAGCACTTTACAATCATAGGGGGAAGGAAATGGTGAGGGGAACTCAGAAACAAAGGAGTGGGGAAGGGCAGGCGGGCAATGTGTGCACAAGGAACCTACAGGCAACCAGGGGAAGACACTGTGAGGATCAAACCACCAAGTCTCACATAGGGTGGGGAGTGAAGGGTGTGTGTGGACCTAGGTGTTAGGGAGGAACACAAATTCTTCTCAAATGGCCATGCCTGGATGATTAAAACCCAGATTCTGTTGCTCCAATCGGAATACCTACACTATGGAACACAGTATAGAGCCATCCATAATCCATACACCCATCCCCATCATTTTCATTCATTGTTTGCTCGTTGTTTGCTTTTCATCTCCATAATGTTATTATCTTATCTGTCGTTCCTCTCATACAGCAAGAGCTAGAAAGTAGATGGGATGTCCCTCCTTCCTCTCATCACATCTCCTTTCTTCATCTCAGCTTCCATCTATTTCCTTAATCTCACCTCCTCTCCTTCCTTTCTCAGCTCCTTCCTCTATTCCCTAATCTTATCTCCCTTATCACTTCACCTCCTTTCCTGTCTTCTCGCCTCTGTGGTTCTGTCCTCTCACCTCATCTTGTTCTTCACTCTGGCACTTAGGAACATGACAGTACCATGAGGAAAAATAGGCAATATACGAAATCCAACAGTCAAAGTCCAACCTGTCTAGTTAGATCCCACGATTTGCCAAATCTGCAATGTCCTCATAGCTAGAACTGTCATTCATTTTACTTAGATGTAATCTTGAACACCAATTTACTTCTTGTTCTGAGGTGTATTTGTATCTATTTCTTTCACTAAGTAATGCAAACTAAAACAGACTTGTGCAACATTTATTTTTAGTTGTGGCTTCTAAAAGTAGCACTAGCTAGCTGTATGAGAAGAAAATAGTGGCACTGATCTTCTAGCCTGTGCGAGCAGATGCATATAAACTAGTAGTTTTTTTAATCAAAAATCTTGTCACATCAGGGTACACTCCAAAGGTAAATGTGCCTATAACACCATCTGTCTGAAAGGTAATGGGTTAAATGCAGCCATGTCCTAGTGTAATTAAAACGTATTATTTTAATTCGCCCACTTGATTCATAAGCAATAGAGCAGCTAAGAACTGAACCATAATCCTTTTGATGTATTTATTCAGGAGAACATGGAGTTTCAAACAGAAAAGCTTACAAAATTATCAGGCAGTAGGCTGGGTAGTCCTGCACGCATGCAGGTGCCTGCCAAAGAATTTACAAGCAGTGGCTAGTTCGCACGTGACCTGGTTGTGTGGAGTGGGTTGGAGAAAAAGCACACTAGAGAAATTCAGAGCCTCAGACATCTAGGGAGGGATGGCACATGATGACGTGCAGTCGTGGAAGGTTGAGTGGGTTTGGGGGGGCTATATTGCAAGGGACGGTGGATGCTCCTTGAAAGTTTAGGCAGAGGATCTTTATGGATTATTAAAGGAGCTAATGTTGGGGGTATTTCAAATGTCAGAGGGAAAGGAGTTCCAGTGGAAATAGGACGGGGAAGCAAGAGGATGCACAGTGGAGACATAGGACAGGCAGAAGAGGAACCAGATGTATGGTGTGATGAGGAGAGTAGCAAGCGATGGAAGTAGTCTGGTAGGGAGCATGCCTAAAAATTGATTTGATGACAAATAGAATACATTTGAAGAGGGATTGGTTGTGCACGGATAGCAAGCCCGCATGAAAACGGTAGGAAGGGGTTTGGGGAGTTGTACGCCGTGTGTAGTGCAAAGTTAAGGTTTTGTCAAGAGAAGCAAAAGAGTAGGGACGGAGGCCAAGCAGGAATATCAAGCAGAAGTCGTGGTGACTGAGAACCAAGGAGAGATAAATGCATTTGTACAGTGATAAGTGAAAAGAGGGCGGATCATGTGCATGTTGAGGAAATCAAATCGATTGTGTTGGTAGTGGCTGTGGAGGTAATAAAGTAATTATGCATTAGAAGACTATTTAAGATAACTGCAAAGTTGTGTGCCTTGGGGAAGTACGAGGAGGTCGAGGGGAAAGATACATTGGGAAAGAAAATGAGAAGCTAGGAGGTGGATGCCTAGGACAAACACCTTTAAGAGTGAAGTCCTCCAAGTTTTATCTGTTGTTGGATGGCTGAGAGGCAGATGGAGATTGGTAGAGTTTGGTGGGAAGAAGGAGGAACAAAGAATGTGTTTATTGCCTGCATAGAGGTAGTAGAAGAACCTGACAGAGAAGATAAGCTAAGCTTGCAGATGGAGGTGCAGTACAGTGTGATCAGCAGTGGAACCAAGAAAGAGCCTAGAGGGACAGAGAGGGCCAAGATAAAAGATGCCAGTGTACCAAGAAATAGAGAAGGAATAATTAGTGAGGGGGAAGTCAATCCAGGTGATAGCAGTTTCCTGAATTCCAAACTTTGAAAGGAATAGGGTAGGGAGAGGGGCAATTTACTGTATAAAGCACCTGACAAACTCAGGAGGATGAGGATGGAGGAGAGCTGAGCAGAGGATAGTATAGTGTGGTCAAAGAACCTCTCTATTTATTGACTGTAGAATCGAGAGGGTCACAGAGGTTGTTGGTCTACAGGTAACTCGTGATCCTTTTGAAGTTGGCAGGGAAGTTAAGGCACACAGTAGAGTTATTTTGGAGGAGTCTTGTGGCTACCTTGAAGCAACCAGAAAAGATTCCACTAGAGTGAGAGAGCAATGGAAGAGGGATGAGAGATAGAAGAACAAGTTACTTCTTACCTGGTAACGTTCTTTCGATGGGATGTTCCTCCGACGTATTCCTTATCTTGATAGATCATCTCCAGCTTGCTGGTCTCAGAATTTTTTTTTCAGTAGAAGGCGCTGCGCGTCGATGTCCCTCGACAGCCTCGGTATTGGCGCTGACGTCATCATGCGTATAAATAGACTCGCGCAGCGTCCGTTGCTCAGTTCCGTTTTGACGTTAACAGTTGCTTTACATGAATTGGTTAGTGACCCAGAAGGAGCGTAAGCTGTAACCACAAGGGAAGTTTTACTGAGGGGATGGATGGGAGGGGCGACAAGGAATACGTCGGAGGAACATCCCATCGAAAGAACGTTACCAGGTAAGAAGTAACTTGTTCTTTCGAAGGGATTGTGTCCTCCGACGTATTCCTTATCTTGACAGACTCCCATAGCAGTGGTGTGTAACTGGAGGTGGGAGTAAAATTGCCATGTTTCCCTTCAAGAGTGAACAGAGTGCAACACAGCTTTGCCAAACCTAGTTGGCTAGAGGAGGAATCCAGGTTGTAAAATCTTGTGAAGGTATGTGCAGAAGACCATGTGGCAGCCGCACATATGCCTCGAATCGGTACCCCTCTTTGGAGGGCCGAAGAGGCTGCGACACCCCTGGTTGAATGAGCCCTAAGATTTTGAGGAGGCTCTTTCCCTGCCAGTTTGTAACATTCCAGAATGGCTAAAATAATCCATCTGGAAATGGTTTGTTTTGTTATCGGTAATCCCAATTTGTGCCCCGAGTAACCTATTAACAGTTGGTCTGCTTGCCTAATCCTAGCAAGTCTGCTGATGTAAAAGCTCAAAGCCTGCCTTGGGTCCAGCCTATGCAGACTTTCTTCCTCTTTACCCGGATGCGGAGGGGGATAAGATGAAGGCAAGGTAATCTTCTGAGTGATGTGGAATTCAGAAACCACCTTTGGGAGAAAATTAGGCTTCACTTGTAGGACAACTTTATCTTTATGAAAAATTGCATGAGGGGGTTTGCAAGATAGAGTCTGTAATTCACTCACCCTCCTAGCAGATGTCAATGCCACTAATAAGACAGTTTTAAGGGTGAGAAACCTTAGTGAACAAGAGTGAAGTGGTTCAAAAGGAGTACCCATCAGGAAATTTAAGACTAAATTTAAGTCCCATAAGGGAACTTGGAATGGTCTTGGAGGATAGACATTGGTTAATCCCTTCAGAAATTGTATTACTAAGGGTAACTTGAAATACGATGGTTCCTCTGCAGTGCGCTTGAAGATCGATAGCGCTGCGAGATAGCCCTTGATAGTGCCAACTTGAAGGCCCGCATTGGCCCAATAGAGTAGAAAAGATAACTCCGTTGGTGTACCACATGAAAAGGGGTCGATATTCTTTTCTCTACACCAGCTGCAAAATTTGTTCCAACGGCAGCGGTATAAAGTCTTTGTTGCTGGCCTTCTTGCCGAAAGCAATCCTTGTATCTCAACCTTTCAGACACCAAGCGTGAAGGTTGAGGGTTCTGATGTCTGGATGGAGAACCTGACCTTCCTTCTGCGAGAGAAGATTCTCCTTCAGTGGAAGACGAATTGGAGGGCAGATGGACATGTCCAGAAGGTCCGGGTACCACGTTCTCCTGGCACAGTCCGGGGCAATTAGGATCATGGCTTTCCGGAACCTTCTCAACCTCCTGATCATTTGAGGAATGACAGGGACTGGAGGAAACGCGTACAGAAGTGGAAACCCCCAGTCCACTACGAACGCGTCCCCTAGAGCTCCTCTCGGGGGGAATTCCCTTGAACAAAACTGATCGCACTTCCTGTTGATGCTGGTGGCGAACAGATCCACTTGAGGGGTTCCCCAAAGGGTGAAGATCTGTTGAAGAACTTCCTGAGCTAGTTCCCACTCGTGTTAGACTGTACTCTGCCTGCTCAGAGTGTCCGCTGTCAAGTTTTTCTCTCCGGCTAAGTGAACTGCCGACAGAGAGATTCCTTCTTGGATTGCCCAAAACAAGAGCTGCATCGCCTCTCTGCACAGCGGCAGTGATCCTACGCCTCCTCTTTTGTTGAGGTAGTGCATGGCCACTGTGTTGTCCGTCATTATCAGGAAATTTTTCCCCCTGTACAGATGGCGGAAAAGCCTTCAGCGCTAGTCTGATTGCTCTCAGCTCTAACAGGTTGATATGTAGTCTGGACTCCGATGGAGACCAACGACCGCTGATGGTCAAGTCGTTGGTATGGGATCCCCACCCCGTGAGTGAGGCATCTGTGACTACTGTCATCTCCGGCCATGGTTGCCAAAACAGTTCTCCCTTCAAGATGTTTTCCTGGCAGGCCCACCACTGAAGGTCTCGAGCCACCTTGTCCGGAACCTGAAGGAGGTCTGTGATTCTCCCTGAGAATTGTGACCACTGAGTTCTCAGTGCCCACTGAAGAGATCTCATTCTCAGGCGAGCCTCTGGCACAAGGAAGATGCAGGATGCCATGAGGCCTAGAAACCTCAAAAAATCGAAGGCTGGGAGACGTTGGGCATTTTGAAACTTGGTGACCATGTGCAGAATATCTTGGGCCCTCACCTCTGGTGGCGAGGCTTTTCCCAGGGAAGCGTCCAGGACCGCTCCAATGAACTGGCGTCTCTGTGATGGCATCATCTTGACTTCTTTAAATTGAGGGAGAAGCCCAGTTTGTGAAGTAAGTGGCAGACATAATCTAGCTGGATCTGAGCTTGTTCCGGAGATACAGCTCTGATCAGCCAATCGTCCAGGTAGGGGTAGACGTGAATCCCTTCCCCCCTTAGACTTACAGCCACTACCGACATTAGCTTGGTGAAGACCCTCGGGGCGAAGGTCAGCCCAAATGGCAGAACTCGAAATTGATAATGAGAGTCACCAATTGCGAACCTCAGGTATTTCCTGTGTTTGAGATGGATTGGCACATGGAAATAAGCATCCTGAAGGTCCAGAGATACCAGCCAGTCCTGGAGCTGGAGGGCCTGAAGGATCTGAGAAAGAGTTACCATCTTGAACTTGTCCTTCCTGAGGAACTTGTTCAATTCTCGTAAGTCCAAGATAGGTCTCAGTCCTCCATCCTTCTTCGGTATTAGGAAGTGGGGGGAGTACCAGCCCTTGTTCCTCTCCGCTACAGGTACCGGTTCTATGGCACCTTTCTCTAGCAGGTCTACAATTTCCTGCAAGAGGAGCGGATCTGGAACTTTCCGAGAGCTGTTCCCCGGTGGAGGACTCTGAGGAATGCGTAGAAAAGGCAGACAGTAACCTCGGGCAACTGTCTCCAATGCCCAAGCATCTGATGTAATAGCCTGCCCCCTACTGGTGTCTTGTGAGGAGAGTCCTCAGAGAGATTTAGAGGCGGCTGATGCAGGTGCCGATGGTAAAGAGGTAACTGCTGCTGCGGCTTTTGTATTTTTACCCCATCTACCTCGGGTGAATCTTTTTTTACCTCTTTGGACCGACTGTCCTCTGCCTTTTCCGAATGCGGAATAAAAGCGAAAGGGCTTACCTCAGAGGTTCCTGAGGGGCGATATGGCGTTTGGCGGATTGCAGCACCCAGGGATTTTGCTGCTGCTTTGGATGTCTAACTTTTCTAGGCTGTCATCCGCCTTCTTACCAAACAAAGATGAGCCGTCAAAGGGCATATTTAAAAGTCTGGCTTGTACGTCTGGAGCAAATCCAGACTTTCGCAACCACGCAAATCTGCGGGTTGTAGTACTTGCCGCCATGGCCCTACTGATGCTGTCAGCAGAATCAATGCCAGTTTGAAAGGATTTGCACATTGCGTCTTTACCATCCTTAATGATGTTTAGAAACGCTTCCCTTTCATCTCCCTCTGGGAGGCAGCCAGCCGCTGATGAAGCACACTCCCAAAGTTTATGGCTGAACCTTGCAAGCGTACAAGTAGCGTTCATATAGATTTCAACACCATGCTACATGCAGAAAAAAACTTTCTTAGCCATAGTGTCGTATCTTTTGTCATCCCTGTCCTGTGGAACATTAGGGTATGCCGATCTACTGCCTGATGCAGTTGCTGCTTGGACAACCAGACTCTCTGGAGTTGGATGTTTAGACTAAAATTCCTGGTCAGTAGTAGATACCCTATATTTGGCTGATAACTTTTTGTTAACCGCAGGGATAACCTCAGGAGTTTCCCAGTTAGCCAATGGAACCATAGGATCCTCCTGTGGGCCTTTGACTAAAATGTCTGTAAGGTCATCCTGTTGGAATGCAGGTGAAGGTGTAGACCAACCCATGAATTCTATAATTCTTGCCATTAAAATTCTGTAAGGGGTCTCAGCATGTTCCCCTGGGTCTGGTTTGGCAAATTCTATTTCTGGGGAAGTATCTAACCCACTTGCCTCATGTAGGGATTCACTAAGGTCCTTCAACCTATTTTCCTCAGAGGTAAATTCCTCTGGTTCTGGTGTTGCAGATCTCTGCACCCCAAAGGGTCTTTCTTGATCTGAATCCTCCCCTTCCTCAAAGATTGAAGACAAAGGTCTGAAATGATCAGACCTTGGAAATGGCTTAAATCCCATTTCCAGAGCAGAAGGGGCTAAGTTTGTCGCAATCGGTTGGGAAAACGTCAACGCGGACGTTAAAGGTTCGAAAACACCGAAAAAGGCGTTGAGAAGATTGGAAGTGGCCTCGAAGAACTCAAGAGGATCGGGATCCTACTCGAGGTTGTCGATGACCTCGAAGTCATGTTAGAGGCTCTGGGTATGACCACTGGCTGTGAGGTAGTGATAGCCGTGGGTTTGCTCTTTTTCGGCATCAGCATCGACGTGAGCCTTTCGATAATGGCGTCGACGACGCATAAATCTGCGTCAAAGGGACCTTCAACGATGGCGTCGATGGCACAGTGCCTTTGCTCGAGGGTTCGTGACGCTCGAGTAGTTTCTTTCGCTGGGTGCAACGACTCACGGCGTTTAGATTTATTGGGTCTTTCACCCAGGGTATCACCCTCAGCTGTCTTCGAGGGGGTCGAGGCCGCTTTCTCGAAGACGCTAAGCATCCTTTTACAGAATTCCTCCCACTCAGCCTGAGAGCTATGCTTTGTGGGGCAGGTGACTCTTTCCGGAGAAACAGGAGAAGAAGACGAGGAAGGGGATCTTCGACGTCTCTTACTTGAATGCTTGGATCTCGAAGAGTGGTGGGAGCTGCTTCGAAACCTAGACCGAGAAAGTTTCCTGTGTCGGCGAGGAGACGAATGTCTCGACTCTGCCGAGGAAACTTTCGAAGGAGTTTTAACGGTCTTACCTCTCTCAAGCTTCCCCTTACGCTCCTTCAAGGTTTTCACCGTCATGGACATGCAGTGCTCGCACTCCGAACATTGGTGCTCCGATCCCAGGCACCACAAACAGATCCTGTGAGGATCTGTCAACGACATTTTCTTTCCACAGTCTCAACATTTTTTGAAGCCGGACCGTGGAGTCGTCGGTTCGGATGAGGAAGCCATCGAGTAAGAGTTGGTTTATTCTCGAAGGAATAATGAAGAATATATTCTCTGAGTAACGAACTGAGCAATGCGATTCCGAGGCCCACGAAGCGCGGAAAAACTGAACTGAGCAACGGACGCTGTGCAAGTCTATTTATATGCATGATGTTGTCGGCGCCGATCCGGAGGCTGTCGAGGGACATCGGCTCGAGGGACATCGCGCGCAGCGCCCTCTACTGAAAAAAAAATTCAGAAGCCAGCAAGCTGGAGATGATCTATCAAGATAAGGAATACGTCCGAGGACACAATCCCTTTGAAGCAGGTTTATTGTTGCAAGCTCTTTCATTTGTGGGGAAAATTGGTCCACTGGAGCACACATAGGATTGGTTTTCTGGAGGATGGGAATCAGTTTGAAATGTGAGGTGCAGAGAAAGATCCAAGGATACAAAAGGTTATGGTGATTGAAAGGGGAGCTGGTGGGGCGGATCGGTAGACCGGGATAAAAGAAAACAGTGGAGTGAAAACTCATTATCTCAGGAGGAGGAGACAGTAGGAGGGTGCAAAGTAGCCTGTGTGAATGGGATAGTAGAGAAGGTTTTGCAGGGGTGAAAATGAATGAATTGGGTAAGTGGAATTCGGTAGATTTGTCAGCGCCCAAGTAACATGGAGTTCAAAGAAGGCCTACTTGTATGCCGTGAGAAGTGGAGCAGGTGGGGGCGCAATGGGAGAATTTCACTGTGCAGAGTTGAAGCCATACACTCATATGAAGCTGCTGTACTTAATGGCAAGTCCAGGTTTGGGGATACGAGGTGGTGGGTTAGGAGGTGCAGGGGGGGGTTATGTTTCTTGAAAGGTGAGCTCAGAGCTAGGTTGACGTCATTGAAGACGATTTCGATGAGGAATGATCTGACCTCAGCTAAATAAGAGCGCCACAGAATCAGGTTTAAACTTGCATTTGGAAATTGGTGAGGTAGGAGGGAGAGATGTGAGGGAACAAAATAATGGATAAGGAAGAGGTTAGATGGGTTGGGCCAATAGTCCGGCAAAAGTCAAAGTGTGGCGTGTCCTGTATGGGCTGTGCCGCCGGGATCTGCTGTCTCGCAGTGAGCCTTTTGCCTACCTGCTTTCTAAACCATTATAGCAGAACTGAACTGCCAATTTACCAGCTGCACCTGTGAAGCATGGCTGCTTCATCTTTGCAGTGCTGCTCGGCTTCCCGTGAACTCCCCTCCTTCCTCATTCTCGTGTTGGAGATGGTCCCCCAGCCCCTCCGACCTGCCCACCTCTCCCAGAAGTTATCATCCGCTTAGGGGCAAAGTCCTGTGCTACAGCACCCTTTCTCTTTTCCTACTGGCTTTAGCTTTCTTTTGTTCTGCTATTATGCTTTCCTCCTCTATTTACTCTTGCTGCTCCCACTGCGTTGCCCCTACTGGATCTTTAACATCTTTCCGGTTTCCGTCTCCGTTTGCGCCTAATCCCTCTACACTGTGGGGTCTACTTACTGTTTTTCCATCCTGGCACTGGCTTGTTTGTTCTCTCCTCAGTTTTACGGTTCTTTACTAATCTAGTTGTCTTCATATTCTTTGCCTTCATTACCACCATATGTTTCATCCTGTTCCTTCGTAGCACATTTCATCTCTCAAATCGCAATTTGCATAATCTTAATTATGCTTCTCTCCTTTTTCCCATATCAATATTGCCCTCTGGAATGCACGTTAGCTTTGTAACAAGCCTCATTCTACACTGCATACATTTCTTAGTCTAAATCTGCACTTTCTCTGCATCACTGAAACCTGGTTATCCTAATCCAATTCTGTTATTCCTTCTGCTCTGATCTCCTCTACCTCTTCTTTCCAAACCCCACTTCCGTCTAGTCTATCGCTCTTCATATACTATTTCTCCTTCCCCACCTAATCTACCTCTTTCTTCCTTTGAATATCAGTACTCCGTTTTCCAAACCTTACCCTTTACATTTTCTTTTGATCTACTGCCCTCCAGGTTCACCCTACTCCTTTTGTGAAGACCTTGATGTTCACTTGTCCTCTTTTCTCCCCTCTGATACCCCTTAGATTCATCTTGGCAATTTTAATCTCTACCTTTCCTCCTATCATTCTTCTGTTCCTCTCATATCTCTTCTCCATTTGTTCTTCCTTTCATCTGTTCCTTCGCACATTTCTGGTTCCTGTTCGGAATTCCCCATTGTCTTCCCCCCATTTTTTCTTCCCCATTATCTTTGATTTCAGTCACTGCCATCCCTATCTATTCATCTGATCTTGCGCCATCGTTTTCCCTTATACTTGACTGTCCCTTCTCTCTCACCAAGCACACCACGATTCTTCCTATTCTTCAAAAACGTCCCTTGACCCTGCTCTTTACCATAATTTTCAGCCTAGATCACTCCTTCGCTATCTTTCTAAGCTTCTATAGCCAATTATCTATTCTCGGGTCTCCTCATACTCATCTTTGCTTGCTTTCCAAGACTTTTGAATCTGTCGGCAGCATTTGATACTGTGGACCAATCTCTCTTGCTTGTTTCAGTTTCTTCTCTTGGTCTTAATATTTCTGTTTTCCGCTGGTTTTGTTCCCATCTTTCCAACCAAACTTTTTCTCTCCTGGGCCAGTCATTCTACTACACTTCCTCTTCAACATGGTGTCACTCAGGGCTCGGTTTTGTGACCCCCCTCCTCTTTTTATTTTAAGCAGTATACGCTTGCTTCTATTATCACTTGGTTCGGACTATCCTATCACTTTTACGCTGATGAGTCACAACGATTTCTTTCCTTCTCTGCATTTATCCCCGTTATTCACAACACCATTACTTCTTGACTCCTCACTATCCAGTCTTGGATGTCCGCTCACTTTCTTCATCGTAAGCCATACAAGAGGGAAGTTCTTTTCTTTCCCGCCACTACTAGTCCTCCTCCTCTATTTCCTCCCCCCTCCAATTCTCTACCCACTTCTTCTGCCTGGAATCATGGCATGCTTACGGATTCTTCTTCTCCTACATTTTCCTCACTGATTTCAGAACTCTCCCGCTCCTGTGGATTCCACCACTTTAATACTCTGAAAGCTAGACCCTTTTTCTCATTTCATGCGACTAATCTTCTAGTATCTTCTCTCTCTTCTATGCTCAAGTCTTCTTCTTGGCATTCCAGATACTCATATGGCTCCTCTCCGTTCTGTCTACCACTATTCTGCTTATTTGTTTTTCCCTCATCTTCTTGTGACTATTTCTCCAGCTCTGACTTCTCTGTGCTGCCTCCTTTTCCACTCCCGCTTTTCACTCCTGCTTGCTCTTCAATTTTCTTTGTCTTGTCTTCAATCTCTCCATAATCTGGCTCCTCTGTATCTTTCTTCACGTATATCATTATATTATCCTGCATGTTCTTTAGGTTTAGAATAGGTTTCTTCCTACTTTTCTCACCCTCCCTGTGCCTCATCTTGCATCCAATCTTTCTCTCTACTAGCTCCTCTTCAATCTAACTGTTCGCTTTTTTCCTAGCCTATGTGTCATTCACTATCTTCTTTCTTCCAACAATTAGTACAGAATGTTTCTTATTCGTTTTTCACTTTTGTACAGCTTTTATTATTGTGTGAACGGCTTTGGCTTTAAGCGCTCCAGAAATACAAATAAAATACAAATACAATATTGAGGTTGGATGAGCTGAGGAATGAAGCGAGGTAGACTAGAGCATTAAAAAAAGAAGAGAGTAAAGTTGAAATGTGGGGTGTGGAGATTTTAGAGAGGTGGAGCTCCCACACAACGGGGAAAGAGGGCATCTGTGGGAATGGAGTCCAGGAGAAGGTGCAGATCAAGGAAGAAAATGTTAAGCGAACCAGTGGTTGGAAATTCACCTACCCCCATGAGGACATGGAAACTCTCTCCGGTTGCTTTGCTATGGAAGCGTTGGTGTTCCCATAGTTACTGTCTCATCCCAAGGTGGCGACGGTTGCAGAACGTCGGTCACATTACCATTGACGTCATACGTCCAAGATGGCCACCGCCAGCAGAACGGATACGGAGAATGCCACAGACATAAAAATAGCAAGGTGCAGGTATTCGCTGCGCCGCAACTTAACTCTTATGTTGCCAGTGCTCTTGTCTACCTCGTTCCTCCCTGTTCTCCGTACCGCAAGGTTTCTTCCTTTCAACTTCACTTGCTCACCTTGTCCTGGCTCTGTGCTTCCCGCTTGAATGTTTTCCTCTGCTTGCCTTCCTGTTCTTTGGATACTATTTGCTAAACGCCTATGGCATTGTTTACTGGGCATTCCATTGAGTTCTGCTCATAATTCGGAGCCTTGATTGACCATCACATCTGCCTGCCTAATAGCCATCACCACCTTGACTATTCAGATTGGTAGAGGAGGTTTTTCTCCCGGATTGGGTTTCCTCCTCAATTTGGGGTTGCACTTCCAGGGAGGCTGCTTCTGCTCTGTGTTCCTAATCTCTTCACTACCTCACCAAAGCATACCACGGAGGTAAGGCCTGTGGTTGATACCAGGCTGCCTATAGAGAAGGAGCATTATACAAGGTTTAGGAGAGATTTGCTGAGTTGAGGTGAACTCAAAGGCAATGGTGGTTTCACGGGTGGAACCAGGTTTAGTTACGCACATAACGGTGAAGTATCAATTGTGGGTCTCAAATTGGTGGTAAGGAAAGGAATTACATCTTCTTACATAGTGATACGCATTCCAAAGTGTGAGTGCAACAGTAGGTCAAGAGGATGATGACAGAGTAAAGTGCTAAAAAGAAAGCTGAGGGAGATGCATTAAATTGGAGTGGGATTGGCTGCCTGGTTGCTTCCTGTGGGTGATGAATGGGATATGTTGTAGGGGACATAAGAAAAGAATGAGGCATTTGGCAAAGGGGATTAGCAGGCATTGGGATAGCATTGGGATAGCAATAGGGTATTAGGTTGCGAGTTACAGTAGGTGTGGAAGGAGGTTTGAGTGGTGGGAATAAGAAAGTAGTAGGCTGGTAGGGACAACAGAAAAATGAAGCAATCGGACAAGTTGTGAAAAACAGAAATAAAGCAACCAGGCGGGTAGCGACGAACTCGAAAATTAATCAGGCTTGTATTGTGGAACAGAATAATTAGGCATTCAGGTTGGCAGCAACCAATACCACTTATAGTGCAGTTGCTGTTACTCCAGGTAGTTTGGTGAGCTGGTGATGGGGTTGCGAGTGAGCAGGGCTATGGGTCAATAGTAAGGGGTGTGTTCAAGTTAGGGCAACCATACACCCTTTCAATTCTGAACACTCTTTGCTTTGGTGGCCTTCAATAGGGACGCCCAGCAGTGTGCTGTCTAGGGAGTATTAGGGTAAGGCACTCGACGACAAGGTCCAATGCCCAGGTTGTCTGCTTTCAATATGGCCACCCTTGTGGTGGAGTATGGCAGGAGGGATCCATGTGCTGTGCTACTCCAAGCTGCAGCTTTCGTTGGGCGGAGGATTCTGCTGCTGGGCTCTAGGTGGGAATGATGTGATGATGGTCCACAAACGTTGCTCTACAAGTCACATGACTGTGGTCCAATGGCCGGGCTGCCTGCCTCCGATATGGTCACTGTGTGGGTGATAATCAGTCAGGAGGACTTATTGCTGCACTTAATTCTGTTCCAAGCAGGAGCTTTAGTTCAGTAATGTATTCTGCTGCTGGATTCTGGATGGCAATCGTCTGAGGTAAGCCCAGGAAAGCCGATTAGCATCAGCCTAGTGGTCACTTACCTTATCTATTTATTTTTCGTTTGTATCAAAAAGATACAAATTAGTAGCAAAATGTTAGTAACTTCACTTGGCTAATCTGTAGAAAAGTGTAATGTTAAAAATAAAAATATATATAGATGGAGGGGGAGGCAACATGCTTTGCCTATCTAAATGACAAAATTCAGGATATATAAGCTCAATTCCAATTAAGAGGTCAAGACTTTTGCCTATGTACATGAAGACACAACATGCCCTGTATACCAGATAAGCAGGGGCTTTTGCTTGTCTGAGCACTTGTCTTCAAGGCGACGTTGTGGTGGACGGTGTGTGAGGAAAGACAATTTTGACATTGCATAAAGTACTACTGATTTTCTCGAATAAACCACTGGATAAGATGAGAATCAAACAGGCGGTGGATATTAGACCTGCAGAGGAAGTGGGCTGAAGTGAGGCATTGACAAAACAAAGGACATTGGGGATCTCAAGTAGATTTAGGTTAATGCAGTACATGGCTCTACATACAATCTACTATTCTAGGACAATTGTACGCAAGATTTGGAGGGGTGGCCATCTCGATTGCTTGAGCTGCCAAAAGGGAAAAGGTCACTTTTCTTCCCATACAATGCAGTCAAACGAAGGTTTTGTATTGGTTCTTATGGGTATTTGGGGAGAAGCCGACCTCACCAGGTATGCTGGCCAAGTGAGATATTGGGACAAGGTGGGGAGTATTATCATTGCCAGAGTTCGATGCCTGGAACAAATAGGGGAACATGTGCATGGCCTTTTTAATAGAAGGTTTACAGAACATAACGATGCCCCAAAAACACACGAAAATATGGATTGGATGGGGAAACCAGTTACAAAGGGGTTTGAAGGGTTGGTCAGCTAATGCAGACCTCAGGAGTAGAGGGGCAACCTGGGGCTGGAGTTCAGTAGGGTGGTGACTTGCTGCACTTGTTGGTTGGAGAATGTTCATGTTTATTACTAGGATGGCATTTATAGTAAACGTCTGTAGTAAATAACTGCCTGTGGTATAGTTGTGCTTTTTTATGCTGTGGAATGTTCTACTTTTCTTTGGTTAGACAATACAATAAAATATGTGTTGAAAGAAAAGACAGACAATTAAGGCCCCGTTTGCAAGCAGCAGTGGTTGATGAACAAAAACTTAAAAAGTGCAAATATGAATTGTAGTGAGTGGCACATCCTGAGCAGAGGCTTGATATGAGAACACCATAGAGCGCAAGTGGCAAGCCTGGCACTGGCATTTTAAATGATTTGAAGCAGACGCAAGCTAATGCATTTTAAAGTTTGAACTAGCAAACAGATTGACAAAGGCAAATTTATAATTCCTAATAAAAATACAAAAAGGCCACGAATACGTAGCAATTCTGGAGAATGCCGATCAAACGATAAAATGTGACATGTTATGCATGGATTTAGAACTTTTTATTTTTCTAAATTTCAACACATTTGATCAATAAACACATTGAAATTCTTTGCACTCCTTTTCTGTATATGTATTTAGGTGACTAAGGCCTCATTGATAATATGTGACACCTAACAAAGGCCTGCATTCTTTTCTAAATATTTTTCAATTCTGTGTTGCTATGGTGAAAAGAGAGATTTCATAGAAACGATCAAAGCATTTAAAAGGAGACAAAGCCGATGTCTTTAGTGGTTCAATGCATTAATAAAATATTGAAAAGAACCATTTGATCGAAACAAAATCATAAAAAGAGAAACACGAGCATCTGAAGACATAGCAAGTCTGCACACTTTTTGATTTGTAATCCGTTAATGATCATTGTATTCAGCGGATGTCTTAAACTGGAGTATTCGTCAATTTTAATTCTTTGTAAGAGCAACAGTGAGTGTGATTTTGTTAGCAGGATTTCGGAGTCACATGAAGTACCAACATTAATGCATAAACAACAAATATGAATCAAGTGAGGGAAAAAGAACTGGCTTGTATTCAATAGACGTTGTTTTTAATCCATATCATTCCATATTTAATCCATATCAGACGAATTTATTCAGGTTAAGATTTCAAAGGGCCGAGTTAAGTAAATTATAATAAAGCACCACTGCCCGTTTCTTGTGCCCCCCTCAGGCTTTGATACATCTTGGGTCATTTACACATAACAAACATTTCTAAATTCATTATTCTAGGTAAAAGAAGATTACTTTCATCTGAAGTGTCTTAGATTAAAGCAAATGATTAATACCACTGTTTTAAAATAGCGTATTGATGAAAAAAGTGCCTACTAGCTTGGTCCGAGCTCCTAAATACATTCTCTCTCTCTCTCTCCCTGCCTCCCTCCTTCCCTCCCTCCCTCTCTGAGAGAGAGATAGAGAGAGAGAGAGAGGTAAACAGACCTCATCAGAGACAATTAGTTTTGGTAAGGCAGGCAAACGGAGAAGAGCCCTTGACTCTCCAGTGGCAATGGAATTCTAGTTTAGAGCTGGGGGACGGGGGGGGGGGGGAAGATACCCACTAGGACCTCCAAGGATTACAATCCCTTTCATCCGCTGGGGTGCAGGCACGACAAAAACAATGGAGAAACAGGAAATGTCCACAATGCAGAATCAAAGTTGCAGCAGCAGCAGCTTGGATGCAGATTCCTTTGCAGGAAGGCTCTGAATAGGGAAAGATTGTGCAGGCCGGATTCCAAGAGATAAACTGAAGCGGCCCTGCTGTGAAGAGTTTCTGTTTATATGTTGTGTAGAGAGCAAGCATGGCTTTCTACAGAACAGCAGCTGACATGGAAACCTAAACCATACGGACAGTGATGATCCGTAGGCAGCAGGTTAACTTTGGATGGAGGTGTACTCCTACATCCAATGAGGGCTTGGTCCTAGACACTGTGCATTGTAATAAAGTGACATATCCCCTTTGAAGGAAGTACATGTCTAGCTTTGGTTTTGTGACTGGCAAACTCACCAATAGAATAAGACATTTGCTTGCATGCTGTTACAAATCAGAGAGTGCTTGAACAGGATTCATTCATCCATTACCAGTTCACCGGTTTCAGTAAACAGGAGTATTGACTGTTCGCTGCCAATCTATGATGGTGTACTGTCAAGAAATTCGAAAAAGTGCATTTTTCCTGATGGTATCCCCATGAGGGTGCCCTCACACTCCCTCCCCCCCCCCCCCGTTCAAGGGTTGGGTGCAGGGGACAGACTCCTTTGCAAAAGGAACAACCTTTTACAAATGAGGGGAAATGGGCAATGCACGGGTGCATAGAAGATGCCCATGCATTACCTACCACAGGAAGACTCTTGCTGGTCCTTTCCGAGCTAGCAAGCAGCGTGCCTGCTGGAAAGAAAAGACAGACCAGCCAAAGAGTTCCAACCGTGCCAGGCATGCTGAAGCCTACTGATAGAGGTGCATATCAGTTCAATAAGTCTCAAAAAGTTCTGGACGTTTGAAGCGGTTCCCGGGAATCTATATAACCATACAGAGAGGTATATTGTGATTATGATAAGGCATGGCTGTAACAATGAACACAAGGCTGAGCAGCTGAGAGTGGAAAATATAGGTCAGTACCTATTAAATGGCATGAACTTTCAAAGAAAGACACATCAATGGATTCAAAACAAAACAAAAAAAATCAAGGTCTTTGATACATGAAAGTAAGTAGCCATTCCCACTGATTGCAGGAAGAGATTGCAACTTCCAAAAGCTTAAGAACAAACAATCCCCCAACACCAGGATTAAAAGCACACAATAAATATGCATGAGAAGGCTTACATCAAGGATGAAGCTTGTTCTGAATTTTTCAGCGGAACCCTGACTCACATGAATTTGTATTGTATTTGGGTGATAGATTTGGGTTAATCTTATGACAATGAATGCTTATGAAATATGTGGCTATAAGCATTGGGTTGAAGAGGTCCGATCCTTTACTTCCATCACATGTTCAAAGCAAACAAGGCATAAACGGGTTCAACGTTCAGAACATTTGCTTTTTTTGAGCATCCCTGGAAGGAAAGTATCCAAATGAATAATGGCTTGCTCCCATCTGACTTTTTCTTTACTATAGAAACCAAAATACACTCCGTTTGCAGCTGGCAAACCATTATCATTTTCATAAAAATGACACTTTGTGTCCAACTCACAAATTACAATGCAAATATAAAACGTGCAGGGGATGCATTTTTTATTTGCATTATTTGTTTTAATGTTCAGCTCACCTTATTCAAGAAGGCGGCCTGCACATAACCAGTGGGTTTTGTTGTATCACAAATTATGAGCAGTCCCCTCCCACACCCTCCGGCATACAATAAGGTTGGGAGCACGTATGGCGATACCAGCACACAAAGGCCCATTACTGGAGATATATGTTATGCGTTTTCCTGCCGTTATAGACCCTTTAACATTGCAATCCTGCCTGACTAAATGGTATTCCTTAAAGGAATGTCAGTCTACATCATGAATGCACGACATGTGACTGACTGCCTGAAGTCACTGACCTGTAGCCATAGGCACTCCCTGTTCATAAATAAGTAAACGCAGTAGCCCACATGGAATCAAAATAAGTAGGATTCATGCACCCCTAAAGCATGACTAACTCTTTCCCAGCCGGTTAGACTTTTCAGAGGTCAGCATCTTTTAGAAATTCCCTATGTTGTGATATTATAAACCTCAGTAACTATATTTATCCAAGAATGATGAAAACCAGACCCAGGCATTCCTGACATGTGACTGCTTCTGCTGGTCAGACATACACTCTTACAGTTTCCCAGTTCAGCTTTACACGTTTGAACAACTTCAGAAGGATGAAAGTCTGTGTTCCCCTTGCCCAGATGCATACATGGGACCTGCAAAGTAAAGAAAATGTGGCTTCTTATATTGCACTTCATGCCGGAGTCCAGCCACTAAGCGCAGGCCCAGGTTTCGAATCTGTGCTGCTCGGCATTGTTTTTCTCCCAAAACAAGCACATTCCGCATGAGCTTTCCTACCAGCCCTTGATAAAGATCACTGCAGTAGGTGCATTAATCTACGGACATATCCTACTGCAGAGTATAAGGCGTTGTCCTGCGTGGATAACATTTAATGATGCACAGGACTCCATCTCCTCTTGGCTACTCCCAGCCTCGTCCAACCCCTCCCATTCCCTAACCCCTTCTCTCCCTTTTATGTTATTTTGTGTTTGTTTTTCAATGCAAGAATCAGCTTAAACATCCTGGAAGATTTAGGACTTTTAAATGAGATTCGGACATATTCAAGCAGGGAAACAAATCTGCGGGCATCTACGAACCCACTGGAATCTCACTAAAAGAATCGCAGGAGCCTGTGGATCACTTTCGAGAGAGTTTGGCCAGGCTTACCAAGGATTGGAAGGCAAATGAAATGAATACCAACATCCGTGTGGCAGAAAAATAAAGCCCAAATACAAAACTATACCAATAACACTTTATTTAATAGCAGGACATTATATAATGTAGTTCAATTAAACATATATGTTGCGACTTACCTAAACCAAGACACGACACTCTAAGTCCGGACTTCCCAAGATTTCTGGAGAAAAAAAATAACACATTTTATGGGATCAAAAAAAATAACCTTTGAATCACAATAAGATGTGGCAATGACAGTGGATTTGTTTTGCACGTTCCATGAAATATTCGGACATTTTTTTGTGCAAATTTAATTGGGCATGGCAGATACCATCAATTAACTATAAAGCCATATACCACAGACCCTTACAAAACAATTGCCGGCAATGCGGGACTATAGCTTACATCTTAGCATCTTAACTCCAATTTTAACATGGCCTCCAATTTTAACATGGCTCCCTTATACAGTGGAGGGTTCTTTGGCCAAACGTACCCGAAATTCACACAATACATCTCTAGGTCTAGATGTCGTGGGTTGTGTTACTGTATATGATTTGTTGCAGTCATTGGCCCATGTTTGTTCTTTCAGTCATTTCCACTCAAGTGGAGGGTGTTGGTCTTTCAATTTCTTCAAAATACTCCTCTTAGCCCTAACACCACCCCGTGTTTAGTGAGGATCTCTTGCGCCTTTCCGGGGACTTCACTCCAGATCCCAAAGAGACCACTCATAGGTGACCTATACAGCTGTCCATCTACTACTTCAGACAACGCTGCGTAAACCTTTCCCCAGAAGTCTAACATATTTAACCAAAACAGTCACATCTTCAGTGAAAAGGCTGGTGCTTCATTGATAGATAGCATTGTGTACCTATTGTAGATGTAGATATAGAGCCAAATAAAAAAAAAAATTATCTTTATGTAATAAATACCAAACATGCAAAGAAAACTGGCTGCAACCAAGTGTGGCAATTGACTGTCAAAATGTTATTCACAATCGCTATTTTACTGATACTGGAGTACGTTGATAATAAAGGAATAAAGTATGTCACCCACTACAAGAGTAAGCAAGAGCATCCCGCTGCTCTGACCAACATGGTGAACTGGCAACCGGCCAGATGTTTTGGCCTACAATTCACATAATGGACGGGATCATTGGAGTCACAGGTCAAAACATCTGGCGGGTCATGCCCACCACACAGAAGGAACCAAGTGGAAAATTGGTTCCAGTGCCCTTTGTAGCCCAAAAGCACCTTCTATATTTGGAAGAAAGATGTCACCAGCATAAATAGCAGGTTCCCTAGGTGCTCACAACATATGTAAGCCTGCTCACCTTCTGTTTGCATCAGTATATCTCATATGGACTGAATAACCTATATAAATATCCAAATGTTCGTTTTTAATAAGAACATACAATGTGTAATAAAAAAAAACATCACCAATATAAAACTAAAAACATTACTACAGTGGAAAGGGTAGGGATAATGTGCTATTTTAACAAAAGTTACACATCGCAATCTACCAATGAGAGGTTTGGCGTCGTGGAAACTAGCAATATCATCCTTGCCAGAACATGTTATTTTAGATGACACTTCTTTGCCATGGCACCCTTCATCCTCAGGATGGTTAAATACAGCTGCTTTGTTCTGTGAGCTCAGGAAAGGGATTCTGTCAGGGAACTGGTAAATATAAGATGTACTTGCAGTGGCAGAATAGGATGAGGGCTGCTGCAGTGTTACTAGGATCACGATGCAAACTTAAATCACTTTTCTTGAGCCTTTGCTTTCAGTTGTTACTAACATTAATTCACAGAAAAGGTGCACAGCTTTGTTGCTGTTTCCCTTAAAATGCCCTCTCCACCTACAAAATGCAGTTGGTTAATATAAGATATAAAGTAATAAGGAACAAGTTACTTACCTGTAACTGTTGTTCTCCAGCATGGGTGTGGCATGGATTCACATGCTCATGAATATTCCCTGTCGTCAGGCCGGGAATCCTCGGTATAGAAAAAATCAGTATCAGTTTCGTTTCTGATCTGTCTTTCTTAGCAGTAACCAATCACTGATCACTGGGTCATACTGCCCCCAGCCAATGACTGACCTCTCCCTAAGCCCTGCCTCTGGCAGCCATCCTCAGATTTGGTAGCACGCAAAGTGGCAGTATGACCAAGTGAAGAGCCGCAGAGGGGTAGGTGGGAGGGTTCGCATGTGAATCCATGCCAGACCCATGCTGGAGAACAACAGTTACAGGTAAGTAACTTGTTCCTTCTCCAGCATGGGGTCTGGCATGGATTCACATGCTCATGAATAAAAGAATACATAGCAGTATACACATGCACAACCACGGGAGGTGCCAAAGGCTCAACATTAAGAATTACATCCAAAACTCAACATTAAGCAATTCTTACCTCCTCACCAGGCTCACCTTAGGCAAACAGGTTGCGCAGCACTGCTTGGCCGACCCTGTATTCCTCCCTGGAGTCCCGATCGATGCAGTAGAATCTTGTGAAGGTGTGCATCGACCTCCACGTAGCATCTCGGCAGATGTCCAGCAGGGGTACACCAGACAGGAACGCCGTGGTAGCAGCGATCGCTCTGGTCGAATGGGCTCTCGGACAGCCGGGCAGCGGTCGGTTTGCCAATCGGTGACAGTGCATAATGCAGCCGGAGAGCCATCTGGAAATGGAAGTCTTCGAGAGAGCCTTCCCTTGATTCACAGACCCAAAGTTCACAAACAGTTGTGACGTCTTCCGAAAACTCTTCGTGCGGTCCACGTAGAACTTCAGCGCTCTAGCTACATCCAGCAAGTGCAAAGTCCTCTCGGCCGGCGTCGAAGGCGACGGGAAGAAAACTGGTAACACCAAGGGCTCGCTGAGGTGGAAGTCCGACGGCACCTTGGGCATGAAGGAGGGGTGCGTCCTCAGCACCACCCTCGTGTCATGAAAAGTCAAGTATGGAGGCTTGCAAGATAGGGCCTGGATCTCTCCCACTCATGCGGAGGTGATGGCCACGAGGAAAGCTGTCTTCCACGACAGGAACTTCAAAGGCGCCGAATGCATAGGCTCGAATGGGGCCCCCATGAGCCTGGTCAGCACCACATTAAGCTCCCACGCTGGGGCTGGAGCCTTCACCGGCGGGAACGTTGGGAATAGTCCCTTCATAAATTCCTTCACCAGGCGATGAGACCACAAGGACGCCCGTCCCGTAGTCCTGGTATATTGGGAGATGGCAGCCAGTTGTATTTTGATGGAGGCGTGAGCCAGTCCAGCTTTGGCCAGCGTCAGTAGGTACGGCAGTATTTGAGGGGCTGTAATCCGCAGAGGGTTAATCTTCTGTGCACGCCACCAGACAGAGAACCTCTTCCACTTATGACCGTAACACTTAAGAGTTGAGGACGCCCTGGCTTTTGCAAGAACCTCTCTGCAGTCAGCCGGGATATCGTACCCTCCAAACTCTAGTGCTGCAGGAGCCAGGCCTGCAAGTTCAGCGACTGTGGGTCGTGGTGGAGAATGGCGCCTCCTTCTCTGGAGAGAAGATCCGCATCCGCCGGCAGCTTGACTGGTGGGGACGTTGACAAGTCCAGAAAGTCTGGGAACCAGATCTGCCTCGGCCACACCGGCGCGACGAGGATCATTCTGCACCTGGATTTCTTGAGTTGGTTGGTGAGGCGGAGCAGCAACGGCAACGGAGGGAACGCGTATAGAAACAGGCCGTCTCAGGGGAACAAGAAAGCATCGCCCATGCTCCTCGATTGCAGGAACCTGCTGGCGAACCTCTGGCACTTGGAGTTCGTCGCCTTCGCAAACAGGTCGATCCGGGGTTTGCCCCATCGTCGAAAGAGCCGGTCCACCTGGTCCTGACGTAGTTCCCACTCGTGGCACGAGCGCAGCTCCCTGCTGAGTGAGTCGGTGATGGTGTTTTTTATTCCTGCCAAGTGGAAGGGAACCAGAAACATCCCCTGGGCGACGGCCCAGTGCCACAGATCCTGGGCCTCCTTGGATAGGGCTGGGGATCTGGTGCCCCCCTACTTCCATATGTAGAACATTGTGGTGGTGTTGTTGAAGATCCTCACCACTTTGTCCTTGAGGGACGGAAGGAACGACTTGAGCGCCCAGAACACTGCTCGGAGCTCCAGAATGTTGATGTGGAGAGACCTCTTCTCCGGAAGCCAAAGGCCTCTTGCGTGGAGGCCTGTGGTGTGGGCACCTCAACCCTCCAGAGAGGCGTCCGTCGTCATCGTCTCCTGAAACGCCGGGGTCTGAAAGTCCGTGCCTGTAGTGAGGTGAGCACGGGTACCCCACCATTGGATCGCCCGACGGAACTCCTCTCGTCGAGAGGGATCCAGTCCTCGAAGCAGCCCCTCGCCTGAAACCTGCGGGCGTCGAGGAACTCCTGTAGCGGACGCATCCGAAGTCTGCAAAGGGGCACAAGATAGATGCATGAGGACATCATCCCGAGGAGGGACTTGATGGACCTCACCCTGGCCACGTCCATGGCTAGCAGGCGCTGCACCTTTCCCAGGAAGGTCTTCGTCCTCTCCTCCGAAGGGGAGGCCAATTGCCCCACTGTATCGAGCTTCGCTCCCAGAAACAGTGCTACTTGAGACGGAACCAGGTGGGATTTGGGGTAGTTGATGGCGAACCCCAGTTCCGTGAGCAGCCGGACGGTCCTCGCTGTGTGCTCGACGGCGAGTTCTCTTGTCCTTGCCCGGATTAGCCAGTCATCCAGGTAGGGCTAGACGTGGATCCCCTGCAGGCGCAGCCGCGCCGCTACTGGTGCCAGGCACTCGGTGAATACCTTGGGTGCCGACTTTAATCCGAACGCTAGGGCTCTGAATTGGTAGTGGCGTCCCTGAACCACGAACCTGAGAAACTTCCTGTGCCCTTTTAGAATGGGGATGTGGAAGTAAGGGTCCTCCAGGTCCAACGACGACAGGAAGTCGCCCTCCTCCAGCTGTCCCAGCACGTGCTGGAGGGTGACCATCCTGAATTTCTGCGCCTTGATGTATTTGTTTAACCGACGCAGGTCCAGGATGGAGCGCCAACCGCCTGTCTTCTTTCTGACGAGGAAGTACCTTCAGTACACTCCGGAGCCCCGGAGCCTCCTGGGGACGAGTTCGATGGCACCTTTCTTGAGCATCGCCCTTACCTCCAAAGGCAGTTGAGGGACGTGATTCTCCTTCCTGGCCACGGGAGGAATGCAAGGGCACTTCTTTTGGAATTCCAGCGAGTGCCCGTTGGTCAGGGTGTCCAGCACCCAACTGTCGGTGGAGATGGACTCCCACACGCTGACGAACTTCGTCAGCCGGCCTCCCACCGGGGTGCTTCGGTGGGGGCCCGACGACACGGCCGGGTCAGTCTTGCTTGGAGGCGGCCTTGTCGCCTTGGCCTCCTTAGCGACGACGGCGGAATCCCCCTAGCTTGCCGCGACCTCGGTGGGCTTCCTGGGAAGAGGAGCGGGCCGCTTGGCGGTATGTGGAAGAGCCACCGCTGGATCCTTTGGAGGCACCCTGTCTGCCTCCGGAGCTCCGAAAGGGCCGTCGTCGTTGAAGTACCCCTAAGGCCCGGGCCGTCTCCGAGTCGGTCTTGATGGCCTGTAGGGACTCATCCACCGCCTTACCAAAGAGGTTGTTGCCGTCGAACGGCATATCCAACACTCTGGTCTGGACGTCCTGGCAAAAGTCTGTCGACTTGAGCCATCCTCGTCGGAGGAGGCAAACTCTGTTGCCCAGTTGGCGAAATCCGGTATCGGCAATGTCCGTTGCCACCGTTATGGCGTGATCCGACGCCACCTCGCCTTCCTGTAGAATTTGTAGGGCCTCCGCCCTCTTGTCGTCAGGTAGCGAGTCTAGCAGGGGAGCTATCTTGAACCAGAGCTCCCTGTCGTCGCTAAGGCATTGGCCGCCTTAATCGTCGTCGCCGCCGACGAGATGACTCGTCGTCCCATGGAGTCCAACTTCTTGCCCTCGCTGTCCGGCGGGGAAGAGGAAGTTGAAGCCGCCGCACCCGCTGCTTTCTTCTTAGCCGCTGCCGAGACGACAGAGTCCGGCGTGGGCTGGGCCCTGAGGCACAAGGGGGCGGCATCGGAGACCCGGTACTTCTTCTCGTACCTGTCCCTCTTGGCGGGTGCCGTGGAAGGGTTCTTGAGGACAGCAAGCCCCTCGTCCCAGATGTCGTCGAGCAAAGGCACTGCGAGGACAGTCTTCCTCTTGGCCTCTCGTCGTTGGTAAAGAAACCCTTCCTTTTTTTGTTCTTCAGGGCAGAGCTGGAAGAGCTCGGATGCCCTGGTTATCATGGCGTGAAAGGAGCCAATTTCGTCGGCTGGAGAAGCCCGAGGGGGGGTGATGACGGGATGTCCGCTGTGTAATCGCCGCCGTCGTCATCCGTCCCCGTCGCTGTATCCGTCGCCATATCCTCTCTAGGGACCGGCGAGGGGGATGAGGGGTCGACAGACCTCGTGGGCACGAAGGGCGGAGAGGGGTGGACTCTCCTCCGCTTGTTCGGAGGGTTTCCCGACGGGCCTGGTTCTGGCTCCTCCGTCGGGGTCCGCGGTAATCTCGTCTTTATCTAGGATTGGATTGGCAACAAAATGGCCGCCAAGCTATCCTGGGGCTCGGGCAATGGCTGCGACGGACGGGATGGCCGCTCCTTCTAGGCCCTCTTCGTCGTAATCGTCGCTATCTTCGATCACGTCAGCAGGGACCGTCCCCTGGGATCGAACCTTCTCGAACCTCTCGTTGAGGCCTATGAACCTCTCCTTGAGGCCCTTCTCGGTTTCCACCAGCTCCTCCTCAGAGGCTGATTCCGAGTCTGTAATGGCCACCAGCCCCCTCCCCCCCTCTATTTCCGCCGGGGACTTCACAGGGGTCTTAACGATGGGCTGGAAAAAGGATTCCCTCCGCGGTGGCAGGGATACTCTGGGCCCAGAGGCCATTTCCACTGGCGTAGTCTCAGCCGGCTTTGCCAGGGTCGCAGCGACCACTTCGATAGAGGCTGGATCCAAGCTCTCACCACCTTAGGTGCGTCCTGGGCCTTTGCCATGGGGGAGGGTCAGCGCCTCGCTCCCCCTTCGAGATCGACCGGGGCCGCTCCAGCAGCTTACCCGGGTTCTCGGACTTCCTCTTCCCCGAACCAGAGTGCCGGCTCGTGGTTGAGCATGCCGGGGAAGTCGCGCCCTGCCTAGCAGCCGAAGAGCCCGACCTTTCGGCGCTCCCGGTGCCCGCGGACTCGCAGTGCTTGGCCTTCTGTTGGGCCCCCGTCGCCGGGGCGCCCTCACAGGACTTAGAAGCCCGCTCAGACTTTTTCTTCACCTTCTCACCTGCTGTGCCCTTCTCCAGCCAGGCGGCGAGGCGGGAACGACTATCTTGTTTGGTCCGTTCCGAAAGGTTCTTGTAGAACGCACAGTCCTTCTTCACATCCGTCTTGTCCTCATGAAGGCAGTAGAGACATTGCGAATGCTCGTCCTCCTTGAAAACGTTTTGTAATCCGCATCCAGGGCAGCACCTGAACAGCTTGGATCCGGGCGTCGAGCTTCCCTTGTCCTGGGCCATGTCCGTTGAGGTAGGCCGCAGATCATCCGGAATCCTCCAAGAAGCGTAAACTCGATGAAAACTTCACCCTTGAGGGGCGTAGAAGAATTCCGAAATGGGTCCCCGTTATCGGAAGTAGAAACGGTGGAGCTTGAGGCTCGATTAAACCGAAGAAATCAGAAAATCTCCTGAAAAAGCGCGAAAACGCACAAAAACTCGAGAGCTAAAGCACAAGGACTCCCAACACTTGAGCGTGCGGTAAAAATCTGAGGATGGCGGCCAGAGGCTTAGAAAGAGGGCAGTCATTGGCTGGGGGCAGTATGACCCAGAGATCAGTGATTGGTTACTAAGAAAGACAGATCAGAAACGAAACTGATACTGATTCTTTTCTTTACCGAGGATTCCCAGCCTGATGACGGGGAATATTCATAAGCATGTGAATCCATGCCAGACCCCATGCTGGAGAAAAATGAGTTCCCAAAACCGCACAAAACAGAAATAGTCTTGTCATAAAGAAATAGAGGCCTTATTCTTATTGCTCGGGTTCATGCTTCCAATCCAGACACCTCAGCAGCATGTAATGGGAAACTTTCAAATACAGATACAAAAATATTACATTTATGTCTTGATGGTCGAGGGGTGGTAAACGAGATGGGGGTGGCAGGTTATGCAAATAGTCTGGGCAAAGACCCTAGTGTGGATGCTTTCAAGACACTGACCTATCTTATGTTTCGACTATTTACGTTTTCACTGTGCACACCCGGTGACAATATTAAATGGCTAGACATGTTTTAAAGCATTCAGCAGTAAACACATTACAGAACCTCAATCGCTCAAATTTATAAATATAGATTAACAGTAATTCCACCAAGAAAATAGACCAACAAAATAGTACTTAGAACAGAGAAGTAAAGAAGACAGAGGAAAAGGAAGGACTACCGGCAGCAAAGAAAAGGGAATATATGGGAGGAATGGGCAGGTGAAATTAAGAAGGTAGGGATCGTTAAAACACTGGAATAAAAGGAACCACCTAGTAGACAAAACATTATTCAAAGAAAACAAAATAAATGCCTAACCTTGATCCCACAATTGGTTAAGGAAATCGGCATAAGTCCCTAATGTAGTCGTTGCTGCTCCATGTTAGTGACTCACACAAGGGGACAACCTTCATACGTGGACCCCTCTCCTTCCTAGATTTCTGAAAAGCTCCAACACTGCGGCCAGGTCAGTAACAGCCCACCTCTTAGTGCTATGGTACACAAGTCTGGTCAGATTCCGCACAGATGCTTTCTCACTTCGGTGTAAGGCGCTCTATAAATAAATCAATCAATCAACTCAGCCAGAGCCTTCTAGATGGTCACCAATGTCCTCTTGTTGGCCATGGTCGAAGATCTCAGATCGTTCCAGTTCCCAAGGATCTAAACCTGCACGCCATTCTCAGTAGCATATATCGATGGTTGGGTTTTTCAAGGATTACTATCCCCATGGAGCTGCCATTAGCACCTCCACTCACCCAGACAGATGGTTCTTTTGATGATAATTGGTGTCAGAGTTGTCACTGGACTCAGATGACCCCACAGCAGCGTTAGTAGGGTAGAAGAAACTTCAATGTTGGGTACTGTTTGAGGGGTGCTGGCAAGCTTGGAGCCAAGATGACCACTGCTGTTTGAGCTTTGAGCGAGTAAGCGAGGAGGCCAGGGTCTGATGCAACCCAAATAGCTATCCTTTCGACTGCGGGGTGTGGCATACATTGGAGCATGTGCGGACCAAGTTTGTTGATCGGACGACGTGCCGTTAGGGCAAAATTGCTAAGAGCAGTGAGCAGCCCGTAGGCAGCAAAAGGAGGCGGGGAACGCCAGAGGCCCTGCTGCATGTTTGAAGTTGGCTGGGGTGAATAGTGCCCAGGGGCCGGAGATTCACCACTCCTTGTCGGGCCCAGAGTCCGGTGGAGAGAGTGTGCCTTGCCAGGGGAGGGAGCTTGGCCCCCTGCAGCAGTGACTCAATGTGGTGCGGCCGAGAGCGCTTGCAGCAGGGGGAGCTTGTACTGGGCTGGAGGGTCAGAGGCGGGCTGCTACTGCCTGGGGGGCTTCTTTCACTTCCTGAGCAGCAGGAGACTTTCTGCTCTGCTGCAGAGCGGCACGTTTCTCAGGGCTGCATGGCCGAGTCTGGGGTGAGCAGCACTGCCAGCTGCAGGTTGATGATGGCTGCCGGCATATGAGAGCTCACCTGATTGGAGCGTGGATGAACAGCAGGGCATCCAGACACGCACTGCGGTTCTGGTCGGGACAGCAACATCAGGATTTGAGCATTTTTCAAGAGGTACTGTGGCTGCTTTGTCCCTGCACTGATTGGAGGCTCTGGACAACACTTGCAGAGGGGTTAGTGCCAACTGTAGGTTATGTTGGATTGCTGCTACTACTGTCCCTGCTACTAGGTGGATGCTGCTGTCCTGTTAAGGGTGCCTGCAATTTATTCAGGAGGGCTCGGCTCTGTTTAAGGGCACTATGGCTGCATCTCGCTCTGTGGGACGGGAGGAGGTGATGACAGCATGTTCGGCTCTGACCACACCTGGGGTGGCTACGGGCAAGGCCTCAGAACTTAGCCTTATATTAACGGAGACGAAGAGCGGCTTTGCGTCTGTGAATACTAAACTTGATAGAATGGAGTATAAAATAGGCTGCATGCTGGAGCGGACTGAGGAGGAGTGGACGTCTTTGCGAGGCTGAACACAGAGTGGGGTGCTAGAAGATGCAAGCAGCAAAGTGGGCCAGGCTATTCTATATTTGCAGCTGGAGGTAAAGGAAATCAGGGATAAGAACGAGGACCTTGAAGCGAGGTCCCGGCAAATTATCATAAGAATGGTTAGGATCCCGGAATCAGTGCCTGCGCAGAATATAGAACTGTTTATGCAGTCTTTCATTAGGGAAGTCCTTAGGGATCCCCCACTTTCCTCGCAGTTCCTGATTGAAAGAGCCCATCGCGTGTCAGTGCAGAAGCCTAGACCAGGGCAGAACCCAGGCCACTCATTGCGAGACTGCTGAATTACTGGGAACGTGATACTATCTTGCGCAGACCGCGCGAACTTGCAGACTTACACTACAAGGAATCCAGAGTGTCGGTTTACCAGGATTTTACTCCATAGGTACAGCGGGACAGTTTTTCCTTTTTGGCTGTGAAGCATGGACTAAAATATGCTATAATTACCTCTCTAAGCTACGTGTTATTCCTGACAATAAGACTAATTTTTTTACAGATCCAGCTGAAGTGTTAGCCTTGCCTACAGGTTGAGGGGGTGGCGGCTAGAGGGGTGAGCTGCTTCCTGGAGGTTAAGTGTCCCCGCAATTTCTGGTGTTCGATCTATTTTGGACTGTGCAATTACATGTTGGGGGCGTGAGGGGGTGGTTTTTTGGGCCTGGTGATGGTCATTGGGCACCCTGGTTGTTGTACTTTATCTTGGTTATGCAATGAGGAGAGTCAGTGGCAAATATCCTGTTGTAAAATGGGCCTCCTCTTCTGGCCATTGAAGTTGCTGAGTCTGGCATCCCTGGGTAGGCGCCCAAAGGGTGGGTGTCGAGGTAGTTGGGAAATGGGGGGTGGTGTCACTGCTGGTTGTGGGCAAGTTGCGGGGTGTGGGGAAGGATTGGGTTGGGGAGGGATGTTTTCAAATTGGTTCACATTGTTCTGTGCCCCACTGTGTGAGTTGGTTGTGGTTCACAAGTCATGGTATAAGAAATGGTCTACTGGGTTAGGGTAATAGGGTGACTGGGTGTGGGTGTGCATTGTGCACCCTCCTTAGCTGGAACGTGAGGAGGCATAACAATCATGCTAAAATATGCAAGGTGCTGGCGTACGTGGAACAGCATGGGGCCAACACTCATGTTTCAAGAGACCCGCCTGGTGGGGAGGATGAATGAGGTGTTTGCTAAATCGTGGGGGACACCCGTGCTATGCTTCATACTCATATTTGCAAGGGGTCCTAATAGTTATCCATACGTCACTGGGGTTAAGGTCCCAGAGTTCAGAAAGTGACATGGAGGGGTGGTAGGTGATTGTTTCTGGGGTCCTGGCATGGCGTAAGGTCCCTTTTGTCAATGTATATGGTCCAAACATGGGTTTTACAAATCTCTCTGGCTGAAGTGCATGGGATATGTGGATATGCAGTCGATTTTAGCAGGTGATTTCAATATGATATTAGATTCGGAGTTGGACAGTTTGTCGCCCGGGGCACGGACACAGTCATTGGCTGCTAGGGCTGTACATGGGGGGCGTTGTGCAGGGGGGAGTTGGAGGATCTTAGTTTGCTTGATCTGTGGAGTATAATGCACTCGGCTGAATATGATTTTTCATTGTACTCCTCGGTCCATGACATGCGATTACGCATAGATTATATGGTAGTGGGACAGGACTGGGTCCATAACAGGGGCAGCTGCTTGATGCTCCCGAGAACACTCTCTGACCACTCCCTGATTCAGTGGCGGTTCCGTTTGTCAGACTTAGTGATAAGTAGACCATATTGGCGTTTTAAGGGGCAGGCGCTGTTGGGTGTGGTGCACTGGGGCTAGGTGAACAAGATTATTTCTTCCTTTTTCGAGACAAATGAGGGGTCAGTGTCCTCAGTGGGGAATCTGTGGGAAACCTTTTAAGGTCTTCTTGTGGCGGCGCTGTATTTCACTGGAGAATGGGGTCCTGAAAGGAATTAGAAGATTAGAGAACCTAGAGGCTGAACTGAAAGTCGTACAGTCTGAGGGAACAGACGATGGGACAAGTGATGGCTTCCCAGCGGCATGGGAAACGCTGGACTTGTTTTGAGCTGAAGCAGAGAGGGAGGTATGGTTTTTGGCAGCCTCAGAACTAGCACGTCCTTATGGGTAGAACGGTAGGCCCGGGAAGTACTTGGCCAGACTGATCCGAGGGGAAAGGTGTCAAACAGATATACCTGTACTGAGGGGGAGAAACGATATGCTGGTCTTGGAGCCTGCAGCGATTCTGGAGGCATTCAAGGGGTTCTACAAGAATGTATATGTGGCTCAGGGACAGGAAGATCTAGAACTTATTCAGGCCTTTGTGGGAGACGCCAGAATTATATATGATAGGATAGGTTATTCATAATGCGCTTAATACCCAGAGGTTTCTAAGCGTGGACCCCGGGATCGAACCTGTGTTGCTCTGTGCTGTCTTGCTTCCAAGACGAGCACGTTACCCCCGAGCTATCCTCCCGAGACTGAATAGCTTGCATAGCAGTGGGTGCTAAGGATGTATTGGAGGCCCCCATTTCGGTTGAAGAGATCTTGAAGGCAATTAGAGCGTTGCCGACCTCGAAAGCTGCGGGCTTAGACAGGATCATGTCAGAGTTTTATAAAGAATTTAAGCCGACTGTGGCAAGGTTATCTTCTTCAGGTGTGGCAGGAGGCACTACAGGTTGAGGCGCTACCTGAGACGACGCAGGAGGGTGGTATTGCGCTACTTTTGATGTCAGGCAAGGATCCGTTGGAGTGTGCCTCCTATAGGTCAATCTCCTTAATTCATCTGGATACAAAAATATTTGCAAAAATCCTTGCTGACCGGCTGCTCCCGTAGCTTTCGTCTATCATGCACCTCAACCAGTCAAGGTTTATTCCCAGGCGCTGTACCGTGTTGAATTTGAGGAGGTTGATTGCTGTACTAGCGCATATGGAACCTGCGGTACAGGCGGTTGGGGCTTTATTGGACATGGAAAAGGCTTTTGACCTAGTACCGTCGGAGTACTTATTTGCAGTATTGGAAGGATCGGGTTTCCACCTCACTACATTGAGAGTGTTAAGGTCTTATATTTGGGAGTGACGGCGTGGATTGGGCTTTTCAGTATGAGTTTGGAATCGTTCCCACTGGGGCGTGGCAGGGGTGTCTGCTGTCCCTGCTGTCGTTTGAAGTTGCTATGGAGCTGCTGGTAGTTTGATTACGGTTGTTGCATAGGCATAGAGGGCTGGCGCAGAGGGGGTCAGGAAGCGGATTTCCCTGTATGCGGATTATGTGATCCTGTATATGAAAGAGACAGAGGAATATGAAACCCCTTGTGGGGGAGGGTGAATCTTTTGGTGACATATCTGGTTTGTGGGTTATTGGTCCAAATCCATACAGTTTTCCTTAAATGAGGCAACCAGGTGCCCGAATGGATTCGGGGGGGGCGGGGGGGGTCCGCTGGGAACAGCTACAAGTTAAATATCTAGGGGTTGAGATTAGTAGTATGTGGCCATAACTTTTGATAGTGTAGGCTATCCAATGTATTGCTACGACGTGTGATGGGATCATTAGAAGGGAGTGGTCGGACCTGGATATCAACAACATGTTCGTTTTCATGTGGATGGGACTTGTGTCCTGATATCTAGTGAAGGCCAAATTTGGGAGGGGGGGGGGCGGTTTGGTCTTACATTTCAATACTTTAGGCTGAGTGAAGCTTTTAAAACATGGTCCCCGGATTTCCTGGTGGAGCCACAGACGTGTGTGCTTTTGAAATACCTGGGTAACTCGGCGAATGCTGCCAGTCTGGCTCCTATGGGTATGCTAACATACAGATCGCAGTAAGTGGGGCATATGGGGTCGGACTTGTAGGATACTAGATGGCGTTCTATGTGTATATACTAAGAAGGTGGCAATCAGTGCACCATTTAAGCTGATCAAGTTTAGAATTCTCCATTCTCCTCCTATCTTTCCCCACTGGTACACAAGAAATTGGATAATGCTGTGGATGGCAAGTGTCATTGCTGCGAAAGGGATGATGCTGGGTTTATCCATGTTGTATGGGATTGCCTAGCTCTGGCACCTTTCTGGAGGCAGGTGGTGGAACAAACGGGAAGAATGGTGTACCATGCTGTGCCCCTGGAAATTGCTTGCTGTCTGTATGGTTCCCTGGGCTTCCCAATGAGGAGCAGGTGTGTGTGGGGGGGGGGTACTGCTATTGATTTGCATGATTCCGGCTGCTAGATGTATTCTGAGGCTATGGTCTAGCCCTGTGGCACCGAAGTTAGATGCCTGGCTGCGAGACCTGGCATGGCATTGTGGAGCACGATTACTGTAACTTGCTGCAGGGGGACCCTCGACCAGGGGTATACAAGTCCTGTCTGTTCTGTTTTGGTTGCCAGAGAAGCTTTTAATAATGAATTGGATGGGGTGGGGCAGAATGGACCTGGGGTAGCCCAGGCAGAGTGATCAAGGGGAGCTGAAGGCCTCGAACTGTATCTGTTGCAGGAAAAGATTGTATTAGCTTATGTGCTTGCATGTACGGAGGGTTGTTATGCTGTGTTCAGATTTGTTGATGCCAGTATGTGTATTGGGGCATGGATCTGAGCAGGCCGACGGAGGGCGGTGTTGGGGAGGGAGAATGGGATCAAAGGAGACTATGTGTCATACAGGATAATGGATTGTGGCTTGTTGATTAGTGTGACTGGTGCCAACTTCTGCTTGTTTTTGTATTCTGGGGTTGGGGTGTCAGATGCGATGTGAACCTGTTAATAAAAAGTTTTTTTTTTCTTTTATGTTGGGTACTGTTCCTGGGATCCCTGGACCACTAGACTCCGTACCTTTGCTGCTATGATGAATTCTGTGGAGTCATCACTGATTCCCCGGCAAAGATCTATGTTGCCTGGGGACAGCAGTCGCTACCTGATCCTGACTCTGGGGTGGTATTATGAGGGAGGATCACTTGTGAGGAGATGGCCGTTGGCGAGAGGTGGTGACCCCATCAAGAGAGACACAATATTCTTCCCTTACTAGAGAAGAAAGTCCTTGCTGACTTGTCACCATATAAATACCTCTCCTTGTCAAACCCAGAAAACACTTCCTGACATTCACTTTAGTCAAGATAACCTTCGTGCCTCACACATGTAACACAAACCAAACATCTCCTGTTTCTAATATTTTCTCAAGTGAAAGTTCTGAACAATAACTCTGTAGAAATCTTACACATTAAGGGAACTCCAACTCCCATAAAGCCCCAAGTACTGAAACGAGGAAGAGGAGTGAGGAGTTGATGCAGATTGAGGAAGACTCCAATCTGAATGAGGGGACTTGCTGTTTTGAAAGATTTGATGAGTGCGTGGGGACATTTAAAAATGCTGCCCGCACTCGAACTACGGAGAGAGCAGGAGGGTGTGCGAGAGTACCATACCAGGGAGATCGAGAAGACAGTAATTTTCCAAAGGCAACTCGCAATTACTGGAGTTACTTACCGGCGTGGCGTGAGACCAGAAAAGATGCTGCAGGCAATGCTGGAAGATCATTCAAACACCAGCAGCAGCAGAGTTACTGAGGAAGCTGAGATGCTTAGAGGCAGCCGTCTTTGGTCCCGGTCGCAGGGAGAAGCCGGTGGGCGAGTTGGAAGCCGGGTTGGGAGGAAGGAGGAAGGTCTGCAGAGCGATGGAGGCTGTAACAGGGAGGAAGCTTTTCCCGCGATGACGTGCCACGGGTCGGGAATGCTACGAAACACTGGTGAGTCCGCCCAAAGCCAGTACCGACAGGCATGTAAGCCAGAAAAACAGATACAAATATTTGAATACTGAACAAATGAAGTACAGAAGCAGAACTTGAACAAGTCCCCATATATGGGATGCCAATATGAAGAAAGTTGGAGAAAGAATAACCCTAAGCAAATAAATGGTAAAGAAATGAGCACAGCGGCAGAAATTAAACAAGTCCCCATACATGGGATATCAATGTGGGGAAAGCTAGAACAAGCCCTACATCAAGCAAATAGAAACACAGTGAAGTGAAACAACTTTGCTGTGTTAAAATTCATTGAATCAGAGAACAAGTCCAGGTGAAATGAGCACACCAGGCAGTGAACCTTTTGAGGGGTGGGGGAGGTAGATACCTGGCAGGGAAGTATGCCTGGAGATCTGCATAACCCAAAAAGAGGATTCCTGGCAGCGGAGTATACCAGGTAATCCACCCAAAGTGTACGAAGATATTAAAATTGAAGTCATACTTGTGAAAGGAATACACAGCTAACATTTGGGGGAAGTATACCAGGGGGTCTGCATAACCCAAAAGGAGAGGACTCCTGGCAGGGGAGTATACCAGGAGGTCAATTTATATGTTTGTGGCAAGATATCTGGCAGGAGTGTATACAAGGAGGTCCATCAAAGTTATATAAGGAAGTTTACTTAATCTACAAAGGCAAATGGTGAAGAAGTATAATAAAGACACTTTCTCCATCCTGAAGAAATTATTGTTTGAAAGAGATACGTTTACCATCTTTAAGGAATTGTTTGAAAGAGACAATTTTGCCATACTCTGGGAATTATTGTTTTAAAGAGACACTTGTGCCATCTTAAATGAACTGAGTTTGAAAAACACTTTGCCATCTTCAAGAAATGGTTGCTTGAAAGACACTTTCACCACCCAAACTAAACATCCGGGGGAAGGGAAACACCCTGCGGATCCAAGGAGTCCTGCTTCAGGTGGATTTATTTATTTCTTTTGAATATGAACACTTTTTGTCAAGCCTGGTTGATCATTTCGGGTCAGGGGGTCAGATTAGTATGTTTTGGACACAAGGACAGTGTATACGTTTTGATGACTTGACACATACAATGTTTAGTTTTAGTTTCCTAGGTAGGGAAACTTTGGGATAGCAACAGAGGGGCCTCCATCCAACCTTTTTGTGTTAAATAAAGATGTCTGCTGTTGAGAAAATTGCAACTCTCATTTCTGACCCCATTAAGTTCCACCAGTTATTTCACAATCACTTCTACTTCTTCCACCCTACGCTCCAAAGTCTTCATGTGAGTTGCAGTTGTCAGTACCACTCTCTCTGTTCTGTACCCAAAACTCAATGATTTCCAGAAGGCATTCCACTGGTGTCATGGACCTCTCCACCTAGCACATTTTTTGTATAATGCCAGTCAGTACCGCCTGAAAACCTTTAGCCATCTGAGTTCCAATGTCACCAGTGCTGCTTGAGGTTCCATAGCTACGAGCGAGCAGATCAGCCTTTCCCCTTTTCTCTGTTATGGTCTCAGTGGCAGCAGCACTCCTATGGAACTTCATCACTCTGACCAGCCAGATAGAAATGAGGAATACTCGCCCCAGGGAATGCTTCCCCTATCCTCAACAGGGAGTACAGTTTTTTTCCCTCGACCGGAGAGTACCGCTTTTGTCCCTCGACCGGAAGAGATTGCATGATTACTAATAAAAGATACTGGCCATTGTCGGGAGGTTCACTCAAAGCCTTTAGTCCCCCCATGCATCAGGGAGGTTTGTCTCCATCACTCTTGCCACAGCCTCACTCTGCTCATTGTGTACGCTGCACAGGAGCCACTGTTTTCACTTGAATAGTGAATACTCTCCCTGTGACGCAGGTTTCAACAGTTACAAAGGCCATTGAGACCTAATGCACAGGGTTCACATTCAGGGCTGATGTGAATCTCAGACCTCTTTCAAGCTTCGGGGCTCTAGCGCCAGCTAGACAATTTTTTTAAATGAAAAAAAAAACTAAAATGTGGTACGTTATCAGGTCAATTTGCCAGAGATATAAATGAAGAAAATGGTGGGCCGACAAAAATGGGCTGGCAGCTACCCTGCGGTTTCAGAAAAAGGCACATTTTTGGCCAGAAGGCATCTATTGGACAGGAGAAACCCAAGGGAGGGTCAGGTGTGGTGGGGTGTAGCAATACGATAACACAAACAGCTTAAAAATGAGGAGTAGAATCGAAGGAAAAGCAAAAGGTCACATTACAAAAAATCACTGGATACTACCTGCAGACACCAATACAAAACACTCAATATCCAATCAACATGCATGTTGCACATTAGGTGTGTGCAGCTGGCATAAATGTAATTTTTCTTTGCATCCTGAAGGGAAAAAGTAAACTAAAAGCATCGGAATGCCATCAATAAATACACGGCCGGCTGGCCTTCTCAATCACCTGACCTAGGCCAAGTCGGGAGATGTGCTAGATCCCTCAATCACAATACCACTCCAACCAAAGCCGCAAGACTCTCCTCCAAGGGCCAGACTATGAAGCACTACTGTATGAGTTAAGGCTTTAGGACCATTCCTTATAGCGCACTCCGGGCTGTCGTATGACTATCGGGAACTAAGCCAACGAGTTTGCCTTCTGGAAAATAAGACACATAATCATCAAGTCCCTGGTACACACACTACTCCAAACTAGAAAGCACTTTGAAGTGATTCCGTTTTAAGACTTGCAGTGCAGTATATTGGTAATGTATCCCATTCAAATTTAACCAAAACTGACCCCGCCAACGCCCTTCTAAGTAAAGAGCAGGAAATCAGGAAAGTGGTCACCAGAGTATATTAAGAAACTGAGAGGCAGAAAGAAGACAGAGTATGAACACTGTGAGACATTGTAAAAGAGGGGAATACGTACATTTGTATTAAAAAAAAAAACGAATGGGAGATTTATTCGAAAATCAGCTGTATGGAAATTTGTACAGCTGAACATTTCAAATAAATCCACCATTCGGTGTCATAGTGAACAAGGGCCACAAGGGTGTACCCCGCACCCTTGTTCACTATAAGGTTGCGGGGGTGTCCCCTGCTTGCTACTGAATAAAATTTGGGGAACAAAATTGAAAAAAAAGGAGGTCCCTGCCGTGCCGGCTTCCATTGTGAAGGGACTGGCATCGCATAGGGAAGCAGGAGATGACGGCACACAAGGAGATGTGCTGCCAAGAGGTTAAGGGGTGGGTGACAGTGGGTTGTGTGAGAAATCTAGGGTTATTTCTCCAATTTGGACCCCAGGAATACTCTATTCGGGCGGGCAGGGGAGGGCCGTTGCTTTCGTGTCCCAACCCTGGTGCTGGACGAGCGCGGGAGGGTCATCTGGGTAGGGGAGTCTGGGGGTCATTCTCATGGGAATACCCTAGGTGAGGCATAGCATCCTCCTTCAACCGGTTACCCACAATCACAACCCCCCCTCTACTTTCTTTGGGGTGTTTTCAAACACACAAAATCTCCCCTCCCCATTTTCGAATACTAAGAGGAAGAAGAGGCAACTTGGAGTGGTGAAGATTACCAGTAAAAACCCCACTTAGACACAGAGGACAGACTACAACACGGACAGCAGGCTGTCCCCTTAACGAGGACAGGCAAGGTCAGGCAGACCCAACCCTGACCACACACATGCAGACAATCAACATCACACAGGTGTATAAAGGGAGGCTGCTGAGGGAGAGAAGTCAGATGTAGTTGGGAGAGAAGGAGGGAGGCTGTAAGGCTGAGACCAGCAGAGGATCCCTTTTCAAATCCCAAACACCAGAAGCGAGCTGGGAAGGTTGTCTGGAGTGAGAAGCCAAAAGGCTGGGGGCTGCCAAGGAGATCCAAAGAAGGACAGTGTGCTACATGTGCCCGGTGCGGAAAAAAAGCTGCAGCGTGTTACAGAAGGCGTGCCTCCTAAATATTGGAATCAGGCAGACAGGACCCTGCTGGCGAGGCCTGGACAATTGCTCATTCCCTTGGGGCCAGTGCCAACCCCAGGGTGTTAGAGGGGCAGGCGGTGGGACACTGACCTCAGCCCACAAATCCAGAGGGGCTACCTGCCAGCGCTGTGCTACCTGGATGGGTCAGAGAGAAAGGAAACCAGTGGCATTTGTGTGACTGAAGAGGGGCAGAGATCTGGAAGTGGAAAGTCTAAGTTTGAAGTTAAAAGGCAAATGAAGAAGTGCATTCTGGGAGTTGTAGTGAACTGAGAGCAAACATTCTTTTGAGTGCACAAAATGTACAATTGAGAAAGACAGGTTTGAGCCCGACGGAGGGAAGACTAAGTTGAACTGTGCATTTATCAGAAAGATGATATTGGGATATCAAAGTGCCAAGAAGGCAGAAGATGAACCAAGAGTGCTAGAGAGAGCACGTATATGAGACAACTACATTTACCAGAAAGCCATAGTGCCAGGAGAGCACATATAAACTTTAAGTGTGAGAGTCAAAGTGGTCATGCTGAGGTACATATCAAATCCTCGCACATTCGAAAGTCTTCGACAGGGAAAGCAAAACAACAATCAAGAAGTGAAATTTAGAACATTACACTACACAGAGGTTCCGACTCAGGTGAGGGAAACCCGAGGGACCTGTTGGGAAATTGTGTTGTCACGAACATGAAAGACCAGAGAGAAACCCAGACCTACAACAAGAGAGGCATGAGAGGTCTGGTTTAAAAGATTGATGCGCCAGAATTGTGACGAGTCTTATTTATTGCTTGGAACCAATACAAGGGAAACCTACAAAGAAACTATCTTTGAAAGGCAAAGAAAGCCTGACCAGATTCTGTTGTGAAAATATGTATGTCAATGAAAAACAAACATTTTGGATCATACCAAGTGGTTGGAAGTGTGCAAATCCTGTGAACTGTATGAGCCAGCCACCCCGTAAGAACTCTTCAAACCCCCCCCCGACCCGCGCTCCCCTGCCCCATGATGTGAACCTGGGGAAGGGAGTTTCCCATTGCTAACACGGACACCCTGACATTTTTTTTGAACACTGATTTTCCTTTTTGAACTACACATCCCTATTTCACATATTTCTGTATTAGAGTAAGGGCAGGCATTAGGATTTTTAGTACAGGCCATTTTTATTTGACTAAAACTGTTTTCTTTTATGTTGATGGTTGAGACCACTCCGATCTCAGTTATAAGGCTAGATAGGAGTTCTCCCACCCATCCGAACATTTAATAATAAAGGTTTTGAAACTGTTCTCTTGTGTGCTTATGGAGGTCTCACATCCCTCAACTCGCCTCGAGTCATCATGGAAAAAATGAGACTGATACAGCACCCTGGAAATTCTCAATGGTTGTGGTTGGTGAGAGGGGACAGAATAGCACACTTGGAGATGCTACAGCCAAGCGGCAATGCCAACAGGTGGTGTGGTTAAAATTAAATCCAACAGACTGGTGAAGATACTGTATTGGGGACAGTAGAAACGACCTCCCATCACCACACGACGTTCACCTTAAGGTAACATGCCAACATGCCTCAAATCAATTCTAGAGATGCTCATGCAGAAATAAATATTACAGATTTTCCTATTAAAAATGCAGGACTGCAAGTACCAGAATGCAAAGAAAAATCCTTGACAAACACCCTACAAAAATTGTTCTGATTAATTTATGGTTTAGAGGAATAAAGTGCACTTTCTACTTTATCTGGTTTACATTGTGTGGGCAAAATCATTTGAAAGACAAGGGCAAATAAAGTAACTCTTTTGCTCATTGAGCCTTTAGATCAACGGCCAGTGGGATCGTAAACAGGTAAAAGAAAATGTGTAGTTTTGGTAGGGGTGGCAATATTTAATACATGGTGATTGCAAGAACTTTCAGCTGTTCTCCTATGAGCAATAGTAGCATTGGAAGGGCTCAAACAAAAATAATCTGTAAATTCAGGCTACAGATCGCATTGTACGGTCTCAGTCAGTTCCCCTGTACTATTAACACCATGGGGGTCATTACGAGGTTGGAAGCCAAGACATGGCCATCGCTTTTGGATCCAGTTCCTGTGGGTGGACCAGTGCATGAGGATCCCTGTGACACCTTTATACCATCCTACCAGGTAGGATAGTTGGGAACTAAACATCTCCCCCCCGCACCCTCCCTTCACAACACAAAAATGTTCTCACTGACAGCTTCCTATGAAAGAAAACGGACTAACACCTGAGATGTTTACCTGACATGTCCCAATACGATAGTCTAGCAGGGTCAGGCAATTACTGATCATCACAAACACCTGACTTCCATTACATTTCCCCACACGGATAAAAGGCGGAGCACGAGAGCACACTCTGAGCGAGGAAAGAACATGAGGAAGCAGCAGTTCCAAGATGGCAGTTTAACACGAGACAAAAGACGGCAAAACAGAAGGGGTTCGCAAGTAGGGAAGTGTCCTTGACCTTTTCGACGAAGAAGATCAAGTTACTTTCTTACCTGGTAACGTTCTTTCGATGGGATGGTCCGACGACGTATTCCATATCTATGACAGGTAATGTCCACAGCTGTGCTGCTTCGGAAAATCTTTGACATCTGCGTCCTGCGTCGATGACGTCGATGCGCCGTCCCCGAGGACCTCCTCCGACGTCACCCGATGTGATAAGTAGGACGCACGACGCCCATAGCCTCAGTTATAGTTTTTTCCCAGAACGTGTGCCACCAGTTTTCTGCCAGTCAGACACACAAGGCCTTGCGGAACACAAGCTGCAATCGCAAAAGAAATTCTGCAGCGGGGAAGGCAGGGAGGGAGCGATATGGACCACGTCGTCGGACCATCCCATCGAAAGAACGTTACCAGGTAAGAAAGTAACTTGTTCTTCGAGGGGATTGGGTCCTCCCACGTATTCCATATCTATGACAGACTCCCAAAGCAGTACCAAGCAAGGAGGTGGGAAAGAATTTAGAATACAAATTTAGCATGCCCAATCAAATTGCGGAATAGAGAACTGCCTTGCCAAAGGCCAGATCTTGCCCTCTGATGGAATCGAGGGAGTAGTGACGTACAAAAGTATGTACTGAAGCCCAGGTGGCTGCATCACAGATGTGACGAATAGGAACTCCCCTCTGCAGGGCAGTAGACGCAGCCACTCCCCTGGTAGAATGGGCCCGCAAGCCAGCCGGAGGGTCCTTACCCGCCAAGCGGTAACACTCGGAGATAGCTAAAATAATCCAACGAGAAAAAGTCTGTTTCGTCACAGCTTGTCCCAAACGCTTTCCAGAGTAACCAATGAAAAGTTGATTGTCCACTCTGACCCGGGACATGCGCAAAATATAAAAGCTCAACGCTCTCCTAGGATCAAGCCTATGGAGCCTCTCCTCTTCCTTACCAGGATGTGGAGGAGGATAGAACGCCGGAAGAACAACCTTCTGGCTGAAATGAAATTCCAAAACCACCTTCGGAAGAAAAGAAGGACGAACTCTAAGGACAGCCCTGTCCTTCTGAAACACAGTGAAGGGTGGCTTAACTGAAAGTGCCTGTAACTCACTCACTCTGTGAGCGGAAGTAACCGCAACCAAAAACACAGTTTTCAGAGTCAACAGCCTCAAAGGGCAAGAATGTAAAGGCTCAAACGGAGCGCCCATAAGAAACTTAAGAACAAGGTTCAGATCCCAACCGGGCACCAGAAAAGGTGACGGAGGGAACACATTAGTGAGCCCTTTCAAAAACTGCAAAATCAAAGGAATCTTAAAATAGGAACACTCTTCAGACAAGCGCTTAAAGATGGACAGCGCCGCCAGGTAACCTTTAATGGTCCCCACTTGCAAGCCCCTGTGGGCCAAAGAAAGCAAAAAAGACAGAACCATGGGAATGTCACATTCAAAAGGATCCACATTCTCAACTCTGCACCAGTCGCAGAACTTTCTCCAACGGCAACGGTACAGAGACTT
Organism: Ambystoma mexicanum; assembly: GCF_040938575.1. Classification (NCBI taxonomy): domain Eukaryota; kingdom Metazoa; phylum Chordata; class Amphibia; order Caudata; family Ambystomatidae; genus Ambystoma; species Ambystoma mexicanum. Next base: position 580,575,410 of record NC_090929.1, on the reverse strand, counting down.
TGTTGCCGGCCGCCTGGCCGAGAGCAACGCCTCCATCACGTCTTCAGGGATGTCACAATCCTTATACCTCAACCTTTCAGAAGCCAAGCGTGAAGATTGAGGGAACTGACCTCTGGATGGAGAACCTGACCCCCCTCCCGTGAGAGCAGATCGTCTCGGTAGGGAAGACGACCCGGAGGGCAGATGGACAAGTCTAGAAGGTCCGGGTACCACGTCCTCCGGGCCCACGCCGGAGCAATGAGGATCACCCGGGAACCGAACCTCCGCGCACAGTCGGCAGAAAAGCCTTCAGGGCTAGCCTGACGGCCCTCAGCTCCAACAGACTGATATGGAGTCTGGACTCCGACGGAGACCAACGACCGCTGACTGTCAACTCGTTGGCATGAGCTCCCCATCCCGTGAGGGATGCGTCCGTCACGATCGTCACCTCTGGCCAGGGCAGACAAAATGGGGCCCCCTTTATCAGATTGCCCTCGATGGCCCACCACAGAAGGTCCCGGGCCACCGAGGGCGGCACCTGAACAGCGTCCGACAGCCTGCCGGAGGACTGAAACCACTGGAGCTTGAGGGCCCACTGCAAAGATCTCATCCGCAGACGAGCCTCTGGCACCAGAAGAATGTAGGATGCCATGAGGCCGAGCAGTCTCAAGAACTCGGACGCTTGGAGATCCTGGGCAAACTGAAACTTGTGCACCATCTGCTGAATGTGAAGAGCCCTCACCTGAGGAGGAAAACACTGCCCCAGGGACGTGTCGAGCACTGCTCCGATGTACTGGAGCCGCTGCGTTGGTGTCAAATGGGACTTCTTTAAATTGAGAGAGAAGCCCAGCCTGTGAAGGGAGTGGCAGGCGACGGACAGATGATCCAGGACTTGCTCGGGAGAGCTCCCCCTGATCAACCAATCATCCAGGTAGGGGTAGACGTGAATCCCCCCTTTCCCGAGATGCGCTGCCACCACCACCATGAGCTTGGTGAAAACCCTCGGGGCGGAGGGCAATCCGAATGGCAGGACCCGAAACTGAAAGTGCGAGTCGCCAACAGCGAACCTCAGGTACTTCTTGTGCTTGGGATGGATCGGCACATGGAAGTAAGCACCCTTGAGGTCGAGAGACACCAACCAGTCCTGAAGTTGAAGGGCCTGGAGGACTTGAGAAAGAGTCACCATCTTGACCTTGTCCTTCCTGAGGAGTTTGTTCAAACCGCGTAAGTCCATGATGGGTCTCGATCCCCAGTCTTTCTTTGAAATCAAAAAATAAGGGGAATACCATCCCTTGTTCCTCTCCGCTACAGGCACCAGTTCTATGGCGCCTTTCTCCAGCAGGGCTTGAATTTCCTGCGCAAGGAGCGGATCCGGACACTTCAAAGAGAGGTTCCCAGGTGGATTGTAGTGAGGCCTCTGCCGAAAAGGAAGACAGTAGCCATGGGTTATGATCTCCAGAACCCACACATCCGAAGTAATGGCTTGCCACTCTACAAGATGCTGCGCCAGCCTTCCCCCAACCGGCGAACCATGGGACCTGGCCTCATGACTGAGTGGTAGCGGCTGCGGCGTTGCCTGAGGGTAAAGAGGCAACTGCCTGAGCGGCCTTGGCACCTCGAGTACCTTTATTTCCACCTCTGGCACTCTTACGATGGCCTCTTTGACTGCTAGCTCTCCTCGCTTTACTGAAGGACGAGTAATAGCGAAAGGAACCTCCCCTCCATTGCTGTCGCCTAGGACGAAAAGGCGGAGGTTGGCGAACTGCAGCGCCCAACGACTTCGCTGCAGCTTTGGAGGTCTGCAACCTCTCAAGGCTCTCGTCAGCCTTGCTGCCAAAAAGGTGTTCACCGTCAAAGGGCATGTTGAGGAGCCGGGATTGCACATCAGGAGCGAACCCAGACTTCCGCAACCATGCAAACCTGCGCATTACGGTGCTCGCCACCATGGACCGGCTGACACAATCTGCCAAGTCCAAACCCGACTGAACGGCCTCACACATAGCATTCTTGCCATCCTGAACCATAGCAAGGAAACCACCCCGTTCGTCCCCTTCGGGAATATGCTCAGGCGCTAATGCAACACAGTTCCACAGAGTGTGTGTGAAACGAGACAAGGCACATATGGAGTTGGCCGCCTGAAGCACCATACCCCCAGAAGAAAACACTTTCTTCGCCCAGCCATCAAAACGTTTGTCGTCCCTATCCGGAGGGATGGTAGGATACAACGCCTGCTTTGCCGGGGCCGTAGCCGCCTGCACCACCAAACTCTCCGGAGTGGGGTGCCTAGACAAGTAGCAGGGGTCGCTACTGGCTGGACGGTATTTTCGCGACAAAGACTTGCCCACTGCCGGGAGACTCTCCGGAGCAGTCCAAGCCGCCACCCTTCTCTGCAGAGCCATATGAAAAGGCAAAACCGGGTCAGTGGGGGGACCGAGATCAAGGATGTCCGTGAGATCATCCTGAACTAACTCCCCTGGGGGAGCTGACCAACCCAAGTACTCAGTGACCCGAGACATAAGGCGCCAATATGAAGAATCGGCATGAGTGCCAGGCTCCGGCCTACAAAACTCCACCTCCGGAGAGGTGTCCAGTCCACTGGCATCATGCAGCGACTGCCGCAGATCATCAAACTGGCTATGGCCCGAGATAAGGTCATCTGGAACCGGAACCGGAACCAAGCCCCCATCAGAGCCTTCATCACCCTCTGAAATGTACTCCAGGCAGGGAGAGGAAGACCTCTGCGGACCAAAGCAGTGCCTGACCTTAGCCATAGCCTTTCTAGGGGCAAACCCCGTGCCACGGGCCCCTGACACCACCACCTCGAAAGGCGTCGAGGGCGCCGAACGAGTCGCGCCGAGCGAATCAGCGCCGACGTCAGCTGAAGCGCCGCCAGCTTCGGCGGCGTCGACACAGGTCTCGAAGCCGGAGCTCCGAGCGTGTCTCTTTACGACCTAGGCGCCGACGGCCCCCTCGGAGGCAGAGCCTCGAGAGAAATCGTCGACGACATCGGCGCCACAGGCGTCGACGTCTTCTTCGAAGACGGCACAGGATCATGCGGTCTCGAGCGCGTCGAGGACCGGGACCTGGAACGGGCATGGCGAGAACGGCTACCCTTGTCCGAGCGGGACCTCTCCTCCGAACCGTGCCGACCACCCGAAGGCGTACGGGCGCTGTCTCTCGACCGGTGCCGACCGACCCCACTCGGGGGATGTGCTGCTCCTGAGGGGGAACCGGAGGGAACCGCGGACACCTGCGTTGGAACTCCAGGAGGTGTCTTTGGACGAGAGCGTCCAGCACCCATCTGTCGGTGGTGATCTTTCTCCAGTCGCTGATGAACCTCGTCAGCCGCCATCCCACTGGGGTGCACGAGTGGGGGTGGGGGGTCAGACGTCCCGGTCGGTTCAGGCTTGCTTCGGCGTCCTGCCCTGCGGGCTATGACAACGCTGTACTCCGCTACCGTGGGCCTCTGTAGGCCTCTTGCGTAGAGGAACTGGAAGGCTGTTGGTAAAACATGGATAACCCTTTTGAAGACCTGCTCGACTTGCCCCTGGAGGAGCGTAAAGAAGATGGGCGGTGCTGCTGAAGAGTGCCCAGTGACCGGCCCGTTTCTGTACATGTCTTGATGGCCTAAAGGGACTCGTCAACGGCCTTCCCAAACAGATTCTCTCCGTCGAAGGGCATATCCAGCACGTTCGCTTGGACCTCCTGATGGAAATTAGTGGCTTTCATCCAACCTTGTCGACGAAGGCAGACAGCATTTCCCATTTGCCGGAACCCTTTCTCTGCGACATCCAATGCCACTGTGATGGCGTGATCCAACGCCACTACTCCTCCCCGAAAAAGAGTGATGGCCTCCATCTTCTTATCGCCGTGGAGGAACTCCAGGATTGGTCCCAGCTTGTACCACAATTCCCTACTGTACCCGGCCAGGATAGCCAGTGCATTGGCCGCCTTGATCGAGGAAGCCGCGGTGTAAATCACCTTCTTTCTCATGGCATCCATCCTTTTCCGCTCGCTGTCCGGAGGGACCAAAGATGACGAGGACGGGTTAGCCGACCGTTTACGAATCTGACGATGGCTGCAACCTCAGGCACTTGGGTGCAGAGTTCGGCAGGCACCCTATATTTCTTCTGCAGCCTATCCTGTTTGGCTGGTGCCGTGCAAGTGTTCTTAATGAGGGACAGACCCTCCTCCCAAACACCGTCCAGAAAAGTCCCAGCCATGATAGTCTTCCTCATGGCTACGCGCCTTTGATCAAAGAAGACCTCCTTCTTGGTTTCCTCAGACACCAGCTGAAATAGCTTGGAGGCCATGGCGATCATGGAGTGGACCGATCCCACCTCGTCAGGTGGGGACACCCTATGAGGAGCGTCCAAATGTGGCGATTCACCATCTGCTGTGACAATGTCTTTGTCATCATCCATCATTGTGGCCGTATCTGCCCCTGTATCTGGGTCTGCTGGGGGAGAAGGGATAAGACGTGGTGGAGGAGGCTGAAATGGGGGTGTCGGATGACGCTTCCTCTTCTTCACTTGAGGCTGATCGGGGATCTGGGGGACCACAGGTACCGGAACCAGAGGCATCCTCGTCTGGATCTGACACCAAGGTGTCTAGTGTGGACAGAATATCCAAGGAAATGTCCCTCTGCTGCGAAGGCAGAAAAGGAAAATTAGGCCCTGCACCGCTGTCCTCCTCTTCAACCTCCTCGTGGAGCATATGTAAGGACTCTTGATCTTCATCGTTCGTGGACGAGACCTCTAGGGTCTGGGCGACGGCCTGGGAGAGCTGTTCGGGGCCTCCTCGCCACTCCCATTCCCCCCCACCCGCCTGAGCGTCTTGAACCGGGGCCTGGGCCAGTTTCACCCCTTCTGGCTTGCCTGCAGACTTTACCAAAGTCACCGCGGCGGTGTCGCTCCTTGGGGGCAGGGACACTCTGAGCTGTGGGAGCTACCCTCAAAGAATCCGCGCCCGTAGCTGCTGTAGTAGTAGTCGTCGACAAGGCCTTTGCCTGTGCCGTTTGAACTTGCTTAAGCTGCGCTGCTTTCTTCTCCTCCGTTTGCGCCTTCTCGGATTAATCACATATTTTAGCCGGGGTAGATAACAATAATAATAATAATTTAGCATTTATATAGCGCTACGAACCCTCAGGTATCTGAGTGCTGCTTATTATTACCCAAGGTGTTTGGTGCTCATGTATCCACCTCGGAAGGATGAAAGGCTGAGTTTGGCCCTGCCGGGATTCGAACCTGCGTCAGCAGGCTTTGCACAGATGTCAAAGCGAGCGCTCTACTCACTGTGTTATCGGACCGGCTTCCTCTTTGAAGAGGAGCTTGATGGTCGGCTGCCAATGGAGGTGGACCGTGCCCCATCCACGTAAGGACCTGCTTCCGCTGTGAACCCGGTGGACTCGGACTTGCGGCTCTTGGCCTTATCTTGGGCCCCCCATGGATGAGGCCCTCTCACAAAGGACTTAGAAGACCACTCCTCGGACCGGCCGGTCCTAGGTGAGGCATGACCCTACTCGGAGCACAGGTGAGAGGCCTTGGCGTTAAGCCATGTCGCCAGCCTACTATGCCTGACCATCGTTTTCTTGGAGAAACCGAGGCATATCTCGTACTGTACTTCCTCCACAAACACATTCTGCAGCCAGCATTTGGTGCAGAGTCTGAAGAGGGACCTTCCCTCCTCCTCCTCTGTCATGGTTGGAGGGCGCGAAGTAGGCCCAAGAGGCCTTGTAGAATCTATGATTTATCTTCACCCTTGAGGGGCGTGGAAATTCACCGACCAGGGATCCCCGCTGTCAGCAGATGAAGAAAAGAGCACCGGGGCTGCTTTGAAACAAAAATTGAACCTTTGAAAACACGAAAAATCATACCTATAGCTCGTAAAGCAAACTTGAGGGCTCCCAACACTGAAGCGCGCAGTAAAAATCTGAAGATGGCTGCTTGAGGAGTGGGCTTTGGGAGAGGAGTGTCACTGGATGGGGCAGTATGACCCATAGGACAATGATTGGTTTGGAGGAGAAATACAGCTTTAAGTGAAAGTGAAATCGTTTTTTTCTTTTACAAAGGGACTCCCAGGGAATATTCACGAGCATGTGAATCCATGCCAGACACCATGTTGGAGAACCACACTTCTACTGCTTTTGCTGCAACGTGATACTTTGAAAAATATATTAGGCAATTTAGACAAGACTCTTCAACCTCTACGGTAGGCAAGGTACTCTTCCTTCCTGTATCATAAGAACAGCAGACTCTCTGCCTCTTCTGTCTGTCTTACAGCTACCACAAAATCATTCTTGGCTTCTAGACTGCGTCTCTCTCTCAGCTTCAACAGTTTCAGCTTCACAAATTATTGTTTTAGTTCTTTTAACAATCACCCAGCTACCTTCTCCAGCTCTATGCACACCTTCTGGCTTTCAGTAGTTACCCCAAAGCTGTAGTGCCACTCTTCCAGCCTTGGATAGCCCTGTCACCCTTGTATCAGAGGACCCTAGGATTATAACAAGCTTCAAAGCATCAAAGCATCGTTGTTCAGGTCTTAATTGGGCTAGTCTCACCTTAGAAAGGGTCTGCCTACTGGCTTGGGTAATGCTTGTTCTTTTTGTGACTTCAGCAACTTCTACTTGATAATTGTTCTGAATATTACAAGAGTAAGGTTTCACTTTAGAAATGAATTTAGGTACACACGATTTATCTTTGATGTCAAACTTCTACTTAAACATTTGCGTTCCCTTTTGTTTGTGCAGCGTTCTGCTTTACCGTGGGTTGGAAAACAGTTTCATACACGCAGCCTCTCTTTGATGTTGAACAGTCTTTTAACACTTCAGGAAAGTCAGCTTCTACTTCTTTAAAAGCTCACCAGCAACTTTCTCCCTCTTGATAGGAGATGCACGACCACTCCGGTAATAGTTTAAATGCAACAAAGGGAAAAAGGAAGGTTTTGTTTCTACGCGAGCTCTTTAACTTGTGCGAATAAGCGTGCGACACAATTCCCTTTGTGATAATTTACTTCCCACGACCACAAACAACTTTACTCGCTTCTAATTACACACAAGCCTTAATTCAGCTGGTTAGAGTTACCAGCAAGGAGTTTCGAGCGCTTTGAAGTACGGAGCTTCATTCACCGGTTCAAAGTCACTGCTGTTGCAGGCTGCTTCCACTGCCCAACTTTCTTTCTTCTGCTAATACTGCTACGGGCACTCTTGGGACCCACACCCCTCTGCAGCATGTCTTGGATCCGGCCTCAATAATGGAGTCTTCCTTTATCCAGTTTCCCTGGGCTTGCTTCTGCACACGGGCCTCAGGTGGATGCACAACTTCAGCTTTGCATTCACAGCAATTAGGCGCACCTGCAAAGATTGCCAGTTTCTCACAGCCTCTTTCAATGCCGCGACAGCCAAACAGGGTTTGTGAGAACAGGACCAACACAGAGCCTGCAGGTGGAATCTGCTCTTTTCTTGCTCCTGCGTCCCTTTTGTGATCACACTTCCTAGTGAACTGCCAGCCTTGTGCTGTGCTTCTTCTTCGGCTACTGCTGCTGACCTTTAAGCTCCTGCTCCAGCTTCTTTCTACTGCCCCTTCCTGCTGCAGCATTTTATGCCTCTCAGGTGAGGTAACTGGCTTCAGGTGCAGGCCCTCAGAGTTAACTGCCAAAGGTTGTTAGTCCTGTCTGTCCTTTCCCTCCACATGCATCCTTAGCCCTCTTCTTCGTCACAGTCCCTGAGGGATTCTGGGACATGCAGTTCTTTTTAGGGAAATTAGGTTTTCCTGATTCATATTAATTCTAAACAAGGATTTTATTTCCCCTGATGTGGTTAGAGGAAAGATTGTAGGGTTTAACCTTTTTAGAGACAGACAGGACAGGAAAGGCCATATTTCAGTGATTCCCAACGCCAAGAGTATGCCAAAGGGGAGGACATAGGATTTTAAGGGGACAAAAGACCTGCTCTTTGGACACAATGCCTTGTTGGATCACCCCCCTTGGATTTCACCCTGCCGCTCCGCGTAAGATGTCGAAATAATCAAAATGACAATAATTCAGTACCCCCTTTAGCCCAGTGTTAAGAGCATCTCTTTACAAGGATAAATACTGTGTCTCACCCTGCGAAGTCTCCCCACTACCCTGAGCCTGGTCTCCACCCAGGTGACCCTCCCGCAGTACACCGACCCCCCCACGATTGGGATCAGGAAGTGTCTGCCCTCTCCTGGCCACCAGGGAGGCGACTTTAGGCAGGGTGTTAGTGGGGGGTCTGCAGGATTTTCCACAATATGCAGTAATTGTTGATAATATCACACTACACACAATAAATCTCATTTTAATCTTATTTATTTTGTGCAGAAAAATATTAGTGTGATTAGTGTGTACAACTCAAAGAAACTTGATTTGAAAGAACTGGTTATCCGGCAACGAAAAAACAAGAATATCTCAATTCTCAACTTTGTCTGTTGTGCTTTTGCAATTTTAATTTCAACTGCTTTCACATCACATGCACACAAAGAGTCAAGATTCTAACTTGTTAGAAAGAAATCAGGCAGCACAACTTGATAAAAATAACAGTCCTTAGGACTGCAATTATGTGTTCTCTTCATGCTCAGATTGCTATGCATCTTTTTTTATCTGGCGTTCTCAAGATTCCTTGATCAGTTCTAAAAAAAAAATAAACCTTGAACACAAAAAGCATGTTTCTTTGAAGATGTAATCTCTTCAAATGTACAAGCAAAGAAGACAGAAATTAATCTTTTTCAAAGAGTGTTTATGTGATTGCTGAGCCCTGCATCGCTGAATCTAGTCCTCATTATACAGAGATCTAAGGAAAATCCTCTTTAATCTTTGCACTTAAACAGTTCTAATGCTAACTTTACTTTCCAACTAAACGTCAGCATGTAATTTCTGATCAGGGAAGTCTGCATAATGATAAATTTACAACAAGGTGTTGGTGAGAGAGAACACAACAAGAACGTGAAAAACTATTTTACACCTGTTTAGGAGGAACACGTAACCAATCAAAATAGTCAGGGCAATTGTTTCAATATGTTTGAGAAAATAATGACGCAAGACCACAAAGTAAAATGCTTCCAATCGTTCCCAGTGAACAGGTGATTTGCAGGCTAGAAAAGAGGCTGGTCCTGAATTTTAGGTCCGTTGAAAGAGCTGGCTCCGTCGAAGACCTAATGCATACCATGTTCTATGGGCTTTGCCGTCAATCAGCTGCAAAGTATCGATTCATTGCATCAAAGCTTTGCCGCATGACTGGCGTATGAACTTTGTGTAATGTGTGCTTCCTCAAGCATGAAAGGTTCCTCAGGTGTGAGAGATTTAGTGCGGCAGCTCAACTTGGTAAATTCCTTTTGTTTTTTCTAAGTGTGTGTGCGCATTGGCAGATCCCGCAACTCCAAAAGATATTGCCTACAATCTTGAGGATGGGATGATGTGGAGGAGAGCTGCTCTCCGTGTATACCCTGCTTACGTTACAGATTAGGTGATTGCGAACACCAAATAGCAGGGACCTAGAGGATGTCGCAGGATGAAGCCATGACCAGAGGACTGTGCTCTTCCCCTCGGAATGAAGACAAGTTAATTTAGTCTCAATAAGAAGTGGAGAGTAGTCCCAACCATCCCGGGATACAGGTGTTAATGGTATGGTGCATGATATAGAATATATATGCTGTGGCATTTATGCACTGTACACAAGTGTTTCTAGGCACACATAATTCTGGCAGCATTATATCCTGAATCAAGCATTTCCCAAGAACATATTCACATATGAAAGGTGTCTGGCCTGCTAAACATACTGCAATTGTGTTCCTCATTTACCATTTTACACAGACTATTCGTGATTGGGCTATTCTCAGCTTCTAGGCTTGGCAGTCCCAGAATGAATATCCAGAGTTTGCCTGATGGGACTAAGGGAAGTTATTCCTGGGCACAAATTCCACCTCCTTTCAAGGGTTTGCTATGAGTGCATTTGGAGCCCACCACACAATCAAACATGAATGGATTATTAATTACCCATTGCTTTTCAGATGTGCCTCTTAAGAGGCTAGTAGTGTAGGTTTCTGCATTACTGAGCCATGGTGCAGTTTAAATTGATTCAAAATCAGCCTAGCTATCACAAACATTTCTTGACCCACTTAATTCTTCCTTCCCAACGTGAGTGGCTATGCACCCACCTTTCCCATCCTTTTATCTTACCCATGTGAGTTTGTGTACATTATCCAGGTTTTTGTTGAAAAGCATGAGCATGTGGCCCGGATGAAAGACAGTCCGTCTGAAATGCATAGGCCTTCATTGCCCTTTGCTAGGAAATGAGTACCCAGGTTTGGTACTTTCAAAGGATTAAACATCAGCTCATCACAACAAATGAGATTGAATGCTTTTTCTTCGACCTTGCATCATTGAAGTGTTACAGAAAAGAAAGAAAGAAAAAAATAACCTCTTCTCAAAACAGATTGACCCTTTCTGGGCATCAGGGTGTGCGGCCCACACCGAAGGCTCATTAGCCTTGGTCTCCTTTTTCGCTAGCACTTATAAGTACCCAGCACGGTGGTACTTGTTAGTGGGCTGCACCCAATGGAAATCAACAAACACCTTAACTACATAAAAGATATTTGTTTGAACACAAAACAGCAGTGCCCACTCACTGGTATAAATCAAAAGACTGGCTAAACCCATCATCTAGGATGACTAGGACACAAGTGCAAAAAGTAAGAATGGTTCATTTTAACATTACTCTATTGTAAGTATTTGATATAGTTAAATAGAGAACATTTACTGTTGAAGGAGAGCCTCAGACATAAGTCGTGTAAACATTTCAAGTTGAAAGCTACTAGCCAGTCATAAAAAGTTATTTGTCATCTGAGTTATAAGCACGGAGCACACCATTTCTTCCTTGGCAAGAGTCACTTTTATATATTTTTAATTGTATTGTTTAAAGCACAGAACTAGCTCGGGAGCAGTGGAGCGTTGTACAAGGTTTGCGTTTGGGCTGGCATCTTAACAGTAGTGCAGTACTGCAAGTTGCATTCTGTGTGTCTGTTGGGATTAGTCCATGGTTAAGAGCTGTTGAAAAAGCCACGTTTTGAGAGATTTGCGATTCGATTATCTCTAGCTAATGGCTAATGACAAGAGCACATTTTGCACGCTGATAATCGGCTGTACAAAGAACACTTTGTTGTGTCTGGGCCTTTTGCATCTTGATTACAGAAACTAGGATGTGATGGAGAGCAGGATTTGGTACACACAACACATGATAGAATAAAGCAGTTTTTTCCAGATTACATTTGGCATGTTTACAGTTCTAGGCACACAGAGAGAACATTATTTGCTCAGAATCCCGATATTGTTCATCAAAAGGAGAAGGCAGGATTAGATCTCAGATCCCCATGTATCACATTCACAACCACCCACTAACAGGTAATGGTAATCAATCTCCTAATAAGACAGCTGGACAGCACTGAAGATTTAGGACACGTATGGAAATGGCCTGGGTGGGATAAAACTCTTAGGAAGATCTTAAAAGGAGCTGCACTAATAGTCCCTTTTTTCCCTTTTAAACATTGTAGTAATCTGAGGGAGCACCATGGGGATTAGCAATTGCCTGAAGGTAAAATAGCTCAAAAATAATGGAGACACACAACCACATCATTCTCTCTCTCTCCCTCCTCAAATATCCATCACACAACTGAAAACAAGACAAACACTTAAAATTCCATGCAAGTATTAAGTTTAAAGTTAGCTGCTGTGATGTCAGGTTAGTCATCCTTCCTTATAGGTTTAGAAAGGCTCTCAGGACAGGGGAGGCCTTTGCACTAGTGCTACCTATAGGTAGTAAATGGAGGGTGAGGGTAATTCACCAGTGCCCCTGTTACACCCCAGTCATTCCGGTTTAATGTCACCTGGGATAAATATTGTGCAGGGATTCCAGCCTAGACATCCGTTAGTTAAAGAAAGTAAGCCCTTTTCAAATGTGGGCTTGCCCCTGTATAGAATGTCACATGCTGCAACAAGCCCCCTTCAGCCCTCCCACCCCCAAGCAAAAAAGAGACAGATTCGAAAAAATTTCCCACTGTGGTCCTACAGAGCTGGGGCATTTAAGCCTGTCGCAACAGTATTAATTAATGTCAAGTAACAGGGCAAGGATTATCGGCTACACCTGAGAAACTTTAGCACAATGGAGAATATAAGAGAAAGGGAACAAGTGGCACCAGTGCCAGCCCTATGTCTGCCAGCGCCCTGTGCAAGATTGTTCTGTGCGCCTCCAGTGGCCCACCGAAAACACTTTTCTCCCTGTTGCTCGCCAAGCAATGCCCTTAAACACACGATTCAAGAACAACAGGGGGCTCAGTTGCTGTTTTTATTTGTGTCAATTAGTGAACTCAGGGTTCTTCGGTTCACTAATTGACACAAACACAGTAACAGAGCCCTCTACTGTTCTTGTATTGTGTGCTTAATGGCTGCGCCAGCTGCGTGTGTTTCTTTGTTAGGCACTGGCAGGTACTGCACCAATAGCTCATAAAGGGCGCTTTGCCTCCTGCTCACTGTCATGCAAACGTAAGTATCGGTCAGATACTTAAGTTTGCATGACAGTGAGCTGGTTGAGCCAGTGCTGAGTGGCACTCAGGACGACAAGTGTGTAGGGAATGACCAATCGGAATACATATGGAACAATCAATGGCTCTACAATAAGCATCAAAGACCAGGCAGAGACTCCACTAGATATACCTTTAAAATTCTTCTAGACCTTCAGGTCAAGGAGTTTAGTTTATGCACTCGACCTAAGAGAAATGTACTCGACCCAAGTACCTGAAGGCATAACACTGTATAGAAAAAACATGGTGACACCCGAAGAAGCATTACCAACAATGTAAGAGCGCCTTTTCAGTATTCTTCTCCTTGTGGAAGAGTTGGAACACAATTTCCTATAAATTGCAGAGAGCACAAGATCTCCCATGCGCGCAGTACGATTAGATGAGGCTAATGTGGAAGGTTATAATTTGCGTGAAAGGCACAGAGTGTGCAAATTAGGGTCAGAATAACTCAAAATGTTAGGATTTAAATTAGGGGTAGCATAATAGTACATAAAATGGACCTTTGCTCAGGCCCAACATAGGTTTAAAGTGTGAGTTGGTGTTTGGAAAATTAAGCAAAAACGGGCACTACATAGTGCGTGATGCTACCATAAAGAATATGGGTAATGCAGAAGTAGATCAATATGAGCAACAATAACCATTATTAGTTTGAATCTGGTTCCCGTAGAATCATATAGGTTTTACCCGTAGCCATCATAATAATTTAAGTAAAGGTTTTGAACTTGTGCTTTTGGCTACCTTACTATTATTGATTGTACGCCACTCTGCCAAGGGCACATTTTTGAGATGTCTGACATGAATTCATACTTTAATGCCCAAAGAAGAAGTTAAAGTTGGAGACAGAGCATTTGAGATTCACTCTTGGTGCGATATTTAATTGCAGAGCTAGTACTAAAGCAATTCTCCAGTGGATGCGCAGCTCCTGGCGGGCCCCTGCCTTCGGTCAATGTCACACAAAGGTCGGCTGACTCCACTGATGTCACTTTCAGAAATGCATTCCTCATTTCAGTAACTTCTGCCTGAAGGATGAACGAGTAGACGCTACAGATAGTGTTTTTGAACATTCCGCCTACACATCCATGAATTCTAACTAAGGAAATGCGATTGCTGCCTTCCTAAAACCTCTCCTAAAAACACAGCTAAAAAAATAACTTCATAAAATCTATAAAAGAACGTGAACTGCTTTAAAGCATTCTTGGGAAGTTATAGAGCACGATATAAAGCCTATCTCCTATTACAAATATTGAGGGCTGTTCTAACAAACTAGAGGATCATGGCCTGCACCATTAGTTTCCAAAATTAGTGATAATCATCAGAGGCACCGTAAACAACAACGGAAAATGCATACGTACATAAATTAGCCCCCACAACAAAACTTCAAATCAACATGTAATCACCACTGCCTGCCACCAATAAATACTGGTGCCAAGTCCCACTGGAGGCAAGGATGAAACGAGCAAAACGCCTAGTTGTCTGCATTTCTTAGCAGAGCTAAATAAGGCACTGGTTTTAACCAGCACCGTCAACTAGGGATTGGAGCCTCCCTCTTTTCTTGTGCTCTTTCCAGCTCCGTCTCATATACAGTTTTTTTCTGCATGGTAGCCCGGCTTCTCATGAAACATACACATGCATTTCTTCATTCGGTGCAACTTAATGATCCACTAATTCTTAGCTAGGCAAACAATCCATCTTCCAAGGCCAAACAATACCCAGCAATGGGTGCGCCAGAAACTGTGAAGGTTAAGCACTAATGTTTGGTGGTCGAAGGCAGATAAGGCATGATCAAATGAGATCTCCCCTCTCCCTTATATGACTCTCCCAGCACTTCCGTCCAAAAGACTGGAGATTTTACTAACACACATGCCAGCATGTTCCCCACAGCGCACTCCAACAGACACTGCCACTACGGACATCCACTTCAGGTGATTAATCAGCTGCCAGATGCCACGAAGGGAGACTCTTCCATATACTCTTTACAAACAGTGCGTACATGGATGACTTTGTCACCCTTTCACAAAACTTATTCAAGAGGTCTGCGACAAGTTCGTCACCACTGCATTGAAAATCAGAGCTCTGAATAGTCTTCTGTCAGTGTGGACTTAGTACAGCAGCAGAAATGTAAAGCCACTTGTGCCAAGGATGTTGATCTAATACCGTTTCCAATGTGGTCTCTAGGCAGCTGTATCCATTTTACATCACAGAAGACTCCCCTAACCCTTCAAAAGGAATGTATTGTCAGGATCAAAAAGCCTCATTCTTGGACAAGTTCCTTTACTGAGTGCTTGGAGGCCATGAAAAGGGCAGCGACCAGCGCTATAAAATCACATTTATGTTACATGTGTGGATATTGTACATTCGTCCTTAGTTGATTCACATGTTTGACCCCTGCGTCCAAACAAACTTATTCCCTCATGTCAATTGGGAAACAGGTACCAGCAGAGGTAGGGCTATTGTCCAGTTTGTCACCCTGTTATTTGCCTGTACAGTAGACCGATTAGCCCTAATCAAGGCTAAAATTGAACAAAACAAGTCATTTTTGGAAAATCCTTCATGAACACGTAGGGACAATAACAAATTATAGGAGCCAGGCAGTCATTTTCCAAGCACATACAGCTTTTTTGGTTAACACCACAAGAACCTTTAATTGAGCTGCCCTATAGTACACTCAAAAATCAGGAAAGGCAACCTTACGAGTAAACCTTAGAAGGTAAAGCATACTCATGATAATAACGGCCTTCTTCTAACATCATAAAAAGTGAATCAACCTTAATGGCATTTCTTTTTGAAAATACTTCTGGGCAGATGTTGACACTTCTGTCTGGGGAGAATGTTTGTATTAATCATTTTACACTTACTAATGAAATGCTTAATGGCCCCCTCAAGCCCCCCATAAACCATCTTCGTTTCTGCCAAATTGGTATCACATTTGGATAACATAGCTGCGATATATCTGGACAGCAAACATTATGGAAAAGGTGGGCAAGTTCCCTTTAAGACTCCTACTATCATACAATAAGACATATGTGAAACCTAACATTCCAATATACTACTCTAATTCTCCTATTACAACTAGGCCCTGATTCTACAGTTAATGAGAAGGGTAGCCAACAAAAGTTAGGAAGGGCATCCTTGCTGCATCTCCCCGTTGAGACAAAAAACAACTATTGCAGAGGTCTGGACCGGCAGATTTTGCAGCACTGGTAATCACCCGCAGTTATGGAAAATATTTACATTTCTAGTGTTTGATTATTTTACGGAAAATGTCTCATAATTTCCCCACCACGACAATCTGGGTCAGGGGAAAGGCTGTTATTTTTTAATCTGAAAATGACGTTGCATTTAAAATAATAAAATCAAGAAATTAGAGCCTGGCAGCTTGTTTACAGAAAAGTAACAACCTCCATATTTCTGTCTCACTTATGTTGCATCCAAATATAATATTCAACTTATTTTACAATCATGCCAACATCTATGCATAGGTATTTAATAAACATTGATTGCTATTGTGGACAAAAACAGGGTCTTCTAGTATCTAGTAAACTAAATACTTATTTCTCTGTTTTAAACAACTCAGAAGTAGTTCAATAATATGAGAACGCATTCTACTGTGAGTTTATCCATTTTTACCAGCAGCCTGTGGTGTCTAATATGAAAGATATGCTACTGACCTCACAGTCATTTCTGAATACATTTCAATAAAAATGACAAATTGTTTTGCAGGTAGATGGTGATTGGAGCAAACCATTTCTTCTGGCGGTTGAAATACATGGAGACTAGCAGTATCACCCGGGTATGCACATGGGGTTCTGCTATAGCCTTGTGTATATTTTATTGTGTTATAACTTATTATGAAAAGTCGCAAAATCATCACTCTCCCGAAATCGCCTTAACTGATAGCACAGGGACGGATCCCGCTCCACCCCTGTGCAGGGCTAATGGGTGGGGTTGGTCAAATTTCGCCATCGCCAGTACACCCCAGACAGGTATGTCTATCTTGTGTCCTAACTCCCTGTTTTTGGAATAGTCGTAAAATCGTCAATCTCCCGAAATCACCTATACTGATAGCACAGGGCCGGACCCCACCCTGTGCATGGCGAATGTGTGGGGTTGGTCAGATTTCACTATCGCCAGTACACCACAGACTGGTATGCCGACCTCGGCCACTTTTAAGCCATTCGGCTGATGGATAACGCAGACTCAGCAGCAAGAGCGTGAAAAAAGAAAACGATAGTGGAACTGTGAGGCTACAGCGACAGTTGGGGCTATACCTCCAAGGGGTGCTGCAAGAACATGCAATGCAGGGGGATGGAATGGTGGGGAACTAAGGCGTCCAAGGGGTGGGGCGGGTGTACCAGTGGAGTCCTGGAATACATTTATTTTTGGTGCCTTTGGCTAAAACATGCTTTATTTTTATTTATTTCATGTGATCTGGTTTAAAACAAACCTTACACATCATAATAATATAAACACATCATTGAAACAATGTTTTACCAATTAAATACTATATATATATATATATATCTATATATATATATATATATATATATATATATATATATATATATATATATATATGTCTATATATATATATATCCATAGGAAGAACAGTTTTTGGGCGGCTTATAACGTCGCTCTCCCTTGACAAATCCCCACCAAACTTTGCAAAAAAAAGTATATGGCCCACTCTGAATTTTTTTGCAAAGTTTGGTGAGGTTTGGTCCAGGGGGGGGCAAAGTTATATGCGCGGTCCCAAAATGTCTTTTTTTCCCATAGACTGAATGGGGAAAAAACTTTGCTCACGCCTACAGCCCAAACCGCTGGACGGATTTTCACCAAATTTGCGCCAGGAGCAGCGGCTTGGTCCCGAAAGCGTGCTTTTGTAAATCTGGTGAAAATCCGTCCAGTAGTTTTTAAAAAAATGACCAAAAAGTAGGTCACTAAAAATGTGTGATATCTATGTCCGGTCCGCGGACACACCTCCCTGTTCGGTCCGCGGACAGTGTCCTGATTGGCTAATCGGCTTGCGTATTGTCCGCGGACACGCGACGTTTTCGCTGATTGGATGGTGAGGAGCGTGAAGTGCGTCAGATTTTTGGAAACGCCTGCAATCTTGGATTCGCGGACAGCGGTCGATGTCTGCGGACATCGTGGTAAAAACATAGCATTCCACTGGTCAAACTTATCAAATAATCTCTGGGGAAGTTGGGGGTGATGAGGATGGGATGGGATATGGCTGCAAGAAGCAAAAAAAAAAACGGGTGTTTTTTGCCGCGAAAGTCCGCCAACAGTTCGGATGTTCGCGAACAGTCCTGTGAAAGTTCGCGAACACCTTAGCATTACAGGGTTGGTGAAATGCAGTTCTTGGATGGCTTATAACTTTGGCGCCATTTAATAGGACTGCATGACATTTTGCATGTATATTCCTGTGCTGATTCTGAGTGGGTATGCAAAGTTTGGTGGGATTCTGTCATGAGGGGTCAAAATTAGAGGGGGGGTCCCAAAATAATGTAAAGGCTTATGAATGAGGTGCCATTTGACGAATCCTCACTTAAATTTGGTAAACTGATAATACATTTTGATACAAATGTTTTTCCGAAGTTTGGTAGGATTTTCTGAAGAGGGGGCAAAATTAGAGGGGGGGGTCCCAAAATAATGTAAAGGCTTATAAATGAGGTGCCATTTGACGAATCTACACTTCATTTGGCAAACTGATAATTGATCAAGATATACATGTTTTTGCGAAGTTTGGTGGGATTCTGTCATGAGGGGGCAAAATTAGAGGGGGGGTCCCAAAATAATGTAAAGGCTTATTGATGAGGTGCCATTTGACGAATCTACACAAAGGTTTGCAAAAAGATTATAGATCTAGATTTAGATGTTTTCGTAAAGTCTGAATGGATTTTGTCAAGTGGGGGCTAGGTTATATGACAATTGTATGTGCATACATTTGATACTTTTGAAAAAATAAAACATGGGTGGATTTCCAGCAAACTTGCGTAAGGAGCATTGGCAAGAACCTACAAGCATGGTTTTGCAAATGTGTCCGTTTTTTATTATTTGACAAGTGTCATAATGTAGCTACAAAAAATAGCGGTATACCTTTAGTGACTGAGGGGTAGCCTGTGGCATGTGCAGTGGCTAGATTGTCCGGGTCATGGAATAAGGTCATGATCCGGACAATCTGGCTACTGGCCATGATCACAAGGGACAAACATAGGATTAAAGTGGCCATGCCCACCTGGGTCTGGCTTTGTGGTAAAGTTATTCGAAATTAGGATAGATTTGAAAGGGAAGAAAAATGTGCTTGTGGTAATATGGTCATAGGGTTCTCTTTTTGCATTCTGAAGGCTGCTATGGAAAGCGAAGAGGGGCCCTGTATGGAACCCTCACCTTCCCTTTACATGGTGGCCATCCTGGAAAAGGATTTTCCTTCCTACACTGGGACGCTGTAGGCGTCCCTGTGTTGGAAGAAAAATCCTGTTTTTTAACACCCCGGGTTCCCGCTTTGGGAACCTAGTGTGCCAATGGCCTTCATCCCCCATTTCAGGGGTTGGAATGGGGGGATAATGGTCCAGAGACCTAGTTATCCACCCTCGCTTCGCTTCGGCTGATAACTTGGGCTGCTGGGCCGGTATCCACCGTTCCAGTCCCTGGAACAGAGGATTACCGCCACAATATTCCCATTAGCATAAAACAAAATGCAAATGGAAATGTTGGAAAATGTAATTTAGTCTATGTACTTTACTGAGAAATATAAAGTAGATGGAGTCTATACATTTTTTTTTTTAGTTCTATTTTTTAATTGTGAAAGGTGGTTCCTAAAGGAATTTGTTGTTTGTTGTTTTTGGATGTATTTTTTTTGGCAGGAGAGCTGAGAACGAAAGGTGGGGAGGAAAATGAGGGAAGAGCAACCAAACACTAATATGGAGGGGTAGGTGGACAAAGGAAAATGTTGCACATGTGTTATTTCTAAGTTAGGGGGCACTGTTTCTCATGCTCCTTGATTACAGGAGTGGTGGTGGCTCTTGGGGAGGAGGGATGGCATTAGGTGATGCCATTTTAAGATAAATAGCAGTTTTGCTAAAAGTATGTACTGTGTACTAGATTGTTAATGGATAATGAGTAGAAATATGTATTGGAGCTGTGCAAGGGAACTTTTGAAGTTGGAAGTTCCTAGATTAATAGAAAATGCAGTTCAGTGCTGTCCGCCAAGCAGAGATCTTATCGTGAAGTGCGGATGGGTTGTCGGACACGTCATCATGCCGCGCGCCAGCGTATGGTCATGTGGCACTGTCCGGAAGGTCCGCTATGAAGTCAGATGTTCGTAGAAGTCTACGGATGCAAAACTAGTTGAAATAGTTGCAAGAAGTGTATAGAAGTGTTAAAAATTAGTCCAGATGGTGTGAAATGGCAGAGTTTTAAGGTGAAAATTTGGAAATTGGACACAAATATTGCTATATTGGGTAAGTATGATATTAGTTAGTTGTAGGAAAATAGCATGCACTGGTAAAAACCTATGAAATCCAAAGATAAAACTTTGTTAAAGGGACGTTATGGTTAAATTGCACTAATAAAAACCTTTGAAATTCACTGAATAAACTTTGACATTTGTGATGTCATCTTTGATGTCCTGGGTGTTAGTCTTAGCAGTGCACAGTGGTGGTGCGAGTTATGGTTGCATAGCATACCATAACTGGCGAATTTCAGGGGGTTTTCGGTTTTACTTGGAACCATAACGTCTGTTTAACAAAGTTTTTTCTTTGAATTTCATAGGTTTTTATTAGTCCAACTTAACCATAACGTCCCTTTAACAAAGTTTTTTCAGTGAATATATACACACCTTCTAAAACTACTTTATACTCATAAAAAATTACCTCTTACAAACATTGTTTACTACTCAATACCAAGGCTCGAATACCACATCATCTGAAAGCATATTTCAGCTTCAGTGTCACTTTTATGAGTGCTTGGAGATATTTTCCAGCTGTGAATTCTAGAAAAACCGCAGGGGAGGCGGGCAGAATGCGGCCTCTTATTTCTCATCAGAAGCTCACGTGAAGTCAAAGCATACAGCTTTTTTCTTGTTAGGCTCTTCGAAGCCTAACTGCAAAAGAACTGTCCAGCAACTCTGGAAATGCTGTAAAAAGTAGTGGAAAAGTGAATAGGTCAAAAAGCAAGGCAATGGACCCCTCCACCCTTCCCATTAGTTCCTGCTCGATTCAATCTCTGCAAATACTCCAAAACCTCAATGTGATCAGCAGTCATGCTGTGCATGGCCTTAAATAGTGGTCTCCGTTAGCTTGGCAGGCATGTCCAGAAGGAATGGGGTAATACTATAGATCTGTGCTGAAAGACGAGATCAAAAATAGCTGATATATTCCTTTATTTATACATGTTATTCTGACAGTCGTCAATTGACTGCAGAACCGCCCAGTAGAATGCACGGCTTGCCTTCATACCTGTGCTTGTATAGAGATTGCAAGGCACAGAGTTATTATTAGACACTCAAGCATCCCCTAGAAATTACACAATGAACACGAATCAAGACTGCAGGGTTACATAATGTGTTTTTTCCGCATGTGCCCAAGGCCAAGGGGAAGGGAGTCTGCTGCAGTCTTGAAGAGGTGGACAAGTACCTGGAACGAGCACCAGTCGCCGGCCAACAAAACAAAAAAACATTTTCAAGAGGAAAAGGAGACCAGCAGCAGAGAGCGGAACCCAGGAACGGAAGCCAGCACTGCATTTCCTTTCTGAGGCTGTATATCAGTTTGCTTTAGGGCGGTGCACACCGTCTCCGCTCTGCCGTATCTGTAGAACGCAAATTCGATCATATTTGCTTTGGGCTGGGAATAAGGCCACCCTCGGTGTGCACGGTTGGACAGTCAATGACGGGGCACGAAAGAACGAGTTAGCCCAAACTAGACTACTATTAAATGTCAAGTGGTTTGAGAAATAGGAAACGAGGCTTAAGTCGATGGTAATACCTCAAACCACTTGGAAAACATTTTCAGCTTGCAACCTTTTAATTAGCAGTCCATCAAAACATTTTCAAAACTCACATCAACTCTGGGACCCAACTAAAAAAAAAAAATCAGGCACGATATTCAAAAATTCGAATAGGCCTTTCTCCAAAAGCCCCTCGATGCAGCTGCATGCACCGTTACAGAGCCCTCATTTCCCAATTTACAGGTCATTGTGTTGTTGCACATGTGGAACAGTGCATCTATTTGAGAGAGAGAGAGCGCTAGTGACATGAGACCTGCCTACAAAAGGCTAGTGGCCACGGGTTGGCTTGCTTTCTAAGGACAACTCAACTCTTCCCATGATCTACAGACTTTCCGCTACGATCTGCTGCCACCTTACACTGCACATATAAATTCTACACAGACTGCGGCCAGAAATCTACCTGTTAGCTCATCAACACTAATTGAGGAAAACGCTCCTCTTTGGCCCAATCACGCTCTCCCACATCAGTGACTAGCAAGGCCCAAAGCGCTAAAGTCGCTCAGATCGTGGGTTCCTCCCTATGGATAACATAACATACAAGCTTCTCTGCCAAACCCATAGAAAGCAGACTTGCACATGGGGACCAGGTACTTCTGACCTGCAACCATGAACACCACATGTTTATCTGCCTCGCCTACTGTCCTAACGACCCTTCACCCCCCGCCCCCTTTACTTACCAGCCCACACACAGTGGGGCCACAAAAAGTGGAAAGTGGGTGCTATACAACAACACTTATATCTAGAAACTATGCAGATGTAAAGAGAGCCACAATAAACATCAATTCCAATCACAGCTGGTTGGTGATGCATCTCTCCAGGCAGTCAGAGGGAAGATTACTAGTGACTTAGTTGGGCCATCAACCAGGCTGCATTTTTTAATTAACCCTGGACCCCTTCATCAAATACATCCATGCCTGCTCCTCTCACCGCCCTTCCTATGTTACCTTTTTATTTCATTTACCATAACAAACTGTTTTCAGAGTAGACAACACAACAAACATAAAAAAATTAAATAGCTTAAATAGTACCAAATTCTCCATATACCCAATTCCATACACAATTTTCTACCTAAAATTGAGCTAATTACATTCTTATAGTTGTGAAGGCATCGTGAAGTAAAGACAGACAAGTGAATGACGTTTGGGCTACAAACATTACAAATAAAAAAAAGGTTCTAAGTACGCCTAAATTGCTCTATGCTAAGGTGGGATTTCGCAACCTAACTGAAACAAATGATAGTCTGTATCAGGAAGTCCAAAGCAAATGTCTGTCTGTGTCCAAAACCTATACTTGCCCCCGACATCTAACTGTATACAATGTGTAGGGATGTCACCATCAAATGAGAAGTGTTCAAAATAAAGATTCAGAGCTTCTTCCAGCTCTTAAATGGAAAAGGGTTGTCCCTTCCAAGGTTCAAACTGTTCATGTTCCAAAAACGAGGTTCCCTTCCCATGCTTTCAATCTTTCACAAGAACACCATTCCTTGGGATCTTCAATGTACCAAAATAAAAAGTTCAGTTCCTCAATTTCAGTTCAGACGGATTTTCTTTCTTTACTCAATCACAACAATCACAAAGTGGCTTTTCGTCCGGTGGATGATTTTCAGTCTAGGCGCAAGTTGTCGGACCACACAGTCCACCCATCACAGGTCACACAACTGACAGACCTTCCTTGCATCGATTTCATAAATACCTTGCCACAGTTTCAGCTTCACAGTGAGGGTTGACAATCTCCTTTCAAGTGCCCTTGAAGCATTATTATCACTCATTTCATCATCATTCACTTGTTCAGCAGCTTTGACTTGTAAAACCAACATAGGCTTCCCAGTACACTTCCCTGCTAGGAAACTTATTCTCCGTTTCAGGATTCTTGATTATCACACCTGGCGCCCTTCCCCCAGGTTTCTCTTGCATCCAGGCCTGGTTACGATTATCTTTCTTTTACACAATTATTCTTGGCAATGCTTGTTTATTTAACTCGTGGCAATGCTTACTTATTTAACTCTTTGTAATGCTTGCTTTCACGACTTCTCATTATGTTCATTACGTTTTCACATTCATTTTACTTATATTCAATTCAGATATTCACAATTCACTGTCTTTTCCACTAAGGCGCCCATCCACCGTGTCTGGGGTCCCCCTCTTCACCCAGGCGGACTCACCGGCCTTCTCACGGTCTGCTTCCCACTTTCTGCAGCTTTTCAGTGACTTGTATCCACTCGCGGTCTGCTTGCACTGATTCCTCTCGGCGTACAGCATCTTCCACGGCTTCCTCGCTGCTTAAGATGTAGCTCTGATAGACTGCAGTCAGCGGTCCTCCACCTGTGAGCATTCAGGAGGCTCTCCGACGCTCCTAGTACCGTCGCTCCATGCCACACTGCTTCCTCAGCTCCGCCTCAGACTGCCAATGAGCCTCACTCACTCGCTGCACCGGATAACGCTCTCTATACCTCTCAGTGTCTTGCGAAGGTGCTTTCTTGCCACAACAACCTTTGCCCTGAAACGCTCCTCTGTGCTCTTCTCGGGGCTTCTTCCCATGCCTCTTCACTGGATTCTCTTAAAGCCTCTCAGCTGAGCCATTTTTAAAAGTCCTGGCTCCATGATACCAAGTCCAACAACTAGACCGCTCATGTTTCTTCTTCCAGCCTGTCTCCTGAATTAATGGTGGCCTCCTGTACCAAAGTGGTGTTCGTGTGAGTAAGAATTTACAAGGAGAGAATGTATGGCTCTAGTGCGTCTCTTCCTCGTCCCAGTACCTGACTGATATTCACTGGGAGATGATTTATGGAAAGAACAGGAAAGGGACTGATGACCTATAAAGGCCTGGGAGATGTTGGGTTCATTGGAAAAGGGAAATGAGGGATACTATGTCTCACCAAAGGGTACCTCACCCTCACACCGTAAGTCTCCTCCACCCAGGTGATCCTCCCTCGCATATCCACCGCCAGGTTCAGAATCCGATAGTGACAGCCTTTCCCTGGCCCCCTAGGAGGATATATTGGGGAAATAAGTGAGGACACCCTCAGATTCCTCACACAGTACAAAGGGAAACAATTATACAAACTGGTGCAGTCTAATGCTGCCTTATTATCCCCAGACAGCAAATGATGAAGCCTCAAGGTACTCAATTGTCATATAGCCTACAAGGGAACTCTGAGCCTAAGGCTTTCTCCCATGGCCTTTTAGAGGTAAACCATGTCCTTCCTGATAATAACTCTCAAGCATCTCAGAGCACCAGCTGTTTCCAACTGGCAGACTGCTATATTTCCGTCTCCGAGCTAAGATCGATTGAGCAAACAAAATAAATGTAAAGAGCAATGGCCTGTCAGCTTTTTTCCAGTTTAGCCCAGTCATTAAAGAAGCCATAAACCAAAATATGACTACTCATCGAAAAGCACCACACCAAAGATCGAACTAAGCTTTTCCTATCGAATGCTACAAAAGAGCTGCATAAATGAGGACAACCCAAAGAACACATGTGAAAAGCTGCATTTAGTGGAACACTGGGGACAAGCACCTGAACGGCTTGGAAACATACATTGCAGGTGTTGGGGCATTTAACAATAATGAAATAGAAGTTTATGATTTGAGATGAGATACGGACTAAACAATTTGATACAGCCATGTTAGACATCTAGTAATACTTGCTGCGTTATCTACTAGAGGGAATTTCTCACTCCTTTTGTCAACCTCTGTAGTAAGGCCACTAAAGTTTACAACCATCATCACTGATTAGTATGTCGAAATAGATCCCAGTTGTAAAACTTCTGCATTAAACATTGTAACTTAAATTGCGGGAACCAGAATTATTTTGTATCTGCTTAGGAAATACCATATTTGCACGCATTTAAAAAAACTATTCCTTACAGCCCAAACCTAGCAGCAAGCCTTTCACAATTAGAGCAATAGCCCCACTGAATCAAGCAACTGGCCCATCCATCTTCTGCAACACAATAGATGACCACATCCTAGTGGTCCCATTTCAAGAATATACTAGGACAATGCAAATTAAACCAGAGAAGATGTCCGTATAATCAGGGGATAAAAAATATCCTTAAAAGTCAGTGCCCAATTTTGACAGTAGTGTTTTAATATTCGAGTCTATACTTCTTGAGAAAGCTGATGCCCAAATTTGGCATCCCGCCCAAACCCCGGTGCAAGCCCTACACTTAATAAAAGAATGAATGCCTTCTCACCCCACACCACCAAAAAAAGTCAGAAAATCTCTACTGGTGATGACCAACTGTAAAATGGAAGGGGTGAGACACCCTACTTATCCATGGCTGCAGCTTGAAGAGGCTTCTCTTGTGTCTTTTATACCAGATAAAATGATAGAAAAAAAGTAAGTTTATGAGTGCCAGTTGAATCCCAGTCAAACATATAGGCAGCACCCTGAATCTGTATAGAATTTTTGGCAAGGCTTCCAGAAATCCTAACTTCTTAAAGGATCCTATCAAAAGTAAGTCTACATATTTTGCCCACTTCTGAAGACAGAACTATACCCACGCACAAAACCTTGTCGAGGTTGGCCCCTTATAGTTGGGAATATTGAGGGAAATACATTGAGCTGTCAGTGATTGGACGTACCTGTTTCACTTGGTGACTGTCTTTACTGAGTTATTCGCTGTCTCTGCTGGAAGCTACAAAGACCCCCTGGATTAATACTGGAAACTACGTGAAGTCCAGAGCGCCAGACAAAGGAAAACCCTCCCAGGGAAGAAAAACCTCTGGATCATCAGGAACAGGATGTCCGTGCCGGAGCAGGATAGATGATACAACTAGAACTAGATGAGAAGACTGTCAGGAGAGGTTGGAAGGTTGCGCCAGGACAGGATGGAGGGCTCTGTCAGGAGGGTTGCACCAGGAGAGGTGGGAGGGCTGCGCTAAGGTAGAATTGGAGGCAGCCCCAGGAGAGGAGGAAGGCTTCCACAACTGAGCCAAGTAGGAATGTTAGGCAACACAAGGAATGGAAACAGCCGGTAAATAGATTTGGAGGATAATCTAGGAACAGAATGGAAACAGGAAAAAAACAGGTGGTCAGGAGAGGGATGCATGGGGAAACGTCCACATGCAAGCATTGAGACGCACTGAGCCAGGCTCCCTTAACGGCTAAATGCTTGTGCCCTGCATAATCCATGTCTCCGTTTCGGGTGCCATCTTGCGTTAGGCACATGACGTCACAGTTTGACGTATGCAGCGCCCCGCGGGTGCATTCTTCAGAAGGGCATAAATCCATGCAGCGTGATTAAAGACCCACTTGTCCCAGTGGGTCTAGCTCCGAGGAAGGTGTTGCAGTCAATGCATGACATGAGTATTAAGACTAATATATTTAAAGTCAGAAGTCACCAAAATTGCTAGCAGTTATCTTCAAGGAGGGACCTGCTAAGGCCAGGTGACATATAGATTAAAATATCATCTGCGTTAAGAGCTGTAGTACAATCCACCGCAAAATGTGGGATCGATGCCAAGCTATCAATCATCCTCAATAATGGATGAATGCAAAGTGCAAACAGCAAAGGTAAGCAATTACACCACTGCTGTATGCCCAGGGTTACTCTGAACCATTGGCAGCCAATCTATCACAGACCAGATGTTTTGACCTACTGCTCTCATCAGCCCCAGCCAGCATAGTCAGTGGTGAGGGATCAGGGAGTTGTAGGCCAATACATATGCAGGATGACAGGTTGGCTTCCACTGCCCTACAAGGAAGTGATTTCAATATGTTAATTATAACAGAGGCAGTCAGAGTAAAATGTCTTCTGAATAGGTTGTCTAAACTGGTTTGGGAAAAACAGTCTAGCTATCCCCATCCAGAGGAAACTACACTCAACCCTATCAAAATCTTTGTAACGTCTACAAAAATGCAATCCAAGGTGGTGGGGAATGGTTTGACTGGATGGGACGTCCATGGCTGCCATAGCCAAATCAGTCTCCTTAATAAAGCAATGTTGATAATGACTTACCAACTGGGGCATACACAGTGAACCCCAGTGAGCTACAATATGTATATATATATTTTATTATCTGCATAAAGAAGTATAGAGTTGTGTTAAAAGAGGAGGTTTTTCAGGGATCTTTGCCCTTCTTCCTAAACACAGTAATGTGAGCATGAGACCAAGAAATGGAGCCTGGTACCCCGGCCAGATATTACTAATAAGGTTATCCAACAGTGGATAAACTCCTCCTTCAAAAGTGAATAAACTTCTCCAGGTAATCTACCCACCGCCGCTGCTTTACTTGCAGGGATGTTACAAAGGATTTCTAGAATTTCTTCCTCCGTTGTTTGAAGAAGTAGAGAGTCCCTTGCATAAAAGAAGAGCCTTTCTAATGAGTGGCTATGCCTACTAGATAATTAGGAGAACCCACTTCTTCCAGGGAGCAGATCTCGACAAATGTCAATTGCATCAAGGCCCAAACAGCTACCCATGTTTTGCCTTTTATAACGGGAGTACTTCTATTGGTACCACCCCATTATCAAGCGCAATGTTAAAATGCCCAACAAAAAAAGGTTGTTTTTGCCACACAACCAGCTCTACTGATAATCTATCACAAATGTTAGGGTCTTTCTGGTTTGGAAATAAAACTGAACCAATAGTAAACCGAAGCACATTCTTCTCTTAGCAAACAAGCCACATCCCAAACATTTTTCATTACAATATATTTTTAAATCTTAAGAGACAAATTCATACATAAAATAGCTAACTCGCATTCAAGAGACCCAGTTATAACCAGATCCCTCTCCCACTCGCACTCAGTAGATGTCTATCTTTTCACTGAAAGTGGGTCTCTTGTAAACATACTACAGCTGTTTACTGTCGTCGCAGAAAACCTAGTAGCATTTCCCATTTTTCATCGAATTTGAGCCATTCAAATTCCAACTACATACATTACAGTAGAAACCAAATAAACCCTCCACCCTGCTCTTATGGTTTTACCTCCACCTCCCTGGTGACCCAAACCCCTTTATGTGATGCAAACGCACCCCTACTATTCGCCCCAGCTCACCCTCTACCCACCTAAGTACACCACCTGCTGAACAAACCTCACAAGCAAGATTAACACATGCTTAAAGATCATATCCAATACAGAAGCAGGGCCAAGAAGAGTTTTAAGACATAACATTTAGGCCATTTCAAACATTAACACATATAGCAAGAACATTTCAACCTCTTTCTTGGTCAAAGATTATGCTTCATTTTGCCAAGTCGACTTTGACCCAACACATTTTTGATACATAGCATTGCAACCACCACTGATTTGAATTCCCACTTCCTGTGTCATGGGAGGGCTCCTCTCAAAATATAACCTAAAAAAGTAGAGAGAACTAGCCACAATATTGGAATTAACTCTAAATAGTTATAGCAATTTCTCACAAACCAAGTAGGTTAGACATTTGAAAATTAGTGGGCAGGTTTTTTCCTGTTTGGGTCCTTGTTCTCGTGATCTCATGACCCCTCTGAATGTGTTTGCGCAAATCTACAAAGACAAATTTGCTGAGTCTTTTCTGCAGACGTCTGATTATAATCAAAGTTTTAGATTTGTAGCTAAATCTCTGATGTCCATTGGAATACTAAAACATTTCACAAGGCTTCTAAAAGTCTCTGTTTCAACTCGTGCTAACCAAAATGCTGTGATAAACGGGACATATCTACAGATTGTATACAATTGAGTTCACACTTTGTATTCTTGTGTCATGAATGTTGCAGTGTTTTGCAGCACAGTGGCTATTTCTTAGATTTCAGAGGGGGAAAGCTGAACATTAAATGTACTTCTGTGGCCTGATGGTATGAAACCATAGATTTCTGCATTTATGCCAGTGTCAAGTATTGACCCTTCTCTCTGGCCTCCTTTATTAGACCATTTCTTCCTTTGTGTTGCTCTGCCATGTTCGAAGACCCCAGAAATGTGAGTCTTTTCTGGGCTCTATTGCCTCCGTCTTGAATAACAGACAGGTCACCCCTTGTGAAATTGCTGTCAATTGGAAACTTTGTATTCTTAAGTTGTTGTCCTCCTGCGTGGCTCAACTGGAGGTCCCCATATCGACTTGGCAACCAGTAGTAACAGCCAACCTCCACAGCGGCAAGACCCAAACACAGGAGCACAGCCTTCTTCCTGGCATGTGGTCTCTCTAAGCCTCACCCAGCAGAGTGCTGAGCAATTCAAGGCCCCACGTGGCAAATAAAGCTCAAATTAAGGGAACATCTGTGACAAGCTCAAAGGTGCAGTACCCAGAGAAGCACAGAAAGAGCAACACCTCAGTGTCCACCAGTCTGCAGGCGGTTACATCAGAAGATCTCTTGCTTCTATACCAGCTGCTTTTCGTTGCGGGCAAGAGCTAGCAGGATCTGTGGCAGCCGTCCTCCGATGGTGATGGCCATCTTCCCACAGTCAACGAACAACCAGCACCCTTTCTCAAACTACTTTATTTCACTCCCTTGTCTTTCGAGTATCAGTGAAGATAAAAGCTGTTCTTTTGCAATCTTGGTGAATTCCTTCCCCCTTTCGCCCTCCCAAGTACCATACATTTTTTTCAGACCTTGCTCCCTCGCTTTCTTAATAGTTACTCACCCCCTGTGAACTCTTCCATCCTTCTGTGATACTGATTCTCTATTGTTTTTCTACCTTTGATGGTCTCTGGTTTCTCTGTGGTAGTTTCAAACTTCTCTGCTCCATTTCATTCATTTGACCTGCCTTTCCCTTCTCATCACTGACTCCACTCAATTCCTTTATCCCCACAAGTCTGGCTTTTCTGCCTTAGTTTTAGTTAAAATCACCCTTGTGCAGCGCCAATCTCTGCATTTTCATTCCTCACTAAAGACCACCACCCGTTTGTCACTTTCCTATATCTTTCCTCTGTTTTCGTTTTTCTACTTCCTCCCCTTTTTGCATCACGACTTTAGTCACTTTAACATGCTGTTGTTCAACACGGACATTCACCAATCACTTCTCCTGTTCGCTGACTTCTCTCTCCTTCCTTCCGATTCTTCCTCTACACTCCTGTATTCTACTATGACTGTCTCTTGATTCGCTATACCCTCTTTTACACTTAGCCCTCTCAAGTAAACCTTCACAACCTTGACTAACTCCCTCATTGCTATCAATTTACCACTCTCTTCAAAAAGTGGCAGTGTTCGAAGAAATCTCACTCCGCCCTGATCTTGCTGCACTTTTCACTTTTTACTCTTCCTATGATATATTTCACGTCAAACAACTATATTACCAATCATTACCTCCTCTCCTCTAACATGGGCAGCTAATCACTCCAATGTTTTCACTCCCCAGAATGTCTGACCCTACACTGAATTCCTAACTCTGAACCTCTGAGTTTGCCTAATGCTGCACCTGACAAATTGATCATGTACATTGTTCTTTTTCCCCCCAATACTCCTACATATTTCTCACTTTCACCATCTCTCACCCCTTCTCCGCTCTCAATGTATTCCTCTCTCGGAAGTTTCCCTTAATCTGCTGATCCAACGTGGTAACCCCACTGCTGATCCTCTGCCCCCACTTTTATTTGCCCTTGTCACCTCAGTGTACACTCATTACCTTCCTTGATATCTCTACTCAAATCCTCTTTTTCCTATGGTTTCCGACCTTTCCTTTGTAACAAACTACTAATATACAAATTCTTTAAACAATCTTGCGACAAGGGTGTGGCTTGGAGCGCATTCAATGTGGCAGCTCCACTAAAAGCATCTGTGTGGAGGCCGGGCACAAAGCAGCATTTTGCCGGCATATTATCGGCTTGGGAACGGATGGTGGGCGAATCCCGAGGGGAGATGCCCTGGAGCACTTGGAGGTAGGCGGTGCTGGCAGGGCCCCCCCCAACCTGATCCCTTGCCCTTCTGAAGCTCTGGCGGGAGAGTCCGGCACGGCAGGCCAAGATGGTGGCTCCTGGCCCGCACCGGGATAAACGGCCCAGGAGGGCCCATCTCCTGACACCCGCTCCAGCGCACCATTCATCATATCACCACAGGTGGCCCCTGAGAGAAGGAGGTGCACCGGCTGTGAGCCACAGGGAGCTCCCTCTTCAAGACGCCGGGGGATAACAATGTATTCCCACGACGAGTGATGGTGAGGAGGCAGAGCAGGGAATCCTCTGCCGGCACCATGCACAATAGTGGGTGAAGAGCTTCGTGTCTGAGCCTGCCTGGGAATCTGTCAGGCTATTGACAGGCTGCAGGAGGGGAAGCGACATCTGGCACTCCCAGGGCCCGAGCAATCACATTGCTGTGCAGGAGAGCAGAAGTGGAGCCGGGAGAGGGCCACAATGAGCCAGCTCTCCACCACCCCAAAATACATAACACAAGTGCGACTTGATCGACCTCCCATGGGAGGCTCCATGCACTCATCCATTCACTCCCCCAGTGCCTAAGCAAGTTGACAACCTGCGTGTGGAAGGGCAAATGCACCACACAACAGCAATTTGAATCTACGTGCCCCTCCCTTTTCCACCCGGGCAGTGGCGGTGAATGCGCCCGCGAAGAAGCAGCAGCAGACTTGGGCCTTGCAAAGGGCGTTTTTCCAGCAGCTCAGCTTGATTTCTGCATCAGCCTGTGGCCCTAGGATACTGGTGCCAGCGCATTAAGCAGTCCCTGGTGGCTCACACAAGATAGGAGTCCTCACCAGCAGCAGCTCCTACCTGCAAGCAGGGTCTCCCTGGGCACACATCCTTGCGGAGCCCGCCATGGCTATACAGCAGAAGAACAGCAAGGCCACTGATATCGCCACCATGCTGCAATCGCAGGAGAACGGGTAGAAGATGGAGACGGTAAGAGCCATGGTCCACTCCTCCGAAAGGCCTCAAGACCCTCCACGGCATCTAGCCACGAAGCGGGACATCCAGGCCTTCATGACAGACATCAAGACAGAGTTCTGAAACTGCATGTCAGAGCTAACATCAAAGCTGGAGCGCCTGGATGGCCATTTAATGGTGGCGTAACAGAGGCTGGGGGAGGTAGAGGTCCAGACAGGGGTGCTGGCTGACTTGCAGCATTAGATCCAGGATCTTGAGGGGGAGAGCGCAGCCATGGCACTGAAGCAGAAGGACATGGAGAATAGGGCGGAGAGTAATAACTTGCGCATCAAAATAGTCCCACCATCGATTTCAGACCAGACCCTGGGCAAATAGGTGGGCAACGTCTTCCAGAAGCTACTCCTGCATCATGAGAAGGTCGCCCTGCAGCTGGACCGCACGCATAGACAGCAGGAAAGGCGAAACCAGGGGTTGTCGGAGCCCCCGGCAGACGTCATCGCAAGAGTCCACTTTTACACCACTAAGCAAGACATTATGGCTGCGGCTCGCTCGCAGGGATACATTAAGTAGTAGAAGGTGACCCTGCAAGTCTTCCAGAACTTGGCAATGATGACCGTGCAGAAAAGGGACCCCGAGAACGCGGCCTACCATTCTTCAAGATCAAAACCTATGCTACAGGTGCATTTTCCAAGCCACCCTTCAGTTCTCTATTGCAGACACCATGAGAACTGTCAGTTACCTCGAAGAGACAGAGGATCTGTGGGAAACCTGCGGCAGGGGGCCAACGGCGATGCCCTTTCACAGTCAACAACCCTGAAGGAAGAAGACCCAAAGCCCCAGCACACCCCATGGTCGGTGGCAGAGAAGTCCAACAAACCTGGAACTAATTTGAGGCACAAATGATCACATGCTCGATGCCTACTTCATTATTCTCCACCTGCAGAGTGACACCCCAGGATCGGCGTAGTAACCTCTTCAGAGTTAGCATGGCCCGGGCTATGCATGGTCATGACCAGACCCTGAGCAATGTCGCTCACTGGTCACATGGGCAGTGAGCCCAACACAGTTAGGGCCCCATTGGCCCTTGTTCACTTTGTCTGATATAGTTAAAATATTTCAGTTGCATCAGTCACGCATAGGAGCTGCAGTTCCAGGTGGCGGATGAACCTCACCTGGCTCCTCCCTCCGTAACAGAGGACTCGACATTGCAGCAGCACCCCTCACTGTAAATTGACATTCACTCATTGTAATGTCAAGTGCCTGAACGCTCCGTCTCCGCGCAGTACCATTCTGCAGCGTCCAGTAGACCTGAATAGCGATATAGTATTTCTATCCCAGGTTGCACAGTAAGAATTTTCGGAAGCGGTTCTTGGCCTCTGGTGGCACCAAGAAGGGGTGTACCACAATCCTCCTGGAAAAGG
Source organism: Ambystoma mexicanum (assembly GCF_040938575.1). Taxonomy (NCBI): domain Eukaryota; kingdom Metazoa; phylum Chordata; class Amphibia; order Caudata; family Ambystomatidae; genus Ambystoma; species Ambystoma mexicanum. Next base: position 580,541,656 of record NC_090929.1, on the reverse strand, counting down.
GAGTTCTATTTGAGGGACTGGAAACCCTACAAGGCCTGGAACGTAGATACCTGGGAGTCAAAGGTCTGCTGTTTGGACAGTTCTCTAATGGCCGTCGCCCGAACGAGGGACAGGAAGCGTTCTTGCAGGACCTGGTGGCAGAACTGGCTCCCTTTGTAGAGGGCCAGGTAGTAATAGGAGGGACTTCAATGGAGCGCCGGACCCACTGGTAGACGAGACCCACCCGCCTGTCCAGAGAGATTATAAAATTGCGCTGGGGCTGCTGCATCTGTTCAAGACCCTGGAGGTGGTGGACAATTGGAGGTTGTGGCACAGGGAGGCACAGGACTTAATTTTTTTCTCACGTCCACTGCACCTACTTCCGCATAGACTTACTCCTGGCGAGCCCCTTGGTGATGCCATTTGTGGAGGACGTTGTGATCGGGACAAGGACCCTGTCGGACCATGCTCCAGTCTCCAGTCCGGCTAACGATCCGGATCCAAGACCCTCCCCCCACCCCGTCCCCCACTTCCAAGCCTCCATGGAGGCTATATGATCCGATCTTTAGCGACATGGCCCTCTGGGATGGGATAGCACAAGCCATTAGGGACTACTTACAGGAGAATATAGAGGGGCCCACCCAGATTATGATAAGTGTGGGATGCCATGAAGGCGGTTGTCAGGGGGAGTTTATAGTCCATGGAGCAGCCTACCATAAGCGTAGCATGGAACTAAAAGCCCGACTAGAGGGGGAGGTTGCAGAGGCGGATTCTAGGCACAATAAGGGATGGTGCCAAAAGGCGCACAGAGCACTAAAGGCGGCTTGCAATAAGTTGGAGGCACACCTCACGGAGGATACGGCCTAGGTCCTCATCAAGACTAAGCAGGGTTACTATGCAAAGGGCAACAAGGCTAATAAATTCCTAGGCAGAAATCTGCCCAACGTAAGACAGCGGAATAGGGTGGTGGGATTGCGGGACACCGAAGGCATAATACAATACGGGGAGGAGGATAAATTGCAGGTAGTGGAGGCACACTTGATCGACACAATGTCAGTCGCCACCCGATCTCTGGGGGAGCAGACTCAATATAGTGCAGAGGCAGCTCTCCCCCACCTTATTGGGGCGGTTCGGGAGGACCTATCGCTGTGGAAGAGGTAGATTCAGTGATTAAATCCCTAAAGGCTAGAACGCTGGGCTCAGATGGCTCTACGGCTCTATTTTATAAAAGCTTCCGTGTGCAACTCCTGACCCCCTTAAAGCTCATCAACTCCTTCTGGCATACCGGGGCGACCAGGGCATCCATGCAGGAATTGTCCAGCATCATCTTGCTGAAACCTGAGAAAGACCCCAGACATTGTGCCTCTTATAGAATGATCTTTTTGTTAAATATTGATACCAACATATACTCAAGGGTTTTGGCCAATCGGCTGGCAGGGATCCTACCTAGAATAATTGACGTAGACCAGACTGGGTTCATCCGTGGCAGAACGGGGGACAACATTGGTCAGCCCCTGAACATGGTGGAGGTCGATGCTTTGGAGCGGAGCAAAGTGGCGCTCCTGGCTTTAGACGCCACCAAGTCCTTCAACATGGTTGACTGGGCATTCATGAGGCTGACCCTTGAGGCATTCCATTTTGGGTCCCTCTTTCAGACGATGGTCCTGGCTAATCATCCCAGATTCCTTTTACTCGTACCTTGAATAGGGAAGCCCTACTGGTATCTTTTTAAAGCATCAACCTTTCACACTAAGCACTTTCTAATTGTGTACCATCCCCCGGTGTCATGCAATGGTTTTTTGGAACGTTTTGCTGACACCATTGCCGGCTTACAACTGAATATTCCTAATTTACTAGTCCTAGGGGACTTTAACATCACACAAAATCTGCCATTGGCTCCAGGTTATACCCAATTCTTGAATTTGTATTGTACTGAACTACATTTGATTGCATTCCTGAGAACTGTGTGCTCTCCCTTCCATCTTCTATTGCATAGGGGGGGGAGTGAATTGCCACCAGGGGAAAAGTGAACATATTATCTCTTGTGAAACCCTACCAGTTATTTCTGTACTGCATTCTTTCCATCATTGTTTTTCCTTGAAACCATAAAAGCATTCTCAGTTACCTTTTCCTCCCTATACTAACTCTTAAGTAATTAAATCAGTGTGCTAGTGTAACATCACCGAGTGGTGATCACTGTCATTCTTAAGTGTGATATCAAATATTAATTTATTATAAAAGTGTAATATATATATATAGTTTAATTTTTCCAATAAATCTTTTAAATTGCAAAACAAACCTACTTCTTGGCTCAGTGAGGTCAGGGGGATTCAAAGAGAGGGGCGTTATAGAAGGGTTTATCATCCAGAGTATAACTTGTCATACATATATATAAATAAGGGCTTCCCTTGGGCGTCCCAGACGAGGCACTGATTTAGTGGGATTGCTGAATTGAAGTCATTTAACATTCTCTTCCTGGTTCTCTACCTCCTTCCATCCCACAAACAAATGGGCTTGCCGAGTTGTTCAACAAGACCCTGAAAGGCATGATAGGTGGCTTGGAAGAGAACCTGAGGAGAAAATTGGATATTCTCCTGCCATGCCTTCTGTTTGCCTACAGGGAGGTGCCACAGAACGGAGTAGGGTTTAGCCCCTTTGAGCTTCTGTTTGGACACCCTTTACGAGGTCACAGTCTATTCCCCAGGCCAGTGGGTGTGGATTATGGTGCCTGTCGATCCCAGTGCCCTTCAGGACAAGTGGACTGGGCCGTATTGTGTGCCAGAAAAAGTCAGTGAGGTGAATTACCTCATTGACGTGGAAGAAACTAAACAGACGTGCTGGGTCTTTTACGTCAAACAGTTAAAACCCTATTATAGGTGGGATGACTGTCATGGTATAAGTGACTGATGGAAACACTGAGAAGGAGACCAACGTCCTGCCAGACCTCCTGCACACTGGAGCCACAGACTGGTCAGTTGAAGGTGTCCACCTTGCAAGGGACCTGGCAGAACAGCAACTGACAGACTGTTGTTGGTTACTGGGGCAGTTTGCTGGTCTGTTTTGACTGACTCCAGGTCACGTAGATTGGTTCACCCATGATGTGAACACTGGAGATAGTAAGCCAATGTAGAGTAGGATTCACCAGATGTCCGAAAAGGTCAGGGACACCATCAAGGAGGAAGTTTCCAAGATGTTGTCCCTAGGAGTGATAAAGCCATCCCTCAGCCCCTGGGCTAGCCCACTGGTACTGGTTCCTAAAAAGACCAGTGTTGGGAAGACTGAAGTTCGCATTTGTGTGGACCACATGGGGCTCAATTCTGTCACGAAGACAGATGCCCACCCCATTCCTCAGGCAGATGAGCTCATTGACAATCTCTGAGCTGCCAAGTACATGAGTACCTTTGACCTCACGGCAGGGTACTGGCAGGTCAGCTTGAAAGATGGAGTGAGAGAGGTCAGCACTCTCAACCCCAGAATAACATTATCAGCTCACTGCAATGCCCTTCGAATTGAAAAGAATGCCCCAACCAATTTTGAGCAGATGGTTAACCAGATTTTGGCTGGGCTGGAAAACTTCAGCGTTGCCTATTTAGACAACATTCCTGTTTTCAGCCACACCTGGGAGGATCACTTACCCCACCTGAAACATGTGCTTCAGGTGCTACAGAATGCAGGTCTGACTATCAAGGCCACAAAGTGCCAGATAGCACAGGGCACAGTGATATATCTAGGCCGCCTGGTCGGTGGAGGTAAGAAACAACCTCTGAGAAGCAAAGGAATAAGCTGTGAAGGATTAGGACATCCCCACCACACAGAAGCAGTTGAGAGCCTTTCTAGGTCTCACTGGGTACTAACAGTCATTCATCAAGGGGTATGTGACCATTGCCATGCCCCTGAATGATGCAATTTCCAAGAAGATGCCGATAAAGTAACTTGTACCCCCGCCTGTCAAACCTCCTTTCAGGTTTTAAAGAATGAATTGTGAGGGTCCCAGTTCTGAAAGTGCCAGACTATAGACAGGAGTTCATTATCCAGACAGACACCTGTGATTTTGGAATTGGTGCAGTCTTAGCACAGCTGAACTCTCAAGGGGTAGAGCTACTTGTCACCTATATGAGCGGGCGGTTGACAAAAAGGGAAAGGAACAGGGACGTCATCGAAAAAGAGGCTTACGCGGTTGTGTGTGCAGTAAAGAAGCTGAAACCCTACATCTTTGGGTCACACTTAACTATCCAGATAGACCCCCGGCCTCTTCGATGGTTAATGGCCATGCAAGGGGAGAACACTAAGCTTCTGTGTTGGGTCATATCCCTACAGGGATTAGATATGGTCATCCAGCACACGCCAGGCTCCCAGCATGGAAATGATGGCCTCAGCCGGTACTTTCCCCTTGATGACGAACCAAACCCTCTGTAGGGTGGTGGTACACATGTTGCAGCTGGGGGGCATATCAGGGATTTGATCATCCGCACGGTGGGTGTGCGCTCACCTGGACTTTTTTGAAATTTTATATGCAATTGAATGATGGTAGATCAACCTCTGGAAAATGTGTAGGGCTAATCCACACACATTTTCCTATGCTCACTGCATGACATACACATAGACCTGTGTTCTCTGGGTGGACACAGCCTACAGGCGCAGTCCCTCCTGTCATATTTAGTTGGGATCTGACAGGTGGAGTACACGATCCGTCTTAGAAGGGGGGGGGCCAATACCGTCCTCCTGCCATGGCCAGCCTAATTAACTATCAAAGGCTCCATGGATCCGCCCTGCCCGTTTATTTGCCCTCTGCAGATGGTGGCAGCAATTCACAAAATGAACATACTAATAGAGTATGCAGGCCCACGTGGGACCTGGCTGCAGAGGCTAAAATAAAAGAGACAGGAAACCCCAACAACCTTTGATATGCAATGTGTCAACCTGAAGCCAGCTCCCGCCCCACAGTATTAAGGGAAGTGAAGTGAAGTGTCATGTCTGGGACTGCATGTTTACAGTAGTCATCCCTGGAGGGGGACCCCACTCAGAAGGTATGAGTATGTGCATTGATGGAGACAAGGTCTGTTCTCACCACTGTGTCAAGGGAGACCTGCTGCTTTAGGAACCACACACAGATTGCTCCATTAAGTAGAGACCCTTTGATCCACAACAGACGGGAAGATGTGTGGGACTTAGCATTACATGTTTTCATTCCTTTACCTTTTTTGTTACAAAGCACTCTGGTTATGACCTCATGCATAGAGGAGATTGTTGGTGGGGACCCAGGATTGGTTCATTAAGTTAGGCTTAAGCCTACACCAACCACTGTGGCCCATGTGGCTTTAAAAGGGGGCTGAGCCCCTTTTTTGGGCAGATAATCTGAAGACTTTGCAAGGAGTAACAAGAAGAACTAATTTGGACCCTGGCTGAAGGTACAGTCTGCCTTACAGCTTCCGCCAGTTAAGGAAGGCCAGGATTTCCAAAGAGGGAAACAAGATCCCTCCCCTAAACATCGCCCAGGGAACAGTGGCCGGGAGATGCAGAATCCAGAGGACCTTCCAGTAGCTCCAGAACCCGCACCCAGCCAGCACACAGTGTCCTGCTAGGTTCTGCAGGCAAGCTTCCTAGGTGGGAAGTGCCAGAGAGTCTCTGAACCAAACTAAGGACAAGGCCGTTGCATGCAACACTCTCCTCAGCTTTGGGCCGTCCGCCTTAAAGGATGACACGAGCCCAGTGAAGAAGCTAGGAGTGCATTGACAAGCATAAACAGCATCTGCCTGAAAGGACATTTTCGAGCCAATCGAGCCCCTGTGGCTGCAACAGACTGCATCGCTAACTGTTGTCTGCCTCAACCAGTGCTTCAGACCCGCCAACTAGTACAGAGACTATTCCTGACCCAGAGCGGCTGTGAAGGACAGCCTGCAGCCGTCCATCCATCTTCGCTCGCAGAACTGCCTGCAGCTGTCTCCCGTCTTGAACTCTGTCGAAGGAGCTGCAAAGCGCCCTGAAACCGATTTGACACTGTCGAGCACCAAGAACTACAAGCACAAGGCACATTGTGGTTCTGTTCACCTGGTTATTCGGCAAAGGCCCCCAGGGACATTTTATGACCCATTGGTCCCTTTGTGCTGAAACCAAGTATCCTTGAACTTTTGTGATTGATTACTTTACCGACTACCCTCCTGTCAGTATCCAGAGTGCATCCCTTTTCCTTCCTGAAACGGTCTGTCCTCTGCATTCCTCTACAGGGTGGGTTGTTGTTTGTAGTGTGCTAGAATTGTCTGTTGAGTAATAATAAAGTAGATATTTGTATACAACCTTGACTGGACAGTCCATTTTATCATTGGGTAATAATTGTATTTTCGCTGTGTTGTAACTAACCAACGATCCACGGCCTTGCAGAGTTAAGCCTGCCTTTCCATCCACGCTACCAATATTGGCCAAGGAGGTTTATAATTTGCTTGTGTTTCCAATCTGTTCGGATGCTTGCTGGTGTACTAGAGGTGTGGGGCTGATTGGTGGTTTAGAAACCGATATTCCTCCCTGGACCATTGGTGCCCCGAACTGGATTCGTCACACCCATCATGGTTGGGGTGGCCCCCAGCCTTCAGAGTCCTCAGCCATCCTCCTTGGGTGTCAAACGGGTGACCCCATGGCAATAATAAGAAGAGTCCAATATAAATGAAATACTGATTTGTCACTTTTTTTGTGTCTTGCGAAAGTATAAACTCTGAGGGACAGGTAGGGCTTTACCAAACACCGGGGTACAGACAGAACAGGTTTCTACCGCTGAAATGTTATTTACAGGAACATTGCACTTGTGAAAAATACTTGCATCTGAAGTGGAGACCAATTGTGGATGTCGCTCGTGTGCATTTAGCATGAAAGATCAACAGTGGTTGTCTTCTCACGCGAAGACCTTGAAGACAGATTCTTCCGCCATGTTTTTTTTTCTAGCATCTAATTGCCGAGTCGGACGGATTTGTGCTGGAGGGACATATAGGTGTGACCTGGCTAGGTAGGCACAAAGAAATTATTTCTATTTGCAGAACTGCAACCGCGTGGAACTAGTCCTTCGAACCCCTTAGCAAAATTGTACACGCGCTTGCACGTACGTGTTCTGCCGGTTTAACACATTCGTGCATCACAACCAGAGCCCTGGACACAAGAACTGAGCAATAAAGAAGGCGACAACACCAAGGAACGGTCAGGCATACTTTCAATAAGCTTTGCCTTTCTGCTTGACGTGAAACAAGGAGCCTGTGACGGGGAGTGGTTATCAGGCTACAGTGGCTTAGCGGGGACAAGCACAAGACTCACCACTCCTGGAGTCTGGCCGTGGCCCAATTTAGTGTAAGAGAGGGAGGCACCGTGAAGATAGATGGAAGGAGCTCTGCCTAGGTGACTGCCGACTCTTGCTTGACTAAATCAAAAAGCACAATCATTCACTCACACACACACACACACACCCCTACAAACTCATCCAATTAGAACAGTGAATAAAATAAACGGCCACTCATCGGGTTGGCAAGTACTACGGAATAACGAACCATAACAGGGAGACAGATCACATCTACATCCTGTACCAAAGAGCAACTGCCATGTAAAAAAAAACACACAAAGAATATTATGATTTTGGAATATCGAGGCACTCGCACTGCTTTGGTTCCACCGTGGTTCAAACCTTCTCCCCTGAATGTTGCACACGGCGCTCTTCGGCGGGAGCTTTGATCTACTGAGCTACCTCATGCACGTGAGCCCGTTAAGTCATTTTCTTTCAGAGATCTGCCACTGCATAAGTTGTACATATGCAAACAACTAATAACACATCAGAAGCACGTGCAGGATATTTCCAGAGGGGGGTTTGAAAACCAGAGTTGCGCGAACCTTTTATATTAAAAAATGGAAAGAGGAAAAAACATAATAAGTAAAAAAATGTGTAAAGCACCGGGATGATAAAAAAAAGAAAGGGGGGGGGGCAAAAGCAGGTGCAGAGTGGCTGTTTTAGCATGCCTTCACACCCTGGTGTATCCACGCAGTACTTTCATAAACCTCGCATGTTTTAATCAGTGCTTTTGTTGGGTGAGATATCGAGGGGGCTGTAAAAGGAAGTGTGTGCCCTTTGATATGGGTGTGGCATGAAAAGCCCTGGGCATGACCTACGGGCGGCAGGTGGTTTTGGCCCCAAACAATACATAATGAGAACGTGCAGACCTGTGTTTTGGGTCACTCAGTACGATAGCTGGTGGTCTTGTTTGCAGCACCCAGTCTGCATTTTGCAATACAATATCTCTGGAAAGGTTTGAAAATAAATCGCTGCCTGTAAATAAACCAATTCTGCGCATGCATCTCGTTTGAGAAAGGGGAAAATCCCCATGTGCATGACACCAAAGAGCATTCTGGTAACATAAGAAGGATCACTCATTGTATATGTGACAGATATGTGTGCGTGAAAGTGATTCAAGCCTGCAACCCTTCGCAGTGCAGAAGGCACACTGGACTGGTTGCTGATTATTTGTCACAACGCGCACCTGTAACGTTTGCAAACCATGAGCCCTATACATTGATCAACACATACAAATCTTGCCCGCTTCCGAATGCGCATGCGAGTGTTGGGTTGTCCAGTGTGAGCAGAAGCCTATTTCCAGGTTCGCTGAATGCTTCCTTTGACCGCTTGTAAATGATTGCTGGTTGGCGCTTTCGTAACAGCCCAACACGTGTTCCTTCCAACACTTGTAATTCGCTCCTTGACTGCTGCAAATTACCAACTCCAACTTTCAAGTGCTTAACTGCCTGCGTGCATCTCCCTGCTTGAAAAGAGTCTGCTGCAAATTGCTCAAACGTACAGAGGCAAAAATCGTTTCGGATTAGTATCGGTGTGGAGACTGAAGGAAGCCCCGAAACGCGAGGAGTTTTTTGAAACTGCCGGGTCTCTTCCCCAGCTGGCCTGGGCCACTTAAAGCCCTGGTTTTAATCGTTGGATCTCCTACTACAAATAAGCAGTTAAATGCACCACTGATTATTTCCGCCGCTCTGCAGCCTGGGTTTGATTGAGGGCTCAACAGGTAGCGTTTAGTGTGGGGGGTCAAGGCTTGTGAAGTAGCCGCGGTAAGTATTACAAAGACGATCAATGTGGAAATGTAATATATATTTATTAAGTTAATATAACTACATTACAATGTAGTAAAAGGAGGAGGGAGACAACTAGTAGCAGAGGGAGCTGGACAGTTATCATTCAACTACAGTCCATCCTTCTAGAACCCTGTATGCCTCTGAGTTCCAAGTGTTCTATTATTACACACCATGATGTGGTCAGGCATGTCCCTCAGTCATCAGGCAGATTCTATTATAATAATAAATACTACACATCTCCCTCCCTTTATATTATATTAACAAACTATATTACTTATAATTTTACACACAAACTATATACAATTTCTGTAACAATTGTTCCAGTTGGTTAACTAGAACTCCACATAGTCTTCCATCTTCTTTGGTAACCGATAGGATCTGCCAACTCTGGACGTACATCCTCCATGTCTGGAATTACTTGGCAAGGAAAATTTAACTTGCTCAGATTTGCCATCATATCCCTTTTCCACAGTGTTATTAACTTTATTTTCCTCACCACTGCTTGACTTTCTGAATATCTTAACATTTCTAGCTGTATTCTTGCCTACATCTTTCATTCCTTTCTTGTTACCTATTTCTTTCCTGATACACTTATTATTTTCACACATCCAAATTCTTACTACATTCCATATTCTTTTGTCCTCCGTCCTGACAGCATTATGAAACGCCTCTATAACTCTAATAGGATTGGACCATTTACATGGTCCACTCCTTAGAGCAGGAGGGAGTAATACTTTGACAAACTGACCAACAGCTTTACACATATCATACTTGCTGTTATGTACCTTCTTATCATAGTTCACCTTGTTTCTCCTTTGTGTTTCCCTGATTTTTTTTTTTGCATTACTCAGATTTTTTTTTATTTCTTCACCCTCTTTAATAATCCAAATGGGAGCTAATTTTGTGTTAGCTTTTCTTCCTCTGCTATGCTCAAAAGGAGAAACACCAGTACTGGTATGTGGGGTGAAACGATGGGCAATCATTTTTTCCCTAATGGCATCCTCCCAATTCAACCCATTGATCCACGCCATTCTGATGGTCTCTTTCAGGATTTTATTAAAACGTTCTACCACCCCATTGGTCTGTGGATGATAGATCGAGCTAGTCTTGTGTTTAATGGCAAATTTTTTACAAAAATCTGCCACTTCCTTAGACATAAATTGGGTACCGTTATCGGAAAGAATACTTTCCGGGTATCCTTCTCTCTCACATATACTTGATAAAAATTCCACCACGGTTTTACCCGTAATACTAGAAGTAATCAAAATCTCTGCCCACCTGGTGAGAAGATCTATAACTACCAAGCAATACTTTTGTACACCTTTACAATGTATTGGACCTAAAATATCCATACTTATATCCCTCCATACACTATTGGGAATATCAGTAATAACCATTGGTTGCCTGGAACCCACACATTTTTTCTCATCACCACAACAAAGGATACATTCCCTAATATATCGTTCGATCTGGAGATCACAACCGGGCCACCAATAGTCATTCCTAATTCTTTGTTTAGTCTTTATCACTCCTTGATGGCCCTCATGACCTAATTCTACAATCTTCTTACGCAGATCCGTCGGAGGAATGACTTTATCACCTCTCATTACAAAGTTATCGTGAACATGCAGTTCATCTGCAACTGTCCAGAAAGCACTTAAATTAGCTTCCTCAAATTTAGATTTCTTAATGGAATCATGACTTTGAATCAATTCTTTCAATTTCTTGATGTTATCATCATTAGTTTCAGCCTGATCCCAAGCATCCTTGGATATGGAAGAATTTTCCACACAAAATACCACTTCCATGTCTTCATCCTCATCAACAATCTCAGAGATGTTGGTTAATCGAGATAAACAATCAGCAGACACATTCTTTATTCCTGGAACATATGACACAGTATAGTTAAACTCTTGCAGCATCATGACCCATCTTCTCATTCTGTTGGATACTTTATTAAGACCTTTTGACATGAATACTTGAGTCAAGGGCTTATGATCAGTTCGAAACTCAACTTGGTTGCCCCATATAAAGCTTCTAAATTTGTCAGCTGCCCACTTAATAGCCAGAGCCTCCTTTTCTATAGTGGCATAAGAACTCTCTGCACCCTTCAACAATCTCGACGCAAAAGCAATTACTGCTTCTTGACCATTTTTCTCTTGGGACAACACAGCTCCCAATCCTATGTTACTGGCATCCGTAGTGATGATAATCTTGTCTTTGGTACAAAAATCCTTTAATGCAGGAGCAGAGTTTATTGCATTCTTTATGAAATTGAATTCATTTTCACATTCCCCATTCCACTCAAACCATTTCTTTTTGAGTGCTTCTCGTAATGGAACGGTGTGTATGGCAAAATCCTTGACAAATTTTGAGTAATATTCAGCCATGCCAATAAATGTACGAATCTCATCTTTGTTACTTGGGCTTGGCATGCCCACAATGGTATTGACTAATTGAGGTTTTGGAAAAATTCCTTCTGCTGTAATTTTGTGTCCCAAATATTCAATCTCCGTGCAATTTATCTTACACTTATCTTTGCTCAAAGTCATGCCCGCATCATATAATTTCTTACACACGTGTAGTAACCTTTTGTCGTGCAATTCTTGAGTAACAGCATGAATCAATATGTCATCTTGAAAACATATCACTCCATCAGTATCCTTGAACATACCATGCATAACCTTTTGGAAAACTGATGCTGCCGACACTAATCCAAAAGGCATTCTTTTAAATTGATACAAACCATCAGGAGTTATGAACGCAGTCAGTTTCCTTGACTCTCTATGCAATTTAATTTGATGATAGGCAGATGATAAGTCTAACGTCGAAAATACTTTAGAGGGTCCAATGGTAGAAACAATTTCTTGTATATTAGGTAAAGGATGACGATCAGGTATGACACATTTGTTCAATTCACGTAAATCAACACAAATTCTAAGTTTTCCTGACTTTTTTCTTATCACAACCAGTGGAGAAACCCATTCGCTAGCATCAATACTTATGATTCCATCTTCTTCCATTTTCTTTAATTCCTTGCTGACTTCTTCTCGTACCGCTAACGGAATGTTTCTCAATTTTTGAGCTATAGGTTTTTTATCTGACTTGAGCAATATTTGATGAGTAAAACCTTGAAGACATCCTATATTATCTCGGAAAACCTTTAGCAAACCAGCTTTACGTATAATATCACCACCTGCAATTGATTCACTGCTTCCATTACTTATGGACAAGACTGATTCCACACTGGTGGAGTCCACTTTCACTCGCAACTTACTCTGGTGAGTCCAGCTGAGTAAAGCAGTTTTCCCTTCACTTGTGATATATATTTTGCCGTTTGCCACTCTGTTCTTAAATTTCAATTTTCCCCAATGCCAACCGATGACATTAATTCTCACACCTCCATAGGCTCTTGGATTGATATCCGTTTCATGTAAATATTCATGTTTATTCTTGTTCCAAAACTGTCTCGGCAGAAGCGTATACTTTGCACCAGTATCAATCATCATACATATTTCATTGCCATCAATTGACACCATCGCCCTGGGACTTTCCAACACTTCTTCATCATTATCATCAGTTATAGTACATACGCAATCATCTTGAACTTCCATTTCACTGCGATCACTATCAGAATTGTCCCCTATCCAGTTCATGGAATTGTCGCGATATCTGCAACATTTGGAAAAGTGGCCTTTTCCTTTACACTTGTTACAAATGATCTTTAATGCTGGACAATCTGGGTCATCAGCCCAATGATTCACATTGCCACACCTGTAACACTTTCCTTGGCGCTTTTTTTCCACTTTCCTTAATTGATTCACTGGACTGTTCTTCTTAGATACTTCATATGATGAACCCTTTTGAGCATATTTGCTTGACCTTTTGTCCGCTCTCCTTGAATTATATTGCTTAGTGATGGATCTCCTCTTAATGGTGTCATTATTGATCATTGAAATCGACTCCTCTTCATGCGTGTCATGCATTTTACTGTTGCTGTTTTCTATTTTTACTTGCTTCATCTTATTCTCCAATTCTTTAACACACTCCTCCGTGTGCTCTACTTCTTTAGCTACTCGAAGAACAGTGTCGAGGGAAGGATCACTTTCTGACCACAATTTTTCCCTTACTTTGCTACTGCGACACTCTAACATAAATTGGTCTCTGAGTCTCTCATCTAGTTGCTCATTAAAGTTGCATGACTTTGCTAATTTCCTTAATGCTGTGACAAACTTTTCCACACTCTCTCCCTCCTCCTGTGTGCGTTTGCCAAACTTATAACGTTCTAGAATTATGCTCACTTTCTTTTCAAAATGTTTATCAATTTTCTTTACAGCCAGCTGGTATTCATTTAGATCCACACTGTCTTCCTCTGGTAAATCTGGAAGTGTTTCGTACTTTTCTTGGCCAACAGGACCTAAACAATGCAATAGTAATGACTTCCTTTTCTCCAGACTGCAATTGGGACCACAGATCACACCTGCATAATGTTCAAACGATTTTATCCACCTCTTCCAAGGTAAAGCAGGTTCATCAGTGCTGGGCAAGAAAAAGGCAGGCGGTGGCACACTGCTGAATGCCATGAGAGTTTATATTTAATGACAACCACAGTATTATATATATGTGTTTGAACCAGAACACACTCCTTGCAGCGCAAAACTGTGCCAGATGTCCTGAAGCGCAATGTGCAATGTAAAATGAAATCTGACAAAAGTGGGCATTATTTTATGCAACCATCGCTAGCATACAAATATCCATCTCCTCTTGAAACTTGTGTACAATGCACATACTATCCTCATGTGGATGAGTTACCACTATGTATCTGCAGATGGGAGTTCACTCATATATAATTAATAGCATTGTTCCACGAAATTGCAATGTGCACAGATTGCACTTTTCCAACTCCTACTGTACTGCCTACACCACACTGTCACAGTGCGTGAGAATTGCAGACTTGCATTGGAAAACAGCGGCGTACTGCGCCTTTAAGAAACATTTCCTGCTCGAAGGCATTGAGCGCATGCGCGAACTCCGATGTTAAAGTAACGTAAGGCGGCTAATTGATGTACAGCATCTGCTGTCATATCCTTTGTATGCCGCACTGGAATCGCCCAGCATTACCTTCCGGAACATCAAAACGGGGCCGCTTCTACGCTCGGGCATGAGCGGAGCAGCTCCGTGTACCTCGATGCAGCATCAATACGACCGGAGCCATCCTCGTCGCCACTTGAAGTAGCCGCGGTAAGTATTACAAAGACGATCAATGTGGAAATGTAATATATATTTATTAAGTTAATATAACTACATTACAATGTAGTAAAAGGAGGAGGGAGACAACTAGTAGCAGAGGGAGCTGGACAGTTATCATTCAACTACAGTCCATCCTTCTAGAACCCTGTATGCCTCTGAGTTCCAAGTGTTCTATTATTACACACCATGATGTGGTCAGGCATGTCCCTCAGTCATCAGGCAGATTCTATTATAATAATAAATACTACAGCTTGCAGTAGAGGTCTGTGTGCCACCTCTAACAATCAGATATATCCAGTCGTAGCCATTCAGGACCTGAAAATCCTTTGACCCCAGTCCTGATGACAAAGTTTGGTAGTAAAACGTATTAGCACCAAGGGAGAAGATGACTGATGATCGGGTGTGTCAGAACGCTGTCTTATGTTGACTCCTGACAGCTGCTGCCTCCCCTAGTCACTCCATCTCCATTACTCTCTCTCTGCCTGGAACCCTGCCTCCTTCCCCTGCTCTTACCTCCCTTCCCCACACACCACAGCGTTATTTTTAACTCGTGAGGCGGGACTAGTCCACCCAGTCTCGTTTTTATTATTCTTTGCATTCTGCTAATCGTAGATGCACTAATTCCATCACAAACGCAGCAGAACAAGCACCAACATGCAATATGGGGCCCACATACACATCCATCCTCAACCCCTGAAATAGCCTCCGGCTTCATAGACAAAGTGCATTATAGTTTGTATCCTCAAGCTGCTGCACTGCTTACTAATATGTTCCCTAATGTTTTTCTAAATGCTTAATTCTTCTACTATTGGCATGGATGTAATTTTACGTGGGGGCTGGGGTCCAAATCCAGACACTACTGGCGTGACAGCAAAACGTTCCCACCAACTTCCAATGACTGCAAGTGTAACTAGCAAATGTAAGTCTCCTGTGAGTCTGCATATTCAGCGTGGGTGGGGAGGTGCTGGCAGATAACTAAATATCACTTCTAGGCGCTCTGGTTGAGCTACAGCTTGAACACGGTTCTGCGGTGTGAAGTAACTAATGCAGTTTAAATGAGTGGAGTACCATGACGGAAGACTCCTGGGGGGAGTTATCCGAGCACCTGCATCTAGAGAATTCAACGTTTTACAAGAAACCATGTTGATATTGCAGAGTAGTCACACTTAGGAAACACACAGTTTCTTTGTTAAAAAAGATGATTCGAGTGAGCACGTGTCTCTAGCTTGGCTTTCAAGCATATGCGAGTGCACTGTGTCGTGCTAAAAAACACATGTTGGGCCACAGAGTGGGCCATGTGTCTGCTGCTTTCTAGATGAAAAGAACTGGAATCTTTAATGGGTTTTCTCTGTCAGGCAGGTGCAGAAGTGTTAAAAAAGAAGAAAAAAGGGATATTCTTCGGTGAATCTTTCTCTGTCGATTCTTTCGTAAAGGTGGGACACGTGCTCACTCGAATCATCTTATTTAACAAAGAAACTGTGTGTTTCCTAAGTGTGACTATTGAATTGGGCGACCCACAGTAGGCAACCCCAAAACGGTCCTTGTTGTTATAGATATTGCAGAGTATCCACCATACTTACTTCCATCATATTCTAAACGTTCAGAATTATACGTGAGCTTGAGGTGCCCGTTTACATGGCAAATGCGATCGGTTTTCTTTTCTCACTTCCGCGTCTGATCTTGTGTATGGAATATGCTGACACTTAGATAGCCCTTCGCACGGGCAGGGCCAGGGCAGGCTTTCTCCAATGTGTCTCAATGGCCACGTTTGCTGTCAATCAACCTTGCTATCCTATCCATATGAATTGCAAACACAAGGAATAGTGGCATAAGAGTGCACAGTTTCTCAAAGCAGTCTCCACATTGGCCGACTACTTCTTTGCTCGGAATTATCAATATGCTTCTTTAAATCGTGTTTTTAGGCAACTAACGGCGAAAGAGAACTTTCCTTATGTTAGCCTTATCCGTTTGCGACGTAAAACCCATCAAATGGTTAAAACTATTTCATTACTTGTGAATATTAATAATTCTGACAGTGCCTTTAGCTCTGGGGGCCTCTCACCTGACATTAAAGAAAGCAAGCATTTTTTATTTTTGCGTTGAGAGCAGTCACTTGGTGACTTAAGAAATACACTATAGGTGACAGCAACTGTCCCCTGAAACCCATCTGTAAATGACATAAGCATATAAATATTTGGAGAAATCTCATTATTATTTGCCCGATATGGTCAGCATACAGCCCCAAAGAGAAGTTTCAGAATTATGGTTATAAAAGTATGTATATTAAGTGCGTCTTCAAAAGATTTGAAAGTTGGACATCTTAAAAAGAGTGGTATCATGAATATTATTTTATTGAAAATATTGAAGTAATCATGGGGGCAGCCCGAGTAATAGCATGTGACCACATGTGAATTTGGACATCAGCCTCCAAAATGAAACGTGAAATGTACTCCTGTCGGGAGCCACTTTAGATGCAGCACCCACGTGTTCTTTGCCAAGGATGACGTCACCGGAAGAGTAGATCACCACTTCCTTCTTTAGTGCATCTTGGCTTTCAGACCATTGTCTTCGCTTTGGTGGATTCCCACCGCCTGGGAGGGCCCCTGCAAAGGTCTGCCCTTCCTCCTCTTCTCCTCACACTCTACACCTACTCTTTCTAAAGCAATATCCCTCCTTGGATTCCCATATCACTCGTTCATTCATTCTCTTTATTCGAAAATCAAAGTTCAAAAATAGTAATACACAAATGTACAATTCATCACAAAATGATAAAATCATTTCTAATAATGAGCATCAATTTCATCACAGAATGCAGACGGTGCCTGCCACATTACCCAATTGCGAATGATAATCACATCATATCCTTCCTCTTATATCACTAACTGCAGTGACTATTGCTCTGCTCCATGCTACTACTAAACCAGCAATGATCGACGTGAAACGGCCACAGATCGACAGGTATACCTCTGTTGCGTCTTTTTGTAACATGGGACGAGGGTTCAGGAGAGGTAAGAGTATGTAAAGTTTCAACACAAAAAGGCAATAATACTGTGAGATCAAAATACAAGAATCCCTAATCAAGGTTTTATAAAAAATAGGGACATTAATAAAACAATCAAATGCAAAAAAGTAATTAAAAACACAAAAAAACTCACCCCTGAAAGAGAACCACAGACAATGCAGATTTTGATGCAAATGTGCCCTCTGGGTTGATGAGCAAGGGTATTTTACCAAGAGATTTTAGCAGCAACATCAATTGCTAAAGAATAGGTCTTTCAAAGGTAAAAAAGGGGTCGTAAAAGTCACCATGGTCTTTAAAAATGCACTAGGGTGACAGAGCCTCTTCAAAAGATCTTACTTCTTTTATTGGGTGTTCAACAGTGTCAAGTGGGTCTTCTAGGTACTTTCCTAGAGTGGAGCCAGTGTCAACATAATCGAGTTGCGTTGATCCGGCGGCACCTAATGGATCGACGTGTTGCTCGGGATGATGCAAGACAATGAGCACAAACAGCTGGAGTAGGTGGTCAAGCCAGGTTAAAATGATGCTTCCTCTGGGCGAATCGGCTTGTGAAACGATGGCGCTCTGGATGTGGCGTCAGATGCTTCCTCAGCAGAGAGCCGGCACTCGAGTCGTGGTGGCGATGTACTTCACTAGTGCAAGACTGCACTGAGACAGCTCGAATAAGCAGTATGAAGATCACAGTGCCAAAAGCAGCACATGGTTCCTGTTGAGGTTCTTAGTGAGTCAAGCAGGCTCGCTGATGGCTAAAAATGGTCTCTATGTAGTAGTCCAAACTGCTTCTGGGGTTACTGGGAGGCCCAATCCAGGGTCTCTGGAACAAGGGGAGTCCTTTAGTTCTACACTTCCACTCCAGGGTGATGTCTGCCACCTACAAGGAGGGCGGGGGGTCAATTACCTCCAGGGAGCTGGATCCTGGTTCCAATGCACAGGCAGCAGGGAGGCCTTGGTTTAAAGCAGTTCACCCCCACTGTTCCCGGTGGATGGTGAGGGAGCTGAGCTTGCCTCTGCCTTGGATGCCTGTCTTCACCTCTCTGGCAGATGACTGATACTGGCTGTATTCCCAACAGTGGTCCAGGGAATCCTTCTGGTCTTGTGCGAATAAAGATGAAACAACTAAGGAGAGTATTTCCTCCCCTTATTAAGGCAATATTTGACATGGTCTGAAGCAAGTCTGTTGGATGTGATCCAATCCAGGCTGTTGTAACACGTGACCTTTGCCTTCTGACATCATAAGCCGGTCAAGTGGCACAGCGAGTAGAGCGCCCGCTTTGACACCCGTGCAGAGCCTGTTAACGCAGGTTCGAATCCCGGCGGGGCCAAACTCAGCCTTTCATCCTTCCGAGGTCGATAAATGAGCACCACACACCGTGGGTAATAATAAGCAGCGCTCAGATACCTGAGGGTTTGTAGCGCTATATAAAAGCCTAATTATTATTAATTATTATTATTATTATTATTATTATTATTATTATTATAACGAGAGTTTTATTTGCATGAACTGGGGAGGACAATAAATTGTATGGAGCCCTAGCAGAAACCAAGATGGTAGAACCCCTCTCTCAGACTACCTCTATTCTCTGGCTACTCTAACTCCTCCCCTTTCACAGGTCTGCTGACTTCCAAATGGCTCCTGGTGCGAGTGGTTTTGTTTGGTCAGTCCTGCCTTTAAAGTACCAATTCCAGCAGGATAAAAATACAGCTTCCTGGCCATTGTCCCACATGGCACTTCTTTAGACAGCCGAGCCAGACAACTTAATACACATCAACCCTGGTACAGCTGAGCCCTGCTCTCAAAGAAGACACTAGTATGATATAAGATCCTGTGATTATATAGTTGTGTGACCCTGGTAGCCACTATGCCATAAAAAGGCAAGGCTTATAGTTACAGTTTAACGTGCCACAAGGCTGATTAGGTATACAAAATTATAACTTGTGTCAGAGGTGCAGACAATTCAAAGGACACCGCTGCCTGCTGTAACTTTGTGTTCCAGCAGCACTCAGGAATGCACTTGTGAGCTTTGAACCTGTGCTGTTGCCACTTCAGGGCTGGTGCTGAGGGGGCCGGGAGGTTGTGCCAGGAAGGCACATGTTTTCACTATACTTTTGGCATGTAGTATTATGAAAGGGGGTCTGATTAGCAGACCTCCCTTTCGAAAAAAAACATTTACTGCATCATTGCAGATGGCATTCGGACATACTACCAATCTGCCATCTATAAGTGGATGTTGCTAAATGCTTGATGCTGAACTCACCTAAAACTGAAGTTCTGTCTTCCAACCTCCAGTGCCACAGCCACTTTTTCCTCTTTCATACATCGTTTTCCCCTAAACTCTTTATCTCATAATCTAATCTGGTAGTTCTGCTTGACAGCAACCTGAAAACTGTACACGTCATCACCTACATTGATGCGGCAGCCAGACAACCTCCTGAATATTCGTCCACATCTCACCATACCAAAAACACTCATCACCAACTTGGCATCAGTGGGCTGGATTGCGGCTCCACCTTCCTTCATGTGACTCACTCTTCTTTTTCCTTCTCAACAAATACTCAACATTGCTGAAAAAGCCTTCTTAGTCTAAGCCTACATGATGTCGACCCCAACCCCACCCACCGGCCGACAAATTACTGCCCTTTTTACCCAATTGTAATGTATTACTTACCCCTTACCAGCATTCCAAGTAACGCATTCTTGTAAAGCCCTCCATGATCAATAAACAAAAATTGCTACCCATACCCTCTACAACATACACGATCCTCACCCACCTTTGCATACCACCATTACGTGGGGTGTCTTGCCATGCAAAATGACTCCCTACTCAAACCCTACAGGCTTGTCTGTAAATCCATCCATTGCCTAGCAAACTCCCACTACCTGGCTTAATCTATCTCCCAACACTCACCCCTCGCACACTCCAGTGCTCCGCAACCAAATTGCTCATCATTCTCCCTTTGCATATACATTGCAGCCAAACTAAAAGACACATTACCATTGCGACAATACAAATTACAATTACGTGATTATTTGTTTTTAGTTTTCCTCCTTCATGCACTTTAACCTACGATCTGAAAACTGTAGAGGCAGTGGCCAAATTAGGGGCATTACTGCCTCAATTATTTAAATATCAGAATCAATTAAACGCCCATCGGGAGGTGTGCCATGGATTAAAGGTAAAGATTCTGGGGTAGCTCAAGAGATGGGGGATGCAAACAAATAAATACCTCTCAATTCACACGCCTTTGACCGGTGTCATAAACAGGACAGGCCCCATACCAGTCCATGGGATTTCTATATGCTCTCACCTACCAAAAGCAAAATTGATCTAATTTCACCCACTCCGACAACTTAAAAAGTGGAGGGGTGTGCACATGACTCACTAGTGTCAAGCTGTAATGAGTAGGAGAAGTCTGTGGCAAGGTGAGTTTAAACCTGCAGCTCTCCGGGACAAAACAAGGAACTAATCAGGTTGCAATGACAATCTTTAAAATCAAAACGGGACAGCAGTACGGACTGAAATCCCAACATATAAAAGTAGACCTTTAGAATCCGCAAACGGAGCAAAAGCAATCCGTGTATGTGTTCTCTTGCTTTGTCGAGGTGGGAACATATGCATTGCTGCTGGATAGCCACGATTTAAGCACTAACAGTCTGTGGTTATGTCTTTCAACGTATTAAAACGTTTTAACAGATCACTGATGGAAAGCCTTACAAACTTTCCCCCAAATCCAGGCCGGCTCCAAGAGGCCGAGTGAGCTGCTCCATATTAGTTTCTGTTCTCTAAACACCCGTTTTAGGGACTTCCAGGGTGACATCAAAACTAGAGGGTTGCAACTCATTAGAAACATGGTTTTAAATCCGTAAACACCCAAGCATTAAACTCTGCAAGGATTCTGCGCACTGACACAGTGTAATGTTTATGGTGCTGATCAAAGACTGCATAGATAACATGGGTGTCGTCTGAAGTAAGCATTGACAAAGCAGATAAGTTTTGACTGTCATGGGTGAAATGCAGCCTCAAATGCCCCCATCAACCCCATGCCATAACTAAAGCCGAGCAACAAAATAACCCCCTTACAAGTAATGCTAATTAGACTACTGGACACAAAAGAGGTATATCCAAAAAACACAGTAAAAAAATACCTTCCTGTCAAGCCTCAGGCATCTAGAACTTTGTTTTTTATTGAACTGAGAGACGATGGAACAAATTGCAACTAAGGCACAAAAGAATGCTCATCCAACCGCAAATCACAATTCCAGAAAAGGAAGCAATAATGACATCACTAAGGTGGATGCATGTTGCTATACATTTGCAATCTACTACTGTTCATACCAAAACTATTTGACACACATGGTGTCGCTAAAGGTGATATGTGCCAAGACCTTAATGTTAATGCCACTATTTCTTTACTTTTTAAGTTCTCACATCAAAGAATCAAGGACTTTCTGTAAAAACTAGAAATCAATGTAGAATTGACAAACTGGCAGATAGATGTAGCTGTTTCAGGGGCTGCCATATTGTAGGATGAAAAAGGAAAGAAAAAAAACAGACACTATGATCTACACAGCACTGCTCAATTAGTTGATGCAGGACAGTGGTCTACAGCCAGGTTTGTGACTTACATAAAGAGATTAAGGCCTTCAACATACAAGCAGTAGATAACAGGAGTGAAGGGGGTTTGAAGTGCTCTAAAGCACCCATCGCCTCTAGGTTTTCCATTGTGGTCTCTTATTGGTTATGTACGAGTTCTTGGGTGGCGCACAGTAACGCAATATGTTTAACTGGGCTGTTGGATGCAGCAGTGAATGGACCTGTCAGTTTTATTGTGGATTAGCTGTTTCTCACATCCATCAGCATTCAATGATAGGTTTTATTGACATTTGATGACAGAGGCTGGCACATGCTGGTAAAATATGGTGTGGGGAAAGTTAAAGAAGATGGAGACTGGTTGCATCAGAGCACATGGCGCAAGTACCACCTATTTATTCATGTACCAAGTTATGTTATGTGAATTTATAGAGCACTCATTCACCGAGGGCATCATTGCGCTCACCAGACAAAAAGATATAGCAGGATACAGCAGATAAGATTCAGAACAGAAAAGTCTTTAAAGCCCTGCGAAAAGGAAGATGGTCAGAGGTGGCACGCTGGGACAGGGAACGTGTATTCCAAGCCCTGGCCGCTGCTACCGGAAAGGCATGGCCACCCATACGCAAGAGTCTAACCTGAGGGCTTTGAATCAGGAAGGCTGATTGCGAACGAAGGAATCTCGGGGGAACATAATGAGGGAATTTGGTTTGCAAATCTCATCGCCACATTTATAAAAAGCTCTGTGCACAATACAGAGTGACTTAAAAAGGACACGTTTCTCGACCAGAAGCCAGTGAAGCTGGCAGAGAAGGGGTGATATATGATCGCCGAAAGGAGGGCGAGTTACTGACCTAGCTGCTGCATTCTGAAGAAGCTGCAGACCGTGCACAAGATAAGCAGGCTGAGCCAGGTAAAGAACGTTGCAATAATCAATATTGCTAAGCACAAGGGCGACTACCACGGGTGCCTGAAATTTCAGAGGAATAAAAGGCAAGACTTTCCGTAAGATTTTAAGTTTGAAAAGGCCGGATTTACAGACAGACGACCTGGTCGCACATGGAAAGAGAGGAGGTGATTTTAACCCCCAGATCCTTCACAGAAGCAGGGGAAGGGAATGGGCCAAGAATAGCAGGCCAGAAGTCAGGGGTCCAGAAAGACAGAGGGCTGGAGGTGCCAACAACCAGAACCTCCGTCTTTTCACCATTCAGCTTCAGCCAGTTCTCAGCCATCCATAAACCCAGGTCCTCAAGGCACCCCTTAAGCCGTGTAGCAGTATCAGGCCTGGAAAGATCCAGGCGAAGCATGATCTGCGTGTCATCGGCGTAGGAGTAGCACAAATAGTCATGGGAATGGATAAGGTGGAGAGGTGGCCGAATACAAATGTTGAACAGAGTGGGAGATAGGGCAGAGCCCAGGGGGACTCTGCAGGACAAGGAGACAGACATAGACCAAAAGGGAGCACGAAAAAACAGACTGAACGGTTAACCAAAAAGGCAGAGAACCAAGCCAGGACCTGGCCAGACAGAACCGCAGACGACAGCCGGGAGATCAGGGTTGGATGGTCAACGATATCGAAGGCAGCTGACAGGTCCAATACACCATCCTGATCAACCAGTCAACCAGGCGAGCAAGGTTGTCAATCACAGACACAAGAACTGATTTTGTGCCCCTCTCAGGGCAAAAGCCAGATTGAAAAGAGTCAAAGAAACTAGAAGATTCAAGAAATGAGGAAAGCAGTGGGGAGAACAGAGACTCAAGAAGCTTCATAAGAAAAGGGAGAAGCGAGATAGGGTAGAAATTAGAAAGAACAGAAGGATCAAGAGAGGGTTTCTTAAGCAAAGGAATTATTAGAGCATGTTTCAGGGCACTAGGAATAAAGCAAGAGGAGACAGAAGTATTCACTGCAGATGTAATCAATGATACTATGTCCCCCGAAATCTCATTGAGAAGAGCGAGAGGAATAGGGTTAAGCAGTGAGGCAGAGTTAAGCTTATAAATAGCAGCCAGAACATCATGATCAGAAAAAAAATAGGAGAGGTATACCAATTAGCGTCAGAAGTGGAAAGAGAGGGGAGTGAGAGAGAGCCACAGACCGTGAAGCAGTATTAACAATTTTCTGACGGATGATGTTAATCTTATCGACAAAAAAAGTCAGAAATAGATTCGCAGAGATCCTGAGAAGGAAGAATCTGCAAGCTAGCTTTGACAGGGAAGGACAGCAAGTGAACCAAATTGAAAAAGTGCTTTAGGTTGGTTTATTGCTGCCTCAACTCTCGCACTAAAATAAGATTGTTTAGCTAAAAAGATGGCCTTCTGATAAGTAGTGGTGGCTAGGCAGAAGAGAATCTTATTAGCCACACTGTAGCTAGCGATCCACGTCCTTTCCACCTGCCCACAGAGAAGTTTATAAGCCATAGGTTCATCAGAGAACCAGGGTTCCGAGGGGCGGTTTTTCCTTTTACAGAGCTTAAGAGGAGCCAAAGAGTCAGCAACAGTAGAAAATCTAGAACAAGGCACAGTCCGAGCACATTGGGAGGTGAGGCAAGCTACAAGATCGGTTATGGAACCAAGGTGCCAGCTGTGTTTACAAACGTCCTGTCTGTCCACAGGGGGAATAGCAGCCAGTAATGGAATGGAGAATGGCACAACAAAGCGATCGGACCTAGCTACAGGAGAAGGAGGAGTAGTGGTAAGAAAGGTCTGAAGGGCAAAAACAAAATCGAGGATGTTGCCCAACTGATGGGTAGGGCCAATGACCTGCTGAGGCAGACCAAGGTCTGACATGGAAACTAAGAAAGTGAAGACCTGCAAAGCACTAGCCATACTCACAGGGAGATTAAAATCACCAGCAATCAAAAGGTTGGGGTACTTAAGCTGTAGTTCTGACACAAAGACAGGAAACTCAGCACAAAAGATGCCATCAGGGACTGGAGGTCAACAGACAACTAGAACAGACAAAGTGAAGGTAGGTGAGACCGAAATGTGGACTAATAGGCTCTCCCTCTTCAAAGTGTGGTCGACCACGATAGAAGAAATTTAAAAAATGGCTTTATGAACTAATGCAATTCCCCCCACCCCCAGGATGACTGGAGGGACGGTCACAATGGACAAGCTCATAGTTAGGGGGCAGGGCTTGAATTATGGAAGGGCCCAAGCTGTCCCGGAGCCAGGTCTCAGTCATGAATAGAAGATCAGGCTGAAAAGTATACAGCAGACCATGACAGTCCAGGACATGAGAAACCAGAGAACGAGTATTCAATAGGAAACAGCATAAAGCAGAGAATTTGAGTTGACACTTGGCCGGGGAGATTCCGGGAGGCCATACCGTCTCATTGGGGGCTAGAAGCAGCAAATCACTGCAGGCCACATAGCAGGAGGATATATGGCCTTTGAAATGTGGTCCTTTACCTGCCTGGGCACAGACGGGCTAGACTATGGCGCGCAAGGCTGTAGGCTGTTACGCTGACTGAAGGTGCGTCCCTTTTGACAACACATGGTATCGCGTTAGCCAAGCCCCTACCACAGCCCAGAGTAAAGAGGGAAGACACACTGCTATACGTGTCTGCAAAGAGGAAGCCAGGCACCTTCTAGCCAGAGTCGGCATGTACAAGGAAACCAAAGCAAACTAAGTATTAAAAAACAAACAAAACAGTAAAGTAAAATAAATTAACACGCCATCCAGTCACCAGCCGCGCACATAAAGCACGCTAAAAGGAAATGAAAAAAATCAAAGCAACTGAATAAAACAAATAGAATTCAGTCGGCAAAGCTGGGCATACCTGGTGGTTGCCGGGGGAGGAAAGGCTGACTGCTTAAGAGCAGGAGATGCAAAGCCCCTCCCACGCCCCAGAGTGAAGAGGGAAGACAGACTGCAATGCGTATCTGCAAAGAGTAAACCAGGCACCTTCCAGCCGGAGTCGGCGTGTACAAGGAAACCAAAGCAAACTAAGTATTAAAAAACAAACAAAACACCTTGATTCCTCCTCCGAATCCTAAACTTGTCACAAAGATCAAAATGTTTGAGAATGGACAATGTTTGTTTTTATTGTGCAATGTATGGGCCTATTTTAAGAGGAATACTATTGCAAATACATTGAAATACTTTCCAGTAGAGCCCAAATGTGGTCATTCGAGCAGATACAAATCTGGGTTGGACACATGGTAGGCGGCTCTGGGTTTTAGAACTGAAGCTTCAAAAGTAATCAATGTACGTAAAATAAATGTCAACTCAGAACTCTATTGCCCATAAAATTCACAATTACGCACCAAGGGAAGGCTTTACAAAGGGCAGCTACTCATATTGATCACTAACTCAAAAGGAAGCCTAAACATGAGGTTTTCATGTGCACAGTTCATAAAGCTGGCCACTTAAATAGCATTATTTGGTGCATTAAAAATGATACCTTTCTAATGTTGAGGTTTAGAACAAAACGGACAAGTGTTCTGAAAACGTGGGAGTCTCCTCTACAAAATGAGACTAAACAATATTAATATGTATTGATACATTATATAAGAACTTTATCACATGTGATTGCACAAATCAATGCACATATGTAGGAATTCTGACTGATCAAGGGAACCTAAAAATCTGTTTTTTTATTGATGAGAGAAATTCCTACTGGAAGATGTGGAACAACATATGATTAGGACTCCAAATTGAAGAAGATAACCTCTTGTAACATGTTCAGAATATGATCAACCTATTAAAAGTAGGGGTTATTATCCTCTAGGATTGTAAACCTGTTAACCCAGCCAATAGGAAGATTTGATCAATCAGAAAATGCAATGTAAAACTAACAGTCTGCTGAAATGAGAGCCTGTATGAGCAGAAACCCACAAGAATTAAGGGAGGCTCTGGAATTCTGAAGGCTGAAGAAATGGGAGCCTCTGCCTACCTGGAGGAGTGCTGAAATGTCATAACATCTTGAGATGAAAGAGACCCCGAGCCTTGACTGAGACGAAAAGGCAAACTGAATTCCCAGAGGTGGATAAAGCAGAGAGTAACGGGACCTGACTGACTGCCAGGGAAGTTACCTGAAAGCTTCGAGGATCCGCCCTGGCTCTGTTCCTTAAAATAATAACTTAAAAAGCCTGAATGCAATTAGATATATGTCCTCTATAAACCTCTCTCTGCAAAGTCCCTGCAATGGGTGGGGCGTTAAGGTTGAACTGATTCCAAATAGAATTGTTAGCATGCGTGTCTGAAATGCACTTTACTTTCTCACTATGTTATAACCCAAATGATATTTTATTTAGTGTAGAACAAATAGCTTTTTCCTGTGCAGAGAGCACAGTGTCTGATCACCTTACTAAAACCAATGATATGCTAATAGAATGTTGTAGCATGTTAGTGTGGAATGTGTCCTAATTTCTGAGCGTGTTCAAAGCTTAAGGACGATACATTTAAAGTGAAACCCAAGAGCATTTCTGCTCGGGCATGGTTCCAGGCAACCAAATCCAAATTAATGGAACCCTTTGTGTTTTTAAGTTATAGTCAATATCTACGGCTATGAAATGGTGGCCAGCGATTCATAGCCTAAGAGAGAATTTATAAATAAAGACTTGTGAAGACCTATTTATTTATAAAGAGATATTGGGATGAAAGGGGGCTTACATTGGCCATTTCAAGAACATAGAATATGATGCAACTTTAACAATAACGCCTCAGCCATCACATTCCACAGAGGACCCTCGTGTAGTAGAACCCAATCTGCAAGTGAAGTGGGAGGGTTACTCATGTATAACGTCCTTTCATCGCCAGGCATTTCTACACCTGCTTTTTAAATGTGTATGAAATACAAAAACCGTTTATCACATTTTTTTGGGTGTGTGGGAAAGGGCAGGTAATGGCTTGGGGGGGGGCGGCTGTATTAACGTTTTTCATTATTTCACACACATTTAAATTGCAGGCATGGAAATGCCAGATGATGAAAGAACATAGACCCGGTTACTCATTACACTGCCAGCAAATTATAAAATGATACCCATGTAGTGTAGATTAATAGATATGCATGGTCTAAATTCAGAGAACAGCTTCCCGAAATTCAAGTCTGTATATTTGGATGGAGCCTACCACAGATTCTATTTAACTTAAATACCTGTGCTAGAAACCCGCTAAACCACATTTGCACAGGGGAGCACATTTTTAATGGGACATAGCAAATGCAATAAGTGTGCAGTGCATTTTTCTGTGTAACATTTCTCTGATCCCAATACTTGTCATTGATATTGGAGAAAATTAAGAATCATCAAGAAATGTCCTTAATTCAAAGCAAAATGAGTTATGTTGTACATGAGCAGCAAAAGTGTATCTTCAATTACCTGATTAGCAGCATGTTAAAAAGGCATTGTAATGTGCCGTTTAGAAATAGAGGTCCAGGTATAGCTACATTTACATTTATATAATTGTGTGGGTTACAACATTTGTGAGAATTTTGCAGGCAGGTTGATTTTCTTCCGTTGACAATCTTCCTATGTTTGTAAATTATACTCTGGTCACTTACCCAACATAAAGTCAGGGGTCCATGTTTGACTTCCATCTTTAATCAAAATAAAACAGAGTATGAATTCAAACACAGGCTGTTTCTTGTCGCAGATTTTTTTGGGGAGATTGTAGAGTAGGGACTATTAAATCAGAGGGTGTACCTTAGCAAAATGAAAACTCAAAACGCACAATAATTCTGACAGGTGTGGTGAGCATAGCTTGTCATGCAACAGGAGTATCTGGCAATCTGACAGAGTACCTTGGCACAATAATTGGTCCTCATGTGGGTACCTGGGCAAAACATAGCAGTTCCTAAAGAACGATGACACCTCTTGGACATATGGTGGAAATAGGGCTATGAGTTGGTTTAAGTACCTAGGCATACGACGGAAATTCAGAACATATGTTCACTACACAAAAGCCAAAACTACAGACGTTACCAATGCTTGATCTAAAGAGAGATAACGGAGTTGAATGAAGTGCAGCGGCGTGTTCCAATTTGTAGGCTTATTGCCATATATGCCATGTTCTTTTGCCTAGCTTGTTCATCGGGCTCCCAAATCATTAACGGTATCTTTGTCGTCTTGTACATTTTGGACAATACGCCCTTGCTCAGTTATCTGATTGGGTTTTAAATGCCCCTTTAAAGCAGGTCCTTAACTTATTTTTTTTTTCTACATCCGACTGTTTTGGAAGAAGGTATAAACCTGTTTGGGCCCACGGTGCGTCCCTGCAAGCCCAGGAAATGTCCAAAATAATAGTTTAAAACGGCGCTATTTC
This sequence comes from Ambystoma mexicanum, assembly GCF_040938575.1. NCBI lineage: Eukaryota > Metazoa > Chordata > Amphibia > Caudata > Ambystomatidae > Ambystoma > Ambystoma mexicanum. Next base: position 580,512,444 of record NC_090929.1, on the reverse strand, counting down.
TTTCATGCTACTTCTTTTCCAAACTAAACATCAATTCCACTTTAAACCACTTCCATGGCACTGGTGATGAGTTACTTCATTATGCTGATAATAGTTTTGACCAGTGTTGCTGAGTATATATTCTAAAGCCACGACCCGGTTTATTTATTTATTTATGCAATGTTTGTCGGATATGTGTACCTGACAAACATTGCATGAATAAATAAATAATCTGTTGTTTTAGTAAATTGAAATTGATAAAGACATACTTGCGCTCCACAATGGCCAGGGAAAGGCTATCAGCTCTTGCAATACTTTCAAATGAGAGTCAACTTGTTGAAAACATTGATTATGCAGCAGCATTAAATGCTTTCGTAGCAGCAAAGTCAAGGAGAGTGTCCAGACTAAAATTTGACACAAAACTTTAAAAGTAGTATATACTGTTTGTGTATTCTGCGTTCTCTGAGGAGTTACTGCAAAATTCTTGAATCATGATGTAATGAAACCGATTTAATTTGTTTACCAGTGATTTATCTACTGTGGGTAGGAGTTCCTTAACAGTGTAGTTTGGGAGTGGCGCACAGGGTACGGTGGGAGTTGCGCGCGGGTTGGGGGTCTGTTGGGGGGAGGCGCATTCCTAGTGTTTCGCCATGGGGACCAAATCGACTAGAAACTGCCCTGTTACCAACTAATGGTTGGCGTTAAAATTCTGTATTTTCTTTCGCTGTGTTATCATATGTCTTAATAGTACTGTAAACAGGGCAGGGTGGGATGCAGTGGAAGGTATGGGGCTTGAGTATGGGCCAGCTGGTGCAAAAGTAGAAGGGGTGGGCAGGGGAGGAGCATAGTTCCACTACTACTTTTTATTTTACTCTTAGATCAATGGTGCAGGGCCTCCACGATACTCGCATAAGGGGCCGGGACCCCTCTTGTGGAAGATGCCCGACTCACTGCCACGAACCACGCTCAGCGCCTTTCCACCCACAAGGCATCGCACACCTACCTCTCTGTAATGCTGCGGCTCGGGTAATCTGCTCTGAGCTGGGACCGGTAATCTCTGCTGGGGGATAATCTATGGATTTGGTTCGGTCGGCAAAAAAGGCTTTCCATTCTGAGGGGCAACGCTGCACGATGTGTATTGTACATTATCAAAAGACCCGATACTCTTTCAGGATGCAGGAATAGAGCGCTGCTTAGCGCCCCCTCACAAGTTGTTTGAGAACGCACTTCAGTTGCCTCCTACACAAACCCGTTGCCATGACGTGCACTCAACACGTTCAATTGAAAGAAATGCAAATTGATCCGTTTAAGCGAGAGTGTGAGCACGTCTTTGGCAGAATGATCCGTCAGAATGTGATTTTACACGGATATGGCGGGAATGCTGCAGGAGGGAGCAGAGGTAATTACAGTTCAATCAGGGGTGTCGCAGAACCCCGAGAGCTACCATTCACACCTTTCCAGGTGTGTCCACAACAAACGGCCAGATGTAGAATTTTAAAACAATTCAATTATGTTTGTTATAACTGATGGTGAACGTTACAGAACAATGCCGTTATTTAGAAATCCAGCGCTCAGGCTATTAAGGGGCAGTTTCACAAAGTCTAGGGCACTGTGCATCTCGTATTCTGCGGACGCAACGTCCTGCAAGCAAGCCTGCCGATTCATACACAGGGGAGGATCACATGTGTGCACAAGGGACTCCCAGCAGGACCATTTAACATATCTAAGTTTTGTGCAAGTTCCAAACACCTAGAGTCATTGGCAGAGACGGCCTTAGGACAGGGCCGGCCAGCTCGGGGGAGCCTTTCAAGGGCTACCCCGAGCTGGCTTGGTTAGAGAAGTGTCATTTTGAAATTAAATGAGCTCGCGGGAGCGGGCGCATTTAACAACAGGCTGCTGGCATAGGAGACACAGACATTTCTCCCACCACAAAAAGATACATTTTTCACCTCCACCACCCCCCCCCCCAATTGACCAGGAGAGCGGCGGGAGGGGGGGGGCACCAAATTGTTATTTTTCTGCCTAGGGCGCTGCTGTCACTAATGCCTATTGGCCTATTGTTGAGTCGCTGGTAAGGGCTATGAATAGTGCTTTTAGTGGCATGGCAAAACGACCCGGGGCTCATCAAGGGGGCGTAGCCTAACGGCAGGGGGTCGCTTATCAGCTCATTAGGCCACGCCCCTTGAAGAGTCTCGCTTAATGACCTACAGGCACCCCCTTGTAGAGATCAGCAAGCACCCTCTCGGGGGACAACAGCCACATTTTCAGCCTTAATGTTGGTGCTGCTTCTCGCCAAGCTTTTGACAAGGGGCAGCAGCACTGTTCAGGCTGAAAAGATGAGGCCGCTGGAAGCCAAAGCCTCTTTTCCTAAAGCCTGAAGCTCCTGCGAACGAGTGGGATCTTCAGAAAAAAAAATCCCTCTCCTTCCAGCGGCCCCACCTTTTTTTCTATAACGGTGGCACCGGCCCGCGGGCATCTCTAGATTAAAGGGGAGGTTTTGCAGGTGCCAGCACCACCATTATAGAAAAAAAGCATTTTTTTCTGAAGCCTGAATCTCTCGCACATGAGCAAGTGCTTCAAGCTCTAGAAATAAAGCCTTGTTCTCTAGTGGCAGGAGCTACCAGGGGACCTTCTGGGGCCCCGGCAGAACCCTGCTTCAGACCCATATTTCTGAGCCTGCCGGGGCTCTGCCCTGCCTAGCCTCGGCCCACTTAAAAAGCCTTGGCTATGGTCTCAACACATATGCATTTGTGCATGTGCAGTCTTGTAGCTGGATGGATGGAAACGTTCCTGTTCTGCACAAGCACCTTCACCTGGGCCGCAACAAGGCTGCCAGGGGCCTGGGCAGACCCTTGCCTGCATTGTGCTTTATCCTGTGGCAGGCTTCCAAAAGGTGCGACTAGGAAGAGGGCCGACAGCCTCAGTTCGGAGCACATCCCTTTGTGAAACTGTACAACCGTTTTGCTTAACGCAATAATCGAACCAGAAGCCCCGCCACCAAGTGAATGACTCCACCTCTTGTAATATCCCTTTCCCCACGAAGTGATAGCCAATGCCTGGTCGGTTCAGGTTAGTAAGTAGTAATATCTTTATTTAGTCATCACATTAGTTCTGAAATTAACTCTTGGTGTGCTTGGTTATTAGTATAACATAACAGAAGGATTTGATCTACAAAAAGAATATTTTAGACAGAATGTTAATCATTTCCAATTCCTTGGCCAATGCAGAAGCTCTCCAATCGACCCATGCCAACCCTTATATCATAGTTCATGTTTTTAGTTTGGGCTATTAGGTGGTGCTTGTAGCACCTTATAAGCCAAAACGATTGCATTAGAGTACAGATAAGGATAAATGGCATACAAGGAGGGAGACCAAGTTTGTAGGTGGTGTTTGGTTACTTACCCACTCACTGACCATGGCCATGCTAATCCCTATGGGGATTCCCACCCTCCTCCTGCCCTTGCCCGCCCAAACACCTCCTCATGGGAACTGTTTGTGCTCGCTTAAAGCAAGCCTTACCATCCAACTTTGCACTTGAAGTGCCTGCCAGTGTTTTTTCAAAGCAGTCTTCTGAGAGTTAATGACTTAATTGGAGAAGTAAACGTGCTACTGATGTAACCAGGTCTGCCCCCAGCCACTCGATTTACAAGCACTATGCGTGTTCTTCTCTGAAGTCCTGTTAAAAACAAGTGTTGGCAAAGCTAACAGTTTTGGCTTGCGTATAATCATTGGGTATTTTCCAAGCACTGCTATTAGAGGCCCGCTATTTGCGCATGTTGCACCTGCTACCATCAACGGCCAGTTAATACCATTATGGCAGTCCTTGGCAAGTGCCTTTCCTGTGCCTTACACCGTGGGACTTGTAGTTTTACATTTGATTGAAAATGGACTAAATGCCCAGAATGCAATAGAAAAAACCCGTGCTATATGGGCTAGGCCTGCCTAACATGGTTCGAGTTGGGAGCTCTGTGAATCATCGAAACAACTGAGAATGTTGCATCCTGCCACTGGAGCAGATGAACTACTGAAACCCGGAATACAAATACTTCAGTCGCGGTCAAATCAAGTTTGTACTTGTAATTGTACAGTCACTGCTCTAAGGGATCTCACGGACAATAGTCCGTAAATTAACACCTCCAGCCATCTATATGCAGAATCCCCAGGTCACACTAGGCCATCTAGCTATAGAGTTTGATTTACATTCTGTGACTTGTAGTTCTGAATTTAAAATGGGAATGGTTCCAGAATACCCTTAAAGAGAAGGTCTTTGCTCTCAAACAATATTTGTTGTGTAAAGAAAACTGACACTTTAAAATCCTGACATGCCTCTACTCTTAGTGCCACGAAGTGATTGCATTCACCTAATGTGCCCAATAAATCGATACAAAAAAGATATGACAAACAAACCACAACAAAAAAACATGAATGCAAATATATGTAATATTAGCACCACCACAGAAAAAAGTGACAAGGACTGTAACTGCACCAACTGAATTACAAATTGATCGATAACACAAATATTGACAAGTATACATGCACAAAACAAACAATTTAGAGGGGTCTGATATTTTCTTCGTTGCCAACAACAACGATGGCAAGTGTCAAAATATGAACTAAAGTGCAGAACGTGCATTACCTTTACCACTTGCCTCTAATAGAGTTATTGGGTATTCAACAGGCGAGCAACATATTCAAGTGGCCATAAGCACTTTACAGATAAGAATAAGCTAAACAATAAAAGAAAGAACTTTTTTTCTCTTGGCTATTTGATATAGCACTTCAATTCGTTGTTGTGAGGTCTATAGTGAATATTTATCTCACACAATAATTTTTTGAATGGCCCTGAAAAAGGCATTCTGTCGGCTGTAGGGCGTGCTATCGAAGGAACAAGTTACTTACCTTTAACTGTTGTTCTCCAGCATGGGTCTGGCATGGATTCACATGCTCATGAATATTCCCCGTCGTCAGGCTGGGAATCCTCGGTAAAGAAAAAACCAGTATCAGTTTCGTTTCTGATCTGTCTTTCGTAGTAATATCCAATCACTGGTCTCTGCGTCATACTGACCACAGCCAATGACTGCCCTCTACCTAAGCACCGCCTCTGGCAGCCATCTTCAGATTTGGAAGCACGTGAAGTGGCAGTATGACCAAGTGAAGAGCCGCAGAGGGGTAGGCGGGAGGGTTCGCATGTGAATCCATGCCAGACCCATGCTGGAGAACAACAGTTACAGGTAAGTAACTTGTTCCTTCTCCAGCATGGGGTCTGGCATGGATTCACATGCTCATGAATAAAGAATACATAGCAGTACACACATGCACAACCACGGGAGGTGGCAAAGGCTCAACATTAAGCAGTACATCCAACTCAACATTAAGCATCTTACCTCCTCACCAGGCGAACAGGTTGCGCAGCACTGCTTGGCCGACCCTGGACTCCTCTCTGGAATCCCGATCGACGCAGTAGAATTTCGTGAAGGTGTGCGTCGACCTCCACGTAGCAGCCCTGCATATGTCCAGCAGGGGCACACCAGAAAGGAACGCCGTGGTAGCTGCGATCGCTCTGGTGGAATGGGCTCTCGGACGGCCAGGCAGCGGTCGGTTTGCCAACCGATGACAGTACATGATACAGCCGGAGAGCCATCTGGAAATGGAAGCCTTCGATAGAGCCTTCCCCTGATTGACAGGTCCAAAGTTCACAAAGAGTTGTGACGTCTTCCGAAAACACTTCGTGCGGTCCACGTAGAACTTCAGCGCTCTAGCCACATCCAGCGAGTGCAAAGTCCTCTCAGCCGGCGACGAAGGCGACGGGAAGAACACAGGTAACACCAAGGGTTCGTTGAGATGGAAGTCCGACGGTACCTTGGGCATGAAGGAGGGGTGCGTCCTGAGCACTACCCTCGTGTCGTGAAAAGTCAAGTACGGGGCCTTGCATGAAAGGGCCTGGATCTCTCCCACCCGTCGTGCGGAGGTGATGGCCACAAGAAACGGTGTTTTCCACGACAGAAACTTCAACGGGGCCGAGTGCAGAGGCTCGAACGGAGGTCCCATGAGCTTGGTCAGCACCACGTTGAGCTCCCACGCCGGGGCCGGAGCCTTCACCGGCGGGAACGATCTGAACAGTCCCTTCATGAACTCCTTCACCAGACGATGAGACCACAAGGACGTCCGGCCCGTGGTTCTGGTGTATCGGGAGATCGCAGCAAGATGAATCTTGATGGACGCGTGTGCCAGTCCAGCTTTGGCCAGCGTCAGCAGGTACGGCAGTACCTGGGGAGCCGTAATCCGTAGAGGGTTAATCTTCTGTGCGTGGCACCAGACAGAGAACCTCTTCCATTTGTGTCCGTAGCATTTAAGAGTCGAGGACGCCCTGGCCTTTGCAAGAACCTCTCTGCAGTCGGCCGGTATGTCGTATCCTCCAAACTCTAGCGCTGCAGGAGCCAGGCCTGCAAGTTCAGCGATTTCGGGTCGTGGTGGAGGATGGCGCCTCCTTCCCTGGAGAGAAGATCTGCGTCCACCGGCAGCTTGATTGGCGGGGACGCTGACAAGTCCAGAAGGTCCGGGAACCATATCTGCCTCGGCCACGCAGGTGCGACGAGGATCATCCTGCACCGTGACCACTTGAGCTGGTTGACGAGCCGGATTAGCAGTGGCAAAGGAGGGAACGCGTAGAGGAACAGGCCCTCCCAGGGGAACGAGAAGGCATCGCCAATGCTCCTCGCCTGGGGAAAACGGAGTTCGTCGCCGTCGCGAACAGGTCGATCTTGGGTGTGCCCCACCGTCGGAAGAGGCGATCCACTAGATCCTGCCGTAGTTCCCACTCGTGGCACGAGCGCAGCTCCCTGCTGAGTGAGTCGGCAATGGTGTTTTTTATCCCTGCCAGATGAAACGGCACCAGAAACATCCTTTGGGCGACGGCCCAATGCCACAGGTCCTGCGCCTCCTTGGACAGCGCTGGGGACCTGGTTCCGCCCTGTTTCCTGATGTAAAACATGGTGGTGGTGTTGTCGGTGAAGATCCTCACCACCTTGCTCTTGAGGGACGGAAGGAAGGACCTGAGGGCCCAGAACACTGCACGGAGCTCCAGGACGTTGATATGGAGGGACTTCTCCGTCGGGAGCCAAAGGCCTCTCGCGTGCAGATTTTTGGTGTGCGCTCCCCACCCTTCCAGGGAGGCATCGGTGGTCAATGTCTCCTGGTGATCTGGGGTCTGGAAGTCCATGCCCGCCGTCAGATGCGTGCGGTTGCCCCACCACCGGACCGCTCGGCGGAAACTCTCGTCGAGTGTGATCCTCTCCTCGAAGCTGCCCGTCGTTTGGATCCAGCGCGCGTCCAGGAACTCCTGCAACGGGCGCATCCGGAGCCTGCACATGGGAATGAGGTAGATGCAGGAAGACATCATTCCGAGGAGGGACTTGATGGACCTCACCTTGGCCACGTCGGAAACCAACATCCGCTGTACCTTGCCCAGGATGGACCTGGTCCTTTCCTCCGACGGGGAGGCCAGAAGAGACACTGTGTCGAGCTTCGCTCCCAGAAACAGTGCGTTTTACGCGGGTACCAGGTGAGACTTGGCGTAGTTCACGGAGAATCCCAAGTCCGTGAGAAGTCGGACGGTCCTTGTCGTGTGATCCAGGGAGAGCTCCCTCGACTTGGCTCGGATGAGCCAGTCGTCCAGGTAGGGGTAGACGTGGATCCCCTCGCGGCGCAGCTGCGCCGCCACCGGTGCAAGGCACTTGGTGAATACCCTGGGGGCCGACCGTAGTCCGAAGGGGAGGGCTTTGAACTGGTAGTGACGCCCTTGGACCACAAACCTGAGGAATTTTCGGTGCCCCTTTAGGATGGGAATATGGAAGTAGGCATCCTCCAAATCCAACGACGACAGGAAGTCTCCTTCCTCCAGCTGACCCAGGACGTGCTGGAGGGTGACCATCCGGAACTTTTGCGCCTTGATGAACTTGTTCAGACGTCGCAGGTCCAGGATGGGGCGCCACCCCCCTGTCTTCTTCTTCACAAGGAAGTATCTCGAGTAAACTCCGGAGCCCCGAAGTCTCTTTGGGACGAGTTCGATGGCGCCCTTCCTCAGCATCGCCTTTACCTCCAGGAGAAGTTGAGGGACGTGAAGTTCTTTCCTGGCCACGGGGGGGACGCGCGGACACCTTCTTTGAAATTCGAGCGCGTGGCCCCGGGCCAAGGCGTCCAGCACCCAACGGTCGGTGGAGATGGACTCCCACACGCTGACGAATCTCGCCAGCCGGCCTCCCACCGGGGTGCTTCAGTGGGGGCCCGACCCCACGGTCGGTTCAATCCTGCTTCGACGAGGCTTTGCCGCCTTGACCTCCTTGGCGACGACGGCGGGGTCCGCCAGACTTGCCTCGTCCTCTGTAGGCCTCCTGAGCCGACGAGCGGGCCGCTTGACGGTAGGTGGAGAAACCGCCGCCTGAACCTTTGGAGGCGCCCTTGCCTCCGCTGCTCCGAAAGGGCGTCCGTCGTTGTTGGAGAACTCCAAGGGCCCGGGCCGTCTCGGTGTCCGCTTTAATGGCCTGAAGGGAATCGTCCACTGTTTTCCCAAACAGGTTGTTCCCATCGAAGGGCATGTCCAGGACTCTGGTCTGAACGTCTTGACGGAAGTCCGTAGCCTTGAGCCATCCACGCCGCCTAAGGCAAACGCCGTTGCCCAACTGGCGGAACCCGGTGTCGGCGATGTCCGTCGCAACGGTAATGGCGTGGTCCGAAGCCACCTCACCTTCCTGCAGGATCTCCAGGGCCTCTGCCCTCTTGTCGTCCGGCAAGAAGTCCAGTAGGGGAGCCAGTTTGTACCAGAGCTCCCTGTCGTAGCGGGCCACGATAGCCAAGGCGTTGGCCGCTTTAATCGTCGTCGCCGCAGACGAGATGACTCTGCGTCCCATAGCGTCCAATTTCTTTCCCTCGCTGTCCGGTGGGGAAGTCGATGTGGAGGCCGCACCCCCCCCCCGCTTTTTTCCTGGCCGCCGCGGAGACGACGGAGTCCGGGGTAGGCTGCGCCCGGAGGCACAGGGGGGCCGTGTCCGGGACCCGGTACTTCTTCTCGTACCGATCCCTTCTAGCTGGCGTCGTGGAAGGGTTCTTGAGGAGGGTGAGGCCCTCATCCCAAATGTCGTCCAATAGAGGCACTGAGAGGACCGTCTTCCTCTTGGCCTCGCGCCGCTGATAAAGTAAACCTTCCTTCTTCTTCTCCTCAGGGCAGAGTTGGAAAAGCTCGGATGCCCTGGTGATCATGGAGTGGAACGATCCAATCTCGTCGGGCGGAGAAGCCCTGGTGGGAGGCGACGACGGTACATCCTCGTCGTATACCTCGTCGTCCGTACCCGTCGCTGCCGTGTCAGTCCCCGTATCATCCCCTCGGGTGGACGGGGAGGAGGGCTGGAAGGGGCGCGACGGCTGAAAAGGAGGCGGAGGGTGGATCCTTCTTTTCTTGGTAGGGGGAACACCAGAAGGTCCCGGTTCTGGGTCACCCGACGGGAGAGGTTCCGTCGGCAACGGTAGTCTCGTCCTTATCTCTGAGCATAAGGACTGTATAGCCAACAAAATGGCCGCCGAGTTGTCTCGCGGCGCCGGCAGAGGGGAATCCGACGGGCGATCAGGGGCCCCGTCGGTACCCTCGACGATGTCGTCGTCACCTGCGTCGGGATCCATCCCGACGGGCCGGTCTTCTTCCACGCCGAGGCCGTGGCTTAAGACTTCGACCAGCTCCTCCTCTGAGGTTGAGGCCGAATCTACGACGACGCCCTGCCCCCCCTTTTTCTTCCCCACGGGGGATTTCACGGGGGCCCTATCGATGGGCACAAAAGAGGACTCCCTCCGAGGTGGCAGGGAGACTCTGAGCCCCGAGGTCGCCACCACTGGTGTAGCCCCCACAGGCTGAGCCAGGGCCGCCGCGACAGTTTCGATAGAGGGCTTGGCCGGATGGATTAAGGCCTTCACCACCTTAGGTGCGCTCACCGCCTTATCCTTGAGGGAGGGGGGACACTGCCTCGCTCCCCCTCCGATGGGGCCTTCGAGCTCGACCGGGGCCTCTCCAGGAGCTTCGCCTGGTGCTCGGCCTTCCTCTTACCCGACCCAGAGCGTTGGCTCGTGGTTGATGGTGCCGAGGAGGGTGCGCCCTGCCTGGCGCCCGTAGAGCCCGACCGTTCGGCGCTCCCGGTGCCAGCGGACTCGCGGTGCTTTGCCTTGTGTTGGACCCCCGTCGCCGGGGCGTCCTCAAAGGTCTTAGAAGACCGCTCGGATTTCTTCTTCTTCTTCTCGCCTGACGGGCTCTTACCTTCCAGCCAGTTGGCGAGACGTTGATGGCGGTCCTTCATGTTCCGCTCCGACATCTTGCCGCAAAACGCACAGTCCTTCTCCACGTGCGTCTTGTCCTCATGTAAGCAGTAGAGACAAAAGGAGTGTTCGTCCTCCTTAAAAACGTTCTGCAGCTGGCATCCAGGGCAGACCCTGAACAGCTTTCCGGGCGTCGAGCATCCCTTCTCCTGGGCCATGTCCGGGCCTGAGAAACTTCTGGAGTCCTCCAAAAGCGTAGCTCGACGAAATCTTCACCCTTGAGGGGCGCAGACGAATCCGACACGGGTCCCCGTTGATCGGATGGAGAGTCGGTGGAGCTTGAGGCTCTTTTGACCGAAAAAACGAAGTTTTTTGAGAAAAAACGTGAAAAAATAGCACTAACGCTCGAGAGCAATAGCACGAGGATCCCAACACATGAACGTGCGGTAAAAATCTGAAGATGGCTGCCAGAGGCGGTGCTTAGGTAGAGGGCAGTCATTGGCTGTGGTCAGTATGACGCAGAGACCAGTGATTGGATATTACTACGAAAGACAGATCAGAAACTGATACTGGTTTTTTCTTTACCGAGGATTCCCAGCCTGACGACGGGGAATATTCATGAGCATGTGAATCCATGCCAGACCCCATGCTGGAGAAACTAGTTGACCTTTGCAATATTGTAACACATCTGTCATTTAATGAATGAAGTTTTTATTGTTGTTAAATGTTCTGACTTTAAGAGTACAATTTGAATGTTTTAAAGATGTGGAGTTTGAGAACATACCACCACCCAAAAAGCGATGATTGTGCAAGGAAGAATGATGGGTTTGACACAGTGAGAGGATGTTCAAGTAAACGAAAACTAAACTAAGATACAAATGTTGAGTCTCCCCTAGGGAATTTCTTGGAGGCTTAACTAGGCATGTTACCCGCTGGAGGGTTTATATGTGGTGATAGATATACAAGTCTTCATAAAATATTTACTACATTAATAGAGGAGCATCTTGAACATAAAGTTTGCACCAGTACAATTTTGGCCAGTATATACTGGGGCAGAAATTGACCTATTGCAAAAACATTGTTTACATGCATTTTGCAACAGAACAATTTTTGACATGCACTAATATTCGGCAAAATAGCAGTGCACTGGCGCCAACACGGGGTGAGGGATGTTGTAAAATTCAGTACGAGGCAGTATGAAAAATATTAACATTTCACATATTTAATATTTTAGGCTCAGGGAGCATCTTGCTAAGAATCATACAATTGTTTGGCAAAATGTGAAGCTGGGAATAAAACTCATGCTTCAAGGACAGCAATTTAAGCAGTAGACCATATCTTCTTAATAAAGATTTACCACTTTAAAGTAACAAGTGGTAATGGACACATTTTGAAGTTCTGATTTAAAATGATAGGATCAGTTTTACTGTTGGGTAATGGTATGGAGAAACCTAGATGGGCGCCATCAGGTGCTTTGACCGACTGAGTTCCAATAATGGCACATTTTTCCTGCACGATTCCTTCCACTTCAAGCACTGCAATACTAAGTGTAATCGTTAACCAATTAAATGGCACGCTTTATTGACACTGCCAAAGAAGGATTGGCTGAGTCTGCCATGATGGGTAGGATTTGGATACACGTCTTGCCGGCTGATCACCGAGGTGGGAGGCGGGTGCTTAACTCACTGTGCTATGGTGGCACTTGTTAAGAATGAGTGCACCTCTATGCTAAGACTTTCTGACCTGCAAACGGCTTCCACCCAATTAATGCCTTAACTTTATCGAGAGAAACAACAGCATTATTAAAGCGCATTACTCCACACAATTCAAGTAACTTTAAATTTCATTCTTGGGTTAGCGGCAACCAAAGGACAAGTCTTCAAGTAACCAAAGGGGAAGTCTTCAAAACTGGTGTAAAACGGCCACACCACAGATATAAACAGCAACCTGCCCGCGTAAGAATGATAATCCCTTTAGCGCGATAACCACAAATACATCTAATCATTTCTTAAACTCTGGATGAAATCGATGACTTGGCTCCTAATCCACTGCCCACAGTGAATTTGTGTAGCCCTGTCCCAACATAGTCTATATTAATTTGGTTCCTTGCGGGTAGGTCAGCCATTTGTCAAAACACTACATAAAAGGTTTGCCTGGCGCTTTAATCTGTAAACATTTCTTCAATACACTGCCAGTACACTTGTGTGTCGTAAATCTGCGGCATCTGTGAAAAGTGAAATTTCCGTGGTGTCTGTCTGGCTAGTGAGGCATAGGAGGTGCATCGTAGCCTAACTTGAGTGCAATAAAATGCAGTGTGCTTTACATACCAAGGCATACATTAATTTTCAAAAACTGATTAGCAGAGTTTGCTAATTAAAATTATTTTGATTAGCAAATTGACCCATTTGATTAGCAAATGTGTACCAGTATTGTTAATATCACCAGAGGTTATATGTACCCAAGAAATGAAATGAGCAACAATACAGCAGTTTTGCGTACCGCTGAAGACATTAGTGAGAGGAGTCGGACCTAGCAAATTCTTTAAACTTCATCTAAACCTGCAGGTCGGTTAACTTAGTTTACCCATTCAATCTAAGAGAAATGCATTCGACCCATGGTAACGGAGGACAACTAAGTTTCAAACATCTCTTGTAAATGCCACTCGCCCTTCATAAAATCGACTCGACAATGCGAATGTGGCGAAAAGACTTTGCGAGCAATAGAGTAGTGTTTGTAAAATGTAAAATGTTAGCTGCATGAATGGACACAAACAAATATATATAATCAAAAAGTTCTGAAAGCAGTTTGGGCAGCTGTCTCCTGCAGGTGGTAATATAGAATACAATCAATCATAAAGCAAAGCAAGCTCTGCAGGCATACTACAGTGTTTGGTATTGCAGGAGATCTGTAGAGGTACAGACTGGATGGAAGTATTGATCACTACTTTGCGTAAGCATCTAGTTCGCTTTGCGTATTTATTATGCAAGAGGAAAGAAAAGGTACTAAGCATAGTGGATTACACAGAAGGCAGAGAACTGGGCAAACTAAGTGGAATGTTGTAGTTTGTGGTCACCTCACTTTCAGGGTACCTTGTATAAAGCAACAGGGTGAAAATTTAGAATGTCAAGGAGTATTGGTTCGCTAAAGGGTTGAGCAACAGTTGCAAGATGTATGCAACCTGCTGCAGAACTAGGTTTGCCATCAAAAGCATTTGATCATATTTTCAAAAAAGTTCACTCGTCAATATGATGCATCTTCCCCAACAAAATGAAATATAGTTGACACTATGAAATTTAGATACACTAATCTTAACTTTACTGTACAGTATGGAGATGATACAGTGTTTTACAAAATGAATACTGTAATTTTAGGAATGGAATTGCATGACTATTTAAAAAAATATATAATGTTGACACATACTAGTCATTGTCAGACAGGATATAGAAAACTTAATACAAGTATCATCCAGATTACTTCTGGTTTGCAATTATTTGAAAAAGAAAACGAAATTCTTGCCTAGCACTCCCACACATGCCTTTGGTACTTAAGAGTGGAGTAGATGATTACTGCTGCACTTTCTCCCCATTAGCACTGTAAGTGAACAGAGAAGAGAGGGTGAAGAGAGCACCGCGGGCAAGAGAGGAATGCAGGGTAAGCTGTGCTTTCATTGAAGAGGGCAACATAAATAGCTAACTTTGCTACACAAGTGTCCATTTGATTAGCAAACCTTCAGAATTGCAGAGCAAATTGCTACGCGAAATTTCTTATTTTATGCCTTGCATACTGTTAATCAGAATTTTGCAAGTAAACTCCTGAATGTTCAAGGCCTTTTATTGATAGATTAGAGAGGATTAGTTGTATTAATGTTTAAACATGACATCTCGAAATGTCATGCTCGAAAACACATCTTTTTGTATATTTTGTCTAGCTGTTGGAACATTTCACTATCAAAATATTGATGTGCTTGATGCATGTTACGTCCTAAGTGCCTTTTCATCCCTCCTGACATCCCCCATCCCGTCCTTCATACCTGCCAATTCATTATCTAACACCCTGTAAACATGCACCGTTTTAAACACTATGATGGAGAGCAGGATAGTCGATGCTTGCCTCTTTCAGTGCGCTGGCCCTTCCTACTCCTTGCCCCGCAAATGTGTCCTTCTCCAATAAAAATAGAATTAATTGTATTATTTAAACAGGTTGACACCCCTCCTTTTGATCCTTGCAACCATCCTACTTCTTCCCCTTGAGTTGTTCATTTACCGAACTTCATTTAACTTTTAGTTTGGACACTAAGCGCAGAATTATTCCCACTAAATTTACGTTGTGTGGGTAATGTTGCAAGCATTATCCTTGGCTTTCTTGGACTCCTATAACCAATGCAACTGTCAAGTGAAAGATTTGCAGTTTGCGGTCCACCTAAAATGATACTAAACTCTGATCTGCCCAAAGTGCACCCGGTTTACACAAATTAAGGGTTCTGGGTATTGTCCTTGCTTTTGCTGATTTGGTCTCTACATAGAGAAGCCCATTTTGTGTCAATATCCTTCAGGGAAGAATAAGGTATACCATATGCCAATGTGGGATATTTATTTATTTTTTAGTTTTATAATGTGCGGGAATGCTGCTTCAAAACGCCAGGTTCTTCTGTGCCAATTGTCCTTCGTCTACAGGACTACAGTGCAAATCAATTTGCACAGAATGCAACGCATACCTTCTGAAATTGCATCCCTGAATACGAGCAGAAACACGAGATGAAATTCTCTTTATGCGTTAACTTTAACTGCGTGTCAGTTTTTGATTAGGACCCAAGAATGCAGTGGTAAAAATCTGCTGTATCTGAATCACAAAGCACAAACATATAAACACTGTATATTCAAATTGTAGATCAAACTAAATATAGAGGTGCCTGCACGTTACCGAACCAGGGGAATTGCTATTAGATACTTGTATTATTCTCCAATGTAATATTGAACATGGCGGGAGATAATCTGGAGATGCAGGCTGGTTTTTTCTGAAGATGCAACTTCCTCTGTTCAGATCTGCTAGGATTTCTGGCACCTTCTACACACTTCTTGCTTCAGAGTTACACTTTTGTGAAGACGATTTCTCATATAAATGCTAACGCATTCCTCTTCTTCTAAGTGGCAGTGAACACTTGTAGTTTTCTTAGGATCCTATTGCCCAGACCAACGAAAATTACCTGTACGCAGCTCAGAACTCACTGCCATGGTACCCAATCTGAACTCTAATGGCATCAGGCGAGAAAGGCTTGCTGCCAAAATAACGTTTGGCACTGGGCTTAGTATCAAGAAAAACACTTGACACACGTGGCGCTCCGGATTCCTCATGCCAGTACTCGCCACTAGCGGATTCATGGAGCTGCAAAAGGTTCCTAATACTAATGAGCAACAATTTAGATTGGTAAAGTCATCTGAACAACAAAAAACAAAGTTGTCTATTTTGATACCTTTTATTGGACTTACTGAAAAATCTATGCAGAGATGGAACAACACATTAGTCCCACAGACATCTCCATCCGATGTTGCACTGTGAAATGATTTGTAAGGGAAAGCCACAGCACAGATCAATCTCAAAATGAAAAAAGTAACATTTGATGGGCTGGAGGAACAGAATGAATTGAATTTCGGACTGGAATTGCTTTATCTAAAAGGCCATAAACACTCTGGGAAGTAGGCGACCGAAGGGGTTGAAAACAGTACACGTTCTGAGAGTTGCATTTAACATAAAAAAGAGAAAAACATTATTCTTTTCAGAGGTAACCATTAAGGTAGGTGCAAGCAGCCTTAAGGTGGGCCTTGCTGGTTTCCTAAAATTACTGATGCTATTTTAAAAGGCATACTGGTGTAAGAGGTTTGAAAACACATAGGGCCTGATTCATGGAAGTGTTTTATAATGGTGCAATGCCATAGGAAACCGTTCTGTGAATTAGGCTCACAATTGGGAAATGGGGTGATTATGTATTTTAATCTAAAAATGTGTTTTGCAGCCTTGAAGAAGTGTACGGGTGTTTTAGTGATTCCAATGTAGGAGCCGAGGCTTCCTGGCTGGTATACAGTTGGCACTACAAAAAAGTGCTCGAAGCTTTTACTGATGCAGTCTCAATGTTACCTCACTATGCTTGAAGCTGCACAATGGTTTCCTAGCTTGCATACAGTGTGGCAAATTAAAAAGAAATGTTACCCATTTTTGGACGGCGCAGTGTCCTCTTTATCTCAGCTTGTCTAATGCTCGGTAATGGGTGCCAAACATTTGAGCTTAGACACCCAAGATTTCTGTTGTGGGTATCCTGTGCCCCTCAAGCATTAGGAATCCTGAACGTGTCTAGCAGCTGTTGGTGAGAAAGGGTGCTGGAGGGGAGTCTTCCAACTTTGTTGATGTGATTGCACTGCTGGACCTGACCTCCAAGTTGGTCACAGTGTGTCATAAATCCAAGGTCTATGTTAAAGGATAGTTCCGGGACTTTTTTTTTTTTATTGTCCCTACGGTTCGGCCATGTGTTTTTAAGCATAAATCGGTAGATCGTAGAAAACTTTCCTATGGACCTTACCCGACTTTTCGTCCATTAACGCACTCGAAATCAGCCGCCATTTTCTGATAATCCTATCATTTCCCCCCATCGACCTGGCTCACCTGCTTTTGCGGCACTAAATCAAATCCCCCGCCCCTGAACCTGCCATCAGCAGACGCGTACTGCCCATTTCCCAACGCCAAAGCACGTTTCGTGTCAACAATCGCTGCGCCTCAGCTAATGAAGTGTCGCCATGGAAATGGCAGGACGCCTCTTTCCTCAATAAGTATAAACACACCGTTTCACAACACACAGCAGCAGATTTTCGATTCCATTACTCTCTCTGTGTTACTTTGAGTATTCTGTGACTCGTTTCTGTGCTCTGGTCAGCTACCTTCGCCGCTTCTAGGCCTTGTGAACACCTGTACCATTTCTGTAAATTATTTTACTTTCTTTACCACACAATGGCTACAATAATGCCGTATATGTACGAGCCCGAGTACACCGAGGAAGAACTACTGGAAAGGCAAGCACGTGAAAACGATGGGGATTCGGACGGCAGTTGGGAGGACCAGTCAACGGATGAAGAGCCTGGACCATGTCGCATGGATGGCGTCTCCACCTGGTGCACGTGCAATCGGTGCGAGCTAATGCCAACTGAGGAGGAGAACTGCTGCTGCCGTGAAAATTCCGGATGCTTGGCCTACATTTCGGAAGGCGAGCCAAGTCCGCAATGCATCACCGAGCTGCCAGAGTTCAGGGAAGCCTGCCTCTCACGGACCGTGTTGAGGATGATGATGGTGCTTATGCACGAACTTCGCGGCACTGTTCGTCCGCGTAATCCCAGTAACGAGTAAGTATACTCTGGTTGTGATGTCAGTGATGCCACTACTATTTCATGGTCGTCTCCCACATATAAAATTACATCTACATATCATTCGAATGCATGTAAATTGGTTCCATATTGTGCATTTTCTAGAAGCAGAATGACATTTTTTACCTGAATCGACAGTGATAAGAAAGTTTTGTCATTTTAATACAGTTTGCATCTTTCATTTTCACAGGTGGTACAGGCTGGTGGCCTATCGTTGCTTCACTTGGTGGCTTAGCGGGAGGCTCGGACACCGCGTTCGGAGAGTAATACCTGCCTGTGCGGTACTTGCCATTAGACAACATTTCCCCAGCGACAGTGGACAATACCGCGGATTTTCCCTGGATGTGCTGCAACCGGAACTTTACAATGTGTAATGTTTATTATTTATGTTCAATTGAAATTAAGATCTAAAATAAAACCCAACATACATTTTAACAATGGTTGTTTTGATTTTTTAAATGAATCTATGTGTCTCCATTGAATAGTCTTCCTGTGCCTTGTCTTGTCACACCACATGTCTCCGGCCAGCATCCTCCCTCACGCTGGCCGCCCACCTTCAATCCACATAACCGTTGAACCCATATGCAGCAGACATACATATGTTATTTTGCGGGTTGGCATCAAGCCTCCCGGCCTTGCCTCCTCCCCCAAAAATACTTACCACACCACTTTGTTCAAGCGTTGGCAATAAAAGGCCGTTGGATTTTATTGATACAAAACATGGTTATAGGTAAATAATCAATATGGTTGATCATAATAAATCATCCTTTTGGGCACCGGGTACAGAGATGACCCCCTCTGGCCCGTGCCGCCTTGCCACCACAGGCCAGCCTGCTGCTGACTAACTGCCTAGGCATCCAGGGTCTCCAGGGTGAACTGCACCCATATATTCTCCTGGGAGGGTGAGGTATTTATAAACTCACCCCACTGCCTTCCATGTACTAGATCCTGCAGCCTGCCTCTTACATGCAGTTAGATGGCCTCTCCTTGGTGAGGCCCTGCGGCAAACGAGTCTTGTCTGCACGACCACCGCCCGAATCCACCCCCCCGCCCTATCAAAGGCAGTTCGCACCGGGGTACTTGCGCTGGCAAGTGGAGCTGTCAGGGAGCGATAAAGGCCAAGAGGTGCCAAAGACCATGTACACTTCAAAGTGGTCTATAGAGCATGGGTTGTTGTTCCCATGTCTACCTCCAGACCCCGTGTCTCCTGCCAAGCATCCCCCCTCACGCTGGACGCCCCCCTGCAATCCACATAAGTGTGTCTCCATTCACAAGTCTTCCTGTGTCTTGTCTGCACGACCACCGCCCCAATCCACCCCCCCGCCCTATCAAAGGCAGTTCGCACCGGGGTACTTGCGCTGGCAAGTGGAGCTGTCAGGGAGCGATAAAGGCCAAGAGGTGCCAAAGACCATGTACACTTCAAAGTGGTCTATAGAGCATGGGTTGTTGTTCCCATGTCTACCTCCAGACCCCGTGTCTCCTGCCAAGCATCCCCCCTCACGCTGGACGCCCCCCTGCAATCCACATAATGCCACGACATATACACGTCATTCATTCACAAACACACCCCTGTTTCGAATTCTTTATAACCCACTTCATATTTCTAATGAGAACTTCTTTGCGCTTTGCTAGTCATCCCGTGAAGGTGCTGGTTATCTGCTCTTCGTCTCTGTGAACTTCCGTGACCACTTCGAGCAAACTCGTCAGTTTGCAACCTGTGAACTGCTCCCTGTTCTACGACAAGAAACTACTCTGATCCCTGCATCTAACTGTTTGTTCGTCAAGGTAAGGCCATGTACCATAATCATTTTGCGTCCAATTTCTTTTAGTTCAAGACAGTACATGCAAGGAACTAGTCGCATGTTCGGAGTTTAGTCAAATTATTTTTCTATTTTTTTAAAGTTATTCAAATACTTATCCGCATGTGAATAACGTGTATAGTTCCAAGAACCAAAACGAACCTTGCATTGAACCTTTTATGTGTCATTTAATTTTTTAACACATTGGTATTCATATAGAATTGTTGATCTTTACTTTTTAGAACTTTCCACAATGCCTGCCTGTTCCATTGGCGGTTGCCCTTCGAAGACCCATAAAAAATCTGAAGGTACTATAATGCATGTTTTCCCTAAGACAATAGATCAGATAAGAGAATGGGTCCGATATTGCGGATATCCACCGTCTGAGCTTGAAAGTAGAGTCCTAGAAGTCTTTGCGGACAAGAGGGGTGATTGATACCGCATCTGCAGCAGGCACTTTAGCTCAGACATGTACTCCACATCATTGCTAATAAAGAAGAACACACCGCGAGCGAAGCGAAAATTGCTCTCAACCGCTATTCCCACTTTATTCGTCCACATCCCTCCACTGGTGAGTCAAGTTTACGTATTTATCTCTCGGCCTTGCGGTAGTGTGTAGCATTAGCTAACAATAATTTCCCCATTTATGTATCCACTCAATATGAAGGCGGAAGATTCTCCATCCGTGTCGTTATTGCAGTCATCAGCCACTTCAAGCGCCTATCGGGTAATCTTACTTAGCTATTGTGCCACTGACTTGTTTTAGGCATGTAAATCAATAGTTTTAATTTATCGTGTAATTATTTTACCTAATGGTACACCCTTGTACTCGTCCTCTAGTCTTTGTTTTCAGTTATAATTATTGTTATCCAAAATAATGCAAGTACTGTCTTTCAGGGAGATGCTGAGGAGTCCAACGCATTGACGACAACCGTTGATGTCACTCAGATGCTCGAGGTACTTTTCCGGACAGTTCCATCGATGGAGATCATCAGATCTTGCATTCTTGTAGCGTGATTGTTACACACAATGTTTCTTTCGTTTTTAGCCATTGATATGTCCTTCTGTCGTTGCCCTCCTATGTGTCTTCTTTTTTCAATATTGTGTTCATTACTAATGAAAGTCCTATGTTTCAGGGAGTCGATGGAGCATTAGTCCAAGAAGAAGGGGGAGCATGCAGTTACGGGTCGGCGCAACAGCTTGCAGAAGTGTGCACCGCAGTTACATCGTCCCTTGATGTTCTTATGCATTTCGAGGTATGGATACTGACAGTTCGATCAAGCGAAATCATATGACGTGATTACATCCGCTATACTTCCTTCTTTATTAACGCAAGTACTATGTTTCAGGGAGATGACGGAGCTTCTTCTACAAGAACATCACCCCTAGTAGTTGATGCAGATCTCTGGGTGGTGACACTTCCAACGATCGAGCAAATCGAATCATATTTAGATATCCATTATTTATTTTAGACAACTGATCATTTGTGCAGGTCTATTTAGATGAGCCGTTGACGCCTGCACAAAGTTTATGTTCTTTTTAACAAAATAGAAAACCATACTAATGCAATTACTGTGTTTCAGGGAGTTGCTGAAGCATCATCTTCAATAATATCATCAATGGAAGTCTATGAGGAGCCCGAGGTATGGATCTTGACAGTTCCATCTAACTAGATCAACAATGCGTGAATAATTGTCGTTTGAATGTTCTACACAAAGCGTTCATTCGTGTTTTGCTATTGAGATGTACGTGGGTATTGGTCCCCAAGTACATTTTGTGTTTTCAATATTATTATACATACTAATGAAAGTTCTATGTTTCAGGGAGTCGATGGAGCGTCAGTGCGTGATGGATGTGCTTATCATGAAAATATAGTCGTTGCAGCGCAAGAGGAAGTGGAGACATGCACACACGAGTCGGAGCAACAGCGTCCTGATGTTGAAGTTCGAGGCATGAAAGTTTCAAAGAAAAGAAAGCAAAAGAAGGTTAGTGTCCTGGTCACTATATTATGTTGTTTTTCACTGTTAATAGTTCAATACTGTAAGTTGTGTTTAAACTGAACATCCCTTTTCCAATCTGTCCTCTAGTTGCGAGTGGGTGTACGAACTAGATCTACACAGACAGTGAAGCGAACGAGAGATGTTGCTTGTCAAACCTTTTGGCAGGGACTTGAGACTGGAGATGCATCGTGCCAATGGGAAGAATATGAAGTGATTGACAACGGAGCTATACCACCACCAGCCATTGATAGTGAATGTCCTCCTGGTAGTTCGGATGCAGTCTGAGATCAATTCACAGAATCCACACCCGCAAAAACTAAGACCGCGAGAAAGTTGAAGAAATTGTTTTATTCACCCATCGCCGGAGAAGGAACAGATGTTGCAATGGAAGAGAATGAAGTGGACGACAATGAAACGCCATCAATATCACTGAACATAGTGGAAGACGATATCAGAGATTCTACCTTTCATGTGAGTGACATGTCCTCAACGTTACAGGCCGAACCAGCTGGGATGCAGAGTGACAGTATAAGGAAAGAGGCCAAATTCATTGTATTCGATAGTTGTTTGATTGATATTATTATTAGGATGAAATGTGGGCATTCGGTTGGTGGGGAAGTATGTGGGGAGCCATTGATTAATGTGACTCGTGCAATTCGAGGCACTAACCTTAAAATACATGCCACCTGTACAAAATATCATCCTTTCTCATGGTCTGCACAACCCATGCTGGGGCAACTGCCAGTAGGCAATCTACTTTGTGCAGCGGCCGCACTTTTTAGTGGTTCAAGTTTTAAAAAGTTACAGTATTTCTTTTAGTTTGTGGGAATCCATTTCATTGCGAAAACTCAGTTCTACAAATACCAAACCGATTATCTATTTCCAGCCATTAGCGAAGCTTGGAGAATGGAAAAAATGTCTATTGATAGTACATTCGCGGGCAAACGGTTCAGGCTAGCCGGTGATGGACAGTGCGACAGCCCAGGATTTTCAGCCAAGTACTGCACCTACCACTTTCAGGACATGGAAAGTAAGAAAATTGTGAGTTCGGTGGTCGTGCAGGTGTCACAAAGTACATCCTCAGTGGCCATGGAGAAAGTTGGCTTTGTAGCATCATTGCAAGAACTACAATCGCGGGGAATGGTGATCGACCTGATAGCCACGGACAGACACGTTTCAATTGCCAAGACAATGAGAGAAGAGTACAAAAATATAAATCACCAATTTGACGTTTGGCATCTTGCAAAAACAATCAATAAAAAAATGTCGGCTGCAGGTAAAAAAAAAGATATGCAAGGTATTTCACAGTGGTCCAAGTCAATCAGAAACCATCTTTGGTGGAGCTCAAAAACATGTGGAGGGTCGTTGGAAATTCTACTGGAAAAATGGCGGTCAGTAATGCTACACTGTAGCAACGTTCACCGCTGGACCACAAACCAGCATTTCCACAATTGTGAACATGGCCATTTGTCCACAGAGGAGGCACGGAAGAAGAAGTGATTGATTCCTTCATCACCCACTCACAAAGCCATTGAAAAGATTGTATTTGATAAAACTATAACAAGAGATTTGAGGGGACTCACGGAATTCTGCCACACAGGAGATTTGGAGGTGTTCCACAATATGTGCCTAAAGTACAGGCCAAAACGATTGCATTTTGGCATGGAGGGCATGATAAATCGGACTCTTCTAGCGGTCTTGGCACATAACCATAATGTTGGCCGTCAACAAAGTAGGACGACCGGAACTTTAGGGACGCTTCGCTACAATAAGGCCTTCACCAAAAGAAGTAAACAATGGGTGATCAAACCAGTGTTTGAGGATATGCAATATGAGTTTATTGAGAGACTTATTGTTGATGTCCTAGATAGGCACATACATGGAGTTGTGAACGAACCTGTGCAGGGGACAACTGCATTGCCACCCAACATTGCCTCTGTTCCATGTCCACCTAAAGCAGAGCTCATTGAGAAATACACATCACGGTTTAAATGATTGTAATTTGATTGTCTGTTCTCTCGAGTCTCCTCATGTCGCAGGCCCATTGAATATGTGTAGCTATGTATTGTGTAAATAAAAGTGATTGCTCAGTGTACATGCAATGTGTCTCTCCACCCTTGTTCATTTGCGCATTAAATTAAACCAAACAGTAATATAAATCATTTTTCAAAAAATATAGAATGTCTCCGTATTTATGGTTCGCTGGGGCTGCAAATGCACGCAGACAAAATGCAAAGATGGAGTGTAAATTTCAAGTCCTGTGAGATGGCCTTACACTGAATGTAGCTAACTAGGAATGTGTGCTCGTTCAAAGTGAAGGTCAGCTGCTTTGATTTTTTGCTCGGGTGCCGGAATGGCCCACGACTCAGTATAAGGTTCTATTGTTATTTGACCTTGACAGGCCGGGACCATCCCGAAAGACTTCTTTTTGGGGGTGTGGGGCAATAACGTAAGAAACGATAATGAATATAATTTCAGAAACGAAAGCCATTTAATGTTCGTTCATTAGAAGAAATAACGTCGGCATAGAAGGAGTGGTATTTCGGGGCTGCCCTACGCACAGACACAATGGAAAATGCAAATATAATGTAAGTAACTCTTTAGATGAGTTTATACCGCAATTTAATTACTATACAGTAGCTTTAAAGACGGGTTAAGTTGTACTTGTTCGTTCTATGTGGCATATTGTTTTGTACCGCGCACTATCTTGAGGAGAACCATCTCCTTTTACGGAAGCACCTCAAAACCTTCCTCTTTGCTTCTGCTTTCTCTCTCCCTCTCCCCTGCTACAACTGGTCCACTGTCTGCGACCTCGGTCCTGGGCCCTTCCACTCTCCACCTGCACTGCCTCCCTGTCAACCCCTGCACTGGGGGACTGTCTCAGTATCCTACAGCCCCCCCTTGACGTATAATACCCAGTTGCACTGTCCTAGCTATGAAATAATTTCCCGACCTAATATATAAAATGAATAATTTTAATAAAGATCTGATGGTGAGACTAATTTCATTTTTTATGTTTTTAAAACAGGTACATCCTTCATTATTGTATGTGTCACGAGTACCAGACACCGGCGGATGGCTTTTACAACCGCCAGTTGCTTCTCCGCGTGAACAACGTTACCACCCTGACCATTTTATGGGACGATCGCCAAGTACAAGTATGCCCTTACGCGGTACTAACGGCTAGATGCAACATACAGACCGTTGTGGTGGCCTAGTGCCTCGTTGTTGGAACAGCCATGCGATTATCAGTGCGACCGAAGAGCTTATTTTATCGTAAACCAACACCCGGTGTACTGCACACGAACATCGCTTGCCTCAAGACGAACTATTTTGGATCGAGAGCAAAGAAAAATGCAAATCGCTGAATATTCTCTAAACATTTGATGTCAAATAAATGTACTTTACCAAATTTACAATCTTGCGGTTTGATTTAAAAGTACAGTTTCATATTCCGAATTGTGGCGCGCTGTGTTGTGAGCTGATCTGTGTTGGTTTCCGGGTTCTGTGTGGAGTCGCGTAGAAGACGTCTGGGCGCGTTTGCCTACGCAGCACAGTCACGTCACGGATAGAGGCGGGGAATATGAATGTTTTGATAAAGTCTGTTTCAGGGGCGGGGGATATGATTTAGTGCCGCAAACGCAGGTGAGCCAGGTCGATGGGGGGAAATGATAGGATTATCAGAAAATGGCGGCTGATTTCGAGTGCGTTAATGGACGAAAAGTCGGGTAAGGTCCATAGGAAAGTTTTCTACGATCTACTGATTTATGCTTAAAAACACATGGCCGAACCGTAGGGACAATAAAAAAAAAGTCCCGGAACTATCCTTTAAGACCGCTGTCCGTCAGGTTAAGCATCTTCGGGTACTTGAACTCCCACGCCCTTCTGTGTGTGGCATTTGAGAGGCCACCATTTAATACATCCTGCAATGAATGCCCATCCTGTTTGAAGTGTCGACACACCAAAGCTTCTGTTTTGTGGTTTGAGATGGTGCATCTATGTAGGTTCATCCTTTCATAAAGCTCCTAGCAGGTCTCACCCACATTATTCCCTTGAATGCATTTTTTTCATTGAATGAAGTCTACAACATTGGATGATCTGCAGTTGTTTGTTTCTTGTATTTGTACGGTTGGGTTCAGCTGGGTTGTTATGGCAGATCTGGTGCCGATGTGTTGCCACGTTTTGCATCTTCTGATGTTGCAAGGGTACATTCCATGTCACCCCTGTACTCGATGTAGAGGAAATATACTCCTGATAAAAACGGTGCTAGGCTTCTCGGCTGCTTGTATGCATTTAGAGGAGCTTCTTTGAAGAAGTCTCTCAGTTCATCCCTGTTGAAAATTGGTTGTAGGTCCTTAACAATCCCATTCAGTTGGGTTAGTTCTGGGTAGTAGGTGACAACCAAAGGGTATTTGTGCTGTCTCTCTTGGGTCTCTGTATTGTAGCAGGTTGTCTACAGGTATTTTCAAAGCACAGTCCAATTCCCTGTCAATGTGTCTGGCCAAGTGACGTTTTTTGCAGGAAAGATGTGCAGAGTGTGTCAAGTTGGCTGTCCCTTGTGTTCCTGTTGGAGCATATGCAGTTATTTTAATGTTAAATGCACCTCTCAGATGCGCTACAGGAGTTTCAGTATTGTGTATTCTCTTCATGTTGTTTTGTGGCCTTTGGGCCTCATGCCTATGCATCATTTATACAGTGCTGTGATTGTTTTTGCATTTTATTTTTCGTTATTGTAGATTTTATTATTTAGAAATGTAATAAAACAATTATTTTAAAAAAAGGATGCTATGATGTTGCAATTTCACATTATTGTAATTGTTTATTTGTAAAGTGCTTATACACTAGTGAAGTGCTTCAGAGCGCTTCAAGGCTGGAAGGGAACAAGGGAATACAGTAGTCATTCTTAGGCCTTGAAGTTTCCTAATGATCTAACAAAATGAACTAGCACACTAGGCCTGAGGCATTTCAACTAGAGCAAGTGCATAACAGGAGAGAAGGGGAGGGGGAGAAGGAAAGGGCATACAATCAATAAGCTACAGTACTAGGCCTAATGATTTGTCAGATAGTACAAGTGCATGACAAGGAGTATGGAGAGGGGGGCGGAGGGAAGGACATGCAGAACAATAAACTACCCTACTAGGCCTGGCGACATTCAGATTGATTGATGATAGGTCATCATCAATAATGCGCCTATGCACAAGTGTTTCAGGCACAACCAAGCTAGGGAGGGGAGACAAAGGGAGGACAGGACAAACTATCTTGCTAAGCCTAGTGCATTCAAGGTCGTGCAAGTGGGCAGACAGGAAGTGGGAGGGAGTGGTGGAAAGTGTGCCCAGTCCATCAGGTGCCTGGGTTAAGTGCAGATAGGTTGGCCCTCTAATGGAATGCATCTCAAGTGCAGTAGTGCCAGGCAGAGTGCAGAAGCACGGAGGCAAGTGTAGGACTGGTGGGGGAGCCTGGGACCTGTGAGGCTGTGGAGGTGCACCAGGCGACCAGTCAGCGAAACTGAGCAGAGTTGGGGAGGATAAAGGAGGAGGGAAGCAGGAGAAAGGCGGTTAGAAGGGGAGAGGGAGAGAGAAAGAGAAGACAAAGGTCCTGGGGAATTTGAGAAGGCCCGGCTTAAGACAGAGGCAGGGAGGCTGTTACAGAGGCTTATTCCAACAGTAAATCAATGCTTAGGGCAAATACGTGTGTACTCTGGATTGGTTGTACTAGCTAGCGTTGCTGCTTTGCTAACATTTT
The DNA here is from genome assembly GCF_040938575.1 of Ambystoma mexicanum. Lineage (NCBI taxonomy): Eukaryota > Metazoa > Chordata > Amphibia > Caudata > Ambystomatidae > Ambystoma > Ambystoma mexicanum. Next base: position 580,485,222 of record NC_090929.1, on the reverse strand, counting down.
AAAAATGTCCCATATGCAATTTTTGACAGGTCTCCGTATCACACAATTAGTGTATCCGAACTGGTACAGTTTGGATAGAAATGCATATCTCACATGGAGTTCCCTGCAGTAGATTATTAAAGAACCTTCATATAAAGAAATGGGCATAAACAGAATCTTTACATTTGGATTGCTCCTCCAAAAAGAATTGATAATTTATTTCTTCAGCCGCGCTAGATTAACAGATTTTTGGACTGAACAAATTGTTTCGACAGGCTTTAATGAACCTGATTATTCTAACAAGAAAACGTTCTACTACACAATATTTCTTATCTTTGGGCTGTCTGCCAATTGAGTCATTTATAGCGACAATTCTCAGTTCTGCATGGTTTAATGTTACACATTGGAGCCAAGATTCTTTCTGCAAAACACACACAACTGATTTGAAGGAAGTACAAAGCAGCACACATTATGTCACATCCCTAAACGGATTGTTATCCTCAGCCTCAGCTGGGTATCCATGATATGTTGTGATTTGATCGAAACTGTACATGGAATGGTACAGATGGCACTTGGCATGAATGCGGGGGCGGCAGGAGACATCTGCACCATTCCACATACAGTTCAGAATTTTCTTTCTCGTTTTGCCGCAACATCACAGTGAAATAAATAAGACTTTCTGCACACTGACCTCCACAATCTCCCAGTTTATTTTTAAAGAGTGGATGCAGGGCGAATGGCTTGACTCTTCAGAGAACTTCATTCAGATAAAGTACACATTCTGCACTAGATTTGTGTACGTGTGTATGTATTTGGTATTTCACAATTGTTTTTATTCAACTGCAAAAAGAAACAAAACTACAACATTTAGCTTATATTTATATAACGTATAATGTGGTGTGCCCTGGTTATAGGTGTCTAATGCCACCTTTTAAATCTTCCACGCTTTGGTTTCAGCTTGCGCACAGATTTAAGATGGTATTAGGCCACTGTAGAATATTGCCTTCAGTGAAATTAAAGTAGGGGCCTCCAAAGCCAAATCAAATCTGTAGTTTCAGGCTGTTCACACAAAATACATGTTAGTGAAGTGAATCGAAGTGGCAGCTATTTACATAGTCAGCGGTTATCCTTACACCATGGCGTGGCTGGTGGACCCCGCTTTCAAGGGCTCTACGAAATGGCTAAAGGCTAATGCTGCCCAAATGTACATATGTGCTATTTGATGCGATATTTATCACGCTCCCTTGACCATTGCTGGTATGTGAACAAAGTACACACATTAGTGAGAAATTGTGTACCCCAGTGGAAAGTGCAGAAAAGCCTGGGCGTTGTATGCTAGGACACTAACTTGCTAGAAGATCGAATTCATCTCCCAGCTAAAACCAGGGATGCAAAACGAATGTTTACATGGTATTGCAAAGGATCTATAAACAGACGAGGAGAAAGTCAAACATGTTGCAAGGGTGCCGGTGATATGATATATATGATATGGCATTTTTAAAACGCGCCTATACACAAGTGTTTCAAGGCACGACGAGGCAACGTAGGGGGAAGACAGACAAAACGATCCTACTAGGCCAGGTGTCATTCAGATCGCGCAAGTGCGTGGGAAAGGGAAGGGGGAGAGTGCGGGGAGGGAAGGGGGAAGGGGGGAGGGACAGTGCAGTACATGGGAAAAATAAAAAATAACAATAGTAGAAGTGCAGCCAGAAAGTGGTAACGGTAAGTGCAGACAACATGTATCAGGAGCTGGAAGTCGGACTGAGGGGCTACAGAAACAGTCACCAAGTTGCCAGGAAAGCAATGCAGGTGTGCGACTGGCTGGGGAGGGGACCTGGGCTCAAGATCGATCAGAGGGTGGCCAGGTAACCAGTGCAGGTTAGGTTTCAACCAGGGAGTCAGCAGGGGAGAGAAGGAGAAAACGCTGAAGCAAAGAGAAAGGTTTTGAGGTGCTTACAGAACCGGAGGTGGTTCACCTCAAGTTTCAGGGAGGCAGGGAGGCCGTTCCAGAGGGAGGCCCCAGCCGAAGAGAGAGATCTACCACCAACTCTTTGCTTGGAGAAGCGACCGACCCTGAGGAAGTTGGAAGCGGATGAGGGAATATCTTGAAAAGGTAGATACTTAGGAAGAGAGAGTTGAAGGTATTGTGGCCCCAGGCGCCACAAAGCCTTGTGGACAATGCAGAGGGTGAGCTCTGTCTGCTGATGGGGCCAATCCAGCCCTGCAGACAGCACTGCACAATTAATTTCAAATCAGCGGATTCGATTTGCTGCATCACACTAAACTTCCCATCCACCAGCAGGACGACGACAAGGGGGACAAAAATAATGGTGACCTATTAAAACAATGGAATGTTAAGGTGAATGCGCCCTTAATGGAACAGGGTGAGCATCTGTATTCAAAATACTTGATTGCTATTTGTATTTGGATTTAAACCAAACCGAAAGTAAGATGCTCTTCCTGTTTTTGCATTTGTATAAATGTTATGGTCGTTTTCTTTTACTGCAATACTCGCAACTGGCTGTGACATGATTGCAAGGTAAGAAGTAGTGATGGTTAATTTGTAATCTAGAGCATGTGCAGAATAAATGTAAACCTTGTGCACACAGTGTTTTTTATAACATGTATTTATGCATGTAATTACATTTACTGTTCACATTGTTTCGAGCACAATATATAAACCACCAATTCTTCTGACCTGGGTGTTCAATACATCTTCAAATGTCCAAAAGGCATTCGTAGAGGACGAGCTCACTGAACACATGGACATGTCCTTTTAAGAACTGTTTTGCGTTTGTACTGGTGGAAGAGCTATTAAAAGGTAAATATAACAAGTATGTTCCATGACAGCACCTATTCCCCCCCCCCCCCCCGGCCACCATAGTGCTTTTCCTTTGATAGACTTGGAAGGTTAAACATCACCTTCAAATATGAGCCTCGTGCCTGTTCGGACGCTACTAGGATTACTAGGCTGAAAGGTGAGGCTTTGGTTTCATATGGCGGGATGTCTGCTTATTGGTGGTCGGAAGAGAATTAACTCCCATCATCCCCAGGTGGGATCTACAGCCACAGGTGAAAGATTATATACAAACATCTGCCAAATCAAAACAAAAACACATGCGCACACACACCCCAACTTCCAAAATTGCAACTTTGCAAAAGCACTGTGAAGATTTTTTTTGAGAAGAAGTGTTATCGTTCCCTTGTGGCCGACAAACCAACAAAAATTACTGAAAGTTTCTGGGAGCAATTCATAAAAACGAAATAGTCTCATTTACCTAAAACTGTCAATACAATTAAGGAGGGAAGGTTGAGCAAGAGGTGTAGCTTGAAGCGATGTACTGGGGAAGAGGAATGTTAGAAATACTTTGTGTGCTACTTTTGCTTTCCCACTACTGGGGCACTAACGTCACTAACGAGTGTGCACTAAAGACAGGACCCAATTGGGCTAGTCTCAACTACACATGGAAAGCCATATGTGCACAATACTTAAATCGAGAATGCTTTAGGCACCGGATTCAATCCGGCCAGTCACTCCAACTCCTCCTTCTCCATCAGACATGGGGCATCAACACAGCCTCTTCCCCCCGTACACAGCAACCAGAACTTGACCAGAAGGAGCACAGACAAAGCAGCAACCTCCTTTGTATCCACCATACACCCTTCAAACCAAGACATAAAATGTGAGTCCATCTCTTCCTCTGCTGAATAGATCTCTTGCATGCTTACCAAGGTAATCCCTACCAGGTCACTTTACCTTGTCAATAACAGAGACTGGATTCCTCAGGACATGCTGAACTACCATCGCCCAACAATCACCCTAAAAAAGGAAGCAAGGTCTGGAAAAGTTCTGAGGCTACGCTAATGTCGGAACTGATGGAACTCTGGGTTAGCTAGCCTTTTGGTTGCGGCCTCTGAGCTTCTATCCAGGGCTACAACCAAAAGACCCAGGACTATAGCCCTCCTAGAACTCCCTAGTGACGCCTCTAGAAGCAAGAACGCTGCTGTCCCAAATAAAACTAAAGAGTACACCACCTTCCCTGTGCCACCGATGGACACTACCGGGCTGGTCTAGCCTATACACTCTGAACAGGACTCCTCAAGAGACCTCCCAAATACTTTTCCTTCCCCCAACTAAACTCACCTTTCATTTTATTGCTACCTGTACAGTATGTCAAGGACCCCAAAGCACATCACAATCATACTTCTGCAAAGCCCACCATCACTGCATCATTAACCACAGGCCAATTCGAGCTTACTACACGGTCTACAACATCTATCACCTTTGGGATCAGTGGCTCCCCCCCCCGTACCCTTGCACTCGAGACCTGTTCTGGCAGCAAGCAGGTCTTGGGTGCTCCCCTCCAGATAGAACATGTCCCCAAGTGTCACTGCCAAAAACGCAATCATAGGCATACAGTTATCAGGAACTTCTGGCCTGCAGCTAGCAACGCCTCAGGACTCACTCCTACCAATGCCTACCACAAACTCCCTACTGCAAATGTATTACAAAAACATATACACCAATAATCCACCAACTTAAATTGGCACAAATGTGCTATAAAAGACCACTTTAACATTACATTACCCTATGCTGTCCTCAATCCTACTTCACATTGTAGCTAAGTAATTAATTCCCAATACCATTTTCAATGTAAAAAAAAATGCCTCCAAATGTACACAGAAAAGGAAGTGGCCTAAAATACACACAAACCCAATTACAGACTATGCATCCAGTCACATGACTCTGAAGTGACAAACAAAAATAAAATGCCAGCTGTGATGATCCGGAAAAGAGATTTGCATTTAGCAGCGCTCGCCAGCGAGGCAACATCCCCAGCACACATTCCACACAGCATGCCCCATACCTAAATTTCATTCCCGGCTCCTTCATGCTGGCATCACTCGAGGAGGGGACATTTTGCACAGACAAGTGCCCCAGGCTCCGGGCCACGATTGCCACAGTCTTAAATTTGGTGCGGGCGGCCAGGCTTGGACTGCTAGCATTTTGCCTGTTTAACCGGTCTTCGGCACTCCTGGTCTTCAAACTGTGCTCCGAGCAAGCAAAAGAAACCTGCATTTTGAAGATATGCCTGCCTTTTCAGGTTTTCGGTTAAAAAACAAAAACGAAACCCGTGTCCTTAAAGAGCAAATTATTTTCTCTGTGGCCCAAAGCTTTCCTGTTCTGGAAGTTGCTGATCAATCGATTTCCATGTAAAGTTTTTGGCGAGAAAGAAATAGCACCTTGCTGGGCTGGCAGGTTACTGTTCTCTGTTATGCTGTCTTCAAGAGAAAAAGAAACACAATATACCATGTCTAGCATTCCAGCATAACTCGCTTAAAGGCAGTTTAGCGTGACAGACAGCAGCAGGCAGTGCTCTGCCACGCCATCCCGTACGTCGGGTCCGACGTGCTGGGTCCCCCTTTCTTTCGCTCCCACGGGAGTCCCCAAGGGCTCCCCGTCGGCATGCGGTCGGGAGAGGTCGCCTGGTCCCCCTCTGCTCTGCTTCTATGGCTCCTCTGTCATCGCGTCGGGGAGTGCTTGGCAGATGCGAAGCAGCTCAGTCTAACATTGCCCCGGGGCGCACAGTCCCGCAAGGGCTGCTTACTAGTCGTTTGCATACACGATGTGAGGATATCAAATGCCACTTTCGCTCAGGTGTAACGCCTGTCAACGCCGGCTCCCAGATCGCGACACGTTTAGACACTGCCGGGGAATCCAATCAGAACGACAGGAGGATTAAAAAATGCAGCATCTCCAAGGATCCCATGGTGAGTGAGGTGGCGGACGGGGAGGGGGGGTGCAGGCTTTAAAGCCACCCCCCAGCGTCTCCGGGCAGCTCAGCTTTCACCCGACCCCGTGCACGCAGGGCAGGGCAGGGCGGGGGGGCTCTCAAGACCGAGGCACAGCACACCTCCACTGGCGGCACGTGACCCGGAGGCTTGCCTAAGTCAATTAGGCGCGCAGTCAGCTGTGCGCCCGCGGAGCAGCCAGCAATTCATTATTTACCAACGGAGAGGCACGGCTGCGTCCCCCACGAGGCGGCACAGCGCGGCCGCCCATTGTTTTTGGCCCCTTGTACCAGGAGAGGGACAGTTGCCGCGTGTATAAGGGGATGCCATTTTTGAGAGTTTTACAACACAGAAAACACCAGTGAAATTTCACTTTGCTTGGAAAGGAAACCAACAGCTGAAGTAAAGGAAACGGAAGCAATGTAACGTAAATATAGTGATGGCTTCCAATGATAAAAAAAAGAACACAGACCACCCTTACATGTACAACTTGTCAGAGGCTGACCGGCCCCCGCAGGCGGCGCTAGAGGGACAGCCTACATAGCGGGCTGTCCCCTCTGGCCACCCCCTTCCGGTTGCTGGGCATGCCTCTCCTCTTCCTCCCACCTCAGCGAGGCGGAAGAGGTGTCCCCGGGGACCTGGCTTCCGGTCAGATCTCCCCAGGCACACTTATAAGGACGGGAGCGGCAGGCCATCAGTCTTTTGCCCTGCAGCTCCCGCCTAGTGGTAATACCAGCAAGGTTATGATGATGCAGCGTGGTTGATCGGCCACTGATTTGTGACACGTGCGGAAAAAAGGGCTAGGCAATGGATGATCGGCCACAAACTGGGATTCAAGGGTACCGAGTGTGTGTGGCCGGCACTCCTGGAATGAGGTGGCATTCCTTGCTGCCTGCTATTCACTGGTGACTCCAGGGGAGGCGGGCACCAAGGCGGTTATTAAGTCATTTGGAGGGCAACAATCCGGCCAAGTTAGGTCGCGGACGTTTGCCCACACAAATACAGGTGACGTTGCGCATAGTGGCGCACGAGTTACCTGGTGTGAATCCCCACCCACCCACGCCTGATAAGTAAAGTCTTGGGGCAAACAAGTCAAAGGTCGGTAAGATTTTGAGTGTAACCAAAAGCGTTGTCAGTTTATGCCAGTGGCATATATGGGACAGTGTCCTACTGGTAGTAACCAGTGTTCTCCTGGTGGTAGCCGCCTGGGTGAGCTAAGGAGGGCTGGTTGCAGTAAACCAATGGTGAGTATGGTAACAATGTAGATGTTTAGGAAAGTTTTAAGGAGAAGTAAGGTCCTATGGTTTGGGGGCATTGATGGCAGCGGGAGCCACCATCAAAGCGTGGCGGAGTATCGGGGCGGTCCTAGCCAATGAGGGACTTCACGCTGCAGCTGCAGCGGCTCGGGATTGGCCGGGCTCGAGCTGATCCCTCGACGGGCACTGACTCCCTTACTTAGGCCTTTAGGCCAACAATCTCCTGGTCAGTGCCCCTGAGTGTCCTGCTGGTAGTACCAGTGTAGCTGGAATAACCAGCAGTTTTTGTCAGTTTGGCCAGTGGCTAAAGAGGTGACATGGTTCACCCGTATCTGACTGTTTTTTGTGATGTGGCTGGGACCGTCCCAAGTTGTCTTGCTCCAAATAAACTGTGACCTTGTGTTTTCCAAAGAACTTTAAAAAAGTTGTCTGTGTATTCATTTCAATGTACTATTATTCTGACCTAAGGAGGTGGGGGTGTCCAATGGGGATCTCCCCGCTAAGAGGCTGACCGGCCCCCGCAGGGGGCGCTAGAGGGACAGCCTACATAGCGGGCTGTCCCCTCTGGCCACCCCCTTCCGGTTGCTGGGCATGCCTCTCCTCTTCCTCCCACCTCAGCAAGGCGGAAGAGGTGTCCCCGGGGACCTGGCTTCCGGTCGGATCTCCCCGGGGACACTTATAAGGGCGGGAGCGGCAGGCCATCAGTCTTTTGCCCTGCAGCTCCCGCCTAGTGTTAATCCCCACCCACCCACGCCTGATAGTAAAGTCTTGGGGCAAACAAGTTGAAGGTCGGTAAGATTTGGAGTGTAACCAAAAGCGCTGTCAGCCTGTGCCAGTGGCATATATGGGACAGTGTCCTACTGGTAGTAATCAGTGTTCTCCTGGTAGTAACCAGAAGCGTTGTCAGCTTGTGCCAGTGGCATATATGGGACAGTGTCCTACTGGTAGTAACTGGGAGTTAATACGTGCAGACTGGTAGTAGAGTAGGATCAGGGTGAGGCTTTCGCATCATCAATAGGAGTGATAAGGTGAACAGAGTTAATTAGTGATAAGATAAGTTTAGTGTGTTGTATGAGTTGTTCCTAATTCTCTTCTCTTGTTACAGGCGGAGTATCGGGGCGGTCCTAGCCAATGAGGGACTTCACGCTGCAGCAGCTCGGGAATGGCCGGGCTCGAGCCGATCCCTCGACGGGCACTGACTCCCTTACTTAGGCCTTTAGGCCAACAATCTCCTGGTCAGTGCCCCTGAGTGTCCTGCTGGTAGTACCAGTGTAGCTGGAATAACGAGCAGTTTTTGTCAGTTTGGCCAGTGGCTAAAGAGGTGACATGGTTCACCCGTATCTGGCTGTTTGGCCAGTGGCTAAAGAGGTGACATGGTTCACCCGTATCTGACTGTTTTTTGTGATGTGGCTGGGTCCGTCCCAAGTTGTCTTGCTCCAAATAAACTGTGACCTTGTGTTTTCCAAAGAACTTTAAAAAAGTTGTCTGTGTATTCATTTCAATGTACTATTATTCTGACCTAAGGAGGTGGGGGTGTCCAATGGGGATCTCCCCGCTATGTCACCTGCTGCGTTGCCAACTACCGTTCGTTGGTTATACAGAGCCTCACTCAACCCAAGCGCTTCATGGGGAAACATTCATGTTATTCAGGAGGGGGACCGCGTTCACAGTTACTCTACACCCACCTATTCATCCATCTACCCACCCACCTAGCTTAGTGAGACGGCATTAGCGCCTCCATGCTAAGCTTCAATCCTGCACGCCACGCTGACATTGTTTTGGGATTTTCCAATAACTTTGCCAGCTCAGACACGCCGTAGTTTGGTATCGGCAAGTATGTTGGTGACCAGCCAGGAGGAGCAAAGTTATGGAATAGGGAGGGTGGCAAAGGGACATCGAATGCGGACATTTATAATCTGACACCCATATGGGATTTCATCAAGTACAGCACGAAAAAATGCTGGACGGTACCCGCACCGTATTTATTCCGGAAATTAGTAGTCGCATGCACATTTCGATTCCCTTTTCCCCACTTTTATGTAAATCCATCAAGTTGCTTTAAAACAACGCGCAAAAGGAAAATGCAAGAGACCGTTGGAGCTGTACTGTCCATGGCATTCACATATCCAACGTTTGAATGTATAGCAAAATATTTAATACGTGTGAGTAGACTGCAAATACCCCAACACCATGTTGGGTCTGTGGGCACTACCGAGAAGAAAATATATGCTAGGGGCAGGGGTGAATCCAGCATTGCAAGAGTCGGGGGGAGGGGGAAAGGGGGGTTGGGCTGGGTAAGGAGGGGGGCGAGCCACGAAAAAAAGTCGTGCTACCCTCCCCTCAAATGCCGTCCGCACAATTCCATACGGTCTCATTTGCGCACCAAAACCCCCACATCCCTGCCCCAATCTACTTTTTTGGTAACAATTAGAGCTCTGTGCAGGCACTCTGGGGCAAAATACATGCAAAACTCCTAATTTGCATATGGATTGCACCAACAGAAAAGACTTCACAGAAACGATCGTATCAAGGAGCATCATCAGTCTTTGTTACTTGAAGCGCATTGTGTAAAGGTGCTATTTAAATAAACTATCATATCATACCATGGAAGTGACTAGAATAAGTTGTCATAATTAAGCCAAGTGGCAAATAACTGTGGTGGAAATAACTACATTGCACTATTATTAAATATGGAGCAACTGTATAGTCATTAGGCTTTTTTAAAAAAAAATAACAGCATGATATATTAACTTAAGCTATGAAGTGAATCACTTACAGAGCTGCAGATGAGACGCAGTACGATTAAATAATTTGCCCAGGATCACACACTTTGGTTAAATATTGAAACCAGGATGTGGACAATTTAAGCAACGGAGCACATCTTCCCAGGTTTAGTTGATATTTATTAAGGTTTTGCTTTCCATTTCATGTTCTTAAATAATACTTTATTTCTAGCAATGCCTTGGAAGCAAACCAGATTAATTAATAAACTAGCCTTTCATAGTAAACTGGCTATACTCTATATAGATTGTCATGGAAATATGTTGAGCAATACAAATATGGCTTTAGTTTTATCCTCCCCATCATGCATGCAAAGTCACAATAGCATCATGCAGATTAAAGTGAGCCTAACAAATCCTCCTTGGGGTTTAAAGCCATAGTCCTTATTTCATAAAGCATGCAGCATTATGCACCCTTCTCACTTCTGATCACTCCCTCTCATTCCCATTTCGAAAGGGACAAAAGACCCTGTTAACAGTCCCCCCCCTCCCTTCTATCTGTGCCTCATGGCTGAAATTGAAATGCTCTTTTGTCACAGAGCAACCAGAGAGCCCTTCTGATGTCCAAAGCTCCTCGGTACATTGCCCTGAGCAGGAATTGTAGCCTTGGAAACGGGTGTGGGGGCATGTCAGGGGCCTGAATTATGCCCCAATCTTACTTTAAAGGTAAAATACCCAGTACATTTAGCAGGGGCATTTGAGGAGCCAAGTTAGTTTAGCATTACAATCCATTTTGGCATACCTAGGCATCAAAAACCATTGGGGCATGATAGGGCCCCTGCAGTATATTCTTTGACCCATACAATACCATATATTTTCAAACTTCAGCTTTTCATATTTCTGAACCATAGTCCAGTCAATTGTTTGCCCTCAACCTGACAATGCACTACTGGCAGGAATCCATTGCAAGCCTCTCAAGGCTACTCCTCTCTCTGAAGACAGACTGATCTCAGAGCAGGACAATCGATTACATCACTCCATTAGCGTAGTGGATACGCTCAAACGATGCCGCATTATCTTTAAAACATGCTGCATTATCTTTAAAACACTACGTCAATCAGCCCAGCTTTCAGACTTCCACATTGTTTCTTTCCATGTATCCAGTGTGATGAATCTGGTGGAGTCATCAATGATTTCCCAACGGTGACCTCCTCCCATGTGGCCAGGGAACAGCAGCCGCTACCTGACCCTGGAGGAGGCTATATGAGGGAGGGTCACATGGGAGGAGACAACCACCGGGGAGATGTCATGGCCTCATCGGGTGAGACATAGTATCACCCATTTCCCCTTGAGAACAACTCTCACATAGCCAAAACCCTCATGTCTATTACATACATCTACTCCTTCTCTTATGAAGAATAGGGAAAACCTTTTCACCAAGACTATAGACCAACCTTCCAACTTTGGTCTGCCTTGTAAACCTTATGAAACCACCTTTTTTCAATTCCACCTACTAAGCATCCAGAACTAGCTTCCCTTTGAAAACATTTGAAGATGTTTATCCAAGATCTTTGAGCCCATAGTCAACATTGGACTGCCTTTCCTAGAATTCTCAAAATACTGGGACGAGGAAGAGGGAATCAAGCAATGCAGAATGTGTGATATTTAAGAAGCAGACAGTCTAGGTCTGCTTCTGCGGCTACTGGAGGGAGAGAGCTGCATCTCTCCATGAGGAACGAGAGATAGTAAAGGCTGGAACCGGCATGTTGGAGCCAGGCGGCTTGCCGACGAAGAAGAAAGAAGCTGCTGCACCAGGACACGCCTCAGGAACGCCAGGAGCCGGTGGGAGACTCCTAGGCGTTCAGAGGTGACAACAGGCAGAGCTTCACTTACCCGAGTCAAGAAGAAAGCAGATGTGCCTAGTGGAAGCCACAAGAGACTGGAGAATGACACAGAGGCGATTGTGAGAAGGACACAGGTGGAAACCATTCACCGGCTGTTCGCAAAAGAATCCAGGAATGCCAAGAAGAGCCAGTGAGTCCCCAGAGGCAGTGGGGACACCAGGGCATATAGGCGACTACACCGAAGGCAAGGGGGAATTAGACTAAAAGCAACCCTTTTCAAATATGTGAACGTATACAATGCAAGTACATGGGAAACCCAGCTAGGATAATATATCAAGAGGATACACTATCCAACAAGATATATATATATATATATATATATATATATATATATATATGCAACTTAGGGAGCAGGCACAGGACCTGTATGAACAGAAATCCTGGCAGGAGAGTATACCAGGCAATTACAAATGTGTGACAACAAGATGCTCTGGCAGGAGAGTACATCAGGTGATTAAAGGATTGTGTTGATTGGATTCAAAGAAGTCCTGAGAAGAAGTATCAGGACTGAGGAAATGGATTGTGTGAACAAAGAGGGAAGGAGCAACACCACTTGGCAGAAATGTATACTAGGTGTATTGAAAGAGACAACATTATCAGGCCAGTCAGTTGTGTGTGCAAGTGTTGGCCAAGACAGGCCCAAAGAACGGTTGATTGAAAAACCTCAGAGAGGAAAGAAGAATCCAGGGGAAAGGAACTACCCCCTGGAACAAAGTCAGAGGGTCAGAATAAGACTTTGGACACAGGACAATTTTGTATAACATTCTGACAAAGACAGATCCTTAGTTTTGGTTTAGGTAGGGAAATTCCTCTTAGTGCAGGGTCAGAGGCATTTTTCCAACCCCTTTTACATTCCATAAGAATTCTTTAACCAAAATCATGGCCAACTTGTGTCTGAGTTTAATTCCTGACTCCTCACACCAGTTACCACCCACAGCAAACATTTCTTATTACTGGACATCACTCAACTTAAATATTCCAAACTCTGGCCAAAGCTTTTTTTCATCTTACCAGTTTATCCTTTATTAAAAATACTCCTGCTTAAGCGTCTTTCCCTTCCAGGTAGTCATGTAGTTTAAAACCTTTTTGTTTTGCGCTAGTTAAGTAGATAGATGGATATTTACACAAAGGTTTTTCAAAACTCATTGTGGTTTTATTAGTTTTATAGACAGATAATCTTAAGTGGTCAGCCGACACATGTTTCAACCTCAACGGTCCTTTTCAAGGCTAAAGAAAGCAATTTATTTGGCCCTGTCTGTTAGATCCTGGGCTAGAGATTTCCTGCTATCCTGGTCAGGCTTTTTGGGCCGTGGCTGCCGCGGTGCGCACTGTCCCTCTGTCTGAGAGCTTAAGTATAGCCTGTTGCAGACAGAGGTACAGTGCACACCACGGCAGCCTTGAAAAGGACTGTTGAGGTCGAAACACATGTCGGCTGACCACTTAAGACTGTCTATAAACACTAATAAAACCAAAAGAGGTTGTGAAAAACGTGTGTAGCTATCCATCTATCTAATTAACTAGCGTGTGGGATGTATTTACCCAGACATCCGAGCCCTACCTCAAAACTGTGCAGTACTGACATGGAAAACATCATGATGGCCAGAGCTTCCCAGAAAATGCACAGGGAAATGCATGAAGAATAGGCTCCCACTCATTTTTGCCGATGTTATGGGCACAGAAGGGCACTGCCTAAAACCACCATTGGACTACCCGCACAGTAGTCTGAAACCATTGGGAATGGCAATGCTGATTGCCAAAAGCCACCTAGAATTGTGGGGAATTCATTTTTCTTGAATGTCAAATATGGCAAAATCATGGGCACAGAATTACTTTACTTCAGAAACACACCAATGCCATGTCCTGAACATGGACAATATACTCCATGTAATATCACTTGCTGAAATGAATCAATCTAAAAAAAAAAATCCCAAGGAGGGATGCAGTAACCGCAAAATCCTGAGGGTGGCGCTGGCGGTCTAAACTCTGACAGGAGAGCTGTCTTGCAAAACTGTCTAGTGCAAAGAAAGGGGTCTCATTTCATCAAAAGTTCAAAGGGGTTGCCTGTCCTGAGAACTCTTGACACTTCAGAACTCAACACAAGAAGCCAGGAAATCACAGGGTTCTGTTAATTAAATGCAAAGTGGCTCCCTGGCCTCCTGATGTCAGCTTCCCAGAGACCACACAATGGCCCCTCTCCTCTGAAAGGAATATGTTGATTTTTACTGTTTTACTGTCAACAAAGGCCTGCCTGCCAGAAGACATGTGACTGACCCACCCAAGTCTTGGAGGCGGACTCCAACACTCTGAGGACTGAATTGAAAGTAAAATATATATTTTGCAAAAACACTGATAACTCTTTGTAATCAAATGACAGAAATGTATAACTTTGAGAGACTTAATTTAAAAAATGTACCTTTAATTCAAGCCCAAACTCCAAATTGTGGGATATTCTGGGACAAAACCCTGCTGTTTATTAATATTACAGACTCCCTGTTTCAGCTAGACAAACGAAAATGCATTGGTATGTGGGTAGATATGTGAGGAACAGTTGTATAAAATTTAATGAAGATCCAATGTTGTTTAGCACATTAAGAAGTGCTTAAAGTTGCCATTTTTGAATGCAAGCTCTTAGAAACAGCAGATTTGGGACAGAGTATACCTCATGTGATATGTGACATGGGTATGTAATTTCAAACAACTGTGTAACTGTGAAATATGTATTTTGATCATATGTAGATTTGGGTGCACAGATGACAGGGGAGTTTTTTCAAGAGATCATAAATGGCTGACATCACTCTGACACAACATAGCTCCCCCAATCAGGGGAGAAATGAAAGCTGGACCAATGACAAGTGAGAGGGGCAAGTTTAGTTATGTCCAACACACACACCCACTTGCAGAACATATAAATGGACCACTGAAACTTAGGTAGGGACATTCATTTCCATCTGCAGCGGGACGCTCTGCCGGAAAAATCCATACTTACCTCCATCAACCTTCAAGGAGCCAACACTTAGACTCCAAGATAAACAGAGACTACAGAATCTTAACCAAAAAGGCCACTGCCAGCAAGAGTATTTGTCAACAGGCCTGAAAATCTTTTTGCAACTGAACTCTTCAGACAGCCGGCTGACGCCGTCTGAATTTTGCCAAGAACTTTTGCAAGAACCCGGTGACAGAAATATCCAAAGAGAAGGCAGGACCCGACCCAGAGAACCAGTGCCTAGCAGAGACCAGGCCATTGTATCCAGAGTGCTGACCCCGATGCTGTGAGCAGTTCCAGAGGCCAGGCGCTGTGAGCGGAACTCGGGAAGACCTGACCAGACTGAAGTCCGTGACCAAGTCGCTTTCCGGTTCAAAATCTCTTGTGAGTACTCAGCAAAACTCAGAACACATCTCTCAGTTAAAATCATATAATTCAATCCATTTTTAATCTAAGTAGAACTGCAGCTTAGCAATTGTGTTATTCTGCCATCATTTTTAAAGCTGAAAAAGTGTTGCGTTTAAAATTTGCAAAACCAAAAACGACCTTCACTAAATCGCTCATATCTCCGCGACCGTTTGTCTTAGAGACTTGCAGTAACTTTCATCTGAAAGCTTAGAATCTTAGCTTTTAATCGCACCAAGAGACACATTCCTACCCCTTATAGTTTTACCGTAATCGCGGAACACGCACTCGCAAATTTACCGCGATTTGCAAATTTCTTCACGTGTAAAAATCTGCTGCTGCTTGCCTTCCATTTGCCAGAAATTCGTTTAACCTGCTAGTTACTCCTAGATACTTGCTAAAGTGAGCCTGGACTAATAATAACTTGATTTCACTCACCCTGAACCTCCTAGAGGGAATTAAAAGCATTTTAGCATATTTTTTTCTACATTGCCAGCACATTTAAAAGCATTTGGGCCTGTGTTTTCAACGTCTGTATTCTAAGTTGCTGGGTGAACTGAATCACATTTAATTGCATTTCTGAGAACTGTGTGCCTTCCTTCCATTTCCTTGCATTGCATAAAAGGGGGGGGGGGTGAATTGTACAAGAAAGTGATTACATTGTTTTTGCTGAAATCCTATCAAGTTATTTTCTGTACTGCATTTCATTCCACATTGCATCCATTGGAAACCATAAAAGTATTGTTGCTATCTTATCCATTTCATGTCAACTCCTTAGTGATTATCAAGAAGTGTGCTAGTGCCAGATTCTCCGTTGTTAATCTTTATCATACCAGATTAAGTGTGATATCCAATTATTAATTTATTATAAAGCGTGATATAATATATATTGTTTAAGTTATCAAATAAACCTTTAAACTTGCAAAACAGAACTACTTCTTGGCTCAGTGGGGTCAGGAGGATTCCAAGAGAGGGGTGTTATATAGGGGTAGTCATCCAGAACGCATGAACTGGACATAAAGTTATATCAATAAGGGTTTTCATTCAGTATTATAGACTAGGCGTTGACTTAGCTGTAGTGTTGAATTGAATCCTCTTACAAGCGCAAGCTATCCAGGACCAAAACATTTTCTATTTCACAAAAGGAGGTGTGGGCAGCACCTCCCCCTACCCGTGACCACGCAGCTAAACAACTAGACAACAATAGAGTGAAGCGCAAGAGGAGTTTCCGACCTAGGGCCAACCTTTCTTTATCCAGTTTTGTAGTTCTGTTCAACTGCAATAAGGACGTAAGGCCAACAACCAACTGCTTATGGCCAACATTATTGCTTTCCGTCATGGCTAAGTATCACTACAATAACAATACTGTCTACATAAACCTTCTCTGTAATGTGATAAAAGTCGCATTGATGAGTCATCCTTCATGATTTGGAGGAGGTCTGGGGATTACCAGAGTGTACAGTGTAAAGCTACCCTGAGGCGGTATATAAAGGGGATTTACCAGAGACCCTTCAGGAGTCCCAAGTTATCACGTCTCCTTTCCAGCAAGAGTTTGGGTTGCGAAGCATCTGCAGTCCAGGCCTGGGTCAAGAAAGGATAACAAATATGCCCCACTCACACAATCTGGGGATTACGAGAGTGTACAGCTACCCTGAGGCGGTATATAAAGGGGATTTACCATGGACACTTCAGGAGTCCCAAGTTATCATGTCTCCTTTCTAGCAAGAGTTTGGGTTGCGCAGCATCTGCAGTCCGGGCCTGGGTCAAGAAAGGATAACAAGTATGCCCCACTAACACACTGGAGTACCCAGTTGCATGGTGCCACGCACCGCACTGACTTCTCAGACCCTCCAAGGATTCAGCCACACGAATAACAGAAACAGATAGGTCTCCAAGGGGCCCACCATCAGATAGTGGGAGGATTTGGGATTGTGTGGCTGCTAATGGTAAAGACCACACATGTAAGAGAACAGTTTTCTTTCATGTTTTCTAGAGACAGGACAAAGCCACACATAAGCAGAAAAACTAGTCAGCCTCCTTCCTGCAAACCCCAATGGTCTTGGTCCCCACAGTACATTACCAAATTGACAATAACTGACAGGTGACTAACCACCACAAATGGGCACACTTAGTAGATTACAAAGAACAGTGGGCACAGATTGATGGGGGATAACTAATCCTAGAGTCAGGAGAGAACAGGGTACCTTTCAGTCACAAGATTCAACAAAGAAGGTAATCTCCGGGCCTGTAACTGAACACATGACCAGGCAGAGGACTGGACCGAAGAGTTGGAAGCAGAGAGAAGGAATGAGTACTCGCAGGAAGAGAGGCAGACCCAAAAAAGACCAAAGTCAGAAACCTGGGGGGAATCCCAAAAGCCTGCTGAGAGCTACAACTCAGACCCTGGCAGAGACACGCCCCTGAGAAGGAGAGAAAGATGGTTTGCTGATGGCTATACTTCAGACACAGATACCACAGAGAGAGAAACCGAGCCGCTTGAAGGCCTCAACTCTGAAACAGGGAGAGACCGGCATGAAAGCAAACTTTTTTTTTCTCTCCTGACACTAGGAGAGGTCTCGCAGAGAGCGCAATACACTGTGTGAGCGAGAGAGAGCAGAAGATCGTGTGCTTTGCTACGTTATTGGGATTAAACCTCGCTCCCTGTCATTTGTATAGTCTCCTGGCGCTTTGGCAGATTACAGAGAGAGGGTTGAGCAAGGTTAGTGGGGAAGTGTGGGAAACGCAAGATAGGTTTATTGCTGTATTGATGTGTGCGAGCCAGAAGCACTCGGAGCTCTCCATGCAGGACTGTTTTTGGGTGCTCAAGAGCACTTGAGGTACCTTTGCACATATAATCTCAGGGGCAGGACGGCAAGCCACCAACACTGCAATTCCAAGTTCACTGTATCTCCGACCTCTTGTAAAGAGATTTGCGATTTTTCCGTCGCGGAAAAGTCAGCGATGGAAAAGTTTGCATAAGAAATGTAAATGTGCGAACCACAAAAGGTTTGCACATTTCCCATGCGAACACGCATTTACAAACCCACACCCCCACCAACACCACACCCCCAACATGCCCCTACCCTACTTACCTTTCCTTCACGCCGTCTCCCTGCAGCACCAGTTCCCTTTCACTTCCGTGATCGGGAACCGGCACCGCAGGGTCCTTTTCTTTTTTCGGGAGCTGCAGGGGTGTCCCCCACTACCCCTGCTCACAATACCACGGAGTTTGGTGAGTGGGGTGTTGCGGGGGACACCCCCCACAGTCTTTTTTTTATACTTGCCTACAATGCTACCACCAAAGGTTCGAACTTTTGGTGTTTGAACATTTGGTGGTAGCATTTTTTGGACTTTTTGTATGGCCTGACCTTTTTTTTTCTTTTTTTTTTTTTTCGGTCCGATCGTACAATTCCTTGAAAAGTACTAATCTCTGCCAGAGCTCATTGAAAATCTCTGGGCAAGAGCTAATGAACCATGGCAAAAGAACTTAGGACTGATGGTACCTGAAAAAACAAGAAATATTTGTCATTTCAGAGGGAAGGAATGTGAAGCTTGCCCACATCAGATGTTATATTATGGCTGTAACTATGACAGGAGGGTCTTCAACATGACCCATGGAGCAGGGTCGTCTATTGGCCTAGGAAATCCCGGGTCTTAAAAGAATAATGCATTCTCAAGAAGGAATGCAGTATCTCTTCAGGTTTTCACACAAAGACGTGCATGTTTGCACACTTTGACATGACTGCTAGGTTGAGTGTTTAATTGTGCGTGCATAGTTTTGAAGCTCATTTACAAAGCTTTGAAATGACATATGCCGCCCACGAGCTCTCATTTGGATTGCCTGGTCACTTTAAAATAATATTTAAATGGCTTAAAATTGCAACTATTAATAGGAATTTGGCAGAAAAATAAGTGGAGGGAGCATGGGGACTCATGGGGTATGTGGGTATGGAGAACAGGACCTCACATAGGAGTGGAGAAAGAACAGAGACTCCTGGATTATGAGTGCAGAGAGCATGAGAACTCATGCACATTTAGGGGGGGACAGTACAGGGTCTCATGGACCACTCACGAGGGGAGGAAGCAAAGAGACTCATGGACTCTGAGGGATGGAAACAAAGGCAATCGGACTATGACTGGAGAGAGAACCTGGACTCATGGATAATGAGTGAAGGAAGCTTTGGCACAGTGGACAGTTCTTACTGACCAGAACAAGAGATCTTGGCCAAGGAGGGCGACCAGTGGCTGGTGGGTTTCAATAACACCACCTGACAAAACCCCTAAGCCAGGGGGAATAAATATGTGCTGGTAGGATCATGTTTAAAGGTATTATTGCTAATCTAGAATGGCAACCTGCAGACAGAGGACGAGAATACCGCAAGGGGGAAATACTTGCTGGAAGGCAAAACCAATATGCAAGCTGGGTGTTGCATCCCTTGCATCCCTTTTCCTTAAAGCCTAGCATTCCTATCCTGCTTGCCTTCGCCTGCTTCTTGAAACTTTCCTGGGTCCTGCCTTGTGGGTAACAGATCATACTCCGTAGTCTTTGATCAAGTGATAGAAAATAAACAATTATCTTAATACCTCATAATAATAATGAAAAACAGCTTAAACAAACGTAAACTAAACCTAAATGCAAAATGCAATACCATTCAGATATCAAACACTCCTGCACACCACAGGAAAAGGTGCATGTTCAGCCCGTGTTTTATACCGATAAAATATGAATCATTATACCAAAGGGAAACCATCAACCTTTCTGCTAGTGAACACAGGCAAAAGAACTTCAAACACTGCCCTGATAAACCAGACTTAACAGAGAAAAAAAAAGCACCACACCAACAAAACCTGTTATGGTATAGTGAAAACGCCCCTTTTTACGAAAACCATGAGGGCCACTGTATTTGCACGTCCATGCCCTCAGCAAAAACACTATTAAAATAGTATGTCCAAAACATTTCTCAATGTGAAAGTTGTCCTCCTCTGTGCCGTTGTCTTGGATGAATTTGTATTTGCCCAAGTATGCAGACTTTCAGTTAACTCACTGAGCCTGGTTTAGTGATTGTATTCAATATATTATTTTGAAGTTTAAATGCAAATATTGGCAGATATTTTACAATATTTTTAAATTCATTGTCAGGCAAGAAGGCGCAGAACATACAGCGGGACCACGAGACGGCAAGGAGACAGAACTGGCTTTAGTGAGAACAAAGTAAAAACGGAAAGCAAATCGTAAAAACAAAGCTCGGCAGTCAGGGCCTGCTGCAGGGGAGATCAGTTGTGAGGGAAGATAATGTGTTCTTATTTAAGATAATGTGCAGTAGTCTTGCATGGCACCAATCTGCCATTTTTGTTGGCCTTGCTGCACGTCGCTCTGTCAGAAAAGGTGCTTCTTTAGGGGGATAACAGGAAGGGCAGACACAAAGCCTGTGGTACTGATGTATGACTGAAGGTCAGAACTACCCGAGTCTGGAATGCGGATATGCTTTGTATAGTTATGGAGGAAACACTTGGAAGTATGTTATCTGACGGGCAGAGCCCAAGGTCTGATAGACTACAGTGCATTCGGTCTACTTTATACCGGACATGGTGTGGTAGGGATAAAGAAGAGAGCTTGAGTACAGCTTGATGATTGTTGACGTGCCAAGGCCTAGCCTGTAATGTTTGTGTGTGTTGGTAGGAGGTCTTAGAAAGACAGGAGTAAGAATGACAAGACAACACAACACAACCTGGTGTCCTCCCAGGACTCAAACCGCTGCCCTATAGCAGGTTGGTCCCATTTCACTTTCTCTCTTTGTCACTGTCAATCTCTTCCTCTCCCTCAAATATATTGTAGCCCATGTGCAAAAATCACCTGGGAGTTGGCAGAGAAGGGAAGGGGCGGCGGGGGCAGTATGGAGAATCCACTTATTTCATAATCTTTATGCTTAGCGGTTCTTGGAGGCAGTGTTGTGTTGGAATATAAGCTGATGTAAAATTGTGTTGTACAGCGCCCTTCCAACATTTTTGTTGGCCTTCCTACGAAAGGCTCTGAAAGAAAAGAGGAGATATTTAGTGGGATAGCGGGAGAGGCAGATGCCACACCTGTGGTGTTGATGGGTGAAGTTCGGAAGTACCTGGGTCCGGAACGCAGACCTGCTTTCTGTGGGTTTTGCGAAAACACTTGGGAGAAGGTTACCTTATATGAAGCAGAAAGCACAAGATCTGATACACTACATTGCTTTGGGACTACTTAACATGTGATGTGGGAGGGGTGAAATAGAGTTATACAGGAGAGGTTAAGTATAGTTTGATTAGTGTTGATGAGCTAACGCTAGTCCTATGGTGTTTGAGGGATTTGTGTCTCGTGGTGTGAGGTGGTAAGATGTCCAGAGAAAGTTCTGGTTGAAATATGAGCAGCCCAGGTTAGGGGGATAGTGCGCCTTAGAGTGTAACTAAATTGCTAACAGACTTATTGGCATAGGTTTGACACTTCACCTCATGAGGGGCCCTTATCTATGGCTAACTCACATGAAATTAAGGCAGTCAATGAACATCAGACAATGTGCACACCTGAAGGGCAATAACACTCAATTGAAAGCAGAACCCAGAGTGCTCTTGTGAACTATTCACATTTGTTATCATGGTAACCATCAGTTAGCTTGAATAGTGCCCACTTAACTCCTGCTCTGTAATGTAGCAAGTTGAAACACTATAGCTTTCCTTGTGGTGAAACACAGCACAATCAAGCTAACGAAGACCAGCAAATGAAAAAGTTAGCAATAGTACAAAAACACCTATGTTGCCAGTGCTTCTTACATTTTTTTTTGTGGGAACAATGCTCCCGATGGCAAGAAGTACAATTACTGCAGACTGCGCGCAACCACAAAGCGGGACAACAATGTATTTATTGGATCCAAGAATTCATGTCGGTGTGGACCGCACAATTTGGCACAATTTGTTGGGCTATAATAAGTCTGTCATGCTAATTCTAAAAGCAAAATCCGGAAAATACATTTAAGGGAGATGGAAATGGGCACAGAAGAGGTCATGCCACATGCGTCCCAAGCTTAAGACAATGCACACAAGATAACCCATAGAAGGGTAAAAAAAAGGCCATTCTGTGCATTGTATTTCCCAGAGCCTGGTCAAAGCAAGTTCTTAGGAATGCATTGTTCTGTTACTTGCTACAAAAAAATAGGTGTTCAGCATTTCCTAAATATGGAATGGGTCCCTTTACTGTCGCTGCATATGTGCCAAAGTGGATCCAGACGATTTCACAGAGAGAAAGGATGGACTGTGAGATATCCGTACTTCACCTCCTCCCCTTACTTTCTTCTATGCACTTTATCAGAATGGTCCCTGGACCTAGTATGATAGCAACCTCGTCTGTCGCTCCCCCATCCCCTTACTGTCCCCCCCCGTCCCTCCAGTACTGAAACATTGTCAGGCCTAGTACGATAGTCGCTTGTTTTGTTCCTCCCCTCCCTTTCTGCAACCCTCTCCCTCACCTTTTGTTTTTCTTAGGCGCTACCAGAAAAGTGATCAGGCCTAGTACGGTAGTCGCCTGTCTGTTTCCATTTCCTTCCCACTCTCCCCCTCCCTTCCTTATCTATGTCTTAGCTCTTGCACTATCTGAAATGTCGTCAGGCCGAGAACGATAGTTAATTTCACATCCTTACTGTTCATGGCCTGTAAGAATGTCGTCGTATTTTCCCTTGTTCCCTCCATTGCCTTGAAGTGCTTTGAAACACATTGTGTATAGGCGCTGTATAAATAAACTATCATATCAATCGAGAAACGTGCCCATCTATTGCACAATGCAAAAAACATGCATTCATATAAAACGTGTTGAAGACATTTGATAGGAGGCTGGGGGTGTGTTGATGCATAATGCATTCGAAAAAATAAATAAATGCATGACTTTCCCAAGAACGAAATTAAAAGTATAATCCTGTGGCGTTTGCTTCGCCATTAAAGATTGTTAATCCCCACAGTAACAACCAGCAAAATCCCAGTCATCCGCACACAGCCCGTGATTACAGTCTCTAATTTAATCACGTTCTCTTGGCCCAGTCTCAGAGCACAAGATGGGACAATCCTTAGATGAATGCAGAGCTGTACACAAAAGGTGCTGCTATTCACGTTGAATGTGGTTCCCAGCCCCAGTATTCATGTTATGAAAGGTTTAAGTTACTTACCTGTAACTATTGTTCTACAGCATGGGTCTGGCATGGATTCACATGCTCATGAATATTTCCGTTGTCAGGCTGGGAATCCTCGGTAAAAGAAAAAACAGTTTCACTTTCACATTAAAACTGTATTTCTACTCTAAAACAATCACTGTCCTCTAGGTCTTACTGACCCAGCCAACGACAGTCCTCTCCCTATGCTCTACCCCTGGTGGCCATCTTCACGTAAAGTGGCAGTATGAACCAAGAAGAGCCACAGAGGGGAAGAAGGGAGGGTTTGCATGTGAATCCATGCCAGACTCATGCTGGAGAACAATAGTTTCAGGTAATTAACTTAAACCTTCTCCAGCATGGGGCTGGCATGAATTCACATGCTCATGAATAACAATTACACAGTAGTACATATAGACAACCACGGGAGGTGGCAAAGCTCAACAGAAGCAATAAACACTCACCTCTGATGTGAGTCTGTTCCAAACAAACAGGTTGCTGCGCACCACTTGGCCGACTCAGGACTCCTCCCTGAAATCTCTGTTGACAAAGTAGAACCTCGTGAAGGTGTGCGAGAACCTCCACATAGCAGCCCTGCAGATGTCGAGCAGGGGCCCACCAGAGAGAAACACTGTTGCTGCTGCGATGGCTCTGGTGGAGCGGGCACTTGGCTGGCCTGGCAACGTCCTGCTAGCCAGTCAATGACAGTGCATGATGCAGCCAGAGAGCCACCTGGTGATGGAAGCCTTCGATAAGGCTTTTCCGGTATTTAAAGGTCCAAAGTTATAAACAACTGAGAAGCCTTCTGAAAATTCTTCGTACGTGCCACATAGAACTTCAAGACACGAGCAACGTTCAACGAATGCAAGGCCCTCTCCGCTGGCGATGACGGATTCTGGAAGAAGACAGGTAACACCAATGGTTCGTTAAGGTGGAATTCTGACGTTACCTTTGGCAGAAAGGCGGGGTGTGTACGCAGTACCACCCTTTAACCGTGGAAAGACAAGTGAGGCTGCTTGCAAGACAGGGCCTGGATCTCCCCGACCCAGCTGGACGAGGTGATAGCCACGAGGAAGGCCGTATTCCACTAGAAAAATGTGAGCGGGCTTGACAAATAGGCTCAAAGGGAACTCCCATAAGTTAGTTAAGACTACATTGAGCTCCCAAGCCAGGGCAGGAGCCTTAACCAGCAGAAAGGTCCTGAAGAGCCCCTTGAGGAACTACTTGACAAGTCTGTGATACCACAGTGAAGGTCTGCCCCAGGGACCTGGTGTACCTGGATATGACAGTGAAATGCACCTTGATAAGAGGCGTGAGCCAAACCCGCCTTGGCCAACGAAAGCAAGTATGGTAGAAGTTGTGGGGCGGTGACACGCAGAGGGGTAATCTTATGAGCTCGACACCACACCGAGAAGCACTTCCATTTATGCCTGTAGTACTTCAATATTGACGAGGCTCTGGCCAGTGTGTCCTTACATTCTGCAGGTAAAGCATAACCTCCAAACTCTAGGGCTACAAGAGCCATGTCTTCAGGTTCAGCGACTACGGGTCGTGGTGCAGAATTGCCCCTCTCTCTCTCTGGTGAGGTGGTCAGGAAAGACCACTGACAGATGGAGCAGGTCTGGGTACCAGATTTGTCGCGGCCACGCTGTGGCGAACTATAATATACTGCAGTGGCACTGTCTGAGTATGTCAATTACACATAGCAGTAGTGGAAAGAGAGGAAAAATGTACAGGAACAGTCCCTCCCACGGGAACGAGAACATGTCCCCCATGCTTCTCGGCTGAGGGAACCTGCTGGCGAAACTCTGGCAGTTGGTGTTCGGTGCCACCGCGAAGAGATTGGTCTGGGGTTGGCCCCATTTGTTGTACAGAATGTCCACCTGGTCCTGGCGAAGCTCCCACTTATGGCAAGAACGCAGCTCCCTGTTGAGCGAGTCTGCGATGGTGTACTCGACGCCCGCCAGGCGAAAAGGGGCGAGGAACATGTCCTGATGAATGGCGCAGTGCCAAAGATCCTGGTCCCTCCTTGCTTCCGGATGTAGAACATGGTGGTGGTATTGTCTGTGAAGATCCTCACCACCTTGCCTCTCAACGACCGCAGAACAGACTTGAGGGCCCAGAATACAGCCCGAAGTTCCAGGACGTTGATGTGGAGGCCCTTTTCTTCTGGTTGCCAGAGGCGTAGGGCGTCCAACTGTATGGTGTGGGCTCCCCACCCTTGTAGAGAGGCGTCCGTGTTGACTGTCTCATGGTAAGGCAGAACTTGAAACAGTCCTCTGGAAGAGATGTGGCCGTACACCCCACCACTGTATCGCCGGGAGATCTTGTCCGCGAAGGTCCCCCATACTTGTATCCGCCTCGCATCCAGGAACTCCTGGAGAGGCCTCATATTAAGTCTGCAGAGGCGGACAAGGCTGATGCAGGACATCATGTCCAACAGCGACATGATGGCCTGCACTGTTGCCATCTGTGCCAATGACAAGCGCTGTAGAGGGGGGATGCCAAACACATTACTGTGTTGAGCCGGGCACCGAGAAACAGTGCGCTCCGAGATGGCGACAAGCAGGACTTTGGATAGATTATGGAGAACCCCAACAGTAGGCGTACGATCCTCAATGTGTGCTTGCTCACCAGAGCGTGGGAGCGGAATTGCACGAGCCAATTGTCCAGGTAAGGGTATACATGGATGCCCTGCAGACGAAGATGCGTTGCCACCGGGGCCAAGCACTTTGTAAAGACCCTCAGAGTCGATTTCAGGCCGAAGGGCAGTGCCTTGAATTGGCAGTGCTGACTGTAAGGAACTCATGGTGGCCACAGTAAATACAGAAACAAGTGTTCACAGTTCAAGGGTATTTATTTAAAATGAATCAATGGGTTGAAAAAACGCCTAATCTATACCTAAATCTAAGATGGGAGCGAGCTACGAACATCAAATAACAAGGCAGTTCTAGTGGCGCCTTCTCAAATAAAAGGGCCTATACTAAAGAAAACCTATTGCTAAATTCCCCATCAGCTAGCACAAAGTCGTCTTCCTCGTCGGTGCCTGAGTCCGTGCCTGTGTTTGGAGCCAGAGCTCCGGCTGGAGTAATGACGCAACGCAGTGGTGGTGGAGGGGTCGAGTGACACAGAGGACTAGCACCCCCCCTAAACCTTCTCTTCCGACGAGCAGGGCTCAACCTCAGAGGCTCCCGAGGGTCCTGTGGTGGCATAGGCTCCAGTGTAGGGGGCATCCTCCGCTGGATCCCCGGGACCATCAGAATATTCAGCGACGCATCCCTCGGCTGAGGGGTGAAAGGAGCCAGTGGTGTAGGGTCTGGACTGACGCGCCCCCTTTTGCATGCAGGAGAAGTAGGTTCACCGCTCTCAGATTCTCCTCCATGGTCTGTATAGTAGCTATCGGCCAAATCATTGTTGCCATCGTTGAAGCTTGAATAAATCTGCACTGGTTTTTCTGGAGCAGTCATGGATTCACATCCCGTGGAGATTCCATCGGGGGTGCCTTGTGGTCCTTGCTTTCCTTCTCCAGAGGCTTCTGGGCGATGCAGTCGCAGGGCCTTTCCCCATTCCTGAAGGGTATGCTGCCTTTGTTGCTGCCTCCGCAGCTGTATCACGCTTCGGGGGTAACGACACACATGGGGTGACCATCGTAGGCACCACCTTCACGGGCCGTTCTCCTTCAATGCTGTCGTGGACGTCATCGACTTTGCCGATGATGTGCATGTCTTGGCCTACGTCGATGGGGCCATTGTCGTATTGGTTAGCTTGGAAGGTTGAGAGGATTTAGTTTTGACGGGTCCACCCTGCACTTCTTCCTCGTCGGTTTGTCTACTGATAAACCGAGTTTGGAAGGGGTTAGGGACTTTCTCTTAGAAGAAGGCCCCCTTCGAAGGCAGGCTCACCATGGAGAATGATGGTAATGGCGACTGTATTCTGCCCGACTTGGGACCTGCATCAGCGGCAAAACCCAGCAGAGCCAGCATCGCAAAGCTTGGTCTTCTCTTGGGCCCCCCACGGGCAGGGCATCCTCAAAGGATCTCGATCTCCCCCCAGAGGGAGTTCGCTCCTCAGACCGGCCGGTCCTGGATGAGGCATGATCCTGCCCAGAGGCCGAGTCAGAGGCCTTGCTTGATTTGAGCCATGCTGCCAGCTTGCTGTAGAAATCTTTCTTGGTTTCCTTTGAGAAACCACATCACATCTTGCATCCCACTTCATTGTGGTATGGATGCCGGCAATATAAGCATTTATGATGTTGATCTTCTACGAATACGTTCCTTAATCCACACTTCACGCACAGATTGAAGAGCCTCCTCCCTGCCTTCTCCTCGGACGTGGTTGAAAAGGGGCGAAGTAGCCCCAAGGCCGGGCTTTCTTGAAACTTCGATGGACAATCCGACGGTGGATGAAGATCTTCGCCGGCAATGGATCCCCACTGTCGGTAACTGTCCTTTGGTCGAAACCTATAAGCAAAAATTGGTAAAAACTAGAAAATGCACATAAATAGCTCGGAGAGCAACGTTAGGACTCCCAACACTGAAGCGTGCGGTAAGCATCTGAAGATGGCCACCAGGGATGGAGCTTAGGGAGAGGACTGTGATTGGATGGGGCAGTATGATCCAGAGAACAGTGACTGGTTTAGAGGAGAAATACAGTTTTAAAGTGAAAGTAAAACTGTTTTTTCTTTTACTGAAGATTCCCAGCCTGACGACCGTGAATATTCATGAGCATGTAAATCCATGCCAGACCGCATGCTGGAGAAGAGCCTATACAATAATTAGGCGAGGTCAGTGGCCTTCTCAGATCCACACCAAGTGATGGGAGTGAGGAGAGCAGGCTGCTTACCAAATGCTTACCACAAGTGTACACATGACAACACAAGTTCTCCTTTGGAAAGGCAGCAATTCTGTTCCTGCAAAAAAACCAATATTATTTTGGTAAAAAGCAGGTGTGATGCTGGAAATGCCTTATGGAGGGACATGGCCTCCTGTCCTTGTCCTACCACTTCTCTGTGTGCGATTCCTCTATGTTTTCTGCCACAGAGGTCCAGCCTCAGGGTATTCTCACAGTGTTTTGTTCAGGTGGCCAGGCCACAGCCATCGCCTTTGGAACCAGACCCTGGGGGTGGACCAGTGCAGGAGGATCACCTGGACACAGGGTCCTTGGGGACTGCAGGAGGAAGGCCCTTGGGAGGGACGCAGTATTCCCCCCCCCCCTGTCCAACACACCCCTAGCTAACTCAGTCGACAAGGGATATGTTAAACCCAATTTTCCCATAATTACCAGAAAACCCTGACTTCCCAACCCTCAAGCCTCGTTCTATACAAACAATGAGAGGAAGAAGAGAGGGATTGAGAGAATGAAGATCACTGAGAAGAAACACTCAAAGACAGACTCTTCCCTTTTGACAACAGACTGTCCCCTTAACAAGGACAAGCAAGGTCAGGCCTCTCTTGACAATCAGTTTCACCCGACACCTATTAAACCTCCCCCTCATTATAAAAGGCAGAGCGGAAAGGCACACTTTGAGCGAGCTGGGGATGCTGGATGGTGCACGGAAGCCAGAGGGAGAAAATCCGAGCTGGAGAGACCCTGAAAGGCCTGGAGGAAGAAGGACTGCCTGATTACTGGGCCTGCGAGTAGAGGGGAGGCTGCAGTGTGTAAAGGGACTGTCCCCTATAGACAGGAGTTGCCCTGGCTGCCCATTTAAGAGCGTATTAATTTTAAGGTTGCCAATATCATCCATAAATGTGGACACAGAGACACTCCAAACTACCTGAAAACATTGATTCCACAGTATCGCCCGGCAAGGGCACTGCGTTCGTCTAAAAAAGGGCCTATTATCTGTCCCAGGTTCAAAAGGGAGAAGGGTCTCTAGGTCAGTGCTGCCAAGTTTTGGAATACTCTCCCTCTTCCCCCATAATGCAAGACCAGAATTTTTCTGATCTTTAAAAATACTTAAAAACCAGGTTATTCAAGTATATTTGCCCTTCGGTCCACTCTTCTATGTGCTATCTGTTCATCTGTTGTGTCGGTGTCGCGCCCTGATTCCCGCAGGCTGTCGGCACGTTATAAATAAATAAAATTAAGAAATAAGGTAACTGCACCTCCAGTAAGCAAAACCAGGGGCAGCTGGGGTTACCTGGCGGTGCCCACAGAAGAGCTCCTCTCCTGGGCAAAACAGGCAAGCCCAGGAGTTTCAGGGGCAGTTGGTGAGACCATGACCTCAACAAGAACCCCCATACACTTATGCCGCTCCCAAAACCGCCAGATTGCCAAAAGGGGGAGCTAGCAAAGTGGGAGCAAAATCCAAATGAAGGATTCTGGGACTGAAGTCCAAAGACATTTATTTTGTGAACTTTAAGATCGGGCTGAGGGAGACCCATCTGTGAACTTTTGAAGGGGTTCGAGCCCGCCTGAGGGAGACCATCTTTGAACCTTTGAAGGGGTCCGAACCAGATTGAGGGAGACCCATCTATGAACTTTGAGGGATCCGAGCCTGGCTCAGGAAGACCTGCATGTGAACTTTAAGGAGGGGGCCCGAGCCCGATCGAGGGAGATACCTGGAGAAAACAAGGAAACAGAATTATGCTTCCAACGATGCCAGCGACCCTCCTGGGTGAACGGCAGAGTTGGGGAGGCGAGTCCAAGCCCGCGACGTTAACCTTGACACCTGGAAAACTTCAGAAACAAGAAGGAAGAAGCACACAGCCTGTGAGTTGGCAAGTGACCTGAGAGATCAGTATGTGTTAAAGAAAGTTGAACTATGTTCTGTTAGTCGAGGTGGTCCTGCGGAGGTCTGTAAGGAAAGCCACGCACATTCGAAAATCTTCTACACCCAAAAGTGGTCTGCACCCGGCAGAGGTGGACTAAAATTGAACCTTTCTTTTTGAAGGGGTCTGAGCCCAAAAAAGGGGGACCTACATGAGATCTTAGCCCTACAGAGGGGGATCCACGTGAACTTTGTACTTTGAAAGGCCCAAGCCAGACAGAGAGACCTACCTCAACTTTTTGTTTTCGAAACGGTCCAAGCCGGACTGAGGGAGACCGGCATGAACGTTTTGCTTTCTATTGCCTTTTACCTGGTTTCCCAAAGTCATGGGAAGCCCTGACTCTGTCCCTTCCCTTTCCTGAATGGCTATTGGGTGGAAACCCCATATATGTCTCTGCTGTTCCCTTTCCCCCTGACTGGCTGTTGGGTGTAAATATCATACATGGCTCAGGGGCTGTCTCCTGTTATACTGACCGGAGCTTTCACAGGTGTTGTGGGCACACCCTAGGGGTGGGACCTGTGTGAATGGAGTTGGGAGTCATCTCACATTCTCTGTTGTGGGTGTCTGGTTTGTGAGTGTGACACACAAGGAATGAGACAGCCCTGACTGAAACCGACATGAATGCAGTGTAGTGTGCTGAAAGGCTAGGTACTTGCCCCAACCCACATCTTTTGTTATGGGTGTCTGAGTGGAGTGAATGGTCTGAATGACTGAGCCTGGTTGTCTGCCTGCCTGCATGAATGAATGAATGAATGCGCTTCTGGGTGATTGGCTGACTGCGCCTGGCTCAGCCAGAGTGAACGAGGGACAGATGTGTATATATGGGGACCTCTCACTTACCAACTTGTTCAGAAGCTGAAGTCGAAACTGAAGCAAGAAGAAGCTGTTCATTGAAGCCCAGCTGGAAGAGATGTCTCCTGCTGCATTTCTTCAATGTAATCCGAAATCTGTCGCATCTCCCACGGACTGATACAGAGAGGACCTGCGAAGGAGACCTCTCCCTGAGCTACGAGGGACCATCGTGAAAAGCTGCTGCTCTTCATCAAAGTATCCTGGAAGCCATCCTGTGTGCCTGCCATACGGCGAAGGGGTCTTCGAAGTCTAGAAGAGGAGTGCCGGACATCTCCAGCCAGAGAAGTCCATTGGTGTCGCCCAGAGTCCAGGGGTGTGTTTTGTGACTGCTGAAAGCCGTTGCTGTCTACCGCCCAGAAGAGGGGGTACCCTGGCATAGTGCTGCTGGACACCTGGAGCTGT